>NW_022680357.1:0-600000 GCF_004115265.2 Rhinolophus ferrumequinum
AAAAATTATTAATTAATTTTTTATTAATTATTAATTACATTTTAATTATTTTAATTATTAATTAATTTTTATTAATTTAAATATTAATTGATTTTTATTAATTATGGTTAATTTTTAAATTAACATAATTAATTAATTAATAATTAATTAAATTATTAATTAATTTTTAATTAATTTAATTATTAATTAATTTTTAATTAATTTCATTATTAATTAATTTTTTGTTAATTACTAATTAATTTTTAATTAATTTAATTATTAATTTTTAATTAATGTAATAATTAATTTTTAATTAATTTCATTATTAATTTATTTTTTATTAATTATTAATTAATTTTAAGTAATTTAATTATTAACTAATTTTTAATTAATTTCATTATTAATTAATTTTTTATTAATTTCATTATAAATAAATGTTAATTAATTAAATTTAATTTAATTCCACCTAATTAAAAATCAATTTCACCTGTATGCAAATTAATTTCACCTGATTAAAAATTAATTTCACCTGTATGCAAATTAATTTCACCTGATTAAAAATTATTTATTAATTTTTAATTAATTAAATATTAATTAATTTTTAATTAATTTAATTATTAATTTTTACTTAATTTTATTATTAAATAATTTTTTGTTAATTACTAATTAATTTTTAATTAATTTAAATATTAATTAATTTTTTATTAATTTAATTATAAATAAATTTTAATTAATTAAAAATGAATTTAACTTCACCTAATTAAAAATCAATTTCACCTGTATGCAAATTAATTTCACCTGATTTAAAGATAATTTCACCTGATTAAAAATTTCACCATTATGCAAATTAATTTCACCTGATTAAAAATTAATTTCACCTGATTAAAAATTTATTTCATCTGTATGCAAATTAATTTCACCTGATTAAAAATTAATTTCAACTGATTAAAAATCAATTTCACCTGATTAAAAATCAATTTCACCTGTATGCAAATTAATTTCACCTGATTAAAAATTAATTTCACCTGTATGCAAATTAATTTTACCTGATTAAAAATTAATTTCACCTGATTAAAAATTAATTTCACCTGATTAAATATGAATTTCACCATTATGCAAATTAATTTCACCTGATTAAAAATTAATTTCACCTGATTAAAAATCAATTTCACCTTATTAAAAATCAATTTCACCTGATTAAAAATCAATTTCACCTGTCTGCAAATTAATTTCACCTGATTAAAAATTAATTTCACCTGATTGCAAATCAATTTCACCTGATTGCAAATTAATTTCACCTGATTGCAAATCAATTTCACCTGTTTCCAAATTCATTTCACCTGATTGCAAATCAATTTCACCTGATTGCAAATCTTTTTCACATGTTTGCACATCAATTTCACCTGATTGCAAATCATTTTCACCTAATTGAAAATCTATTTCACCTTTTTCCAAATTAATTTCACCTGGTTGCAAATCAATTTCACCTGATTGCAAATCATTTTCACCTGATTGGAAATAAATTTCACCTGTTTCCAAATTAATTTCACCTGATTGCAAATCAATTTCACCTGTGCAAATTAATTTCACCTTATTACAAATCAATTTCACCTGTTTCCAAATTAATTTCACCTGATTGCAAGTCAATTTCACCTGTTTCCAAATTAATTTCACCTGATTGCAAATCAATTTCACCTGTTTCTAGATTAATTTCATCTGATTGCAAATCAATTTCACCTGATTGCAAATTAATTTCACGTGATTGCATATCAATTTCACCTGTTTCCAAATTAATTTCACCTGATTGCAGATCTATTTCACCTGATTGCCAATCAATTTCACCTGTTTCTAAATCAATTTCACCTGTTTGCAAATCAATTTTACCTGATTGCCAATCAATTTCACCTGATTGCCAATCAATTTCACCTGTTTGCCAATCAATTTCACCTGATTGCCAATCAATTTCACCTGTTTGCCAATCAATTTCACCTGATTGCCAATCAATTTCACCTGTTTGCAAATCAATTTCACCTGATTGCCAATCAATTTCACCTGACTGCCATGCTCCCATGACACAGAGCGAGATGGAAGGAAAACCGTCATGCAGTTTCTAGACAGGCACCCACAGCAATGTTTGTCTCCGCAGACTCCGGGCTGGAGAGAGCCACCTAAGTCCTCCAGCATGTAGGACCAGCTCCAAAGACAGGCTTATGGGAGCCTGTGCCTGTGTTCTGCCCCCGTGGTAGTTCCTTCTTAGGACAAATCGCAAGCAACCCACAGACAGACACCAAAAAAAACAAAAACCAAACATCGGTAAGAGCAGACACTCAATAGAGAAAATCCACCCCTACATAGGCCGAGAGGCTAACTTCACAAATACGTAGTTGTCACTGACAGTTTAAATTCAGAAGACAGACATAGGGCTCATCACATGTAACCCCTACCAAACCCTATAGGAATTTTTATACACGTGCAGGAGGAATTCACAGAAGCATGAATGTTCCACAGACAGTGAAACGAAACATGGCGTAGATGACATTTTGGAAAAGGGGTGGGATGTACTTCTAGATTTTATTGTAGACATGGGCGGTTTGCAGGTCATTAGGAATAGCTCAGTACACGTGGCAGGTGTGTTTCTGTTGGGCAAGCCAGAAAGCAATAGTATAGTATATATATATATATATATATATATATATATATATATATATATATATATATATTCTGTGTAGTGTGGAGGGCAGGTGGCTTTCCAGGCTCCTGTTTGGAGTCTTCCAGTCCACCGCTGAGGTCACTGTGTCATGGTTTTTATTTGCCTCGGACAGTGTTTAAGGAGTCTGGGGAGAGGGACTATGCAAAGGTGTCGCGCGGTAGTAAATGTAACTTCTATCCAATTTTTTTTCATTCCTTTGCTCCGCTGGCCTGGGGCAGTTGTGGCCTGTGTTACTATTTCTGATCTACTCGTCAGGTGGGCGTGGGGGAGGTACTGAGACTTTTATTTAAATTCCTATCACACTTTGAAAAATCTGTTTCCATTTAGCCATTTTCCGATCCATAGGTTAATAAATCCATTCAATATCTTGTCAGATTTCAGATGGGGCACTGTAAATATTTCTCGTGTTACTAAACAATCTCTTAACCCAAGAGGGCACTAAAATGATAACTTCTAGAGTCTTTCCTTCTGATATCAATAATAAAACAATGACAGTTTTCATTTCCCATTTCCCCACTGAGACACAAGGTCTATTTTCACAATACAATCAGGTCAAAGAGATTCATATAAAGCCTGTTTCAACATTCCGAATTCCATCATCATGCAAAAACTTCTGTTTCTATATATTTTTTAACATAATCATAGCCTGAGTCAGGGCTACACCAACGGGTTTTGGTCCCCTAGTCAAGAACTCCCATATGAAGCAAACCTGGAGATTTCTCTTTTCTTACCACTTTACATGCTCTCGGGTCAAAATTCTCTGGCTCCTCAGCAAAGACCCTGCCTTTGATCAATCTTCATTGGACTGAACCGTCCTGGCTGCCGCCCCAGGGGATGGCTGGTCAGGTTTCTCATCCTAATCGCTTCCCTGCACTGTTTTAAGTTTCTCCACACGGGATAGAATACAGGTGACATTATTGAGGCCCTTCATTTTGGGGGGACCACCAGGGGTCAGTCTGGTCCATTCAGCTTTTGGTAGAGCTGTTGTAAAACTTTGGTTATAACCCCATCAATGTCTTTTTTATTTATCCTTGATTTACTTTAAAGTATCTAAATATTTCCACCCTGCAAGGACAAGTCCTGTAACTGACTCTCCTTTCTCTCTGTTTCACCTTTCTTAATATTTTAAATAGGTATCTCTCTCAATACTAACTCTGAACAAGGACCTTAGGACATTCTTACAGGCAAACATCAAATTTCCAAGATGTATCTTTCCTTGTCTTTTCTCATTCTTTCTCTGTTATCTAAAAAGAATGAACCTTCAGGATAACACATTTATGTATCATTTACAAAGTTTTTTCACCCTTTTAACTGAAGTTGATATTGGTGATGATGTGGGCACTTCAAATGTTTAAAGAAACAAACTGGAGCCTAACCTGTCAAGCTGTGAGCAGTGAAGAATAGCATTTACAGGTGACATCCAAAAGGGTGTCATTCCCATATTTTCCACGAGGTAGCAGCAGAGAATCACTTTCCCTGGTGACCTACACATGGTGTTAATTCCAAAATGCACACGAGATGGCAGCAGAGAGTGTGTCCTTGCTCTGCGTTTCAATGAGAAACGGGACACCCGGGGAAGAAACTAGCTCACTGTGAGATAAATCCTTTTTCAGGCCCTTCACAGGCCTCATCTCACCCACTGCTCCCCCTTTCCAGATAAGGCAGAGATGATTATTATCTCCATTTCACATGGTACTTAAACGGGAGACTGATTCTAACACAGTCCTGAGTCCAAGACCGAGGCAGAAATGGGCCCTTAGGGCTTGCACACAGGAGATGCTGGACAAACAGAGTGACCCAAACAGTCCTTGCAGCGTTGGGTGGAATCCTGGTCATTCCACTGAGGAAAATCTGCACATAAGATAATGGTGCAGTGTGCCAGGCACTCACCCAGGCTGGTTTTGGGGTGGGACGGGGCTGGCAGATGGGGACGGGGACAGGTGGGAAAGGAGGTGGTGTCCTGGCCCTTCCCAGGAGGACAAGCAGCACCAGATCCCTGTGAGAATGACACCCCCACAGCTAAGCGATGCCTGTGCTCGGGCCTTTCACAATCTCTTCTTCCTCAGCCCTGATCACGGCTCTGCTTCTGCCCGTGTTCCCTTCCTCTGCAGTCACAACTGACAGGAGCTTCCTGGCTGCTCAGAAGAGAGTCTGGGGTGGCACCTTCCTTATGGCGGGAATGAGGGGTGAGGGGCGCTGAGCCTCAGAAAGGTGCAGAGCTGACGACTGTCCCCTCCAAGTACTACCTGTGTGACTTTAAGCAAAGACTTATGGAAAGTCAGTCTCTTCGCCTGTCAGGTGGGGATAACCGCTCCCTCGGGTGGCGGTGAGGGGTCAGTGAGGTGAGGCAGGTCGGCTCCTGCCCCACAGGTAATCGTCCCTCACTCCCCCTCCCTCTTCCCTTCTCAGTCCTTTCTCTACCCTTTAAGGGCTGGAAGGATCAAGCGTTTAGCAAATAGTCTCCTTGAGGCATTATGAACTCTCCTAGTGCTGTGCAAACAGCCAAAGTCCCCTGAGTGCTGACTCTAGCATCTGTGCCAGCTTCATCCTTGGGGCAGCACTCACCACAGCCCCTCCCTGGTCTTCTCACCCCAGCTCATCTCCAAATTCAAGGCCCTTTTATCAGCTCAGGCCAGCAGCACCTCTCACCAGTCTTCTCACTGGTCTCCTGCTTCCTGTCCCTCTCTCGCACAGTGCAACCTGCACACTGGGACCAGCTTGTAAGTTAGGGACCTAATCCTGTCACTTCCTGTGCCTACAACTACCAACAGCTTCCTTCAGGGGTAGAGAATAAAGTCTGTCATCGGCAGGATGTCCATTATCTTTATCAGGCCTCATGTTCTTCTCCTGGTCTCATTTCCTATCATACAACCCCAATTCAGTCACCGGGTACCCCAGCTGTCAGCATTAACTTGTCTGGTTGTTGACCAGTGGGAGCTTTTACAAATAGAGGTGCCAGCACTGAGACTATACCTCGAATGCAGGAAACTGAATAAAATACAGACTTTCACAAATAATAATGTATCAATATTTGTTCATTAATTTTAAGAATTCTATGTGAAAACTAGAAAGAGAGGAAAAATAAAAGTCAAATAAGAGAAACCTATTTCATCAAAATGGAAACCTAGAGGAAACGGGTGATCTCCTAGTAAAACTAAACATTAATAAAATGGACCCTAAATTAAGGACAATACAAAGAGACTAATTAGCCATCCAGGGACCTCTTCCTCTGCTGGTTCTCCTGTCATTGTTCTGGGGTTCCCTCTCCTGAGACAAACAAGGAACAGGGACAGAGCTGTTCAGCAGGTGCCCTGAGATCTGACCCCACCCAATGTCCTCATGTCCCCCAGACGTGCCCCACCCAGGGAGGACACCATGCAGAGGGAGTGTCAGGGGTTATTGATTCTGCTGTGTCAGCCAGGATTTTGTTGATATCAAGAGTCTAGACACACTTACTGCAGTAAAGGATATTAATAATTTTTTAATGGCAGAAATAAATGAATACTTGTAAGAGGCAAGTTTAAGAGTGGGTTTGGTCCTGGCAGGTCCAGGTTCTGAGTCTCGCTGTGTGAGCTGATCCCTGTCCGACACTCCATCCTTCTAACTGCCATTGTGTGGCCCCATTCGCAGGCACAGTGTCTCTCCCTGCACCCAGGGCCTCCCGCCACTGCAGGCTCACACCCACTTACCGTCCATTCTACTGGGAGGGCTTTTCATCCCATTGGGTCCCATGAAAGGTCATGGCTTTAAATGCCTTTGACCTGGCTTGGGTCACACTCTCGTCCTTGCACCTATCCGAGCACCCAGAAGATAAACTGTGGGGTTGGCTAGACACGGGGTCAGCTCTCTGGAACTGTTTGGACTGGAAGCAGGTGGGGGGTCTTTCACAGAGCAAAAGTTTTAAATTTTCATGAAGTCTAAGTTATACATTTCTTCTTATGAGAGCTCATGCCGTTGGTGTCAGCCGAGCTCTAGAACCCCAAAATTTTTTTCCTGTAGTTTTCTGATCTAACAGTTTTATAGTTTTATATCTTATTTAAGCCATTATTCACTTTGAGTTCATTTTCATATAAAGTGGGAAACGTAGGTCAAAATTCTTTGCTTGTGTCTGTTTTTGCCTGTGGATGTACAATTGCTCCAGCATCATTTGCTGAATAGCTTATCTGTCCTCCACTGAATTGCTTTTCTCAAAATCTGGCATATTTGTTTTGGGCCAATTTCTTCATTCTTTGTCTAATCCACTGATCTATCCCTCCACCAATAGCACATCATCTATATACTGTAGCTAATAATTAGTCTTTAAATCACGTACAATGATGCTTCCCTCTTTATTCTTTTTCAAAATTGTTTTAGCAATTCTCGTTCCTTTGCCTTTCCATATAATTTTAGAATCTTGCTTATATCTATAACAAATCTTAAAATACTAATTGTTGCCAAGGATGTGGATCAATTGGAAGTCTCCCGTGCGTTCAGGATCCATCCAGTCAGAAAAATAAAGAGTCAGCATTACATTCACACATGTTCCTCTAGGTTTACGTTTACACAACTTAAATTGTGCATAAATGCTCCAGACGCCATGTGCAAGTGTTGCATCTATTGCCCTAATTTGTGATTATCTCTGGAAACTCAATTTGGAACAAAATCTGAAGCAAGAAAATGGGTACTTGGCATTACTTGGAAATATTAGTACGTATGCAAGAATCCGTTTCATTCATGTTGTCTGTGAAGAAGGAATTGACAGGTTAATTAATTAGTTTTTACACTTTCCTATGTGTTTCTACCACTCAAATCTTCCCCACTATTCAAATTAGTTTCTGACACCTATGTCAGCAACAGCACAATCTTTAAACGTTTATGGATTTGTTCTGCCTTTGTTTTGAAGATACAGATCAAGTGTGATGCAGAGAAGAATTTTCTTGGGATTTGCACAGTGTTTGTCATGAGAGCAGAATTATTGGTTTCTCTAACCCAGCCTAAGTGACTGAGAATTATAATCAATGTCCAGTGTTTCTTCTAGTATAAGAAGAGTTTATGTTACATAGGTTAAGCAGCAGCTAAAATTCTACTATGAAAAATTCCATGGCAATATCCAGAAACTGTGTTTCTATGTAAGTTTTATTGTACGTTAGCGACTGTTACTTAAAAAAAAAGAAATGACCATTTTTGAGTCGTTTAGAAAACAGAAACAAAAACCTAGATCAAGTATGAGAAAAAGCACCTAGAACCGAGCTGCATCCGTGTTGCTCAGTATCTTTTAAGTTAGTTCAAATCTGAAGCAACAATTTTTATCTATTAATGCTACTAATTTGGGCCTATTTTGAATCTGTTTGTTGTTTTGCAATGTTGAGCCAAACAGCTCAAACAAAAAAACAAAACAAAAACAACTATCTATAGCACCCATAAACGCTACATTTAAAAATTATAACCCATGGGATAAATTTCCAGATATGCTAACATTTTCAACAGGCAAAAGTTACTAAATTGGTTGTAACATTAGTTTTCTCTATAGTATGCTGTTTGTTTATGAGGAAATGTGCTAAAGATTAGAGACCAGACTGCTGTTGGGGAAAATGTTTCTTATCAAAGTTGTTAAACATTTTTTGGCATAAATTTAGTCTGATTTTCTTACTCTTGGGTTACTTGTGGAGAATGAGTGTATTCGTTCAAGTAAAGGAATGCACTAGGCTATCTTTGTCCATAAGCAATTTCATTTTCTGTGCTGGTGTCAGAGTATTTTAAAATGTCCCGTCAAATTGAATTACTTTTTGAGTAACGTGAGTTAAGACGAGTACACAGCTATTTTTCAGATTCCTAAAATAACTCCAGTAAGTTACACACTTACCCAAGTGCAGGGGGACTTACATCATCATTTATTCTCTGTGAGGGAGTAAATGACAAATCATAAAATGAGAAGGACGTAGTTATTGACACTGTCCTTATTTTTAAACAAAATCCATTCCATTAGCAGTTGAATTTTCATAAAGGTACCTCGGAGTTCCCTGGGTCCTGGGAAAGATCTCTGGTGGGAGCTACCCTTCCTCCCAATCCTTCTTTTGTGGCCTGAATTGCGGTCCCTCCAGTTTCATATGTTGAAGTCCTAACCCCCAGGAACTTAGAATGTGACTGTATTTGGAGAGAGGGGCTCAGAAAGATGTTAAATGAGGCCACTGGGCTGGGCCCTGATCCACTGCGACCGGTGTCCTTGTACAGCACAGAAGGACACACGGGGGGAAGAGCATGTGAAGACACAGAGGAGACAGCTGAGGACACGGCCTATCTCTTGACCACCCCTGGATCTCCACCCACTTCTGGCCTCCAGAACTATGAGAAAATGAGGTTGCTGTTTAAGCTGCCGCATCTGTGGTGTTGCGATGGCAGCTCTAGCAAAGTGACAGGGCACATTATATGCACACATTCTCATTCTTGTTTGGGGTTACCGTTCAGTAGCTGAGTCCATTGGGAGCCAGCTGGAAGCATGATGGTTTCTACTCACCGTGTCTCAGATGGTCCAGTAGAAGTGCAGGCAAGAGACGCCTGCTTACACTTTCTCTGTCACTAAAGGGGCTGTCCACCCCTGACTGTTTGTACGTCATTACAAGGGGCTCTGTCACAGGGCTGCAGTGAGACAGAACCCCTCCAGGGAAAGTGAAGTCACCTGTCACCCTCAGCACTCAGCAAGGTCACAAACCTTGCTTAGAAAGAACCCATCAGAAACCCTCAGGCCGCTAATCTCTCTGCCAGGTCGGAAATGATTGAGCTAAAGGAGTGAGCTTGCTGACTCACCTGTGACAAGGGGACACAAATGCTAAAACACACAGACACAACCACACACGCACAGGATCCCATTCACACACGTCACCCACATACATTCACACCGTACATCACATACACAAACATCTCACACGCACACACACACACACACATTCTAAAACCTCACAGATTATTTTCTGTCCCTCACTACTTCTTCCTGTCCCCACCCTCCTCTGTTCCTATCCTTGGGTACCACATAAAAGCGTCAAACCAGTCAAGCAAGCAATTCCGAATACTGTTCTATCCTCTTTCTTGGGGGCCCTAGACCCCACCTTAGGCTCTGACCCTGCATGCCAGGCCCACCCCCAGGGGCTCTGAGCTCACCGGCAGCGACTCGGACTTTGCTGGGTGCACCGCAGTTTTGCAGAACAGCCATGGCCACCTACAAAGGGGCAGGAACGGGGAGAGAAGGGCCTCAGCACGGAAGGACCTGTGTCTGGGCAGTGAGCTTGCAGAGGGTGGCTGAAGATGGCAAAGTGTCATACAAGCGCCATAAGTGTGGCTTCTTCCTGATCTGCAAAAGTCAGAGGCCACGGCTCCTGCCAGGTGTCTGAGTGCTCCTGAGTTCATTGCATAACTAACACCCGCCTCAGGAGCCTCACGTGTAAAGGATGTGACTGCTTGCCAGGGGGATGCCACGAAGAGGTGCTTCTCCCCACCGTGGGGCCCACGTCAGACAGGGCTCACGCAGGAATGGCCGGCCTGCCTGCCTGCCTTGGAGCCCATGTTACGCCTCTGTGGTCTTTCTTGCAGCGCTCTATGAAACTGTTATAGGAGGCTGGTCCGTCATTATCCGAGTAGGTCCAGTGTAACCACATGAACCTTTAAAAACTGGGAAATGAGGAAAGGAGGACTTCAGAGAGATTCAGAGCAAGAGAAGGGCTAGACCCACCGTTACAGACTTACAGGCTGAGAGCCCCGTGGGGGGCAGGGAACGGGCGTCTGCCGACATCTACAAGTAAACTCAGAGGCATTTTGATCCCCAGAATTCCCAGGAAGGAACGCCAACCCAGTGAACCCTGACGGCTGCCCCGTGTGGCGCAAAAAACGACCCAGTGGTGCTTGCCAGGGCTTGCAACCCACAGAGACAGTGAGATGACGAGTCCTGTCTTAAGCCACTGCATTTGTGGGAATTTGCTATGCAGCAATTTGGAAAACGTACACAAACCACCCAATGGACAGCAGCTGAGCAGAACGCTTTGAAAACAAGACAAGCATCTTCGCATGTCTGCACCTTCTCCTCAATCATATTTTCATGCTCTGGTCAGTTTCTACATGGCCATTCCATAAGAGTCCATGACAGAACACAGTCCAGAAGAAACACTCCTGGCACAGTGGCATGACAACTGTCACTAGAGAGACACTTGAGAAAGTCCAAGAACGTTTTCCACTAAAACGAGCCTGTGAGTGACAGCCTCTCACTCCACAGGCACATCCTGACAGGATCACATGATTTAAACATACTCCCTGATCTCCAGGACCTGAAATTCTCGTGTGCTATGGCAGGCTTTGCCCAGAAAATAAGGCCCAGCATCTATTTAGTCAATGATTAGGGTGACCTCGGAGACACGTCTGCAACAATAAAGGCCATGGGCGTTTTAGTGCCCATCAGACAGTTTGTAAACAAGCATTGTGCGGTGTCATGATTCTCACATAATTAACCCTTTCAATAAACAACGGTAGCTCATTTTCCTGTTGGAAAAGTAAAGACTAGATTGAAAATAAAAAATATTAACAAAATGAGGCATATGGTACAAGCAAAGATGGAATGATTGGTAGTCGTAATAATTGTTTTCTTAGCAGTGTTCACAATATTGAGATCCCTCCCCTCTCTTCCGCCTCCTCCCCCCACCCGCACTCCGGTTCAAGCCGTCGTTTCTCAGTCTAGTTGTGCAGGACGCAGCTCCCTGGCCCAGGCGGCTGTTATGAGAATTATGTCTGGAAGAATGATGTACATACCTCAATAAAAAACAGCTTATTGCTAAAGTATGCGAACCATTCTCTGAGCTTTCAGTGAATCGTAGTCTTCTTGCTGGGGGAGGGTCAGCCTCCATGCTCCTGGCTGTGACTGATCGGGGGCGGGGGTGGCTGCTGAAGGCCAGGGTGGCCGTGGCGATTCCTTGGGATGAGACGCTGAGACAATCCCGGGCGACACCTGCCCCTCCGTCGACCCCCCCTCACGACGACGTCTCTGAAGCGTGCAATGCTGTGCGACAGCGCGTTACCCACGGCACAGCTTTCCGAAGTCGAGCCAGCCCGCCAGACCCCGCCGCTGCTCCATCAGCTCGGTTGATGTGATGTTCTCAATCCTTTGTTGTCATTTCAACAACCTTCACAGCATCTTCGCCAGGAGCAGGTTCCATCTCAACAACGGAATCTCTCTTTGCTCATCCGGAAGAAGCAGCTGCTCCTCCATCCAAGTTCTCTCATGACATGGCAGCAGTTCAGTCACCTAGAGACCCCCTTCCAGTTCTACTTCTGCTGTTTCTACCACGTCTGCAGTGACTTCGTCCAGTGAAGTTGTGAACCCGTCAAAGTCACCCACGAGCGTTGGAATCAGCTTCTTCAAAACTCCTGTAATGCTGATATTCTGACCTCTTCTCGTGCATCACAGATGTCCTTAATGGCACCTACAATGGTGAGTCCTTTCCAGAAGATGGTCAATCAACTTTGCCCAGATCCATCATGGGAGTCACTGTCTACAGCAGCTATAGCCTCAGGGAATGTTATTTCTAAAGTGATAAGACTTGAAAATAGAAATGCCTCCTTGGCCCATGGGCTGCAGGACGACGCTGTGTTAGCGGGTGTGACACAACACTCGCCTCGTTGTGGGCCTCCCCAGAGCTCGTGGGTGACCAGGTGCATCATGACTGAGCAGTCATAGTTGGAAAGGAATCTTTCCTCTGAGCAGAGGGTCTTAACAGTGGGCTTAAAATAGTCAGTAACCACTGTTGTAAACAGCTGTGTCATCCAGGCCTTCTTGTTCTATTTACAGGGCACGGGCAGAGTCGATTTAGATCATTCCTAAGGGCCCTGGGACTCTCAGAACAGTCAGTGAGCACCGGCGTCAACCTAACGTCACCCGCCGCGTGAGCCCCGAGCAGGAGAGTCGGCCTGTCCTCTGAAGCTTGGAACCCCAGCACGGACTCTCCTCTCCAGCTGTGAAAGTCCCAGACGGCACCTTCTTCCAATATAGGGCTGTGTGTCTGCACTGGAAACCTATGGTTTAGTGCAACCACCTTCATGAATCCTCTCACTTGGCCTTCTGGATGGCGTGGTGCTTCATCTCGCACGTTGATGTCATGGACTCGGCCTCTCTCCTTAAGCCTGATGAACCAACATCTGCCAGCTGCAGACTTTTCTTCTGCAGCTTCCTCACCTCAGCCTTCATGGAACTGAAAAGCGTTCGGGCTTTGCTGTGGAATAGGCTTTGACTAAGGGAACGTGGTGGCTGGTTGGAGCTTCTACCCAGACCATTAACACTTCCCCACGTCAGCATCAGTCTGCTTTACTTTCTCATCATCCGTGAGTTCACTGCAGTAGCACAGTTAATTTCCTTCAAGAACCTTTCCTTGGCACTCACAATGTGGCTAACTATTTGGGGCAAGAGGCCTGGCTTTTGTCTACTCTCGACCTTTGATGTGCCTTCCTCACCAAGCTTAATCGTTTCTAGCTTTTGGTTTAAAGTGAGAGACCTGTGGCTCTCCTTTTCACTTGAACACTGGGAGGCCATTGTAGGGTTATTCGCTGGCCTCGTTTCAACATTGCTGTGTCCCAGGGAGTAGAGTGGGAGGCCGGCAGGAAGGCTGAAATGGGCCATGGCTCATGGCTGGCGCAGTCAGAGCACACAGCGTCTGTTCACTCAGGGTGCCGTCCGCTCTGGGGGCTGTTCTTGGTGCCCAAAAACAGTTAAATACAAACATCAAAGATCATGATCACAGATCACTTTAACAGATGTCAGCATAATGAAAGCGTTTGAAATATTGTGTGAATTACCAAAATGTGACACACAGGCATGAAGTGAGCAAACGCTGTTGGAAAAATGATGCGACAGACTGACTGGAGGCAGGGATCCCACAGACCTTCAGTTTGTAAAAAAAAAAAGAAAAAGAAAAAGAAAACGCAATATCTGCACAGCACAGTTAAGTGACATGAAACAAAATGAGGTTGCCTGTGTTTTATGTGGGTCCAGCTAAAATTCCAGGTTTCTTGGAACTGCAGAAAATTATTTTACAGTTGACATGGGAAAATAAACATGTGATAGAATTCTCAAAAGTAATGAAAAATAAAATAATCTTAACAGGGGGACTCACCTACCAGAAATTAAAGTGTAGCTAAACAAAGCCCTGTCATTAGAACAGCACTGCGCGCGGCTGCGGGGAAGGCAACACGGAGACACCAACAGTTACATATTGTGATAAAATTGCCTTAGCTGCTATCTCAGCGAATGCAAAAATAAATTCAAGATAGCTTCAAATCAAAATGCAAAGAAAGCAAATATAAATTATGAAATTAGCAGACAATATGGAGGACGTTTGTATAAACTCGGAGTAAGGAAGATTTCTTGAAGAAAAACAGTTAATAAGAGAATACAGCTAATTTTCAGATAAAACTACTCTAGCAAGATTGCAACTTACCTTCGTGCAGATGAAGGCAGGTTATCTGATTGCTGTGGGGATAATGAAAATACAGAAAACAAAGACAAGTTATTGACACTGAGCTTATCTTACACAAAATCCAAGGCAATGTTTAGTCGATTTTGATTCCCCTGGGTCCTGGGCAAGGACCTCACTGCGGGGACAGCACCCTCCTCCCAGCCCTCGTGACATGTGTACCTACCCTGTTTTTCCCTTCTCTTTCCTAAAACACCAGGAACGGGAACACTGGTTCATAGGGTAAATGTGTATTTCAGTTTTTAAGAAGCTGCCTCACCTCCCGAGTGGTGGAACTCACAGTTCCACTAGGCATGTGGGAGACTGCCAGTTTCCCCCCAGGTTCACTGACAACTGCTATGAGTATTGTCGGTCTTTTTGATTGTAGCCACTCTGATGGTGTATAGTGGTACCTTCTGCTGTTCACCTGACCCCCTAATGTTGAGTGAGGCCAGCCACCTTTCCACAAGCTCATTTGTCACCCACAGATCCACGTTGGTATACAGTATGTACAAATCTTTCACCCATTTAAAAAACTGGGTCCTTCTTCTCATAATTGAGTGTTGGAAGTTCTTTATCTATTCTGAATAGATGTGCGAATACTGTATTTCTGTGTGTGGCTCCTATTTTCGTGTTCTTCATGGTGACCTTGGAGGAGCAAGTGTTTTGACCACTGATTGATAAGGGGCAGCTGCAGAAAGGGGCGGCCTAAGGGAGTCAGGCCTGCTGGCGTGGTCCTCTGAGAGGGAATGCAGAAAGGAGGCAGGACACACGTGCACGCCACACACACACATACACACACACACACACAGGCACTGCCTCACACATGCACACTCACACACAAACATCACCCATGCACAAACCCCACACACACACACCGACACATTACACCATCACCCAAACTCACTCGCGCTCACATACATTTCCCAGACACACTTACACACGATAGGCACTCATCACACATACACATGAAACATCACCCCAAAACAACACACCCACACGCTCACACACACATCACCTATATTGCACTCACACACAGGCACGCTTACAGGACCATGGCCACAGGTGACCTTGGGCCTTGTCCCAGCCCTCCTCACGGGGACTTTCATACCTTTCCTGTAGGCAGGTTTGAACTCAGCACTGAGGCTTTTGATGCCTGTTCGGAGTCTCTTTTTACATAACTAAGAGTGGTTAGGCCGTTGCACACTACAAAGGAGAAAGGAACAAAAGTCAGGACTGCCATCAGCTGTGCACAGTACCCACTCAACAGTGGGCAGCTCTGGGCCCAGTCCCAGACCCCAGGGCCCCACCCCACGGCGCCAGGGACTGGTCCCTAACCCAGAACCCATGGAGCTGCTGGACAGCCTCTCCAGAGCCCATCTGGCCTGTGGGCAGCGGCCACAGCTCCTTCCCTGTTGCAGGAGCGGCTGCCCTGCCTGCCTCAGAGCCCACAAAGTGAACGTGCACCTACAGCGAGTGCCAGCTGGGACACTGGCTCCAGCATATGGCAAGTCACCAGAGGTTCTCAAAAGAAAGGCTGAGTTCTGTTTGCCAATAAAAAAGCAGTATCAGTGAAAAGGGGTTCTGTGCCTGTTTAACCAGTGTGCTACATGAGGGGCCATCTTTCCATTTGTCTCCCTGGAAACCACCAGGCACACAGCAGCTGGTTTACAATCGTGTCTGCAAAGTGAGGCCCCCCACAAGCCTACTTGCAGCTTGCCCAGGTGGGGGCTCGAGGAGCAGAAGCCCACCCCTTCCCTTGCGGTCTGTACCCACTTTTGTTTCTGTTGTGCTTGGCCTGCTTCTCTTTCTGATTAACTCCACCTGGCTCTTACTGCATCCTTCCACATTCCCTCTGACCTGGGTCAGAGTTGGAAGCCATACACTCACACGTGTTTATATTCCAGTGGGAATAGCCATTCCTTTGCATGGGTTTACACAAATGCCACGCACAGCAGCTTGTGAGCAGGCCCTGCGTGACTCCGAGCACCCGGCCACTCTGTTTCATGTGAAACGTTGACATGTGATATAACGAGGAAGTAGAGGACAGACAGCACAGAACTTTAGACCTGACAGGTGAGGAACCTGGAGCCCACAGTGCAGCGTGCGGTAAAAGGACGTCCGCCCGTGTTGCCTCCAACATCACCCAGTGGGCACACACCAGCTCGGGCAGTCTGCGGGACCCTGCTCTCCCTCAACACCATCCAAGATGCTCTCTCTTCCTTTGGCCACGAAGGTGGCTTTTCTTCACACCTGTGCTGCGGGCACTCTCCGCATTCGCACGTCTTCCCTGCAGAACTGGCTTGATGGACCATGGGGTCCAGGGGCTCGATGGACCATGCCACGTGCCACCAACCACCCCAAGTGCACATGAGAAAGCCACCGGTCCTCCTGCAGCATGTCTGCCTAGTGGACACTCTGTCACTAGGACACTAGTGGACACTAGTGGACACTCAGTGTCTTCATGGTTAGGATTTCCAGTTCGTACTTTCTCAGTCACCCTGTTCTCTTCCCATGGTGCCCTAGTCCTACCTCATAGATTCCATTTCTCCCTGAACGTGTTAACCTACAGCTTTTCCATCTCTTGTGTTTTCCCCAAGTCTCAGGATAGAACTTGCCCAGCTGCCTCTCATGGTGCTCATTTGTCCTTTCGCCTTGGAGCTGGTTGCTGGCAGAGGCCAGTGGGGTGGGGAAGGGCCACCTGACTCGGGACACCTGTGAACACAAGACTGGCCAATGGGGGGGATACGTACGCAGGTAGATATGGAAAAAGAGCAGGTATGTGATCACCACCAGGCAGAGGCTGGCCAACAGCAGCACAAACATCTCGATGCTCACGACCACTAGGGTCTTCGTCCTCACGGGGAAAAAAGGCAGGAACAGCAGCCATGTGCCCTGACTGCTGATGGCTGTGGAGACAGGGGAGACACACCTGCATCCAGCATCTGCGTACACAGCAGCACCTGTCCCTCAGGTGAGCACCATGGGCCAAAGCCTGGTAGTGGGGTAGACAATACCAGCCGAAGTGAGCACCTACCTGCCCAGGTGAGCCCATCCTCCTTACCCAGGTGTGTGCCCTGCCTTACCTAAGTGCCCTTGCAGCCCCTCCTGTCTCCAGTGGGCATTGTGACTCCACTTTATGGGTCTTGAAAGTGAGGCTGGGAGAGGGGAACTACATCCAGGACACAGAGCCTGACCTCTCTGCCTCATCCCACCACCACCCTGTCCTGCAGGCCACGTCCTCGCCAGGCACTTCTTTCTGCACCAGCCACTCTCAAGACGGCTACAGCCAGCACCTTGCGGCATTTCTAGGATACGGTCCGCTGTGATGCTCCCAGCCACACGGCTTCCAAAAGTAAGTAGGAGAAAATCTCGAAGGCTGTGTGGGTGGGGCAGCGGAGGTCTCTGCTCCACAGAAGTCAGGAAAAGGGCTTGAGCCCAGGTACTTTTGTGGTGCCCAAATGGGAGTGTTATGCACGGCAGTATTGTGTGGCTACAGACAGAGTCTGATGCCCCAGGGGTGGCAGTGCCGTGTGGTGGAGTTGGATTGTACCCACCAATGAGAGCAAAGCATCCCGGGGAACTGGAGGTTCAGAAGCCCTGTGGAATCTTCCGGAACAGTGAGCCCAGGAAGTGGCCTCCACCCCCAGTCGAGGAATTCACCTGGAGCCCATCAATTGCACTATGGCTCCAGGACCAGCAAGTCCCGAGAGACCAGCCTCACCTCACCCTGCTCACATGCTGCCCAGCACCTCCCGCCCTCTCCTGCTCTCCTCAGAGCCAGCAAAGTGAGGGGCCCAGTCAACAGGACAATTGACCAGTGACAAAGGACAAGGGAGATGCACAAAGACCATGCCCTAGGCACCTGGTGTGCTGAGGCCTCGCTCACCAGGTGCAAGCCACATTGCCATTCCATCTGTGGGGCCGAGTGTAGAACCAGCGGCCACCAGTGTGGACTGAGGCACTACGGGGCCCTCCACATGCAGCTCACAGAGCTCGTCCTGCAAGGAACATTCCCAGGCTGCTGGGCACCAAGGCTGCCCCTGTGACTGAGGCCGCCTGTGGGGCGTGTCAGGGAGGGTGGCGGGCGGAGGCCTGGGGTGGCGCTTCCTGCTGAGCAGGGCCTGGTCTCACTGAGCCCCGCCATTCACTTTTGCGGCACCCCAGGCCGCAGCACCCCAGGCCCGTCCCCAGACAGCTCTGCCTCATGCCCCACACTGATCCCATCCAGGACCAAATGCGAGGGCCAGGGTGCGGACCCCACTTTCTGAGGCCTGACACTCCCTGGGGGCTCAGGAAGCTGCTGGTCTGACATGTGGACTCCAGTCCCTCTGGCCCAGGAGAGTACCAGCCTCCCTCCCCCAAACAGGCTGACCGCTCTGGAAGGAGGGCTTTGACCTGGAAGACAGCTGGGGGTGTGGCCAAGACACACAGAAACCCGAGGGGAAGCAAACCCGGGGAGCAGCACGTACCTCCATAGTGGGGGTCCTCGCGGAGCGCCTCTGGATTGATGAAATGCTGGATTAAGATGTACATCACAATGGCAATGATCCCGAGCAGACCTGTGAAGGCGGAGGCTATGGAGACAAAGAACCACCTGTGGGAGAAACAGGGCTCAGAGTGACCGATGACAGCACTGCTGGCAGCACCCGGCGCCCGACATCCCCACGGCAGGTCGACCCAGCACACCCTTACTGCTGCTCGGGTCACATGGTGAAGCTCAGGTTAAACCACAAACACATGCTAGCTTTTCAATTTAAACAATTTTATTACCAATTATCCCTGCAGTTGACTAGCTCTTACTAAGCTGATAAGAAAAATTCCAGAGCAGAGTGATTCACCAGCACCATCGTTAAGTTGCAAACTACCCTTCGTCATGGATACATTTCCGATTAACTCGAGAAAATAAAGTGTTCACAGAAGTACCCAAAGCCATTTATCATGCATCCCAGGGCCTCACAGCCCCTTCTGCAATTGTCTAACTCCTGACCCAGTTTCTTGTAAACAGGAATCACTCAGGTGAGATATCCCTTCAGAGCATTGTTGAAAATATATTAAGTGTAGAGATATCCCAGATCCCTGTTCTAAGCGTTAAAAGTATACTAGCACTCAGAGAAAACCTCCGTAAATACATTCTATTATGTTCTAATGAGTTTTTGCTTCCCCATTTTTGATAATATCTTCAATTTCTTCTGAGACCCTTCCTTTGTAGTCGTTTGGTTCTACTGCACTTCACTACTTTTGAGACGCCAGCACAAAACCATTCTCTTTTGCACTGATGCAAGTGACCTTTTTATACTGGGGAGAAGGGGGAGCACTCATAATTTTTCATCTGATAACTTCGATAGGTTATTTCTTCTCTTTCTTGAGTATAAACAGTAATTTCTATTGGGACATATGTTCCACTATTGACCCTTTCTTGCTTATCCAGAGAACTTAAATTGCTTTTGTTCATTTTCCATACTACTCCCCATCCTTCATCGCCAAGACTGAAAAATGGTGGTTATACCAGCACTAAGTAGCTGCATGCAGGGGAGGGGCCATGCCAGCATGCAGACTGGGGTTCCGCCCTGCCCCTGACCTCTTGGGGCCCCTCTTCTATAAGGGCAGAGACAGGACAAGCGTTCCCAGATCCCTTCCAGTCATACAATTCTGATTGGATTTTTCTAATTATGGCACGTTTGGATTTCCTTCTGCTCAAAGCAGTGAAGCTTCTTTCCATGCAGGCACAACTGGGGCATTTCCCACGCAGTGCCCCTCACTTGGTGGCTGGGAGAGCACTTGGCACCTTTGCTGCCCATTTGTGGGTGAGCCACGGAGCCCGCTCCACCATACATCTGACCATAGCTGGCAGGCCACGCAACCTGCCAGCAAAGGCTTCCCGTTTCCAAGTGCGGTGTGGATGACTGGGGAGGCACTTGTGTCTTTCCTGGTGACACACAGCTCTTTACAGCCAGCAGAGCTGACTGACAGCCTGGTGAACCATAGGCCCTACACCCTGAGCTGAGCAAGTGTCCAGCCTCCCGTTCATGGCTGGACACTTGCTCCTGGCACAGCCCCTGGGCTACATCCTCTGTGCTTTGGCCTGAGGCCTCTGGAGGGCAGAAGGCAGAGGGACCCAGGCCAGCGGGGTAAGGACTCGTCAGCCCAGCCTGTGCCCTACGGACAGGGGCCAATCGTAATGGGGGTCTCCAGCCATTTACTTTGTGAGGACGGACTTGACATGGCCTGTCCAGGGACGGCCCCACCCAAACACGTCTCAGGACCAGACCAGGACACCTGACGGACCGCAAGTGCGGCTGTGCTGGGGGATGGGACACAGCTCTCACCCACGAGGCCCTTCCCCCACCCCCTCACCAGTAATTCCTGCTCCCCACGCAGTTGTTCATCCACTTGCAGTGATGGTCGAAGCCAGCCACACATTTGTTGCACATACGACAATGTTTCGCTTTCATGCTTCTGGAAGGAAAAATTGGGGAGTGGCAGCCTGTCAGCAACCAGTGCAGGAGAGGGACTGGGTCAGAGCACCCATCTGCCTGTAGGGGAACCAAAGGGCAGCAGCAGCCCCTGTCAGAGTCAGAGAGGACCTGCGCCCGAGCGGTGGCGTGCCTTCCCTCAGCCTCGCCTGCCACGTGGGGCCAGGGTTTGACGGAGGCCTGGAGGCCGGGCTCGGATCCCACCATGACCACTGGGCCTCCCTCCCACTGAGGTCCCCAGGACCTCTAGAGACCCCAGGTCCTATCGCCCTGTGATCCAGTGGGGCAGGGGCTCATCTGGGAAACCCCAGGAAGACCGTGCTCTGGCCCCTAAGCCCGGGGTGGGGAGGACTGTGTGTGTCTGAGGCCACAGCACCAAACACATGCAGGCCTGAGGCAGCCACTCCTCCTCCGAGCCCAGCCCCCGCCTCTGTGGGGGACAGCATCTGACCACCCGCAGCACTCACACAATGGCATCACACAGGCTACAGTATTGATCCTGGATGACATGGGCCTGGCGGGCGCGGTCGAAGGAAGGCCGAGGTGCTCCGTAGATTTTACAACGGACGCTGGCTTCGGCCGGGTCGATTGTCATTGCAGTGACGTAAGCAATGTAATGTAAGACAAACCCTCCGCTGGTCACCTGAGGGTGGTGTGTCAAGGAAACAACCCTCAGCCTGGTCAGCACGGCGCCACGTGTCCGGACCCTGGTGTCCGGCCAGGAGATGTGGGCCCACCTGTTGGCAGGACCCAGAACTGCCTCTCTCATTTCCCATTCTTTGTTCCAGAAAGCCAAAGCGGGGGCTATTGGAGGGAAACTCTCACCCTGGAGCCAGGGCCCCACGAGGTGAACTGTTGTTCACCTGAGAGTGTGGCTCCCACTTGTCTCACTAAGGCAGTGGGAAGGCCTGTGCAAGCAGGTGGCACCAGGCCACATGCTGAAGTTTGTCCTTGGGTGAGAGCAGGGGGTCTGCACAGGGGTTACCAATGCATGGGTGGCATTCTGAGCTTATGTTCAAGAAAGAAAGAGCAGGCAGAGGGGAGGGAGGACTCACACACCCGGCCAATGAGCTTTGGGGTAAGTGGGCTGTCTCCCCACAGGCTGCTACTCCCTCTAGAGCTTCATGGTGGAATTAAATCCTCACATGCTTCCTTTGCACCTTGAATACAAGTCAGCCACGGTGTGAAGCCATCTGGGCGCTGCGACCCTGTGTGGATGAGGGCCCGTCACAGACATCCACAGTGCAAGAAGCCTGAGTGGGGGCTGCTGCTGGCCAAGGCGGCTCATCCCTCCCTCATCCTCTGGCCTCCAGCCACTGGGTGCAGACTCAGGGCCCTACGTGCCCAGTGTGAGCGTGGAGGCTGCAGGGCCCAGGGCTGGGGGGGAGCTGAGATGACCCTGATGAGGGCGGGTGAGAGTCAAAAGCCAAGAGGGTCAGACAAAACCAGGGGAGGACCTCCACGTGGGGTAGGGGAGCCGGCTGGCAACTAGCCAGGCCCTGGGGGGCCTCTGAGGGGGACAGGACTGATAAGACCCCTCTGGGGCCACGTGAGGGGCCAAGTGACACGCAGACCCTTCCCTTGGCCACGGGAACCTGCAGGGCTGGGTGGGGGTCAGGCTCGAGCTGAAGTCAGCGTCAGCCATGAGAACTACATGGCTGACGGCTGCACTGCTCTGCTGCTGAGCAGAGGCCAGGCCCCTGGACACCTGGATAGGGTGTGGGGTGGAGGGGGGAGGTGCTCAGTGGCTGGGCCAGGCCTCACAGTCACAGCCAGTGACACTAACATGGACCTGGCAGGCTGGTCCCCCTGCACCTGCTCCCTGAAGCCTGAGGTTCAGGCCAGATGCACGCAGCACTGTTTGTGTGGTCACTGGGGCAACAGGAGTACATGCTGACCAGCAGGCAGGACACAGGCGGTGACAGCCCAGGACAATGAGAAGTAGCACGGGGCCCAGGTGTGGCCCTTTTCTATGCAGTCCTAAAAAAGAATGGCCCTTGTCAGAAAATGGTGGGCTAGGTGGCCAGGGGGACAGCTGGGGGGAGTGGATGGATAGGATGGGGAGTAGCCAGGGACAGGTGGGTGGGCAGGAGGGATCAGGGTAGACAGGGGATACCTAAAACTTGTGATTCATACTTGGAGATTGTAATCATTGAAGCCTAATGTTCTCTCCTGCCTGTTCTGGGCCCAGCTCCTGGACAATTAACAATACCTGAATGACTGGTAGAATGGCCACAGGCTCTATAGAGCTAACGGATTTATTAAAATCTATTTTTCGTCATTCAGGGGCCTTGAGGATACAGATGATGCCCCAGCAAGATTGCCAGTCCCAACCAAAGAAGCCAACACGGTCTTCTAGGTGGATCTCGAGACCCCTTCCTCTCATCTAAGATCAGACAGGACAGGAGTTCCATGAATCCCCAATAGGTAGGGACAGCTCTACGCCCCTGTCCAGCAGGAAGCAGATACAGAAGAAAAGAACCTTTGTCCCTCAACTTCCCGTAGAGATTTTATGGGGATCATGTCTCTCAAGGGGAAACGAGAGGCAGTTAGAGACAAGCATCGGGTCTCTGCATTTCTGCAGCCACAGAATGCGACCACCCAAAAGACCTCCCCTCTCTGCCCAAAATTTGCCCTTTTCATTGTAATTATCTACCCCTACCAGGAACAAATGTCCACTAAGCACCCAACTAGATTAAACCAGCCACTCACACCTCTGCAGTAAAGCAAAAGCCACCACAACCTAAGTTTCACCTGGGCCTCATTATACCATCATTATCATGCATATGCCCGGAAGTTCATTAATATCAGTATAACAGACTGAATTCTGGGAGGGAACATGCATCGTCTAAAAAGATGAGGTAATCGCCTCTTGTCAATCACAGGTGTCAATCAAGTGGTCCCACACCCAGAAAGGAACAGCCCATTCTAGAGAAAAAGGATAAAAACTACAAGTCCTTGCCAATCCGAGCCCTTTGAGCCTTTTGAGCCTTGCTTTTGCTCAGGGGCCCGCTCCAAACCCTTTGGAGTGTACTTTTTCTTTTAACAATGAGCCCTTGAGCCATTTCTGCTGCTCGGGTCTGCTCCTATTTCTTTGGAGTGTACTATCTCTTCTAAGAAACTACTCCTCTTTCACCACTTTATTTCTGTGTCTCGTTCAATTCTTTGCTCAAGAACCTGGACAAAGCGCGGAGAAGAGCCCACTCTCCAGTAACACCACCACTTAGGACAAGCGGGAGGGGCAGCACAGAGTGGGCGCTGAGTCCCTGGGGGTGGGGACGACCAGGGCAGGTGTGAGCAGGGAGTGAGGTGAGCCCGCCCTCGTCACTGCGCTGCACAGTGCGACCCCTGGACAAAGACACGGGGCCAAAGAGAAATGAGATGATGGGTTATAAGCCAGCACATGAGCGAGACCCACAGTTAGGGGCTGAACTGGGTCCCAAAGGACATTGAAGTCCTAACCCTCAGGACCTGCGAATGCGACCTTATTTCTCGGATGATAGGTTACAATGAAGTCCTTAAGGTGGGTCCTAATCCATGTGACTGGTGCCCTTGTAAGAGGAGATTACATGCACAGGGGAACAAGTACAGAAGGACAGAGAGGAGGCGGCCGTCTACAAGCCCAGGGACACCTGCAGCCACAAGGCTGGGAAAGAGGCCTGGGAGGGATCCTGTCCTAGAGCAATCAGAGGGAGCACAGCCCTACCCCCACCTTCACAGTGGACTTCTGGCCCCAGAACTGAGAGAGAATACATGTCTTTGATTAAGCCACCCTGTCTATGGCACCTACTAGGGCAGCAACCCAGGGAAACTCACGCAGCACAGCCCATGCTGCCGCCAAGGGGCTGCTGGCCTGGCCGCCACCTGCAAACAGGCTGACGTCACAAGAGGAGCAAACAAGAGACACGGATCCCACGCTGCCCACACGCACCCCCTGAGCTGTAAAGGCAGACGTCTCCGGGGTGCCCCACAGAGCACGGCCACCCGGAGGACCTCAGATGTGAAACCCCACAGCGAGCCATGTGAAGGCTGACCTGGAAAGCTCTGTGTGGGGACAAGGCTCCACAGCACACACCTGACAGGGGCTGGGCTGTACGTGCTGATGTCTTTCCTTATTAAACTCACTTTTCCTCATTGGACAACACACACTGACCCCTGTACATCCTTGGGAAAGCTGCGGTGGGTCAGGTCTCCACCTCCCCCAGTCCCTCGGCTCCCTGCCCCCACCCCAGGACCCTGGCCGCCCCCCTCCCCGCCAGGCGCAGTCTCCCTACACCAAGGGCAGGTGAGCGGCGGACACTGCTGTGTGAGCATCTGCACATTTAGCCAGGACCCCAAGCCAGCGAGTCGCACAGAGAACAGGTGTGTGGGGGTTCAGGCTCCGTGACAATCGGGGTGCACGGGGTGAGGAGTAGGGAGCAGGACAGGACACCTGCGGGTGAGTCACTGTGGAGGACAGAACACAGAGGAGTGTGACAGCAGGCACAGGAGCCCCTCTGCCCAAGGAGAACTCCCGTGGCCCCGCCGCACCCTAGACCACAGGCAGGTGCTGCCCTCGTAAAAGGATACAGCGTAGGTGACGTACTGCCACTCACAGGGCAGCATGGGGATGAAGACACAGAACATGGCCAACACAAAGGTCAGGAAGATGGCCCAAACCACCACCTGGAAGGGATCGAAGGGCTTCGACCAGCCGTTCACTCTGGACCAACGAGGTGGCGCCACGTCCGTCACGATGCGGGGCACGGTGTCGGGGACGATTGGCCTGGGGCCCCTGCAGCAGCAGCCCATCTGCAAGAGAGAGGAGGGGAGCACGGCAGACCGTGGGCCTTCTGCCACAGCCCAGCATGGCTGGGAGACCCCAGAGGCAGGAACCCACCACCCAGCATCGCCCGGGGCCTGCTGTTGATGGCAGAGTTGGCAGGGCGGGGCCGGAGTGGGCAGAGGGTCCTCCATGGGGGACCAAAGCCAGTCCTGTAGAGCCTATCCAAGCCACAGTCACCATGCAGCTATGGAAAATGGAAGGGGCACCCACTCAGCAGGACCCAGGGGAGGGCAGGGGACAGTCTGCAGCGAGTGCACGGACTGTCTGAAGACCCATCAGTGCGGGAGGAAAACCCACATGAGCATGAGGCCCTCGGGAAACTGAGGCTATGGAGGGAAAGCAGAGCCAGCTGCTGTGACCCGGTGATGTGTGTACTTGACTGAAATCCGCCCTCAGAATTCTTCCTGAAAGTTCCCCTCAAGCACAGAACCAGAGACCACATTTCCAGAGAGTTCTGTGTTAGTCCTCCCGGGACAGGGAAGACCTGCCGACATCCAGGCATCCTGGTGTCACCCAGGTACAGCGGCTGGGAGGGACCGTGGCCCCTTCTGTCCAGTCAGGTGGGTGGAGCCAACGGGAAAGGAAAGAACATGGCGTTGGGGAGACTGTGGAACAGTGAGGGTGTGGGGGAGGGGTGGACGATGTCTCACAGCTGCTACAGGGGGACTTCTGGAAAACTCTGCCACATTATGCACTGTGCAGAGCCCTTCATGTCCCTTCAGAATAAAATGTGCAGAAAACGTAGTTGATAAAACTGTTTCTTTGGGAAGAGACTTTTGTTGGAAAATATTCAAAGACTATTTCTTATGAGCTGCAAATTCCCTTGGTAATTTTCCTAAGAGGTTTTGGCTGCTATCCACCCTGATACTCTGGGTGTGAGACCACGTGGACATGAGGCCACAGTGGCCCCAAGCTTCCTTAGGTTACATGAGAATCTCAGGGAGACCTGCGACAATATCACATTGATAGAACAAGACCAGGGTGCCGTGCAGTGGCGGGTGAAGAGAACACAGAAAGGTAGTATTTGTATAAAAACATGATTCCCACATCAAAACCACATGCAGCTATAAAGCCAACCACAGAAAAGACATGGCCGAAAGTCCAAGTCCCCGAGTCGGGAAGGCAACGTCAAGGAATTATCATAGATCTGGGAACAGAGAGGTGAAGAAGTCATAATTATGAGAGAAAATTGAAGTGTCATGGAGAATAGAAGCTGGAGACATATGTTGTTTGTTAGGATTTTGCACAAGAGACAATGGAGAGGATGTAAGAGAAGAAACAGAGAAAAAAGGTGAAGAAAATGTGTCTGTACTTCAAGGAGACTCAAGACTTTAGACCTAAAGTTGGCTTCAAGAGCCAGACAGAAAAAGAAAAAAAAAGAAAGAAATAACATTACCTATACTATCTGGACACCTAAAAGTGGTAACTGGCTTCAGATTTTGTAGAATTTAAAACAGAGCAACTCTTCCAGTTCAGAGAGTACTTTGAACCAGAATAGACACAGCCAAACTCTCAGTAAAGTGACCCGGTGCTGTGTGTCCCAGCGACAGAAGGCACAGGCCAGGCCAGGTGCCACCCCCACCCACAGCCAGCAACAGCAGCTGACCAGCAGGCTCAGCCCCTCACCCCCCTGGTCAGGCCCCAGCAGTGAGGGCCAAGGAAAAGGCTGCTCTTCCCCGCCACACCCGGCGCACGGCTTGGACATTGCTGCTGCACGGGAACACACGTCACACCACACATACGTACCGCTCACACGCACTAAACCCACATCATATACTTACCATGTACACATATATGCCACCCACGAAAACTACTTACACCACTCACACACCTCACCCCTCGTACGCCAAACATACCACACTACACACACTACACGCACACACACACTATACACACAAACCAAACACAGAAACCACTCACACACAAACTACACACCACTCACACACACCACACATCTCTCTCTTTCTCTCTCTCTCTTTCTCTCTCTCCCTCTCTCAGATTTCTGGACTCACTTCTCACTTCTGACCTCTTTCATGTGGTTTCCTTGCTCGACCCACCTCTGCCCCTCCCCCGGCTCTCACCTTTGTGCCCCTCTCCTACTGTTACTTCCTCTCCATGTCCTCCCAGACAGCCCCACCAAGTCTGAGTTGGGCCCTTTCATTTATTCCTTCCATAGATGTTTTACTTAATCCCGATTGTTTCTAAGGACTGGGAACATTTATGATGTCTTTGTAGGGCAGACTTCTAGATTGGGCTCAGGAAATTAGCCCTGTTTGGGGATTGATGGTGCCTGGGTCCCCTTTCTGCCCCATTTCAGCTCCTGCCTCTTATTTTTCATTGTCCCTCAGTTTTATAGGCTGAGTTTCGGTCCACGATGCATCGGAGCTGGAATGACCCCACAAGGTGATCCTCACCCCCACGTCCTCAGACCTCCAGCACAACCATGGCCGACATTCATGGAGCGTCGCCAAGCCGGCCCATGGTTACGGAGGGAGGCAGAAGGGGTGGTTTAACCAATGTGTGGGTGACCACCCTGCCAGGACCTCCTGCCTCTCCTTATCTGCGGGTGTAGAAACAGCCCCTTCTCACACTGTGCCTGTCCTCACCAGGGGCAAGGCATCCTGGCACATCAGCACGCAGGCTGGGGACGCTGTCCTGGGGGTGTCCTGGGCACCCCCGTCAGCGTCTTTATGATACCATAACCTCTGTGCCTACATTTCTGAACCCCATCATGGGACACAGATCCCTGAGCTTCTGAGTCATTATTCTGTCTGCTCTGTGTCTTGTTGGGTCCTGGTGCCTTCATGGACCTCCAGAGGGTAAAGTTGCTAGTCCCCTGGTGAGAAAAGGAAGAAGTAAAGCACCTACCTCCCTCGCAGCCAGAACCAACTATTCACAACTATCACAAGTGTCCCAGATGAACAGGAAAGCATACAGCTTCTTGCTCAGCCCAGGTTAAAGTGAGGAACACCGCCCAAGGAGAACCTCACAATCTCCCTAGTTGACACGCCCAAGGTACCTCATAAAGCCAGGTCCCCGCCCCCTGGATATGCCCCATTGCCAGGTGTGGGGGAGGGGAGGGAGGGTGAGGACAGACCCTCGGACACCCCCCCTTCCAGGTGTAAGGGAGGACAGGTGCAGGTCCTGGGGAGACCCTGTGGACAAAGTACGGGGCCCTCAGACCGGGCAGGCTGGTAGGCAGTGTCACCATTTGCCACCTGTGCTTGATTCCTTTTACGTGGTTCTCAGTTTCCACTAGAACACTTCCTATCACAGCCCCTCAGTGACAAAGCAGTCGGCTCATGCCGCCCCCTGACCTGCTTCAACAGCTCCTGGTGCCCGAGGACTCGATCCTAACTTTCCTCATCACACATGATCCGTCAGCTGCTTTTGCTCCAGGAGCCCAGACTCGCACACTCTGTCACACTCTGTCTAGGGCGTGGGCACCTCTGGGTCAGACCCAGGGACCATGACACAGACTCAGCCACCTGAGCTCGGTGGCCCTGTGGGCTGCCCCCTTGGTCACCACAAAAGGGCCACAGCAGAAGGAGAAGAGGCAAGGAGTGAGGGACACGTGAACACCATGTTCCGAGTGGGAGGGGGTCACGTGCCAGGGAAGCTTTTCTCCCAAAGACAGCCAGCCAGAAGGGTCCTTCCCTCCTGCCCTGCTTCTTGCCTCAGTGTCTCACTCGTTAAGCTCCAGAAATTTCCGGTTATTGTCTGTGGGGTCCAAGGACTCCTATTGGAAGGCCCCCAAATGCAGGCCAATCACCAATCCCTTCCTTAGTGGGGCTGGGAGGGTGAACGGAGCAAATCCCTTTTCCGTCAGCAGAGGTGGTTTCCTATGGGCTCCACCGGCCCCTGGCACCATGAAACTTCCTAGGGAAGCCACTGGAGCTGGGGTAGTCTGGGCAATGGAGGGTTGGCTGTGCTTCTTCAAAATGTGCTGTGTGGGGCCCTACTGCCAGGCGCCTGTGGTGGCCAGTGGACCGCTGGGCCCAGATGTACAGAGGAACAAGACAAAGAGAAATGAGCAGGTCACTGGGCCCGCCAGGACCATTTGACAGGAAGGGGCTCTTCACGAATTAGAGCTCGTGTCACGTGACACGTGGACATGACAGCCTCTCAGGAGAGCCAGGGACCTCTCCGCTGGGCAGGGACCCAGGCTCACAGGGCTGGTGCTGAGACCTGACGTCTGGGCATGGTCAGTTCAGTCCGCCCAGCCGCCTGGCCTCGCCCTCACCTGGGCTTCCATTTCGTCAAACTGAAGCAGTACCACCCTAAGGGGCCTCGGGAAGCAAAGCATCATTGGGATAACAGGGATGCTTATCCAGGAAACTGGGGCTGACCACAGGCTAGTGGGAGGAGACAGGCCCAGGAGGCTCACCTGGGATCATCAGCCTCACAGGTCCCAGGACATGACGGGGGCTGGGGGCCGAGTCATCAGGTCACTGGGGGGTGAGTGGCTGCCTCCCAGGGTCCCTGGACACCAGTACGGCCCGCGGGCAGGCCTGAGCTGGCACTAACAGAGCTGCACTGACCTCCACCCAGAAACCACATCCAAATGAGGTAAGAGTCCAAAGACACCCACAGCTGACCAGACAGCCACCAGGACTGCCAGGCACCGCTGTCCATGGTGCTGCCCAGGGCAACCCCTTGTTATTGTGCTCCCACCAGGTGCCAGGCCAACATGCTACCAAAGAGACTTAAGGCAGACAGTCAGTCTGCCCGACTGGGCCTTAGAGCCTTGAGGATCCAGCCAACAGCACATGGAGGCAGAGGTTGTGGGAGACATCTGAGCTGTGATCCCTAGTAACTAAAAACCAGGGTACTGCACCCCTCGGAGAGGGCAGTCCGTCTACGGCACCTTCACTTTCAATAGGACGTGACTCTGAGAAAGACCATGGCTGATGGACGGCAATGTCGCAGCTCATGTGCATGGCGATGCATCGCTCCAGCTCGTGGTCAGTGTGGTCTTCACAGTTCTTGAAAGTGCTTCCCGGTAACTGAAGATGAACGCCGTTTGTCTCCTGCACAGAACATGCTTCTCCAGATACATGTGTGCAGCCCATGGATGGTGCTGGGTGGCCACTCAGCCATCACTCTGGAAGCTGGTGACCTCAACACCAGGGTATCTCCTGAGTGACACTGAAGGAGGCCACCAGATGGGGGTGGGAGGTCACACTATCCCAGGGCACCCCAAGTCTGCAGGCGGTGGTCTCCAGACCCAGAGCCAAGGCAACCTCAGCTGCTCACGCCTTTGAGAAATGGCCTTCCTCAGGGATGTCTTTGCTTCAAGGGAATAACTTTAGAAGCTGCAAAAATCAGGGTCTGCTCACTGTATAAACATTAGGAAATACTGTGTTTTCCCGAAAATAAGACCTACCTGGATAATGAGCTCCAATGCGTCTTTCGGAACAAAAATTAATATAAGACCCAGTCATCCCGCTCATCAGAGTATACTCCTGTTTATCAGGATCATTTGGGTGAGCTTCTCAAAAAAATCCTACAAAGAACATTGACAGACACTGCCTTGAGAAGCAAATGGGAGGACTGGGCACCTCAGCAGGAGAGAGAGAGAGAGAAGGGAGACAGGGAGGCAGTGCTACCCACAGAAATCAAAGCCTTAATACAGGGTGAGGAGAGGCCTTTGTCCACTCCACATCTTACAGTGTATCTGCCTTCACTAATAAACTTCTTATTGTCCTATACCTGCACAAAACTCCCTCTCGACTGAATTCTTTCCCTCGAGAAGAGCCAAGGAACTCATCACAACCCGGTAGCACCTGCATCAAAAGCCACAGAATAAAAACCATGGCTCCCAGGCAGCCAGGCGGCAGGGGAATAACTGGGTATTTCAGCGCCATGGCCTGCCTCCTGGGCTGGTACCACCTACACACAGAAACAAGAAGACCCACTGTGGGGACAGAGCCCCAAAAAACAGTTTCCAGGCTCTCGGCCTCACATAGAAAGGTGCTGGCTCAGGTAGTAAATGGCCATGTCTGTGATCAAATGGCCATCAGCTGTGGCTAGTTGGCCGTCAGCTGTAACCAGTGAGCCATTGGCCATGAATATAACTGCCGTGGCTAGGCTAGCAAAGAAAAAAAGGGGGAGCTAGCAAGAAGATGGTGGCTGAGTCTGCAAGCGGCACAGTGAGGGTTGAGAACTGTGTTGCTCCTGGTTCCTGTGTCTCCAACCCAGCCGCCAGCGAGACTATAGTGGTATGACTCCCCTACCTATGGCTCCATGGGTGTTCCTTTTTGGCCTCACCATATCCTGCGTTCTTATGTGGGGAGTGGGACCAGAGACCCTGCCGGATGCCCTGCATGACACTTGGCGTAGTCCGCAGGATCCCCTGCATGACACATGGCGCAGCGAGCAGGGTACGGTGTCCGCCAAAGCTCCCCGAAGGACAGTGGAGCAGTTTGTGCATATGAACACTCAGTTGCAGGAAGACCAGGAGGAGCAGCTGCCTGAGAGCTGGAACCCCGTGGAGGGTTGGAAAGATGTGGACGGTTCCCCAACCAGCAGAGGCCGGAGAAAGCGAAGTTTGTTGCAGCCCTGTGGGCTGGGAAGTGCTTGCTGAGGCAGCCCGGATGCAGGACTTGTAGTCCCAGGAGGAATGGCTTGCTGAGTCCTCCGTGGGAGCTGAGGGTGAGGTCAAGGTCATCCCTCACCCCCAGGACAGCCCTAGCGAATGACTATGGACTATGGGGAATTGCCTTCCATCCCTAATTTAATGGACCACTTGACTGTTTGGGAACATACCACCATGTAATGGAACTGGCAGATATTTGCTTTTGTGTCTTGACCGGCCGCAATCGAGAATATGTAAGCACCTTGACTGTGAGCCGCTATTGTTCCAGCACGGTACCCTGAGAGGCCCAGAGAGAGTGGCAGTGCCCTGAAAGCCCTGGCTGAGCCCAGGAAGTCTGGCTGTGTCCAGAGAGAGTGGCAGTGCCCTGAGAGCCCTGGCTGTGTCCAGGAAGTCTGGCTGTGTCCAGAGAGAGTGGCAGTGCCCGGAGAGCCCTGGCTGAGTCCAGGAAGTCTGGCTGAGCCCAGAGAGAGTGGCAGTGCCCTGAGAGCCCTGGCTGAGTCCAGGAAGTCTGGCTGTGTCCAGAGAGAGTGGCAGTGCCCTGAGAGCCCTGGCTGAGTCCAGGAAGTCTGGCTGTGTCCAGAGAGAGTGGCAGTGCCCTGAGAGCCCTGGCTGTGTCCAGAGAGAGTGGCAGTGCCCTGAGAGCCCTGGCTGAGTCCAGGAGGTCTGGCTATACCCAGAGAGAGTGGCAGTGCCCTGAGAGGCCCTTGTGTGCCCGGGGAGACTAGTGGTACCCTAAGAAGTCCAGGAAGTCTGGCTGTGCCCAGAAGTACTGGTGGTGCCCTGAGAAACCCTGGCTGTGCCCGGGGAGACTAGCGGTACCCTAAGAAGTCCAGGAAGTCTGGCTGTGCCCAGAAGTACTGGTGGTGCCCTGAGAAACCCTGGCTGTGCCCGGGGAGACTAGTGGTACCCTAAGAAGTCCAGGAAGTCTGGCTGTGCCCAGAAGTACTGGTGGTGCCCTGAGAAAGCCTGGCTGTGACCAGAGAGCTTGGCTGTGTCCAGGAAATAGCATTCACCTCCAGGCTCCTTGCACAGGGCCCCTCGCGGAAGACACTTGTCGCGTAGATTGTGAGGCGAGACCCTGTAGGGGTGGAGTGTGGGGACAGAGCCCCAAAAAACAGTTTCCAGGCTCTCGGCCTTACATAGAAAGGTGCTGGCTCAGGTAGTAAATGGCCATGTCTGTGATCAAATGGCCATCAGCTGTGGCTAGTTGGCCGTCAGCTGTAACCAGTGAGCCATTGGCCATGAATATAACTGCCGTGGCTAGGCTAGCAAAGAAAAAAAGGGGGAGCTAGCAAGAAGATGGTGGCTGAGTCTGCAAGCGGCACAGTGAGGGTTGAGAACTGTGTTGCTCCTGGTTCCTGTGTCTCCAACCCAGCCGCCAGCGAGACTATAGTGGTATGACTCCCCTACCTATGGCTCCGTGGGTGTTCCTTTTTGGCCTCACCATATCCTGCGTTCTTATGTGGGGAGTGGGACCAGAGACCCTGCCGGATACCCCGCGTGACACATGGCGAAGTCGGCAGGATCCCCTACACTACACCCACTGTCAGCACGTGCCCCCCACATACACATCACACAAACTAAAATGCACCAGGTCGCACACTCAACAGACACTGGAACAGGAGTGAACAGAAACCTACAGATACACATGTGCACAAGACTCACAGTGGCCCATTCATGTGTCACTGGTGCACACGTACCCAGCCACGACTACACAGCGACATTCCAAAACACTTGTGCACACAGTCCGAGAGGTATACACACACCTGGAGGTAAGATAAGACCTGTACCTGCAGGCCTAAAGGAGACACACATGGGTCAGGCCTTCGGGGCCCCGGGCTCCCCCTCCATAAATCCCCCCCTCCTGCCCATCAGAATAACTTGCCTTCCAGCCAGCCCCCTGAGTAGATGCCCAGTCTTCCCTAAGCAGAGGCAGTCCTCAGTGCAGGCCTTGCCCTCCAAGGGGACACTAGGTAACTGGCTTCTGAGGCCCAGGCAAGGGCCACAGACAGAAAGGAGCAGGAGAAGTGCATACTCACCAGCTTCTGCAGTTGCTGAGCACAAAGGAGGAGGCTTCACTCACGCCGGCCAAGTCTCCAAATTAGAGGCAGGTCCCAAGCAGGGTGTCATGCGGGGTCTCTGGTCCCGCTCCCCACATAAGAATGCAGGATATGGTGAGGCCAAAAAGGAACACCCACGGAGCCATAGATAGGGGAGTCATACCACTATATTCTCGCTGGCCGCTGGGTTGGAGACACAGGAAGCAGGAGCCACATGATCCCAATCTGCAGGTCCGCTTCTCTGCCAGCCAACCAACCAAGCAACCAACCAACGCCGACAGGGCAGTTATATCAGTGGCTAATTGGCTAACTGGTTACAGCTGATGGCCAACCAGTCACAGCGGATGGCCATCTATTACCCGAGCCAGCACCTTTCCACCTGAGACCAAGAGCCTGGAAACTACTCTCGGGGACTCTGTCCCCACACAGGGGCTCCACAGGAGATTCACTCTGCCATGCCACCATGGCCCCTGGCACCTTGACTCTGGCATTGGTCCTCACCATAGACCGTGTCTAGGTCTCCACCATAGACCATGACATTGTAGAAAAAGCTGCCACCAGAGTCCTCCTCCCTGACTCTTGGGAAGCCTGGGGTCCGCGCCAGGGAGGCTCTGAGGGACCAAACCCCCGCCTGGGCTGTCGCCGCCAACACCAGGAGGGACGCCAAGAGGCCCTGGGTGTCAGTGCACACCGACGCCGCCAGGGTGCGCTTTGCTCCGTGCCCCGGGGACTCGCCTGCAAGGAAAAGGGTGTTAGAGACACGGAAACGTAGGAGCCCCCAGCTCCTCCCACTGCCCCGGGGTCCGCATGCCCCCAGCCCCGCCCCCACTGCAAAAGGAAGGGCATTCCGCCAGGCAGCCCCCAGGAGCTAGCCGGCACCTCCCTGGCCTTCTCCCTACCCAGGAGGGGCGTTAACAGCCACCACTCCAGAGCCCCGCAGCCGGGCTGGTCCCTCTGGGACCCCGCAAGCCGAGCGCTCTGCTCTTGCCCCGTTTCGCGGTGGAGCTCCGCGGGCTCTTCACAGTTCCCCAGAGGACAGGCGCGTCAGAGCGACCCCGGCCCGTGAACCTACCATCCTTGGCAGGACGTGGGCCACTCCGGAAACATTCCTGGTTGGCGCTCTACACCTGCGCCTCTACCCTTCAGTGGCCCCTGGGGCCACGAGGACTCAGCTCCACCTTATACGGGCAGCTTGTCCTTCGTTTCCAGCTCACGCTGAGCCCGCTGTCCTTTCCCGTCCCTGGAGGGGTGGAGAAGGGTCCCTCGGAACTTTGGGGATCCCCTCATGGGCGCCCTAACCAATCCTCAGGGCCCCAGGCTGTGTGCTGAGCACCGCTCCAGCGTCCCCGCACGCCCGCCCGGGCGCTGCCTCACCGTGGCTCCCCCGCTGGCTTTGCGGGGTCCGCCGCGGGGCCCTCCCGACCCTCCGGCTTCAGGCTCCGCACGCGTCCGGGGAGCCGCGAAGGCTCCGAAGCTCCCCACGGCCCGAGGCGCCTGGGTGCGCGACAGCCCCCACCACGAAGGTGGCCAACTTGGCCGCGAGCGGAGTTTGGCCAAGTACGGCCGGACGCCTCCTGGGAAGGGGCGGAGGGGCGCGCGGGGTGGGGCACAGCCGGCCTGGGTCGTGGGCGTGGGGTCAGCCCCCACCTACGCGGGCGGCGCGGGCGGCAGCCGGACCGCTGCGCAGAGGAGGCGGCGATCGGCTTCCGACCGCGGGTCCCAGGCAGCCCGACAGCAGCCCGGGCCCCGCACTCGCAGCCGGCGTGAAAGTTCCCCGCGCGCTCGCTGCCAACATCCACCGGTAGCTGCAGCCACCCGCAGCCGCAGGACCGCAGGCGCGGGGCGGAGGAGGCCAGGCGCCCGGCGGACGCAGAGGACGGAGAGGCGGGGAGGGCAGCGACCGGGGCGCCCCAGCCTGCGGTGACCCGCGCTTGTCGGCCCTGCGGCCGCTGCTGTTCCAGGCTCGCAACGAAGCAGTGACACCCGTAGGCCGCGGCAGAGAAGCCCCGGGCCCAGAGAGCCCGAGCACCCCCACCCAGGGAGTCCTCCTGGGGCGCCCGGGTCCCACCGGTCAGCCCCGCGATGCAAGGGGCCACCTTGCCCTCTCTCTGCGCCCTGGTTAGGAAGGGGCACAGGGCTGAGATGGAGACTCCAGAGGCCAGAGCCGCTTTTACAGGCGGTCTGAAGGAAAAGGGACCAAGTCAGGGACAGACAATCAAAGAGCCAGGAAGACCAGCAATACCAGTGTGGGCCTTTATTGGGGTGTCGAGGTGGATAACACCAAGAAGGCGCAGAGCCTGAGGACTTGAAGGGTTCAGAGGCAGGATTTCAGGGTTTCTCGCAGACGCAGGCCTAGCTCTCTGGGCCAGGAGAAAAGCTTGGCGCTTACAGAGACTTCAGGAAGGCCTTATACTTGTCCAGGAAAGGGGCGCACAACGTTCTCAGCTGTTGCCGCAGCTCCTGCACAGCCCTGTCCCGCTCCTGCTCTTCTCCCACCACATGTTGCCTGTAATAGTTGACATAGAAGTTCACCCAGTCGTCCAGTACAGTCACCATGGCTTCTTCAGTGATTGGAGGGTCAGTGAAGACCTGGGGGGTGGGGAGGGTGGATAGTGTGGTCAGCAGTGTCATTCAGGAATAACCCACAAACCCGGACACCCTCTTCTCTCTGTATTCCCTGTCTCTAGTTGTTTCTATCAATTCCACCATTACTCTCTCTGCTCCGAATTATCCTCCCTTCTCTGCCCTCACCCACCACCATCTACCACCCCAGGCCTGTCCTTTGGAATAGAATGCCTGGCTTACCTGCTGATTCAGCAAAACATTAAATTCCTTCATTCCTGTGGAAATGAGATCTTTATTAGCCTGAAGAAGCGCCATCTGCCTGTGCAGAGAAAAACAATTTAAGTATCCTTTCCCCTCATCCCTGGGTATTTCCCCCAGTTCCCCACTCCCCCTAAAGATTCCTGGTAACCTGCAGGACGACTTCCCTCAGATACCTTTCAAACCCCGCCCTGATTTGAAACCACCTTCTACCAGGTTGGCTCACCTTCAGGTCGCAAGGTGCTTTCACCCACACTTTTCAGGATATGTATGTCCTTCTGTGCCAAGCTAGATGTAGGTGAGGAGTAAAGTGTCAGCCTCAGAGGGAAACGCCCTGCATCAGGGTCTGAAGGCGGGTGATAGGTCAAGCATGGGAGGGGAAAGGAGGGAGAGGCTTCCCTGAAGTTAGAAAGATAGCAAGGCTGGGAAACAACAGATAAGTGGCGAGACGCGGAGAACCAGACCAGGGACAGACCCTTGCCCTCTGCCCCGCACCCCACCATCCAGGCACCAAACGCTAACAAAACAAACATTACCTGACCCCATTTCATGACAGGCACTTTTAAATCATCACTACATTGTGATGGCAATTATTGTCCCAACACCTAGGTGATATATTAATAACAGTTTACATTATCTTTATCATTTATGCCAGGCACTGTTTCAAGCATCTGTTAAAGTATTTATCCTTATAAAATACCCTATTACGCAAGCAGTCACATTTTGCAAACGAGCCATCTGTAAGACATGAGGACTGAACTCCACCAGGCTGTGCTTTGCAAGGAGACATATTTACCTTGTTCTCTAATATATCATCAGGTATTCGACAAAACAGAAACATCTTTTTAAGTAGTTCCCTACTGTTTTCCAAATTTCAGAATTATCATGTACTGAGATACATGAAACAATACAAAAAAGGTGTATTTTATACTCAGAAAAGGTGATCATCTTTGCTCCCTCCCCCTACAAAGTAACCAGCATTAAAGATTTATTTCCTGTCACATCTTTCAGCACTCAAAAACCAACATTCATAGGCACCTATTAGACGTTTGTTGATTTGCTTTTTTGTTTATAGCATTTTCTTAGTTAACATATAGCAAAATTGATCTCTGTTTGGTGTGCAATTTATGAATTTTAATTCATAGATTCGTGTAACTACTACCACAGTCAGCATATAGAACATTTCCGTCGCCCCCAAAACTCCTTCATGTTCTCCCCTTGTAGTCACACCCAGTACCAGCCCTAAACCCTGCCAAGTGCTCATCTGTTCTCCACGACTACAGTTCAGTGTTCTGAGTATACCCTGTAGTGGCATCATGCAGTACGTAACCTTGAAGACCGGCGTCTTTCACTCACAGTAATACCCTTAATGTTCATCTGACTCGTTGCCAGTAGCAGTAAGTTGTTCCTTTTCATAGCTGAGTGTGCCTTGTGTGGATACCCCATAGTCTGTTTATTCATCCACCCACTGACGGACATCTAGACGACCTGCAGTTTGGGGCAAGCATGAATAAAGCTGCTATAAATATTTGTGTACAGATTTTTGTGTGAACATATTTTCATTTTTCTAGGGTAGAAAATATTTGTTACCACTAGGAGAAATAATTGCAATACTACCTAACAAAGAACATGTAAACTCTTATAGTTCCATGTTAAGACAACCCAGTTTTTCACATGGGCAAAAGCTTGGAACAGACACTTCACAAATAAGATATACAAATATGATAAGGACATGCAAAGACAATCAACATTATCACTTACCAGGGAAATGCAAATTAAAGCTACAATGTGATACAACTACATTCTCACTACAGTGACTAAAATTTTAAAAGACTATTTACGTGTCAGTGAGGATATGGGACAACCAGAATTCTCATGCATTGCTAGTGAGGGTGTAAAATGGTAGAACACTTTGGAAAACAATTTGGCAATTTTTTATAAAGTTCAACACAACCCAGCAATACCACTCCAAGGTGGAGTTTGTGAGGAATGAACATTCATGTCTATAAAAATACTTACAAGGTAATGTTTATAGCAGCTTTATTCATAATAACCCAAAACTGGAAATAAACTAAATGTCCAATAACCAGTGAGTGGATATACAAATTGTGGTATAATCACACAATGGAATACTACTCAGCAATAAAAAGGAACAGACTAATGGTACTTGTGACATGAGTGAATCTCAAAACCATTATGCTGAGGCAAAGAAGCCAGACACAAGAGACTATATACAGTATAATTTTATTCCTATAAAATCCTAGACTAGACAACAATGGTGATGAAAAGCAGGTCAGTGTTTACCTGGAATCAGAATACATGAGTGGAGATGAACATGCAAAGATGCCCGAGGGAACTTTTTGCAAATAATGGAAATATATGTATCTTGATTATAACGTGCATTTCCATACACTGTTAGGTATGTAAATTGGTAACACTTTTTAGAGGAATAATTTGACAACACTTGTTCTAATTAAAGTATACATACCCTTAATCCAGCGATTCTGCTTTGCTCTCTATTTTAAAGAAATATTCATAATCAGTGCTCAAAAAGGCCTATACAAGGAATTTACGATTCCGGTTTGTAATAATGAAAAGGCAGAATCAACCTAAATGTCCATTAATAGGGGGATCTTTATACAAACTACGTATGGCATATTCATGCTATGGCATGACATGCAGCTATGAAAATAAATGAGGTAGATACATCTGTGCTGATATGAAAAGATCTCAGACAAATGTGAGATGAACTACAGTAGAGAGGGCTACCCCAGGCTGCAATTGGGGGCCATGAGAGTGGGGCTTACATGTAAATCTCTCTCTCCCCCATCTACACGCCTCTCTCTCTCTCTCTCTCTCTCTATATATATATATATATATATATATATATATATATATATGTGTGTGTGTGTGTGTGTGTGTGTAGAGAGGGCTACCCCAGGCTGCAATTGGGGGCCATGAGAGTGGGGCTTACATGTAAATCTCTCTCTCCCCCATCTACACGCCTCTCTCTCTCTCTCTCTCTCTCTCTCTCTCTCTCTCTATATATATATATATATATATATATATATATATATATATGTGTGTGTGTGTGTGTGTGTGTGTGTTTAATGGTAAACAATATTTACTTCTGGGGATTGACTGGTATTTGTTGGGACACGTCAAAAAGGATAAATGTCAAGGGAGAGTTTGACCTTACTTATCTATATTATTGTTTGAATTATTTTACAGCAAGAATGTATCCTTCTGTTATTTAGTAATTCTTAAAAAGAATGCAAAATAAAAAAGAAAGAATAACTCTAAAGTCATTAGCCTCAGATTTAAATCCTGCCTCAGTGCCTACAGGAGTAGCAGCTGCTCACTAAATGTTTGCTGAATGACTACATGAATGCTTTTGCCATTTTCAGTTTTGTAAACTTGAACTCACTTCACAGACACAAGCCTGTGGTAGGTATTTGGCACCTGCCTTGGGCGGGGCACTGCTACAAGACCCTGGGAATAAACCAGTGCCAAGGTCAAGGGTCGCGGTCCTGCAGGGCGAGAGGACGGACGGCAGCAGCACCGACCTGGGACACAAAGGTTCCCCGGATGCTTCTTCCTTCTCCCCGTAACTGGAGGCTGCGGGGGCCCCAGGACCCGGCCACAGGGCCCCCACTGCTCCAGCGGCCTCGCCAGAAAATGCTACAGAGAACGAGGGTCGGAAGCGGCCCTGGGGTATCAGCGGCGGGGCCGGGGAGCCGAGAAGGAGCGTCCGCTTCCGGGTTCCCAAAGGCGGGAGGAAGGTTATCCCTGTGCAGCCGCCGTAGCGGCGCCGGAAACGTGCCCCGGCCACGTCGCGCGTCGCGCGCCGCGCATGCCTGGAGCAAGTGAGGAGGGATGGCCGAGCGTGCCGGCCCCACGGCTCCGCTCTGCTCCGAGCAGTTCGGCTCCCGGGCGGCCCGAGGCTGCTGCGCCGCTGCGGACGGGCGCCTGCAGTGGGAGGCCTGGGGGGGGCTCTCCGGGGCCTTTGAAGTGAAGCCCGAAGGGCGAGATGGGGGCGCAGGGGGTCCGCCGGGGCCCGCCTCACCGCTGGCCTCCCGGCTGCTGACCGTCTTCCTGCCCCAGGGCTTCCCGGAGAGCGTCAGCCCGGACTACCTGCCCTACCAGCTGTGGGATTCCGTGCAGGTCAGCGGGGCGCGGCCACCTGGGGCGGGCGGCCACCTGCCTCCCCGCCTGCAGACGGGATGGGTCCCAGGTCACACACCAAGGAGCGCCGGTGACAGACTTAGAGTCCCGTGCTCGCGCGCCCACTGCTCACCCGACTGCTTTCTTCCCCAGGCCTTCGCCTCCAGTCTCTCGGGCTCCCTGGCCACCCACGCGGTCCTCCTGGGCATCGGGGTGGGGGACGCGCAAGCCTCCGTTTCCGCTGCCACAGCCACCTGGCTGGTGAAAGGTAAGCCGGGCCCCGGGAGCCCGACCTGTCGCTGCTGCTCTCAGCCCTTCCGTCTCTCTGGCCTCCTCCTGTGAGCCCAGCCCCTCCTTGGCCCCTCGCCCCGTGTTCTGGCCGCTGATGTGTGTATTTACAGACCGATGCCTGATGAGGTCTGGGGGCCACGTCTCCCCAGTGCCTAGAAGAGTGCCTCGTACCCTGTTGATGAAAACACAAAATTCAGTGGAGTCAGTCTGACTTTTTTATTGGCTTTATCCAACTTTAATAGGCCTCCCAATGCCGGATGCCCTCGTCCCACTCGCCCCCCTTGCAGCCACCTCCATGCTGTTCAGTCCCTAAGTCATCTGGAGCCCACACCCCCTAAGCTAGCCGTCCCCTCGCTTTACCCTGGTCTCTGTGGAGAACTGCCCACGAGTGCTGTTACTGCATTAAAGTGCCGGGTGCCTGGGTTTGGGAAATTGGGGAAAATAAATCGTACTTGGTCTCCCGAGTAGGAGAGAGGAGATTCTGGGAAGACTCAAAGGCGGTTTAGATTCCCTGGGATACTGGATGGTGCGTAGTAACTCGAGTAGCCACTTGTTTAGTATGTACTGCTTTTTGAAAAGCCACTAATAAATAAAGGGACAGTTTGGTACCGTGGCCCTACAGGGTGGGGCAGGGAAGGGAAACTGCCATGTGTCTCCCATCAGCAGGACCATGGCCCCCCACTGCCCTCGGTGTCACACAGCTGTTACCATGTACATGCATGTACACGGAAACACTGCACTGTTTAGTGTGCGTTGCTTTAGAGCTATATGAGAAGTATATTGTGCTGTAGACAGTCTTCATGACTGACTTCTCACGTAAGATACTAGGATTCGTCTGTGCTGAGGTGAGCCCATTGGTTTTTCACAGCTGTCTACTAGGCCATTAAGTGAAAGGAAGGACCCGAATTGTTTTTGCTGATGAGTGTTTGCAGTATCCCTAGCCTTTTGCTTTTATGAGCAATGTTGTCAAGACCGTTTCTGGTCCGTGTCTCCTGGGTGCACACTGAGGAGCGGAGTCTGGGCACGTCTGGCCCCTTGATCCCGCTGGTCTGTCTAGAGCTTACCGGACCAGACAGCTCCCACGCAAATCAGCCATTTCGGTGCCAGGCCCCACAGGCCCAAGGCTTTTCCTCGTTCCTTCCTCATCAGTGCCTCTCTCCCCAGACTCAATGGGCATGCTGGGCCGCATCGTCTTTGCCTGGTGGAAGGGGTGAGTTTCTCTCCTGGTCAGAGACTTCTGGCCATTCCCACGGACCGTGGTCCCGTCTGTCTTAGCCCTGGCTGTATTGTCAGCACCCGCTCTCTCCGTCCAGTCTCCAGGGGAGGGGACTTTCAGCAGTGACATCATTAGAGCCAAGGAGTCTTTCGTTACAGGACCCAGTACAGGTGGCTCACCACAGGTCCCCTGGCATTGAAGCCACAGCCATTGCTCTGACCAGATGTGCCTTCAGGAGCACTGGTCTGCCACTGGCTTCCTGTCACCACGTGTCCTCTGTGTGCTTGTTGAAAGAAGCCTGGAGGGACAGTGCTTGGAAGGAATGACGTTACTCCAGAGGCTACTGTGCTGGTTCAGGCGCTTCGTCAGCCCCTGCTGAGGGAGACCGTACTTCCCACGTGGAAGACCAGGGTCCTTCCCACGTGCGATCACTGTCACTGGGCCCCGAGGGACTGAGCATCTGCTGCCTGCCGCCTCCTCGAGTCAGTGCTGGGCAGCCCCAGGAGTGGTTTCTATCTGCCAGTTACTGTGGTCATTAAGTTAAGAGAGACAGCTTATGCGATTGCTTCACACATTGCATGGCACCCAGTAGGTGCTCAGTAAACATTCGCTGCTGTTAACACTTCCCGTTGCCTCATAAGCTCCCTGTATGTCTTGTCTAATTCTCATAACAACTTTGTGGAGTAGGATTGAAGGTGTACATTTTACAGATGTGAAGCAAACCTACGATGGCAGTTACCCACATCCCACAGCTTGTAACCAGTGAGGTGGGATTTGAACCTGAAGCCTGTAGTCTGTCCGTGGTATCAGGCTGCGTTATTGGGCAGAGCCCTAGACCAGGCCCACGTGTCCCCACAGGCCCGCCTTTGTTTGCTATGTGGCCCATTCCCCACCCAGGAGCGCCCCCTTTTCCTCAGGAGAGTTCAGATGAAGGGTCAGGGCCAACGCTGCCCTGGGGCCGCCACGTCTCCCGCGTTGGGGCCTTGGAGAAGCAGCCCAAGGTGTCTGTGCGTGGGTCGGGGAGGAGAAGCTGCCGTCCGCGTGCTGTGTAATAGGAGCACACCAGGCCTGGAGGTCAGAGCCTGGCTCTTTCTCTTTCTCTTGCCCTTACCCCCCACTCCCCACGGGACCCAAGGGAAGTCCTATGCTTTCTCTCAGTAGTTAGCTATGAAATGCAGGGGGGTTACACTAAATGTTGTGTTTACCAGTCCAAAATATGTGGACTGCTTGCTGGGTACCCTTGAAGCAGGAGAAGAAGAGGGGAGATGGCAGGGGAAGCCAGGGCTAGCGTCTGTCAGCGGAGAGCAGGAAAATGGGGAGCAGCCATAGGCAGTGTTTTCCCTTGGTGTGTGTGTCACGGGTTAGGAAGGGGAGAACACTCAATGGCCACCGGAGGTCCTCCCAGCTCACAGGGACATTTCAGGCAGTAGTGACAGGGTGCTGGGGCAGATGTCTGGCTGGGGTGTGGGTTTTCTGAGCCCTTCAGACCGTACCATGGCCTAAGGGTGGCCTGGACTGCCCGCAGGGGGCTTTCTCCTTCAATCTAATTGCAAACCAGACTCTCCTCCCCGACAGGAGCAAGCTGGACTGTAATGCCAAGCAGTGGAGGTGAGCCGGGCCTCGGAGGAGGGGGCTCTGCGTCGGGAAGGCCCCACCCCTGACATCTAACCTCCGATCCTTCCCGCAGGCTTTTTGCCGACATCCTCAACGACGCAGCCATGTTCCTGGAGATTATGGCGCCCATGTACCCGATCAGTTTCACTGTGATCATTTGCATCAGCAACCTGGCCAAGGTACCTGGGCCCCAAGACATCTGCCTGGTGCTGTGTGGGCTCAGCCTGCACCCGGAGGAATGAAAACGTTCAGATGTTTCTGCTCCGATGCAGCAGTTTCTTGTGTTCCTTCTCCAGCCATACAGCCCGTGGTGTCAGATAGTCAGTCAGAGGCAGTGCCAAGAGCCACGGCACGTGAGGGTGCCCGGAGCGGGGAGAAGGGGTGCTCTGTGGTCAGCATCTGGGGCGCAGCTCCCGGATTCCTCTCGTTCTTTCAGTAAGCTATTTACTGATGTCTGCCTCGTGTTTGGCACAGAATGTGCCCACCCCCGCCCCCAGCTCTAGGTATTCCAGATGAGAAGCAGAGGGGCAAGAGGTACAGCGGGAAGTCTGGCCTAGGGAGGAGGTGCAGAAAGTCCTCCCGTGGGTCTGGGTCCTGACGGACGAGTTGAAGGTGCAAGGAGGTTATTCTGAGCAGATAGAGCTGCATGGTCATGGTCTGGTGGCGAGACAGCACAGGTCACGGGGTGAGGCTGTGGGGACACGCGAGGCACACGCGAGCCCTTCCTCTGCCAGGCCTGTCCTCGCAGTTCCTTCAGGCTGGCCGCCTCCAGGGGGGACGTGGAAGCCAACATGGTTCGCTGAAGACCTAGGCCTGTCTTCACAGGGTGAGTGCCTGGCGCAGGGAGGAGTCCTAAGGCAACGTACGACCCTCCCCCAGGCCCGTCCGTTCAGAAGCCCGTTAAAGCCGTGTTCCTCACACGTGTTCCTCACACTGCCGCTGTCTCACGTGCAGCGGGTCTTTGTGGAGGAGGATGTTCAGCTGCGTTGGTCCGGGCACTCAGTGCCACGAGCACCCTTTCCCCTCAGGGCAGGAAGCCCCAGAAAAAAACCACTGGTAGCTGTGGACCACATTTCAAATCTGCCACATTTCAAATCTGCCACATTTCAAATCTGCCACTTTTCAAATTCTGCTCTGAACACCACCTGCGGCCTCAGTCTCTTCACTTGAGGGATAACATGGCCACGACCTTCATCCTCTTCCCCCCCTCTCCACCTCAGCCCGACCCTCTCTAGAGTTCTCGTTTCGGTGACCAGCACCTCTGTTCCCCAGGTACACCAGCCCAAAGCCCGGCGGTCATCCATGTCTCCTCCTCCCCCTTCACCTGTCACCTCAGCCATATCCCCACTCGGTTCTGTTATTTCCCCTCCTGACTCTCCAGTCCATTCATCCTCCGTCCCCGTGCCACCTGGCGGTTCCTCGATGCAGAAAGAGCACAGTCGCTTCCTATGTAGGCTCCCGCTCCCGCTCTCACTCCTCTGCAGTCCTCGTGGAGCAGCCTATGGTCCTTGTAAGAGGGACATCAGACCCGGTCACGTCCCCGCCCATTGCTCTTAGGATAAAGACCTTCACAAGGCTGGGGAGGTTCCATGTGGTCAGTGCCTAAATCTGTGCCTGACATCTAAGATTTGATCAGTAGGCGATGAATGAAGGGGGTCAGGGACGGTCCCCAATGAGCTTGACCGTCCTGCATCTCGGAGGGAGAGACCGGGTGTCCTGGGAGATGAGGCAGCAGCGTGGGCTTTGAACTGGCCTGGAGGCGTGGATGGGCCTTTGCTGGGCAGTCAGAGCGTGGAGTCAGTTCCAGGCAGGTGGGGAGTAAGCAGACTGGGCCCAGGAGCTGTGCGAGGGGAGGCTGCGGCCAAAGGGACGTTAGGGCTGGGACTTCTGGGCTCGGGGTTCTCTGGGCCTCCATCTTGGGGAAGGAAGTGAGTGTCCTTGGGGCTGGGTCCACAGGGTCAGATTGCAGGCAGAACGTGAGTTTTCTCCTAGAACAGGGCGGGCAGGGGTCATGGACCCAGCGGAAGAGCCGGTGAGAACAAAAGACCAGGGACGGCGTCCAGGGTTTTGCTGTGGGGTCGCCTGAGGCCTGGTTTTCTTGAGCTGGTTTAGCTGTTTGCGTGGCTCGCCCACAGAAGCGTCCGTGTTGGCACAGCTCGTGGCCACTCAGACTTTTACTCTCCCCTCTCCCACGCAGTGCATTGTGAGCGTGGCTGGCGGGGCCACTCGGGCTGCACTGACCATGCACCAGGCCCGGAGAAACAACATGGCCGACGTGTCAGCCAAGGACAGCAGCCAGGTGAGCAGCCGGAATGGGAGGGATGGCAGCGCGTCAGGCCAGGTCACTGGAGGAGTGTGGAGAGAAGCACCCGAGTGCTCCTGGGTCCCCCGGACGCGTCCCCCGTCTCAGGAACTGTAGGTTGTTAGGGAAGGAGAAGGAAGCACACCGCAGGCCTGGCTCCTCCTAACCCCTCAGCCCTCCCCCAACCCCAGCTGTGTTTCTAAGGCTCCAGGCTTCCCTCAGTGCACAGATGCAGTGACACCTCCCAGGGGCGACCTGGGCTTACGTGCAGCCCCATAGCAGACCCAGGCTTTATTACCACTGACTGGCTGCTGGAAGTGACTGTTCCCACCTGGGGAAGAGGTGGTCCCTCTGCTCCTGAGCTCCCCCGGCTTCCGGTGCCCAGTTTACTGTCACACCCCCACAGCCATCCCCGGTCAGGGTGGCAGGGTAAGAAAAGCTCTCCAGCCGCACACCCCTTAGTGCCAGGACCAAATCTCCTGGGGAGCACAGTAGTAGGGGTACCAGCCCAGACTCCTCCCTCATGGGGAGGTGGAGCCGGCAGCTTGGGGTCCTTTCCCCTGGGGTGAGCTCAGCCAGGCGATCTCAAGCCATCAGAGGGATCTAACAACATTGATTCTCCAGGGAAGAGGTTTAGATCTTGTGCCTTTCTTCCTAGGTCATTCCTTGACCAGTTACTGCATACCAAGGGGCTTTTTAAACCACGACACAAAAATACTTCCCCACTCTAGATATTTACTTGCCTGAGCGTGGGGCTACTTAGGTGACTCTTGCAAACAAAGGAGACATGTTTCAAGGGCATTGTATTTACCGGGGCAGGATGGGCAGATGAAGCAAGCAGATGATATCTTTTAAATGACAGCTCACTCACTAAAAATGTTAAAAATTTACGAGGCTCCCTCATCAGTGTAGGAAGCACTGGGAGACTCTGGGACAGGGAGGAGCGTGTGAAAGGGACTCAAGATTATTCGGTCTGGCCTGGAAGGGAGCCCTGCAGCTCCCAACCCCTCTGCCGTTTCCCAGGAGACGCTGGTGAACCTGGCAGGGCTCCTCATTAGCCTCTTGTTGCTTCCCCTGGTGTCGGATTGCCCCAGGTAAGTCGAGGGCAAGCACTGGGTGGGGTGCCCGGGGGGCCTCTGCCCCTATTGACCACCTCACTCTCTCACTTCAGCTTCAGCCTCGGCTGTTTCTTCCTCCTCACTGCCCTCCACATCTACGCCAACTACCGGGCAGTCCGAGCCCTTGTTATAGAGACCTTGAATGAAGGCCGGCTCTGGCTGGTTCTGAAGCACTTCCTTCAGAGGGGGGAGGTACTAGACCCCACTTCAGCCAATCAGATGGAGCCACTGTGGACAGGTGACCCAGCCCCGTTTTCCAGTCCTGTGTCTCTCCATCTGTCCCCTGCCTGGGATTCCTGACTTCCCACTTCCCACAGGTTTCTGGCAGTGTCTGTCTCTCTCCCTGGGGGTCCCCCTACATCGCTTGATCTCCAGGTAAGTACCCAGTGTTTCCCACTCATCACTACTAGCACCCACTACCCAGACATGCATGTTATCCCCTTACACGCTGGCCTTCCCACCAGGCTGCACCTGTGCTCTAGGTTTTTCTAGGACCAGTCAGCAGGAGTGCTTGAGGGCAGCAGGGTGGGTGACATACGAGGTATGATCAAACACTATGGTGAATGTTAAAATTTTAAAAATTTATTATAGTGAAAGACACGTTGCCATTAATCCCCCTCAAAATACACCTCCTCACTTCAAACACACTTATCCCAACATTCTTGCCACTTTCTGAAGCAGTTCTGGAAGTCCTCTTTCGTGAGTGTCTCTAGTTGCACTGGCGTGGCTGCCTCGATGTCCTGAACCATTTAACTTGGGGGAAGAGCCAGAAGTCGCACGGTGTCAGATCCACAGAATAAGGTGGGTGAGGACACACATAATGTTCTTATTTGACAGAAATTGCCCTAGCGGAAGCAGTGAGTGACACGGAACGTTGTCATGGTGGAGGATGATTTACGGCACACTTTAAAACACACCTTCTCTCAAGTGTAGCTCACATCTGACTGACTGCACCAAACAACTTGAAACTTGTCACACATTGTTACTAAGGTTCCGATGTGTAGCTTCCCATGTTGAAGATCCCTGCCTTTCTGTTAGGTGGCACTCGGCAGCAGCATTCACTGTATTTTGTGATCACAACAAAGATTCCGTGTCACACATCGCTTATGGTATATGGCAAAGACATTATGTGTGTCCTCCTCCACCTTATTCACTGGATCTGGAACCGTGCGACTTCTGGCTCTTCACCAAAGTCAAAGCAACCGTGAAAGGCAAACATTTTGAATTGATTCAGGACATGGAGGCAGCCACAACAGCGCAACTAAAGACAATCACGAAAGAGGGCTCCCCAAACTGCTTCAGAAAGTGGCAAGAACGATGGGTAAGTGTGTTCTAAGCGAGGGGGAGTATCCTGAGGGGGATTCATGCATGGCAACGTGTGTTTTCCTATAATACATTTTTGTAAACTTGCTCTGTGTGTTTTGATCATACCTTGTAGACTAGATTTAAAGGATATATTTGTTGGATGAAGGAGGAATGGGTGGGTGAGGCGAATGATGACTAGATGCGGGAAGAAACGAAGGCCGGCTGTCAGCTGCATGAGCACAGCTAAAGGACAGACGGGAAGTGTGGACATTAGGGTTAGCGGGCCACTGCGCAGCTGATGGGATGCTTGCTCCTCCCTTGGCTTCCCCTCCCCCACTGCCCTCTCCTTTCCTTCAGTGTCTCTGAGCTGCAGCAGCTGGTGGACGGGCACCAAGAACCCTACCTTCTCCATTGGGACCAGCCGCAAAGTAAGTGCCATGTCCTCCCAGCCTTGGACTTGCCCTCCTGGGCTCAGCCTCATTCTTGTAGCTCCAGGGCCATAAGCCCTGGACAGGCCCTGGACCACTTGGAGTCTGTGTTCTGTTCCGAGGGGATCTTAGACTGAGGCGTTGCAGGTGCGTGCCCCAGGGAAATGTACTTCTCCCCTCTGCAACATGGAGCTGACAATACCTGCCTTGCTACCTGCAGTGTTTTGTGAGGATCAAAACCCAGTTAATCCAATCGGTTCCTGACCTTTGATTACCTCAGGGGAACCACTTTTTTCTCCCATCGGGAGTCATCTCTTCATGGAAAGAGTACTAAAGTTTATTGGTCTGCTGGTCGTGTGGCAAAAGTGCTTATTCTCACTGGCCATTAAAGACCTGCAGAGGAAACCACCTCAGTGAGCTGCTGTGAAACTGCAATGGGAAACTGGGTGTTTCAGTTTGGTCAGAGCACTGGGGAGCAGCAGAAGGGGGTGTTGGAAAGGAATGCGTGAGAGGTGGCCTTCCACGCCAGGCCAAGGTCTCGGGGCAGACGGGAATGAAGCAGGGTGGTAGAGTTAAGTGTGTGGGGAGGTGGCTTGCAAAGGTACCAGTCTGTCCCTGGGTCTCCAGACCAGGTGCAGGTGGTTCTGAGCCACAAGGCTGGCCCTGAGACCGTCCTGAGGGCAGCCACACACGGGCTGGTGCTTGGAGCCCTGCAGGGAGAGGGGCCGCTCCCAGCAGAGCTGGAGAAACTGAGGCACCGAGTACGAGCAGGTAAGAGCTTCCTAACCTACACTGCTGAGGATTTAAAGTGGGGTGGAGAGAGGATGGACTCTGCTTGGCTGGGGGACCCGAGCTGGTTCTACACCCTCTCCAGGTCCTGAGAAAGAGAGCTGGGTCGTCGTCAAGGAGACACACCAAGTGTTGGACAAGCTATTCCCAAAGTTCTTGAAAGGTAATATCCAGAAGGCTCCCTGGCCTCTGACGCCTGGTCCCCAGGGGCCCTTCCTGCCCCCTCCCCTGCCCTCTACCTGGGAGGGGGTAGACCCGGGTTCTCTCTGTGAGCTAAGTCTGGGCCTCAGTTTCCCCGTCTGCAGGATGGAGGGTCACAATGGTCCCTGAGGCTGTCAGTGTTGACAGTCTGTAATGCCAGTTGGCTGAAGGACAGGAAGTGAGGGCACTTCCACAAATGACCAGTGCTAATCTTTTATTTAGCAGCTGCTCCTTTTCAGCCTTTTCCACGTGCTGGTTCTGAATTCTTGCTGCAATCAGATTAGGTTTTAGCCTCATTTTATGCCAGAGGTGACCCAGCAGAGGCAAGGCATAGGGCACAGAGCCTGTACCCAACCTGCCGCTCCTTTACCCGTCTCCAGGGTCAGCCCAGACTCCTCCCTTAGTCCCCCTGTGACCTCCCTAGGACTGCAGGACGCGGGCTGGAAGACTGAGAAGCACCAGCTGGAAGTGGATGAGTGGAGGGCCACGTGGCTCCCATCTCCAGAGAAGAAGGTCTTGTGAGCAGCTGACGGAGGCCAGGCCCCCGCCCAGGAGCCTGAAGCAAGGACGATGGGCCCCAGCAGGCCATGGGAAGGCAGCTTTATTTTCACTTAGGGGAGCTGCTGCGACAGGTTGACCAGGCCGCATAGGAAGTAACTGCCAGGCACATGGGCTGGGTGCCCGGGAGAGACCAGGCAGGGAGGAGCACCAGGGCCTCCCTCCTCCCACCCGCACTTGCGAGGTTGACCCTGCCTGGCTGGGCCCGCGGCGTCCCTCACGGTCAGCCTCAGGCGTAAAAGCCCCAGAGGAACGTGGCCACAGCCATCATAAGCAGCGCGTTCAGGTTGACTACACGGGCCCAACGCGGGTGCTCGCTGATGTCCTCCAGCCGCTGGGCGTTGGCCGCTGCCTCCTCCGGGGTGGGCAGTGGGACCCTGCCCTCCCTCCTGCTGGTCATTCCGCAGAACCACAGCAGGCACTGGCGGAGCTGGCCTGGTACCCGGGACTGGGCCTCTGCACAAGTAGAGGCTACAGTTAGAGGGGCTTGGCCCTGCCCACCCCTCGCCCCCGGGCCGGGGCAGTGCCTTACCCTCCATGTCCACTGCCAGTTCAGGGCGCCCGTTCTGGACGGGCGCCGAGGTGGGGCCTTCCTGCCCGTCAGCGTCCAGGTCCTCCCGCTCCTCCTTGCTGTGCCGGAGACTGAACACCAGGCGATGGAGCTGGGTAGTGGACGCAGGGGCTGAGCGGGCGGTGTGCTCCCCGCCCACCCTGAGGTCCTGCCCACATGGCATTTCCCACACCCAGCCCAGGTCTTCCTACAAGTAGCCCAGGTCAGCCGACCTTCCATGGCTGCCCTTTGCCCTCAGGCTAAACCCGAGCTCCTCCCTGGGTTTGGAAAGCTCAGCCTCTTTGGCTCCTCCTACACTCAGAATTGGACTCTCGTTTGGTCCTAACACAGTTCTCCCCATTGCCTTCCCCCCACTTCACCTGTGGAATCCTGCCCCCTCAAAGCGCCCTGGGGCATCTGCCCTGTGGCACAGAACCAAACCCTTCCGTGGGCTTTTAAGATGGTATCCAGTTCCTCTCGGGCACCAGTCAGATCTGTGTTTTGAGTCCCAACAGCCATGCCAAGGACTTCGGGGGGCTTTAGTCACCTCCCCCACAATCTTCAAGCTACCTCCCCCAAACCATCTCAGATAAATGTCATTAAGTAAAAACACTGTTTGCAAATGCATCTTCTAACTGGACCCCCAGGCTGCCCTCACCAGCCCTCAATATACAGAATGAAGCCTCTCCCCTGGGCATTCCTGGAAGGAGACTGGCAAACGCAGTGGACAGGCCTGCCCTAGCCACAAGGTACGTGGTCGATGCCCCTCCGGAGGGCGGCGCTTACGTGCTTGCGCGGGATGGGCGCTGTGCACAGGGAGACCACCAGGGTGAGGAGGCCAGAGCAGACGAACAGCACGATGGCGAAGTAGAGGTAATGCACGCGGCACAGGAGCGCAGGGCACGCGGAGGGCCTGACGCAGCTGCCAGACCCAAAGGAGAACTCGGGAATGAGGCGCGCCAGACCCATCAGCAGGCCGCCGATCAGTCCCCAGAAGGCGCCCTGCGGGGGGGGGGGGGGGGGGGGGGGGGGGGGGAAGGACATCAGCCTGCTGCGATGCCCTTGCCCTGCCCCAGGCTCAGCCTGTACTCACGCTCACCTTCTCATTGACCCGGGGCACGAAGAGCGCCAGCACGAAGACCGCGGACACGGGCGGTGCCAAGTAGCTGGAGATGGCCTGGATGTAGTCAAAAAGCTGCCCGCCCTGCGCCGCCTGCACCACGGGCAGCCAGGCCACCGACACGGCCACGATGAACACCACCCAGAGCCTGCGGCGGGCGGCCATCAGGAAATTCCACCCGGGTCCCCCAACGCCCCCTAATTCTACCAGTGCTCCGTGCCCCCACCCCGGGATGACGGGGGCAGGAGATGGGAAACCCAGGCCGCACCGTCCTACGAGCAGCAGCTCGCGGTCGCCTGCGCGGGGCCGCAGGCGCGTGTAGATGTCCATGGTGAAGAGTGTGCTGCTGCTGTTAAAGATGGACGCCAGCGAGGACATGAGCGCGGCCAGCATGACCGCCAGCATGAGTCCGCGCAGACCTGTGGGCCGACGGGAGCCGTGAGTCCCAGGCCACCAGGTCTCCCGGGAGGATGCGGGCTTGGCGATGGGTGATTCCTCCCGGCCGCAGTCTCCGCAACGTGCCCGCGCCTGCGGGCGGGCCACCTGAGTGCCCGTCCTCACCGTTGGGCATGAGCTTCACGACGAGCCGCGGGTAGGCGATGTTGGAGCAGCCCACCTCTGTGCCGCACACGCGCTTGCACACCTCCGGCACTACACACGCCACCTCGTCTGCGGGGAGGAGGGCACAACTGCTAGTGGGGACTGGGAATTCTAACGAAAATGAGATGGGACCCCTGGTGGGAGGTGGGACTGGGGGAACGGATTCCGGAATCTTAGGACGGTCACGGGAATGGGAGGCAGGCACCTGGATCCTTGCACAAGAAGGGTCTGGATGGGGCACAGACAGGATTCGGTCGGGGCTGGGGTGCAGAAGTTACCCGGGTACAGGATGCGGCTGATCATTCCCGGCATGACCATGAGGAACATGGGCAGCAGCTTCAAGTAGCCGCACAGGATGCAGCCCGCCTTGATGTGGGTCAGGTTCTTCCCCGCCAGGCAGCGCTGCACAATGACCTGTACGAGGGCCGTTCAGCTGCCTGCGTCCAGTCCAGGCTACCTCCCCGCCTCAGGCCTTGCCTCACTCGCCGCTCTAATTCAGGCCCTGCCTGGCTCAGCGTGGCCCCACCCAGGCCCCCCGGGTTTAGCTTTGGTCCCGCCCACAGGCCACGCCCATTTCAGCTACGCCCACAGCGGTTCTGGTTCTGCCCCGGCCTCGCCCCCCCCCCCCCACCGCCCCCTGTCCCCCTCGCAAGTCTGACCCCACACCTGGTCGCTGCACCAGTACCAGCCTGAGACGATGGTAAGCCCCAGGAGCAGCGCAGGCCACGGCAGGTCGCCTGTCACAGGGTCCCGGAGCAGATGGTAGGAGTCGGGCCGGGGTCGATAACAGATGCTGGAGATGTTGCCCACGGCAGGATCCTCGGACACCGTCAGCGACGTCATTGCCCCCAAGTATTTGTCGAAAAGCCCCGAATACCCGCCCACCTCGTGGAAAGCTGTGCGGGGAAAGAATTCAAGGGACCCAGCGTCCGCGCCACGACCCTCCCTAATACCCACTTGCCTGAGACGCGCCATGTCCCAGCTCCCAGGGTCAGAGGCCTGCGACCGTCGACCTCCGCGCTCCCTCCCCCATTGGGACATACCGTAACCCATGAGGATGAAGGCCCCCCCGAGAATGACGAAGGTCTGCACGGTATCCGTATACATCAGCGCTGCCAGCCCTCCTGCAACGGGCCTGGGTCAGTGGGGACAGCCCAGACAGGCTGTTCCCGGATAAGACGGTGTCTTTGTGCGAATGTGAAAAAGGTGCCCCTTCCTGGAGAACAAATTTCAAAACGACGGCCCGTTCTCCGGCTCATGCACTCCGGCCACAGAAGCAGGACTTGGCGAGCAGAGTATGGATGAGTGACGCTCCTCGCACATCTCCCGAGCCCGCTCCCTTCCCTAAAGCCCCTGCCACGGCCACCTGTCACCGTGTAGATCATGGTGATGCCCAGCAGCGCAATGACAGAGGCGTAGATGTTCCAGCCCAGAGCCTGTTGAATGAATACCGCCCCGGAGAACATGTCCACCTTGGAGAAAGGAGCAAGCACACAGGTCAAGACCCAAGCGCCAGGGCAGGGACCCAGGTCCCCTTCCTGCCCAGACCACGACTCTGTGTGGCCACGCCTCAAAGGTTCCCTCATTTTCCGATGGCCTGGCTTTCCTGGGTCCCATCCACTGTGGCCCGGGTCCCAGAAATCAATGCCTTCTAGGCCCTGCCTCCATCGTAATCTTACGCCTACTTCTTGGCCCGGCCCCCTCCCAGGCTTTTGAGACCTCCGCACGGTGGCCCCGCCCTTCCAGGCCCCAGTCCCGCACGCCGCAAGAGCGCACCGAAATCTTGGTGAAGATGTACAGAAAAAGCGAGAGCACGGACAGGTAGAGGCGAATACGTTGGCCGCCGAAGCGCTTGCGCAGGTACTGCGGCATCGTAATGACGCCCGCGGTCAGGTACACCGGCGCGAAGAGCCACCCGAGTAGCAGTACCACAAACAGCGCCTGCGGGCACAGCGCGACAGCTGAGGGTGACTCCCTGTCTGAGATGCTGCCCTGAGCGCTTCCACCCCCCACCCTCCCATCCCACCCCTCCCCACCCCCCCACCCCCCACACACCCCCCCGCCCCGAGGGTACCAAAGACCTTCTCTTCCTGAACGTGCTGCTGTAGAGGCAGCGTCGAGTCTGGGGCCCAGAGGACACAAATACTGACGATATCCCTGGGCCCTGGGCATTAAGGGACAGGTTCTTGACACCCTCTTGGACCTTTACCTGGAGCCATCCTTGGTCTCTCAGGCCATAACCCCTGGCCAGTCCCTCCCAAAACGGTTTCAGCCCTCCACCCCAAGCACATGAATCAAAGTACAGGCCCCTCAGACTGACCCCAGCCTCTGCCAGGAAGGGCTGCTTCCACTCTCCTCTCCACCCACCAAAACCATCCGAGTTCAGCTCAGAGGCCTCCTCCTCCAGGAAGCCCTGAGCTCCAAGCCCTGGTCTCCCCAGCCCTGGGTGGCGGCCCTCAGTCCCAAGGTTTGGCTCCCTTTCACTTCTGCAAGGGGCTTTAACTTGAGAGCCCCACAGGCCACAGCTCCAGAGAGAATCAGAACAAGCACTTCACCATCTTTGAGGCTGGTCAGCCCACTTCACAGAGGAGTAAACCAAGGCCACACAGGGTAGATAGAGGCTGGTCCAGATCCACACAGCAAATTATGAGCGAGGCCTACCCCTACTCTAAAAGTGGTAATTTCCTACATCCCCTACCTCCATGCTGGATGTGTGCCCCTCACATGAAACCCAACCCACCCCACAACTGGGAAGTCCCTCCTCCAGTCTCACGTCCCCTTGGCCTGGAGCCCCCCCACCGCGCCCCCGGGGTGTGACCCTTCCATGGGTTCCTGCTGGGGTGGGGGTTACTATCCAAAAGGGGGCCTCACGTTCCATTCAAATCCAGCCACAGCCAAGCCGCTTGCAGCGCCAGTCCCTGCCAGGCCCACGAAGTGGCCACTGCCAATGTTGCTGGCAAAGAGAGAGGCTCCGACCTGGTGGCCAGAGGTGTGGGTGAGCCAGGCTGCCTCGCTCGGCCCTTCCCACGCTGCGGCCAAGCCTCTCTCACCGGCCACCACACCATGCTCCGTCCAGCCAGGAAGTAGCCACCTACAGTGCCTCTGTTGGTTCTGTACATGGACTGGGGGACAGGGGTTGGGGGAGACCTAGGGTCAGTGCATGTCTTTGGACCTCATTAGCTTCCTGAACACATTCCTCAGCCTTGTTCTGGGCTGACGATTAACCAGTGCTCAGCGCCCCACCCCGCAAACTTCCCAGCACCCAGAGCGTTCAAGGCCCGAACCTGCTGTCCAGCCACCCAAGCCTGAGCATGGCCGGATTGGGGCTGTCTTTCCTAGGGACCTTGGATCAGGCCTGTGGGCTTCCGTCAGCCCTAGTGCAGATGGGGGAACAGAAGCCTCACTTGGAATGCCGACCTTGATGAAAATACTAGCCCAATCCAAAGGTGGGACGACAGTGCTGGCTGGCACTCCCTGAGGCTGTCAAGACTTGCTTGCCCCCAAGCCCAGTTTCTCCCTCAGAGATCCAGCACTTACTGCCACCTGGGATCTCCCTGAGACTTTCCCCCTACGCCCCAGAAACCTGGCCCCAGCAGCACCCCTTTGACTTCTCACCCACAAGCCAACACCGATGACCAGCAGGAAATAAGCAGCAATGACCAGTATGTCGGCAGGGTTGTCGATCAGGACGCTCTGACTCCCCAGCCCGGGTGCCAATCCTGCCTCTGTGTGTTCCTCCATTCTGTCCAGGAACTGCCCCTCAAGGGAACAATCTCTGGATTCTCCCAGGGGAGGGATTAATGGTTACCTCAGGGGCAGTGAGCTGACAAATCCCCCAGGCCTTGGTCCCCCCTCTCCAGCTTTGTTTAGCTGAATCAGGTCACATCAAGGCCGAAGGCTGGTCCTGGGGAGGTGGACCCTTTCAAGTTCAGGAGCACTCCTTCCTGGGCCTCAGTCCCTACCCCGTCCCCAGTGCCGCAAGCTCAAAATCACTTCTTTCACCCCCTAAAAATGCCTACCTGACCTACGGGCCTGACGAAGCTAGCCCCTTGGTTCTGACTAATCCACAGGGATCATTTCCAAACACTGACATCGTCACTTAGCTGCTCAGAAACCCTCCACATAGCCCACCTTTCCCTCGCTCCTGCATTGGAATCTGGAGTTTCCTTCCGTTTCCTTCCCGCTCCCTTGCTCTTTTCAGCCCATATATTTGTGTGCCCCAAACTGCTGCGTGAGTTGTGCCTTCTGCATAAGGGCCTCCTGGACCCCCAAATGGCCAACTCCTACTCACCTTCAGTGCCCAGCCCATGTCACTTCTTCAGGAAAGCCTTCTCTGACTTTTCTGATACAGTTCTGAGAACATTCTACAGTCCTTGTCTGGGACCAGGCCACCTCTCCAGTAACTTAGAAACTCCCCAAGAACAGAAAATGATCTGATTTATCCTTGGGTACAAGAAGGGAGGGGATTGATACATAGCTGTACCTCTCCCTTTCTTCTAGAAATGACCAGAATTGGATGGCTGACTACGGCAGTAGGGTTCATGCCTACAATGGGGAAAAGAGAACATTTTAGGAGAATATCGTGAGTTATGTTTAAGGAGTGTCTTAGTTTGGGTACCTTCAAAAGTAGACCCTACAATGAGAATTGGAGCACAAAGACTTTCCAGGGGAGGTGAGCCCAGTAAGGACTGTGGAGGAGTAGGGAATTGAGACAAAGCAAAGGGAAACGCCAATAAAGATTGTGCAGACCAACAAGTTCCCACTGTGAACAGCTGGAACCCAGTCGCAATGGAGAACACACCTGAGAACTGACCCTCACAGGGCCAGGAACCTGGGGTGTTTATCCACTAATTCCTGTCTCTAACTGGTGGGCGATTAGGAAACCTCCCCTCCCACTTCAGGCCCGCTGGGTACAGGAGCACACGCCTTCCCCCTGAGGGCACCCTCAGCAGCTCAGGAAGCAGCTGGGGAGAATGGGTGTCTGGGCACTGCCTACACAGGCCTTCCCTGACGACGTCTGCTGGGCCAAGCAGATAAGGGCAGGACATCCAGTGTCTGCTTCAGGGGCTGATGAAGTGCCTGAGAGGAATTCAGTATCAGAGGATACATTGGGAGTATAGGCTCTGTCATGCAGGGTGTTATGCGGGGTCTCTGGTCCTGCTCCTCACACTAGAACGCAGGACATGGGGCCAAAAAGGAACATCCATGGAGCCATGGATAGGGGAGTCATACCACTATATTCTCTCTGGTGGCTGGGCTGGAGACACAGGAAGCAGGAGCCACACGATCCGCAGCCTGCCATTTGCTTCTCTGCCAACCAAACAACCTCGCTTGCTAACTGCAATCCGCGCTTGCTATCCGCGCTCAGCCACGGTAGTTATATCAGTGGCCGATGGAGAACTGGTTACAGCTGATGGCCAACCAGTCACAGCTGATGGCCATTTACTACCTGAGCCAGCACCTTTCCACGTGAGTCCGAGAGCCTGGAAACTGCTCTCCTGGCTCTGTCCCCACAGCTCTTAAAATCTGTGTGCTCTCACGGGGGCCAGTTGCACCTGCTTCCTCTATGACCGAATCTCCTGCTGCTCTCCCCCTTGCTCGCTCGAATCCAGCCACACTGGACTCCTTTCCTTTCTCCCAACATGCCGGTCTCCCCGTACCTCCTGGCCTTTGTACTTGCCGCTTCCTCTGCCTGGAATGCTCTCCTCAGGCTCTTTTCCTGGTTGGTTCTTTCTCTTAGACGTCACAATTGCACAGAGGCATTCTCCGACTATGTGGTAAAGTAACCCCTTCCCCAACTTCTCTTAGTTTTCTATTTTCTTCCTTCTCATCTTTGCGCCTTTCTTCCTTGTTCCTTCCTTCATTAACAAATTTTTACTGAGCCTTTACCACATGCTGGATGCCATTCTAGACCCTAGAGAGACAATGTTATCTGACAAACATGTCCTCTGACAAATAAGCTGTCAGGAGCTTGCAGTCCAGTCTCAGAAACAGACATTAACAAGCAACAACTAAACGCGTATTTGCAATAGTGACAAGTGCTGTGAAGGAGTAGGGCGGGGCTGTCGGGCCAGTTCCATTACTTCATCACACTCGTCACCTGTGCACTTTTTTGTCCTCTGTCTCCCCTACTACACTTCAGTTCCACAAGGGCAAGGAGCATGTCTGCTTGGTCCCCTGTGGACTGCCCAGCACCTGGCATGGAGCCTGGCACAGTCAGTGTTCAATAAACACTTTGGGAATGAATGGAGACGGGGGCCTGGGCAGACCCCGGGACAGGAGCTTGAGACAGAGAAGGACCTAGGGCTCTGCCTGAGGCAAGGGCAGACGACACCTCACCTGTCTCTTGCCCACACATGCTCTGCTTGGCTGTTGGCTCTCTCGCTCTTCCTCAAGCTGAAAGGGGCTCTGAGGATCCATTTCCATCCTCAAAGGTCCCTATAATTTGGATCCAGGAGTCCATGCCCCCTCCCTGGGGAACTGCAGGGTCCAAGGTGAAGGTTCTGGGGCTCAGAATGGGCCCCAGGGCTCGGAGATTCAGATGGAGCCTGAGCTCCACACCTAAAACCCTCTGGCCCCACCCCTCTCTTCTGGGGCTTAGCTCAGGTGTCACTTGCTCCAGGAAGTGTTCCTTGACTCCCAGGCTGGCTCCTCTGGCTCCCAGGGCTTCCCTCAGTCACTGCCCTGACCACACCGAGTGTCACTCTCTGCCTAGGGGAGATGTTATGAGCCGGTACTGGTAAGAGGGATCTCTGCTTTAGTGCCTAGATCCAAAGGGTGGGCATACACTGGCATTTCTGGACAGAGCCCCACTTCTGAAGGTCTTACAGGGAGGGGAAAAAATCTGGAAACCAGGCAAGATGGCAGAGGTGGAGGAAATTGGGAAGGGAATAGATTAAGTCCTTATTTCAAGAATATAGATCGGGCCGGCCCAGTGGCTCAGGCGGTTGGAGCTCCATGCTCCTAATTCCAAAGGCTGCCGGTTCTATTCCCACATGGGCCAGTGGGCTCTCAACCACAAGGTTGCCGGTTCGACTCCCTCAAGGGATGGTGGGCTGCGCCCCCTGCAACTAAGATTGAAAGGACAACTTGACTTGGAAAAAGTCCTGGAAATATACACTGTCCCCAATAAAGTCCGGTTCCCCTTCCCCAATAAAATCTTAAAAAAAAAAAAAAAAAAGAATATAGAGCTCCAGGCCACAGGGCGGTGGCTTAGAACTGGCTGTGGAAAGACTCGCACAAAGGACGGGGAGTCGCAGTAAAGCTCTCCAGTGCAGTGTGGACTGTGTATTTATGTAGGTAGAAAAAAGTGCACAGAACATTGAGGGCCTGGGGAGAGAGGAATGGCCTGGCCTGGCCTCTGGTCAGTTGAAATTGCAATGGCCCTCCTGCACGGCATCGCTCGTCAGAGTGCGACCCACTTTGGAGGCCTGTGGCCTTGGGATTGGCTGGGCCTTTTCTGAACTTGCCCTCAGAGAACAGAGAGTAGGGTACCTTGGGGAGGGTCTCCCCAGCCGGCCTCACAGGGCGGGACTCACAGGAGAGCCCCAAGCTCAAAGAGCAAGGCCTTGAGGTGTGGAGGTCATGGCGTTGGGGGTGAGGGCTGGGTCTTTGGGGTCGTGGTCTCCCGGAGGGGCGAGCCCCGCAGGCAGTCAGCCGAAGAGTTTGAGGAAGCAGGGCTGGCAATAGGGCTTCCCGGCGCGCTCCTGGAAGGAGCCCTTGGTGAGTGGGCGCAGGCAGAAGGTGCAGGTGAAGTGGTCCGGGTGGAAGCGGCGGCCCAGGGCCGACACGCAACGGCCGGTCACCGGGAGGCCACACGTAGCGCACAGGGAACCGCGCCGCGCGTGGAAATGGTTCTCGCACAGCGGGCGGCCCTCGTGCTCGAAAAAGCTGCCTGCCGAGAAGGGCGCGAAGCACTCCTGGGGAAAGGCGACCGCGACAGGGTGGGTCAGCGGCGGAACGGCCTCCCAGACGACTCGCTCCGCGAGCTAAATAAGCCTCCTCCGCCCGAGACACCGAAGCCCCGCCCAGATGCAAAGCCTGGCCTCTAGGCGCTCCCCGCCCACCGTCAATCACCCGCCCGGCTCCTATCCGGCCCTCATTGGCCCGCCGGCCCCGCCCCCACAGAGCTCACCCTGCAGACGAAGCAGTCTGGGTGCCAGAGCGCGCTTAGCGCTGAGATGTAGTTGTCCAGGATGGGGCCCTGGCAGCCCTGGCAGCGCGGGGCGAACAGCTGCAGAAAGTCCCGGCGGCAGTAGGGGCGGCCCTCGCGCTCGTGGAAACCTAGGGGCGGAAACCGAGTGGGCGGAAGGGGAGGGGGCGGGGCGGCACCAGGGACCTATAAGATGTGAGACTGTGGGGCCAGAGGAGGGCAGTAGCCGGAGCAGGCCGGGCTCTGGGCGGGGGGCAGAGCGGGAGGGGAGGGGATGGGATGGGATGGGGACGCGTGGGGCCCGAGGAGAGTGGGAGAACGTTCCTGGCCCCGAGGACTAAGGAGGTCGTAGGGGCTTGGGCCAAAGGGGGCGACGCGGGCGTCCCGCGGACCCCTGGCTTTCAAGGTGGGGATCCATCTCACCCTCCTCTCCGAAGGGCTCCCCGCAGCTGACGCAGCAGAAGTGGTCTGGGTGCCAGTGGGTGCCCAAAGCAGTAACCATCTTCTGTGGGGAATGAAAGTGGACACGCAGCGTGACCCTCCATCTCTTCTTTCCTCCCTCTCCCGCCCTGAACCTAGGTGAGTGGGTTGAAGTATGAGTTTGAGGCATGGGAGACCTAAGGAGGCACTTGGGAGTCGGAGAGAGAGGCCATGAGCAGGGCTGGGGCTGGGGACGGCGAGCGGGTGCAGCCCATCTCGCGGGCTCCTTGGGTGGGACCGTGCAGGGGCTTGTGGGCCAGGAGGGGCTCACGTGTCGGATGGGTTGATTGCAGAGGCCACATCGTGGGGAGAAGCGCTCAAAGTAACACTCAGGGCAGAAGGGGGCGCCATCCTTCTCGAAGAAGCTGCTGCCTCCCAGGGCCGTGGAACAGCCATTACACAGGAAGTGCTCAGGGTGCCACGCCCGCCCTAGCGCCGTCACCACCTGGGAGTTGGAGATGAGGCCTGGGTCAGAGTGGCCCGTGGGCTACCTACCGTGTGCCCAGTGAGCTAAGGTTTCCATGCCCTTTTCAAGTCTGTTTTCTGAGATCAGGATGAATAATCTAATGCCCAGGTCACTCGGTCTGTAAGTGGTGGAGATTCCACCCAGGTCTTCCGCAAAAATGTTGTAATTTCTTTTAAAGCCAGAAGAAAAAAATGAGCTAGAAGAACATGATTTCATGCATAATATTAATCCATTCATCTTTACATTAACCCAGTCATAAAATACAGTTTTAAATATTTTTTTGTAATGGAGGAAGGGACTCATGAATGCAAAAGTGCCTAGGGACCACAAAATCATAATGCCGCCCGGCTTTGCTGAGATGAGACGTTTTGGGATGAAAGCAGGGCGCTTCATCTGCTGGGAGGATCTGAGTTAACTGGACACAGTTGTCAGTAATAGCTGCTCAGTCAACACGTTAAGAAGCAGACTGTCCTGTGGTGGCTGCAGCCACTAGGCTTCTGTGAAGACTGAATGAGGTGGGGGTGTGTGACGGAGGGAGTAGCAGTGCCTGGCACACCTGGCACACTGGGGAACCACAGTAGGTGGTAAGTGGGTCGGAATTCTCGCCCTGCCACTTATGTGCTGTATGACTCAGAGCTTTAGTTTCCTCATCCATCAAATATGAATAATAATACCCACCTTCCAGAGTTATTTATTAAAGGAACAGTACAAAGGCTGGCTCTCGGTGAAGATGGGTCTGTGGGTCTCTGTCTCCCTGCTCCCAGGGCTCCACTTACTTGCCCAGCAATGGCTTTATTGCAGGAGCCACAGAGGCCCTTGGCCTGGGTGGGAATGCCACGGCGACTGAGGTCGGACTGCAGCAGACCCAGCATGGTGTCCAGGCCGCCCTTGCTGGTAGGCTCCGCTGGGGACGGGGAGCCCTCATCCACGGAGCTTGGCCCTGGTGGCTGGGTTGGCCCAGGAGCTGGGAGCTGCAGCAGGGGGCACATGTGAGTTGAGTCAGCAAGGCAGCAGATGTGGAAAGGTTTAAGATGGGCCGGGGAGCCACACATCCACAGCGGCCCGCCCCCTTGCCTGACTCACGTGGTTCTGGACTCGGAAGTCAGAGAGTGACGCCATCAGTCTGTCCAACTCCAGGGTGGCAGAGGTAGCCGAAGGCTTTTGGAGAACGGGGGATGGGCTAGGGGGCCTGTGAAGAACACAGCGTGTGTCGGCTCCGAGCCTCCCAGAGGAACGCTCTTTCCAGTATCTCAGGCATTCAGGACCGATCACCTCTCTCCCAGCCCTGCCAACTGTGCAAACTCACCCACTGGGCCTTTTCTTGTCCTCAGATTGGTCCTCTTTCTGCTCCCCTGCAGTCTCCTTGCTAGATGGGAACTGAGACATTATTTCATCTGCGGAGAGGAGAGAAGGGCTGGACACGGGACCGTGCTCTACCCGCCTCCCGCGTAAGGCTTTGAGTCCTTTCCACTGCTGCTCTGGGGAGTATGTACCCCTTGGTGAAGGCCTGTCGCAGTAACCCCCGTACCTGTGATGTTAAACTGAGTCGCATTAAGCTCCTGAAGCAAGCGGTCCAGCTCACAGAGCCCTGTGCCCAAGACACCACTGGAGGAGAACGGAGGGGCCGCGGGGGCCGCAGGCTTCGGGGACCGAGGCTTGCATACCGTGCTGGGAAACAGGGTGGGAGCCTGGGTTCAGGGGTGGGGAGTCCAAGCCTCCTCACCTGAGTCTCATTGGGCTTCTCCACCCCTCATCCCCGTTCCCAGGCCCCTTACCTGTACAGATGGTCCTTGTCCCCTGAGGCTCCTGAAGACTCGCCAGACCCCATCTACAGAGAGGACACAGGTATGGGATGGCAGACCTGTATCTTGCCTCACTCAGGCCCAGATTCCCCCGAGCCCAGGCCAAGACGGGCCCGAGTGGTTGCCCCAGGCCACAGCCTCTGATCTCACCTGCGGCTGGTGGCCATAGGACAGGGAAGATGTGAGGGCCTCTGGGGGCTGCTCTTTTGGAGCCTCTGACCTTGGCATGTGTGACGTGGTGGTCTCCAGGTCAGAGAGCAGGGCATCTGCAGGGAGAGGTCATCAGCGTGAGAAGCTGAGAGGTCAAAGTTAGGTCAGAGACAAAGAGGGTCTTAACAGATGAGAAGATGAGTTCCAAGTGGGCAGTAGTTGAGGACAGAAGCAAGTATTGAGAGCAGACATCAGGCATCAGGCATCAGGGAGGGCGGATGGGTAGCTCAGGTGGTTAGAGTGCAAGCTCTGGGCAACAGGGTTGCCGGTTCAATTCCCACATGGGCCAGCGAGCTGCGCCCTCCGCAACTAGAATGAAGTCAATGATCTGCCGCTGAGCTTCTTGAGTAGCCACATGACTCAGTTGGTTGGAGCACGTCCTCTCAACCACAAGGTTGCGGGTTCCACTCCCTCAAGGGATGGTGGGCTGCTCCCCCTGTGACTAACAACGGCAACTGGACCTGGAGCTGAGCTGCACCCTCCTCAACTAAGATTGAAAGGACAGCTTGACTTGGAAAAGTCCTGGAAGTACACACTGTTCCCCAATAAAGTCCAGTTCACCTTCCCCACTAAGCTTTTTTTTTTTTTTTTTTAAAAAAAGGAATGAGAGGGAAACACAAGGCCAAACCCAGGTAGAAAAGTGGAAGGGCAGCAAGGAATATTTATGAGCAGAACATCCCAAATGGCTCATCCTGGGAGTTACCCACAAACCCACCCACCTGATTTTTTTTTATCCTCCGAATCTTCCCTAATGCAGTCAAAATTGGCTCTTTACTGGAGCCAAGTTTGGCTCCACCCCAAATTGCTCAATTGGCTGTATGCCTGGAACCCAGCTTTCTGATTGGAAGCTCTCTTACCACGCCCACTAATTTCTCCCCCGACCTGAACAGGCCCACTCCGCTCTGGCCCGCCTCCAGACCCACTGGGTCCCACCCTATGCACCTCATTGGTGAGTCTGCAGGGACCTGCCTTCTGATTGGCCTATTCTCCGCAGTATCAGTGCCCGTTACCCCTACCGAGCATCACCCCTCATTACAGTCTGCTGGAACCCTTTCTGTCCCACGGTTGGAGGGCACAGCCTTCCAGCCCCAGTTCCAACAGACAGAGAGGACAAGATGCCTGCGTCCTCCTTTCTGCCCAGACAGCACAACTGCCCATCCCCAGATCTGGATCTTTTGAACGCTTTCCCTTCCAGAACTCAGAAGTCCCTGTCCCTTTACTCTTCATCTCTGAGCGGCGTGGTGGAACCTTTAACGTCTCCCCGCCACCTATGGATCGCTACCAAACTTAGGGACCCCTTAACGCTTTCCTTCCCGAAACCCCAGGGCAGGCCGGTTTCCTTCTCCAGAACTGGGTGTCATAGCCTCCCTTCCTGCCTACTTTCCCGGTCCCCAGACCCAGGATCCCTTTAAACCCTCCCGTCCCAGAGCCCCTGAGCCCAGGAGCCCAGGGCCACCGCACCTCCCTGCCCATCTGTCCGCAGCCTGTGAAGGAAGAGTGGGGCGAGGCGAGAAGGGAGGGAGCGGCCAGCCTGGGAAAGGCAGGAAGGGAGAGGCAGGAAGGGGGACGTGGAATTAGAAAGGAGGCGCGGGCAGAGACAGAAGCCAGACGACAGGAGGCAGGGATGGGGAGATGCAGGAGGGGAGTGCAAGGGGGCTCCAGTATGGGGAAGCGGGTCCAGGGGATAGTGAAGGGCTGGGGACGGGGGGACCCAGCCCCACTCACCCAGGTCCTCCATGGCGGGGTGCAGACAGACCACGCTGGGTGAGCAGGGCGGGGGCCGTGTCCGGTGGAAGGGGGGACGTCCGGGAACTGGAGGCCCAGCCCGTGACCATGTAAGGAAGCGGGACCCGTTGGGATGGAGCTGGAGGGAAAGGTGGGGGGAGTGGGGGCAAGGAACAAGAGAAGCCTGGGTGGGGGCGTGTAAGGGAGGGAGGGCCCAGACCACGCAGGCCCGGCCCCTGATCACAGAGAGGCGGCCACACCCCGGCCTTGGCCTCAGCTGCAGGGAGCCCCAGGCGGCCACAGCCAGAGTCAGAGAAGTGGCTCTTAGAGCAGCCTGGGAAGCTCCGCCCAGAGAGGCGCTCAGATGCAGACTGAGACCCCCAAACAGAACCTCCCGAAGCCAGCACCCCGAGTTGCAGACGCAGCCCCTCCTCTTGCCCAGGCTTGCTCCAGACAGAATTTGGGGGCTGGAGACAGGAATGATGTTCTAGGATCAGTCAGATCGCAGGTTCAGAGAACTTCGCTTAGCGACCCTGACACACAATGACATAGACAGAGGGCACATGCACTAGACACGAATAAATCTCTCAGAGACTGAGACAGACACAGTGAACCCTTCCACTAAACCAGGTGTCCTAGACTTGGAAACAGACACAGTTAAACTGAAACTCAGGCACCAGCCCCACGCAGACTCAGAAAACACTCCCACCAGCCAGACCCCACGCAGCCTTCAAGACAAAGCCCCTCCCCAGCACTGAGGCTGCCCAGACCTATTCCCGAGCTGCTGATGGGCCCGGAGAAGACAGCAAGCCAGACAAGGCTCCAGCCGGCCCAGCGACCAAGGAGTCAGAGGCCTTCCCTGGACTGAGACCCTGAGAAGTCAGGGCGGAAATAAGACACGCCCTGGTACACGGGTCTGGACAGACACAACTGCGCCGTGGTGTCCACCCAGACCAGAGTCCAGCCATGAGCGCTTCAACCTTGGGGACTTAGCTGGCCACGTGAGCCGCTGTGCCCACCATCAGGCCGGGATACAAGGCATTTACTGCCATTGTGTGTCCAAGGCATCACATGAACTATTTCATGTAAAACGGTTCGCGTTGGGTGGAGTATTACATTTTTAACATAGGCTTTGATTTATATGTGAAAATCTGAAATTAAAATGTAAATTTCCTTACGACACGTGTTTTGGATGTAGAACTAAGGTATACAACGTCCTGTTGTATACAGTGGAGCAAATGTATACAAGGCCGACAACCGTAGAAGAGGGTACGACCCTTGTTTTAAGATTGTCATTCAGAAAAATAAAGTAAGAATCGGTGCCACAGGTGGTCCCCAGTTGTGTCTACTTGCTGATACTGTCTCTTGTGACACAGCCCTTGTTGAGCTGGGATCCTTACAAGAATTGATCTCCATTTGTTATTTTTCCTGTCAGGCAATCGGCCATGTTAAACGGAAGAAGGAAAACAATCAAAACCAGAAGCCAATCAGAACCACCTGGGGGGCTTTTTAAAAATACTGCTGCGCAGTCCAATCCAAGCAGAGAGGACTCAGGCATCAGTATTTCACTTATCTTCCAAAAGCGCTCTGCTGGTTCTAATGTGCAGCCTAATAGAGGCCTGGACAGTGGCATCAGTGTCCACCTTAGTCCACAGAGGCCACCGGCACACCCTGTCCAGCAAGTCTCCTCAGTCACGTTGCCACCTGAGTGGTCAGACCTGGGAGCCAGGTGACGGAGACCCTGCCTTGGGGACAAAGTGACAGGAGCCCGTCCCTCACCTCAGTGCCAGCCCAGGGCTTTGCCAGCCCAAGACAAGGCCTCAGGGACTCCGCAGCAGACCTGCCTTTAGGAAAACAGCAGGACACTTGGCCCAAGAGATGAAAATGAACCCACAGACTGAAGGCCCGAGATGGGTGATGGACACTCGAAAAGCAGGAACACCCAGGCCAGGGGCATCTTGCATTGCCCCAGCACAACCCTCTCGGAGGCCAGCTGAGAAGCTGTCTGAGCAATGACATCATGTGAGCGGGAGGCAGGCCTCCCTTGGGGCCCGAAACCACATCCTAGGGAGAGGCCTGGGGACTCCACCCTGTGCCGGGACTCCAGGAACCACTGCATGTCCCTCGTGAAACTCCTCCATGCCAGGGTGTCCTGCACTGAGACACAGGGGCCGGGACAAAACCCTCCTTGATGGGTGAGGGTGCGAGGAGACCCCCAAGAGAAAGTAAACAGAGACAACACACAGTAGGGTTTCCACTTCCAAAGTTTAATCCCACTCCAGGTGCTGGGCCAGGCCCGGGGCCCTGGGCTCTTCTCCGTCTCATGGGCCCCAGGCCAGACCCCGGCCTTGGCTTCTCACTCTTGAGTCGTCAGCCCATCATCCTGGGGTCGAGGGCCACCCTCTCCTGTCCGCGGTGGCCCCTTCTGCTCAGCCTCCTCGCCCAGCCTCTCTGAGGGAGGCCACCTTCACAGCCATCTCATCTTTGGGTCCCCTCCGAGGGGACATCAACAGTCTACACTGGGACCCTTACCCCCAGACTCACCCCCCATCACCACGGCCAGTAAAGCTTCAGTCAGGGGACCAGTCTCCTTGCCTGCTGCCTCCACAAGCCCCAGCAGAGCCAGGGCGCGCTTCCGCGGACACTGCTCTGGCCCCAGTGTCCAGCGGGCACAGTGAGCAGCCAGCCGGGGCCGGCCCAGGCGGAACACCTCACCCACGGACGCTGGGCCACTCTGAGGTCCCAGGTGGACGTGGCCCACGGCCTCTTCCAGCTCCTCCTCCAGCCCAGGCAGCAGGAAACGGCCAGCAGCCTCCAGCGCCTCTTCAGCTTCGGAGCCCAGCAGGGGCTGGCCTGGCGGGGGAATGGGCCCCAGGGATGCCCCACAGCCCCGGCAGCCATGCAGGTGATGCAGGATAGGCCAGGCCGCGCTGGGTGACAGACCTCGAAGCGGTACCAGGTCCATCTGGGCTTCGGCAAAGCTGCCATCCAGCAGGGCTCGGAAGAAAGGGGATGCTGTTGAAGAGGCAGCTCGCTGGGCAGGCAGCCGCAGGCCAGAGTCGAGCAGGAAATGCAGGTCAGGGGCTGGGGTGGGCGCTGGGCCCAGCAGAGGCTCATAGAGGCAAGGGGAGGGCACCTCTGGGTCCCCCGGGACTGCCGGTGGGGAGGCTGGGGTTGCAGTGGGCGACACCAGGCTTTGCAGGCAGAACAGGGAGTCCGCCGCGAAGAAGAGGAAGAGCGGGTGTGGGGCTGGCAGCGTCAGCGCCGACAGGAGGACACGTAGGCCGCCCTGGTCCAGAAGCAGCCGGCGCCACAGAGACGGCTTCCTTCAGGGAGAAAGAGAACGCTTCAAGAGGTGGGAAAGGACAGGACTGGGGAACAGCAACCTTGCTCCCAACCCATGAAAAGCACCCACGGCCTCACCGGCAGATGAAGGGCAGGGTCAGCGCACAAGCCACTCGGTCCTCGGGGCTCCCGGAGAGCAGCAGGTGAGTGAGGGCACCCACCCCGAAGGGCGACTCAGCCTGCACGGTCAGGTTCTGCAGCAGCATCTCACCTGCAGGGGTGGGCAGGCAGGGTCAGGCTGGGAGCTGGTGGTGTCCAAGACAGCTGGACGGGGCTGGCTGGGCACGACAGGACTCGGGCCCCAGACATGGAGGAGAGCAGAAGCTCAGGGCACAGGGAAGGGGGGCGGCCACAGGCTCTGGGGGGACGGGGCCAGATGCTAGGGACTGGGGGTCAGGGGCAGAAATGAGAAGTGGGAGGGAGTCTGAGGGGGTGAATCAGGGCCCTTAAGGGCTGAAACGCAACCTGGCAGAGCTGGAAATGGGGGTGGGGTCTGGAAGGCCATGGTGCCTAAGCCTGGGCTCACAAATCCTTGTGCCTAGTGGGGAACAGGCAGGACTGCAGAACCCACACTGGGACAGGAAATGCAGGCAGGCACAATGCTAAGTTGTTGGGGCCCAGCCTGGTATCTGACCCTAAGGCTCGGGCAGAGGATGGAGGTCTCTGCATGCTGGGACTGGGGGCAGGACAGAACTCTTCCTTCCTAATTCTTGGTGGCTGGAGTCATTCGGAGGGTGGGCCGGGCGGGCAGTGAGAGCGGTGAGCGGGAAGGCACGGTTCTGGGTTCTGGGCTCACGGAAGGCAGCAGGGGAGGAGGGGGCGGCGGCGCAGGGACACACCCAGCTCCCGGTGCTGGCTGTGGCGACTGGGGGGCCGGGCACGCAGCGTGGGCCAGTCGTCCGGGGCTACCCCGAGCACGAGCCAGGAGCGCAGCAGCGCGGCCCCGTAGCTGCGCACGAAGGCCTCCAGGCAAGCAGGGTTACAGGTGAGGCGCGCCAGGATCCTCAGTGCGCGCGGGCTCGGAGGGCCCGGCGCGCCCGTCACGTAGGCCAGCAGGCCGCACAGGGCCGGGCCGGTCACCAGCGCCCCGCTGGGGTCTGGAGCCTGGGAGAAGCGCGACAAGAGCAGCAGCGCGGGCCCCTCGCGGCCCCACGGCTCCTCAGGAGCAGCAAGGCTGCGGCCTGGCGTGCGCAGGGCTCGCGGGGGCCGCAGCGAGGCTGGGCCAGGGTCAGGGCTGGTCCGTTCGGCGGGCTCAGGCGGTGGAGGCAGCGGGCAGCGCTCCGGCGACCAGTCCGGAGAGGTGTCTCCCGGGCCTGTGGCGTATCCCTCAGATATCAGCCACGACCTACGGAGGGGAAGACCGGGGAAGAGCGGAAGAGGGAAGGCTGAATGCTGGGCCAAGGTGAGGGAGGAGGGAGGGCCAAAGGAGGTGACTGACGCCTGGGAGAGGAAGTGGGGGCAGGGGAGAGGGGGGAGACAGCAGGGGAACCCCAGCTCATTCAGCAAGTACTGAAGCCTGTTATGTGCCAAGTCCCATTTCAGGTGCTGGGGAGCAGCAAAGAAGAAAACAAAACGTCCTGTCCTCTTAGAGTTTATATTCCAGCGAGACAACGAAATAAATAAGGAGTAAATAAGTAAATAAGGTGGGGGCTCACCTGAGGCTTCGGAAGCTTCCAGCTTCCACTCGCTCAGGCGTCTGCTCCTCAGGGAAGTCCCAGGAAGCAGCTTCTCTTCCCTCTTCTTCGTCATCACCAGCCTCGCCACACAGCTGCCCGGCCAAGAGCGGTACGAGTCCCAGAGCCTGGAGCCTGCCCAGGGCCCCCGTATCATAGAGGAAGCCCACGAGGGCGGCCACGACACGAGGGTGCCAGGCGCTGGCACGAGGGTCCCGCAACAGGCTCATCAGCAACTCCAAACCACCAGCATCCCGCAGCCGGGCCCGGTTGATGGCCTCCCGGCACAGCAGACACACAGCCCGCACCAGGGGCTGCTGGGAGGCTGGGCCAGCCGCACTGGGGCCCCGGCGCCGCTGGAGCTCACCCAGCAGCACCTCCACACCACCAGCATTGCCCAGTGCAGGCCGTACCAGGCCCTGGGCACACAGGTTGGCAAGGATCAGGATGGCTGCCTCGCGTACCGCCTTTTTAGGGTGGGAAGCCAGGCTGACCAGTGGGCTGAGCCCACCACCCAAACTCAGTTGCTCAGCACAGGCCCGGGAGCAGCCTCGACTCAGCTCCAGGAGGGCACGGACCAGGGCCAAGGTCAGTGCAGGGTCTGGGGTAGCCGCCAGAAGCTCGGCCAGCGGGCGCACTGCTCCCTGCTGTGCCAGCGCCAGGCGGTGCTGCGGTGAGTCTGCCAGGTTGCGGATTGTGCGAACCATAGTCTGTAGGCACTGAGAGTCCTGGCAGGCCACCAGGCTCTCCACCAGCAGGGGGACAGCGCCTGGATGGGGGTGGGGAGGACAGACAGTGGGCGATGATGCACACCCAAGCTCCTCCCCCACCCCAAGCCCTAGTGAGCTGCACCCCACAGCCTTCTCACCAGCAGAATGGATGGCCCTGCAGCTCTCAGATTCCATGGCTAAGTTGCCCAGAGCACGGGCTGTTCGGTTCTGGATGCTGTCGATCTTCACACACTGAAGAATAGTCACTGCAAGAGAGTGTGGCCTCTTGAGGGTCCTACCCCATCTTGTCTTTCTCATTAATCCCCTGAAAAGTGTGTCCAAGAGGGTCAGGGAAGGCCTCAGACGAAACTAACACTTGCTGGGTCTGGAAGGTTAAATAGGTAGGTGTTGAGCAGACGGATGACAGATAGGGCAGTACTGGGCATGTTGGGTTTGGAGCAGCCTTTGCAAAGGCCCAGAGGTGAGACCAGGCACCTCACAAAGGGCCTCCAATGCCAGGCCGAGCAATCGGGGCTTGAATGTTTGGCCGCTGGGAGCCACGTGGGGCTTTAAGAATGGGGGTGACATGACAGAATCTGAGAGCCAGGGGGAGAACGGATTATAGGGGGGAAGAATGAGGCAGGGGAAGCAGTAAGGAGGCTGCCACAATAGTCCAGGAAAGGACAATGACTTGCCTCAGGTCAGCGACCAGACAGCCCAGCGCCTGCGGACAGGTCTCTGGGCACCTGACGGAAGAGGGGCAGGAATGGATGGATTCAGGAGACATTTAAAACCCAGAGACTAATGATGGGGGTTATACACTAAAAATGAAACCTATAATTTCTTGAGGACTTCTTAATGTCAAACACGTTTTGGTCCAACTGCATTTTATGCAAATTTAAAATACATTAATGTTTCGTTTTATCAAAAAATTTAAGATTTTGAAAAAGAAATTTAAGATTTTGTCAAAACTGGGATAATTTCAGGCAGGCTCTGTGTAAACTATGTTCACAACATCGCCACTAGGTGGCGCCAATTTAGCTAAATGAACGGAAAAGCTTGCTATCTTTTGTTAGGATTTATTCCTACTGTGTTAGTTTTTAATGACTCAAAGTACCCAGTTCATGCTTAGAATATCTGCGTTATGTATTTGTATTTCTTTGCTTTTTTTAAAAAATTAAACTTATTGCGGGTGACAGTGGTGAGTAAAATCCCATAGGTTTCAGGTGTACAATTCGGTAATACATCGTCTGTAATACACATGTCACATTGTGTGTCCACCACCTAAGTCAGTTCTCCTTCCGTCGCCGTATGCATATTTGTGTTTCATTTTCTTCCAACTCCACGTTTGCGACGTAGCTATGGTCATCCCATTTTACAACACGGAATCAAGCCTGGGAGGGGTTCAGCTCTCTGCAGAGCCCACTTTCTGGACCACTAGCCTTCTGACTCTAACTCATCAAAGGGGAGCCTTGCATAGGGCCGGACATTCAGGAGACATTGTCTGCTATGACCCTCACGAACGGAGGGTGAAATAAGTCACCGAATAACTCAGCCCTCACCAGCCCAGGTGCAGGGAGGTGTCGGACAACCAATACCCAGGCAATGGCTATTAATGATCTGATCTGAGCGGGCTCGGGTGCAATCTATAAACAGTGCTGCAACCTAACGGGGCGCTACGCCGACATAAAGCACGTTCTTCCAGGATAGAACACAAAGAACTCAAGATAGCGCCCAGGCCCAGACCAGGAGGGAGGTGTGCGTGGAATCCTTCTAGGAAATGGGGGCGGAGCACTTACCCAAAGGGAGAATGCCTCCGAGTCTGCGCACTTCAGCCCGGCACGCCCCTTCCGTACAGCAGTCGGCCAGTATGCTAAGCGCCAGGTCCAGGGTCTTGCGCAGGCGCGCTGGCAGCGAGGCCGTCGACGAGGACGCAACGGAGGGGGTGGGACCCGACGAGGGGGCGGGGCCAGCAGAAGCCGCTGACTCCACCGACGAGGGGGCGGAGCCTGGGCCAGCCTGGGACGGGGCGGGAACCGCTGCAGACGCTCGCCGTAGCAGCGCGAGAAGGGGGAGGAGCCCGCCGCGTGTCCGGAAGCGCTCGATTCCCCCCGCTGCCTTTACGTGGCGCGTGCGGAGGGCTAAGAGCGCACGGCCTAAGGGTGTCTCGTTGGTAGCTGTGTCCTTTCCCCCACCTAGACCCTCCACGGCCGCCGCCGTGAGCTGCGTGAGGCAGAATGAGAGCGAGTCCGTGGGGGTTGGTTTCGCAGCCGCCATCTTGGCTCAGGCCTAAGGCTCCGCCCCCCTTCTCGCCGCTGATCCAAGGGAGCGGAACTGGAAGAGAGGTGTCAGAGAGGAACCTCCTCTCTGACGCTTTTTAAATAGCGCCCCCGCAGTTATTAAGCAAGTCGGAAGTTGTAGTTCTCAATCCCGGTACTCTGATTCTTGCACAGTCGCAGAAAGCACTTTGAGGAACTGGTCATCTAATCGTCGCGCGAGCCCAGGAGGCGCGTGCGATGCATGCTGGGATATGTAGTCCACGCTAAGTTTAACATGGTTGTTTTAGGATAGATAGGGTGGTGCCTCTGTAGATCCCAAACATGTGACCATGGAGTCTCAGTACAGTGCGGGTGACTTGACTAGCGCGCCCCCAAGGTTTCCTAGGCAGCGGCTGCCTTTTCCTTTAGGCTCGCTTGGCCGCCCCCCAGGGGTGGCGGGGCACCGAAGTCCGCGCTGACTTACTCAGAACCCGGAGCCAGGTCGAAAGTGGCACATTCCTAACAGCGGCTGCAGATGGGAGCTCTGGATTGGACAGATGAATGAAGGGGTTAAACCTACCGAAACCATTCGCTGTCACTTCCTAGAGCGACAGGGCTGGTGGACATTTCCATTTCGGTCCACACTCTGTAGGTCACGTTCTGGATCTGGCGAGATAGAAGCCCACCCCAGGACCAACTGTCCTGCAATCCCAAAAGCCTTTGGGTGCCAAGAGTGTGGACTGACCAGTCACTACCAAAGCAGCCACACTACGGCTGTCTGGAGTGTGGCAAAAGCTTCTGATGCAGGTCAGGTCGGGTTAAGCGCCACCGGGGACACACTGGCGAGAAGCCATACCCTTCTCTGAGCATGGCTGTTGCTTCAGCTTCAGCTACAACGTCATCCAACACAGTCGCTCCCACTCAGGTCTCCTGCCTCACAAGTGCCCAGAGTTCGAGGAGGCTTTTGATCGCTGCTTGGAGCTTGTTAAACACCAACAGTGTTTTCACCCTATACCTGTGCCAAGTGTGGTAAGGCTTTCACTGTTAGCTCCAACCCGATCCAGCACCACCACACGCACACAGGTGAGAAGCCCTACCGCTGTGACAGCTTCAGGCACAGCTCTCACCTGGTGCAGTGACAGCTTCAGGTGCAGCTCTCACCTGGTGCAGTGACAGCTTCAGGTGCAGCGCTCATCTGCTCTAGCACCAGCGTTCACACTGTGAGCATGGCAAGAACTTCAGCACCAGCTGGCTGCCTGCAGCACCAGCAAACCCACAATGGAGTGTGGCCACGGCTTTAGTGAGCACACCCCTTTACTGAGCACTAGTGCATCCACTTGGGTGAACTACTTATTCCTATCTAGAGTGTGGCAAAACCTTCTGCTACAGCTCCAAGCTCCTTAAACACCAAAGCTCACACATAGGCGAGAAGCCCCATAAGTGTTCCAACTGTAGCAAGCACTAGAGTAAGATGAGTGAGGCACTGGCCTCTAGTGCAAAAATTAAGGGGAAACAGAAATACTCAGTAATCAAGATAAATAACACTTGAATGCAATTTATTTTTAATCAGCAAACTACAGAATGTGGCGTCCACCTGATTTTATAAATGGACAACAAAAAGAATAAAAAACCTAGGAATAAACTTAAGCAAAGGATGTGAAAGGCTTATATACAAAAAACTATAAGACATTATTAAAAGAAATTGAAGACGCAGAAATGGAAAGATATTCTGTGTTCATGAATTGGAAGAATCAACATAGTTAAAATGGCCATATTAACCAAAGCAATATACAGATTTAATGCAATCCCCATCAAAATACCAATGGCATTTTTTAAAGGAATAGAAGACAAAGTTGCATGGAATCACAGAAGACCCCAAATAGCCAAAGCACTCCTGAGAAAAAATAACAAAGCCAAGGTATCACTCTCCCTGACTTCAAATTACACTACAAAATGACAATAATCAAAACAGCATGGTGTTGGCTGAAAAACAGACATAGACCAATGGAATAGAATTGGAAACCCAAAAATAAACCCACATACATATGGGCAGATAATTTTCGGCAAACGAGCCTAAAACATACAATGAAGAAAAGAAAGCCTCTTCCATAAACGGTGCTGGGAAAATTGGAAAGCCATGTGCAAAAGAAAAACTAGACTGCTATCTGTCACCACGTACCAAAATTAACTCAAAATGGATCAAAGACGTAAACATAAGACCTGAAACAATATACCGCATGGAAGAAAGCATAGGTATTAAACTTATGGACCTTGGGTTCAGAGATTTTATGAATTTGACCTCAAAGGCAAGGGAAGTAAAAACAAAAATAAATGAATGGGACTATATCAAAGTAAAAAGCTTCTGCACAGCAAAAGAAACCATCAACAAAACAAAGAGGCAACCAACTGAATGGGAGAAGATATTTGCAAACAGTGCCTCCGATAAGGGGCTAATATCCAAAATATATAAGGAACTCATACAACTCAACAACAACAATAAAACAATCCAATTAAAAAATGGACAGAGGACCTGAACAGACACTTCTCCCAAGAAGGCCAAGAGATATATGAAAAAATGCTCAATTTCTCTCGTATTAGGGAAATGCAAACCAAAACTACAATGAGATACCACCTCACACATGTTAGAATGTCTATTACAAACAAGACAAATAATAACAAATGTTGGAGAGGCTGTGGAGAAAAAGGAACCCTCATACAAGGCAGGAATATAAATTGGTACAGCCACTATGGAAAAAACTATGGCAGTTCCTCAAAAAATTAGAAATAGAATTACCATATGACCCAGCAATCCCTCTTCTGGGTATCTACCCAAAAAATCTGAAAAACATCCATAAAGATATATGTGCTCCAATGTTCATTGCAGCTTTATTTATGGTGGCCAAGACATGGAAACAACCAAAGTGTCCTTCAATAGATGATTGGATAAAGAAGATGTGGTGTATAAAGACAATGGAATACTACTTTGCCATTAGAAAAGATGAAACACTTGAGATTATCAAGCTAAGCGTAATAAATCAGACAGAAAAAGTCGAGAACTATATGACTTCACTCATATGTGGGACATGAAACTGAAAGCAACAAAGGAACAAGACAAACAAATAAAGAAACAAAAACTCATACAGACAATAGTGTAGTGGCTACCAGAGCGTAAGGGGAGAGGAGAAGTGATAAAAGAAGGTAAAGGGGGTCAAATATATGGTTATGGAAGGAGAACTGACCCTGGGTGGTGAACACACAATGCAATATATAGATGATGTATTATAGAAATGTACACTGGAAACCTATATATATAATTTTACTCACCAATGTCACCCCAATAAGTTCAATTTAAAAAAGTTTTATTGGAACCAGGGCCATGATTAGGGTGAAGTGAGTGAAGGAGGGTCATGAAAACTCGGTGTTGAATGCTGTTTTTATTGAAAAATTTGGGGGCCAAGCCCAGGGGCTCATGTGGTTGGAGTGCCCTGCTCCTAACACCGAGGTTGCCAGTTCGATTCCCACATGGACCAGTGAGCTGCGCCCTCTACAGCTAAGATTGTGAACAACAGCTCTCCCTGGAACTGTGCTGCCATGAGCAGCTGGTGTCCAGCGAGTGGCCAGCTGCCATGAGCTGCTGTGAGCGGCCAGCCAACCACCAGAGACCCACTATCTTGGGAGGGGTGGGGGGTGGAGCAGCGCAAGGCTCACAATACCAGCCTGGGCCAGGGAGCTGTGTCCTACACAACTGACTGAGAAACAACAGCTTGAACTGGAGTGCTGGGGGGGCGGGAGGTGGAAAAAGGGGGGGACCAAAAAAAAAGGGGGGTAAAAAAACAAAAAAAGAAAAATTTTGACAGTTTGTTCTCCATAGATTTTTCACATTAATTTTGATTTTTTGAAATACTGCATGAAAAAGTCATTTATCTTGATTACTAAGTTTTGGGGCGCCCCCTTAAATTCTGTGCCAGAAACCAGTACACCTCACTCGCCTCACCCTAATCCCAGCCCTGCCACTCAGCGTCCAGCCTCCCCCTCGCCATCTTAAACCTCCGTCGCTGTCCAGCCTCGGTGACGCCCCACGCCTGCAGCCGCTAGGGGGCGCGGTGGTCCCGCCCCGGGCACCTCACCTCCCCCTTCCCAACTCCCGGGGAGGCGCGGGGCCCTCACGGAAGGGCGTGGAATGGAGAGTCCCACAGGGCTCCTTCTGGTGGACTCACTGCTTTGGCCTTTTCGTCACCGCACAGGTGGGGGCAGGACTTGGGGACGTGAGAAGCAAGCAGGACGAGCCCGGAATGGAGCACCCTGGCCGACGCTGGGTGAGGATGCCGAAGATCCTTGCATCCCGGGCTGGGCGGGGACTACCGCCCACGTGGCTTCGGGGGCGTGTCACCCTCCTCCCGCTCCCAGGGCCCCTTGCGAAGGACTACGTTTCCCAGCAAGCACAGGAGAGGCTGCGGGTACCGGGACCTGCGCGTTCCCTTCCCGGAGTAGGGCGTCTGGCAGCGAGGGAGCGGCGTCTTGGCTGCAGCGTTCCCTGCCCTGGGCCCTCTCGGGTTGAGGCCTCTGCAACGCCCTATGGCCTTCCGGGAACTAGGGGTCTGGCTGTCTCCGGAGAGTGGGGGTAACTGGTCCCCACTTGGCTGCATCTGCAGGTGTCACGCAGGAGGAATGCAGGCTCGGGGTCTCACTGGTTCAAAGCTGAGGGGTCGCAGCCTGGACCTGCTGCCTCTTTCCTGCAGCAGGAGTATTTCTGAACACATGCCTCTGCAAGCCACTTTCCCAGGGCACTCCATGCACCCCGGCAAGTTATCGGGGTGAAAGGGGTGGGACAAGCACGTCTGCTACTGCCCCTTTCAGCTTTCCTCTGAGAAAGGAATCTGTGCTTCAGCTTCTCTGACTTAATCAGCGCCGACAAAGGGTCGGTGGTGCCGACATCAATACCAACAGGAATCCCCGATTTGGAGTGTAGTGAAAAAGGAAACTTGTTCAGTGCGAACAGCTCAGTTGTGATAGAGCGCAGCTGTGAGACAGCTCAATAGTGTCACAACTCAATTATGAAACCGCAGGTTTGTGAGGCCACCCTTCTCTTCAGTGGTCCCCAACTCCAACTAGGAGCCTTCAGTGGAAAGAGAAAGTACACTATTTGAGTCACAAGGGGAGCTGGCTTATACATATTACTGCAATAAGAGAAACATTTCGTCCTCTAACCTTTGGCACGGTCACATGAGCTGGTGTAGTAACTTTCGATCACACCTTCGTTTTTCGAAAATTAAGTTCTGCACAAGAAATATTTTGGCTGATCCATCAAACCATGAGCATTTAGTAGATGTTATTAATCATTCCATTGCAACTATTACTCCTACAGATTGTCATAATTATTTTATGAATATGTATATGAAATTACCACGAGCAGTGGCAGGAGAACCGGTATAAATGAAGCTATAAATAAATATTTCTGATGTTAAATATTTTATGTTTTTACTAAATACATGCAATAAAATGTTTAATTTTAACAATAACTTAACATTGGAGTTATTTTTATTAAAAAGATTAAGAAAACATTTTTTGTGGAAATATTTGATCTGCAAAAGGATGAATTCTATTTGCAAAATGGTGAATTTGATTTGCAAAAGAGTGAATTTGGAGTGCAAAACCTGTGTAGACAAATCCCTACCCTCTGGTCCCCAATTGGTCTGTCATCATGCAAATGAGAACTCCATATTATTGCAGTTTGGTCCACAAGGCACTGTCATGATTGGTCAGATAGAGCTGCACAACTCTGATTGGACAAGGATTGAAATACAATTCCAGAAACTGTTTATAAGGGCTGGCTCAGATGTCAGGAACACGTGCAGGCAGACTGTTCAGTGAAGGCTTCTCAAGTTCAGTTTGCATGAGAGGCCCCTGTTTAGAAATGGCTGTTAGGCTCTGCTTTTAAATTTGAGCCAGTTAGCCACCAGAAGAAGCCCTTTTTGGTAGGTACCGTCTTTCTCTGGGTCTACATCAGTAACCAAGAGGGAACAATGAGCTTTCCCAAAATTTCTTCATAAGGTGCAAACTATGGGAAATAATCACATATAAGATCTACACTGTTTGAACACTAAAAATAACATTGCCTGTTCTACATCCTGATAAAAAATAATCTCAAAGAGTCTCAAAGTGATTTGTTTCCAGACCTGAGCATAAATGTACCAGTTCGGCGAAAATAATCAGTGTCACCAGCATCAGACACATTTCAGAGAAATCAGGTCACAGCGTGTAGACTTATTTTGATGCATCACACTGCAGTATTCTGAAATGGAAGGAGAAAAGAACAGTATAAAGGCTCAACCATTAAACCTTTAGCAAGTTGGAATATAGCTCAACGTGTAGGTGTCTGCGGTCATAAGCTTTCTCTCCCTCTCCAGGGCAGAGGGAGCTAATAGTCCCCTTGTAGACCATATCATCCTATGGCCGTCAGGCCACTGATGGGATCCACCTGGATTCTCTCTTAGCTCCAGCTCCCTTTACCATTCATGTCCTGTGTCATCATGGAGTCGTCTTTCTGGGACAATCCCAATTTCAAATATTCTGTCCTAGAGCGCCCATAACAAAACTTATATTTAGATCACATGTTGGATTTCTCTGTGCTTTGGAAAATAGGTCATGGTATGTAGCATCTCAGGGAAGAGGCACAAGAGAAACTGTCACCTCTCCACACCCTTCACCACCAACAGCTGAGGAATGTCTGAAAGCGGGCTGGGACACCTGGTAAGTTCATTCTTCCCTCTGCCCAAAGCAAAGAAAAACCTAAACCTCCAGAAACGGAAGCTTTGGCAGCAGCCCAATTAATTAATTGTGTGAGAGACAACTCACGGAACGATGGGGTACAAAGACTGCTGGAGCCATCTCTGCACTGCCGCTACACCGTTCAGACAAAATCACCATCAGCCTAGGAAAGCGCTGTGTCTACACAGAAGTCTCTGGGTGCAGAGGCAGCTGCACCCCAGCAGAGGGCAGCAGCCCTCAGGGCAGTCACCGAATACCAGCAAGAATAGCTCGCAGTGGGTACTTCCAAGCTGAGACAAAGGGATAGAATCCCCCCCGGAATTGTTTGGCAGTGACCAACAAAACGCCGAGTGCAGAGAGGGGAGCCTAGAACCTTCTCAGGTAAAAAACCCTCTTTACATGTGTTTTCTTCAAGAACCATATCACAAGTAGGGAGGGGGTTTGAGGGGATTGTGTGCAGAGGGCAAGTCCAAGCCACTTTAACTGAAATTAGGCCCCATCTTCTCCGCAGCAATTCCAGAGCCCAACTGGGAAAAAGCAACTGTAGGAAGAATTCCATCATAGCTCACTGAGGGCCCAGGAACAAGTAAGCGACACTCTAACAACTGCCTGTTAATACGAGGTCACCAAAACTAAAAGCGTAAGAAAGTCAAGCAAAAGCTAAATTCAGTTTACACTTACTTTGAAATGGACCTTCCTCATTTTTCTTCTATATGTTTAGGTGAGGTGCATAACATTCGTTTTTCTTTTGTATGTTCCTATCAGGTACATCAGCTCTTGATCAAAGCTGCAGGCACCCTACTGGGCTGTATGGTTAAGTGAACTTACATGGTTCAAGCATTCGTTCAAGACGTATTTTTAGAACATGCGCTGCATGCCAGGTTCCATGCTGGTGCTGAGGACGGAGCAGACACTACAGCCGGCTTCCGCTCGGCCCCGTCCTGCAGCTTTCTAGCAACCTGCTTAGATGCAGTTTCATGCAGACTTGCCTAGGCTTTCTTCTTTTTCTTCCAAGTAGTCCGATTTTTCAGACTGAACTAACATACTTAGCAGTAGACACCTGTCCAAATTGTGGCTGCCCAGTTTCTTTGGAATACTCTTCCTCTCTTTGGGGATTTTCTCTGTTACAGTTCCTGTCCTCTTAAGGCAGAAGCCAGAATTCAATTACCTAGCCTCTCTGGAAACGAGAGCACAGGCAATGATCTCAATGTTGGCAGTTGGGGCGCACAGGGTTCAGAAGACAGGAAACTGAGGATGTAAGCTTCACGGAGAATCCATTTACAAAAGGGTGAAAGTGGCAGAACCTGCCTTTCCAGGGCAGACCAACGAAGGTTTTAGAATCCAGTGTCCAGCAGTGAGAACTGGGGTGGTGTCTCACGGCTCCCACCACAGAGCGCTTTGTGTCTGGCTGTGCAGACTGGAGGCCTCTCCGGCCAGACCATGGATACTGTGAGCTACTTAAAATTCTCAATCGCTTACCTTCTAAAAACTAGTTAGACTGATTTCTGTTCTTTGCAAAGAACTTGTGACTAACACATGTGCTGAATTACTGTTATGTGCCAGACTCTAAGCTGGCATATCCCTGTTACTTTTTTTAAACTTCATACACATAATTAAAAACACAAATTATTATATATGTCACAGATGGAAAAAAAACACTGAGATTCAAAAGGACACTTAATTCATTCCACAAATATTTATTCACAACCTACTGTGTGCCAGCCACTGGGACCAAAGTACTGAACAAAACAGTTCCCAGCAACTATAAAAAGAATGGTGCATTGCATTTTAAATAAAAGAGGCACCACAGTACCACAGCTGTCTGCAGAGAAGGACTTCATGCCAGGCAGGCCTCATTTTAAATATAGAAAACCCCTAAAAATAGCCACCCATGTTATGGACTCAACAGGTGATTGGCCCAAGAGGAGGGGAGGGGCAGCTAGGGCTCAGTGAAGGAGAGTGAGAGGACAGTGGTGTCCCAGCTTCTCTCACCGCAATGGCTCTGCCTCTGAGGTCCCTGAGTCGGGGCTTGGCCAGTGCCGCCAAGGGAGACCACGGCGGGGCAGGAGGTGAGTGGGGCCGGCCCTGAGCCTGTGGCTTCCTGACTTGCCCCCTGGACGCCCAGCGCCCTGGCAGCACCCCCTCACTGCCCCCACCGCCCCGCTTGCCTCACCGCGGCCTGTCCCCTCTGCAGGCGGCACCTGGCGCCTCCTGACCTTCGTGCTGGCACTCCCGGGCGTGGCCGTCTGCACCCTCAACTGCTGGCTCCACGCCGGCCACCACGAGCGCCCCCAGTTCATCCCTTACCACCATCTGCGCATCCGCACGAAGGTACGTACGCGGCCCGAGGCCTTGGCACCCGGGGCGGGAGCAGGCAGGGGTCTGGGGGTGCAGGGGGACCCCCAGGCTGACAACTCGCTCTCCCTCTCTCCACAGCCCTACTCTTGGGGGGACGGCAACCACACTCTTTTCCACAATCCGCACGTCAATCCTCTGCCCACCGGCTACGAGCGGCACTGAGACCCCGCGGGGGCCCCAGGCCCAATAAAGGCCCGGAAGTCGGAAGTCGCGTGTGTCCACCGGAGCCTTGGGGACCTCGGGGACCTGCGGGGCGGGCAGCAGCGCTCCCCGTGGCGCATGCGCACAGTGCGGTCTGTGCTCCTGTTCTCCCCAAGGCCTAATTTGGGAGGGTCTGGGGGGGGGGCACATCCATGAGGCAAACGCAGGAGATCCCTGCTCCTTCTTGTTCACCTATGAATAAATAGGGCTCTAGGCTCCCACCGGCTTTCACAATGACTCTATGAATTCTGGCTATCTGGAAACAACCCTGATTTCAAACAAGACCTATCAGCCCTCTGTGTGAGGTTTCATGACCTCATGCTAAATATGGAATATTTCCGTCACACTCCATGACCGCCTTTAATGGGTCTAGTGAGGGAAATCAGATGTTCCTTTCTGGAAGCCCCACTCTCCTAGCTTCTGGGGAATCCATTCAATGGGGCACATTGGTTCAAGCCAGCTCTGAACATTCCATTCACCTTCTAAGACAGCCTGCTCACCTCCCATTCTCACCCAGCCTGAAGCCTGTGCCGAAACCCACGAGCAACACACACGGAAAACTTCTTTTGGCCCTGACACCACTAAGAAGTGGTGGTCGCAGGCCCCCCTCACCCGGGAGAGAGACCGGTCGCTATACCTGCGAGCAGGTTCACCCATCCCTTCTGACAACAGCACTCAGGTCCCTGGATTAGAGCTTTTTCATACAAGGAACATGTGTTAGAAACATACTCATTTAATGTGACAAATTCCCATACACAGGAAAATTCATGCTGGCATCATGGCTGCTTCTGTAAAAGTTGGGTTGTCACTGAAGACGTCTGGCAGATATGTAAAAACATAAAAAAAAAATCTTTCACGGTCTTGGGAAGATAGCACAGCCCCTGGTAACTTGCTCAATCCAGTCCAGATGTATGCAGAAGAGATCCCCACAGAAGAGAGCTGTAGGCTACGCAAGACCAGCCAGTGGGGCTAGAGATGAGCAGGAAAAGGTTATCAGGACAAAGGCAGATGTGGGGCTTCACCCCTGAAATCCTCCCCACTGAGTGTGGCAATATCTTCTGGCTTCTTTTCCAGCATTTCTTTGTACTGACGTTTGAAGAAGCCAAGCTACGAGGGGAAGTAAATCAGAATTGGGTAAGAGGGTAAGGAAGAAAGCTGAGAGAGCAGAAGGGAACTAAGCGGACTTGTACTTGTGTGCCAGGACAATTATGGGAGCGACAGCTGTCACGTGTCCTGAGGACAGTGGTTATACACATGATCTAGAGCAGAAAGGCACAGATTCTGCGGTCTGCAGGCCTGCACCCGGCCTCCTTCCTGCCTTGCATTAGCCGCTCTGTATTATTATTTCAAAATTGAAGAACAGCCTCAGAGAGGTTGAGCAACCCGCCTGAAAGAGCCACAGTTTGCACCCAGGCCTGCCTGATTCCATTGTACGGGTCTTCCTTCCTGTGGGAGGGCTTGGGTTGAATACTGGTGGCGTCAAGTGGGGACGAGAACACGCACCTTGTACAGTGTGGCCGTGATGAGAGCCAGCAACAGCAGGCCCCCCACAGAGCTGCCCACGATGAGGGGCACCGGGTTATGGATCGCGTACTCCTCTAGCACCGTCCCCATCTGCAGAGGAGGGGACCCCACCAGGAAGTGTCAGGCCTCTGGCTGCCCCAGACTCTCCCAGGTTCCCCGACCTTTCACGACCCTCCCCCTTCTCCACACCAGACTCCAAGGGGTGAGTTTCAGATGCACTTAGGCCACTGTCCCGCCCAGGGACCTCCGTCCTCCCTCCCTCCAGGCTTCTGAGCCCCCACCCACCCAGCATCGCAGATTTAGCCTCAGAAGCCCCCTCACCCGCCTGGCCACTGCCCACCCCACAGTCACTACCTGGGCTCTCAAAAACGCCTCCTGTCCTGGGAACTGGGAATACACAGATGTGTCGAACGTGATTTCAGCCACACTCACCACCAAGACCTTCTTCTGCAGTGTCTGCAAAAGGGAGCAGGACAGCCGGGGGACCAGCTCTAGGGAAGCCTCAGGGTAGAGACGTGTCCCAGCTTGAGGCTGGGTGGGCCCAGACCCACCGGCACCACCTGAGTCTCGGGCCGGGACTCTGCTGCTGGGCCTGCACACCTGGCTGACCCACCTGGCTGACCCAGCCGAAGCTGAGGTTGCCCTTCAGGATGAAGTCAAGTTCCTCCTGGATGCCGAAGGAGGGGACGTCACAGCGGAACCTCAGGCAGTCAGCGATGGAGCAGTTCTAGGGACCGGGGAAGAATGAAGTTAAGGATGGTCTTAACTGAGGGGGAACCACAAGATGAAATAGTCCGTTAGATTTGGGGTGAGGAGGAGATTAACAAGTGCAGGACATACAAAGGTGGACAATTAAGATCGCGAACTTTGCACCGGGCACTTACGCAGTGGAACGTTCACAAACGTAATTGGCCAACCGGTTTATATATCGCTCTGCACCCGCAGTTCACTGAGCAGCTGCTCCTCCCCTAGAAACGCAGGGCCTTTCTCACCAGCACAAGACTCCTTGCAATCTGGGTCTGGAAGTCCGAATGCTGGGCAGGTTCCATCTCTGACACACAGGAGAGACTCTAAAGACAGACAGAAATAGCCACTGAATGATCAAAATGTCCGTGGTACGAGGTGGGAGAAACTGGGACTCAAGCCCTGGAGAATTAGGAAAAGCTGGCAGGCACCTGAGAAGGGGCCACCACAGCCACGTCCCACACTGCCACGCCGTTCAGCAGGACGGGAACCCAGAAATTAACGCTGATGGGCAGATCTCGCTGGCTCAGGTTATTCACCTACAGAAAACAAGACGATATCACTGGTGTCTGGAGCACCCCAAATCCCTCTTCTTTTCCGGCTTGAGCCCTCGGTTCCCCTCCACCTTTCCCCACCAGCTTCCAATGTTAGCAGCACCACGGCAGGGCCGACAGGACTATCCCCAGCCTCACACGATACCGATGCTCGGCTTCTCTACTGCTCTTATCACCAGACGCTGAGAAGCTGAAGTACTTGGCGGATTCTTCCTGCCTGGAGAGAGAGGGCTTGTTGGTGAAAAATAGCCCTGGGACCGTCCTGGGTGGTGCCCCAGCCTGCTGCCAAGGGCTCTTTTGGGCCCAGCAGATGCCCCAGGGAAACCATGGTCGCCACAGCCTCTGCAGCCTCAGCTTTGGCTCCTGTCCCCCACGCCCTTTGTCCTGGTCACCCACCACTGCTAGCTTGTCCCTTGATACCCTGGCTCTTTCGTATCTCTGTGACTTTCTTTGTTCAAGCTTTTTCTTTGGCTGAAATGTCCTTACTCACTCCCTCTTATGGAAACTTCCACTTAAAGGCCCAATGTAAACATCACCTTGCCTAACACTGAAACATTTCCTGTGGGAAAAAGGTATTCACATGCCATCTCTAGATTGGCTTTCCTGGTAGACCCATGGTGGGCCTCAGGGGAGGCTTGCACAGAATAGCCTAAGGAGACTCAAGGGAAGGATGGCTGGGTCACTCAAGAAAAAATGGAGTGTGAATCCACCGGAATAAAAAAATAGACGTGGCTATCCTGGGTGGTTGAGTAAATGTGATGGAAGATGGCACATGAACACAAGCCCATGGAGTGGACAGAAATGTTCGCGGCTCCAGGTGGCTTTCCATCCATCTATCCATCCACCCCCCTGTCTATCCGTCTGTCCATCCACCCATCCATCCATCCATCCGTGGCCTGCTTCAGTAAGTGTTTACCCTGTACCAGGCTGCGTGCTAGGCTCTGGGGAGCCATCAATTAACAAGTCACAACTCCTGCCTTGTCAGATGCCTGCTCTCCCAGCTTCCCCAGAGGAGAGGCTGTCAGCTTGATGAGTAAGGACTCAGGCTCTGCAGCCAGCCCACCTGGCTTCACATCCCGGGCCCACCACTGCCTGCCTCAGTTTAAGGCAAGCTACTTGATGTTGCTGGAGCCCCGTAATTTTTTCCTCTTTAAATGGGGGTGCTAACAGCAGTGCCACCAACAACAGAGTTGTGACGAGATTTATAGCACTGGCCTAAATATTACAATTTACTTTTTTCCTTCAGTATGTTAGTCTTCCTCTGCTCCCCACCCCAGCCCTTTGTCTCTCTGCTTCCATGTTCTCGGCTCACAAGCTCCCAATTCTAAATCTCTTTTCCTATTTGAGTAAATCACTCAGCTTTCCCAATCCTGAGAGAGGTATGTAGCATTGGCCATGGTGCTAGACCATCAGGGTTTCATCCCTGGTTCTGCCACTTGCCATCTGAGTGACAGGGGAAGTAATTTCAACTCTTGATTTCTTTGTTCTTCAAAGGGGAATAACAGTAACTATATCATGGAATTGTTAGAACGATTAAATAAACGTAAATACACGTAAAGTACTTAAAACAATGCCTGTCACATCCTAGGGATACATACCTGTAAGCTCTTTGTATAAGAGTCAGTATTTCCCATGGACTGAAGCAGGGAGGCTCACGTGGAGGGTGGAAGGGTCACGACACCCCTTGAATCCCCCTCCCTCATATGTGCGTCCACAGCAGCAGCCGGCTCTGTCCCAACTGTCTACAGCTCTGGAGTGTACCAGACATGTGGGCTCCTTGTCCTGCTTCAAGGCTTGGCCTGCCCCGCTCCTCCGCTCACCTTCAGAACCCAGGCTTGCCTTTCTGGTGGTCTGCCTCTGCCTGGGGTGCTCCCAGACCTTGCTAACAGCTGATCACATCTCTGCTCTTCCTTCAGTTCCGTAAAAAACTGACCTTTACTTTCCTCTGTGTGTGAAAGACCATATCCTGTTGGGCACAAGTTCCCCACTGCAGAATCTCAGAAAAGCCTCAGGCTCAGCCTAGCATTTTAGCTTCAGCATGTCCGTGTGTAGCACAAACACAAGACTGGCTTCATGTGAAAGGGAACCTGCACCTGGGGGGACACAGGCGGGCACGCACAGCAGTGGTGAGATGCACGGGTCCCGCCAGAAGGCCAACTCTTGTCAGAGAAGCAAGAATCATGGTACAGGCGGGCCTCAGGGACGCGGCAGGTGCGGGTCCAGAGCACTGTGATAAATGAGTTTGGCTTCCAGTGCCCATCAAAGTAAGGTTTTCACTACACTGTAGTCTATTACGTGTGCAATAGTATAGCATCATGTCTAAAAAAGTAAACACACCTTAATTGGAAAGCACTGTCTTGCTAAAAAATGCTAACCATCATCTGAATCTGTTAGAAAACTGGCACTGGTAGACTTTGCGGGATGCAAGGTTGCCACAAACCTTTAATTTGTAAAAAACACAGGAGCTGCGAAGTTCAATAGAGTGAGGTCAGCCAAACAAGGTATGACTGTGTGTGGTGCAGACATGGCTGGTCCCAGTATTCCCATGTGGGAAATCAGAGGGCTAGTTTCCATACCAGTCCTCAAAAGAGTGGGCTGGCTGCAGAGGTGCTGGTCTAGGAGGAAGGTCACAGGTTGGAGGGAAGGGCCAGGGATTAGTCACCTGCTGATCACTGTGTTGACAGAGTATTTCACGGGAAGCTCCACCTGGCAGGTGGACTTGCTGGTTGCAGGTCTGTTATTCTCACTGGAGAGAGAGGGGGGAGGCCAGTTGGGAAGGAAACCAGGAGAGGAGTCCCTGGCTGGGACAGGAGAGGGGAGGGTGAGGGGCACATCACACCTGGCCTGGGCTCACCTGCTGGCATTGGCCTTCAGAATCAACTTGTCCCCCAGGGTGGCCTTGTAGGAGACATCAAACGTGACCATGAAGGTGCCCTGAGAGAAAAAGCAAAAAGGAACGGGGATGGGGAAGGTCAGGGGGGAGCAAGGACAGGAAATGGGTCAGGACAAGGGAGGGAGAGTGACCGGGGAGAGCGCTGACCTTAGTGCCCTCTTGGAAGAGGGGGTGGTTGACGCGACAGCTGGTGCACTTCAGGCGCTCGTTTCCAGTGGGCAGCGCCTCACACGCCAGGTGCAGTGGACGCTGATGGGGGTGCTTCCAGGGGAGGAGAAGGAAGTCCAAACAGTTACCCACATGCACCGTCTAGAACGGTGGGGGCTTACAGAGCAGCAGGGGAAAGGACGGACTGTTCACTAAATACATGGTCCTGGGAAAATTAGTCCACGCAAACAAAGGAAAACAACAACAGTCAAACACTGGACTCCTACCTCACTCCATCCAATAAAATAAATTCCAACCAGATTAAAGTCTTAAATGTCAAAAGGCAAAATTGTAAAGCTTTTAGAAGATTACATAAGGGAACATTTTTTCATGACCTTGGAGAAGGTAAAGATTTCTTAAAGAAGATCCACACAAAAACACTAAACATTGACAAAAACCAACCACAATCAAATTAAGACAGTCTGTTTATTAAAAGACTATAAAGAGACTGAAAAAACAAGCAACAAGGTTGGAAAAGATATTTGAACACATACAACTGGAAAAGGACTAGTAACCAGAATATGTAAGCAACATTTACAACTCAATAAGAAAAAGATGGACAATTCAATAGAAGAAGAAAACAACTTGGAACTTGCTAAAAGAAGAAATCCAAACCATCAGGAAGTATATACAAAGTTGCTCAACTTCACTAAAGAAATGCAAATTAAAACTGCAAGGAAATATTCTTACCCACCAATTTGATGAAAATTTACAAAACAGACAATGCCAAGTTTTGGATTGGATAAAAAGCCACAAGACTCTCATAAGCTGCCGATGGAATTGAAAATAGGTGAAAACGGTTTGGCTTTACTTATGAAAATTGGAGACACACATACCCAGTGATCCAGCAATTCCATGTGCGGTATCTGCCTTCCAAATATTAATTCATACATCGGTACACACCAGAATGTGTGCTCAAGAAAGGTCCTGGCCCAAATCAACAACTGCAATGACCTTCGATTGTAGAATGGATAAATACATTGTGGTAGAGTCAAAGGGCTCTGTGTGGCAGTGAAAATGTTCTATAGCCACATGCAGCAACGTGGGTGAATCTCACAAACATAATACTGAAGAGAAGAAGAATGACACACAAAAACATACAACATGTTTCTATTTATATAAAGTTCAACGACTGGCAAAACTGACCCATACTAGGGATGTACTTGTGGGTGGTAAAACTATAAAGAAATACAAGGGGTTGATTATCACAGAATCAAAAGAGTGATTTCCTTTGGGGAGACAGTGAGGATATAATGAGGAAAGGCTTTTGGGGGTGCTGGCAGGGCTTTATTTCTTGACCTAAATGCTAATTGCATAGACATACACTTTATGTTATTTGTTAAACTATACATGTGCTTTATGCATCTTTCTCTCTCTCTCTCTCTCTCTCTCTCTCTCTCACACACACACACACACACACACACACACACACACACATCTCATCATAGAAGAATTAAAAGGAATCGACTATAACCCAGGGCAGGAGAGAGCTCCCGGCCAGCTGGAGCCCACGGGGACTTACTGACCCGAGTTCTCGAGACCCGTCGGTAGGACAGCCCTGCTGGGTAGTAGAAGTTGATCGAGGTTCCATAGGAGTCCTCACCCTCATTCCACACGCTCACTGTCAGGTTGAGCTCCAGAGAGCCCCCCACCACCAGGGTCTGCAGGCTGAGGAGGAAGTACAAAGCCACGGGCTCCATTGGGAACAGACTGGGAATGGATCAGGGGCAGGGCAGGGCTGTGGGAACTCGGGAGCAAGGGGTGGGTAACAGTCCAGTCCAAATCATTTCTTAGTCAGAGACAGCCAAAGGGGAGCACTTTTCATCCTGGGAGGGTGGGAGACCCACAAGTCTGAGTGTCTGGGTTGAAAGGAGCCGGAGCTCACTCACCCTGAGAAGCTGAGGTTGACATGCAAATCCTCCTCACACAGGCGATCTTGCCCACAGTTCTTCTTAAAGGGCAGCTGCAGCGAGACAGTCTGCTGTAATGCTTCTCCAGCCCCTCCTCGGGGGCGCCCACCCACATGGAGTATTACGGGTCATGCACCCCGCACCCAGCACTGTGCTGGACCGGCGAGGAGTGGGGTGTGTGTGGGCAGTTAGAACACAAAAGAAGGCAAGACAAGCTCCCAGGCTTCTAGGAATATAACCCAGCTGAGGAGTCAAAGCCAACTCACACTGGAACAACTAACTATTCAACAAATACTGTGAAGTGTCAATAAAGGGACAGGTTCTGGGCTGGGGCGGGGGTGGAAATTAGAAACTACAGGGGAATGACACCTGGCTCTTGCACTCAAAGAACCTAAGATGCCAAGAGAGCCACCGGGGCAGGAGCAGACGGCTCTGGGTCCAGCTGTGTGGTATTTGGCATGCTGTCACCGTGACGTAATAGGAGACCCGAGAAGTGACAGATGTTGAGTGTGGTTTTCAAATGATAAGGGAGAGAAAACTGGAGCGTTGAGGAGCAGAACAGACCTTGGAAGTGGAGAGAGGACCTGTTTCCAAGTAAGAGCTGTGAAGTGGACAGAGGCACAGAGGCCGGAATGAGAAAAGTGAGGAAGGGCCCGCAGAATGGAAACCACAGACTTTACGTGGGGATAAGGTGGATGGAGAGCCGGTGGGGACAGGTGTAGGGTCCAGGCCAGGCGGGTCTCGGGAACTGGGTGGTGGCGTCAGAGTTTCTCAGGCACATGGGAGAGTGAGCGTCAAGCCCGCCTGGGGCTGTGTCGGAGACTCACGTAAGCAGTGACGAGGTCCTCTGAGCCCTCCGCCAGCACGGGGTGAAGGTTCTGGGATGAGGGGATGGGCTCCCCGACCAGGGACAAGTTGAGACGCAGGGCGATAGGGCTGACCACATCCTCCACGCAGCCCTAGGGGCGCAGGGCGGCTCCACAACCACTCTCCTCCTCCACTGGACCAACTCCCCACTGTCACACCGTTTCCCAGCCAAGCCGTGGGGCTGGCTTCTCCAGCCTCAGACTCCCCGCTTCCACCTCACTGAGCATCCGTGCCAGACACCAGCCTGGGACACCTCCGGTCTCCCCTCTCCCCTTTCCCAGAACCCAGAGGCCTCACCGGTAGAAGCAGTTTCATGGATTCACAGTGATCCCCCAGCCCCAGGGTTTTGCTTCGACTTAAAGTCCAGTGCTTGGTTTCTTCAAAAACGGCACGAGAAGTCAGGCGGCCTGGGTCCAGTGCCAGGTCATACTTGACAGAGCTTCGCATGTCACCTAAAGTGGGAGAGGGATAGAAGCTAGAAAGTCAAAGAGAGCCTCGAATGTTCTGTTTTCATTTATCCAGGCAATCAGTATTTGCGGAGCAGTTGCTACGGGCCGTGAACTGTGTACCAGGTGCTAGGAACACACGTGGAGAAGAGGACAGACAGGTAGATGTGGTCCCCGACCTCAGGAAGCTCAGTCTAGGACAGGAGGGGAGCACGTAGGACAGACGTCACCGTGTGACTGTCACAAGGGTGGGTCCTCAGGTAAAGCCCAAAGGGAGAGGCTGGCACATTTACCAAAAGAGCATTGAGTGAGGGGAGCGGGATGAGGAAAGGCTGGAGGGGCCGGGAAGGGCCGAGGGCATCGTGAAGAAGAAGTTTGGTAAATGCGACCGGGCGTTGAGGAGTGTAGAGCAGCACAGTGAGGAGGCCAGAGTGGTGCTTCTCAGTGAACCACTCTAGTTGCTCTTTGGAGAATGGTGGTGGTGGGGGGGGTGGGGGATGCAAGGACAACTGTGGGAGCAGCTCCAAGTGTGGGTGGAGAAGAAACAGGTGGCCTGGGAGTGGGCAGCGGCCGGGTGGTGGAGAGGGGTGGGCACACTCCAGATTTATCCTGGAGACAGACCTCTAGGTCTGGGTGTGCGAAGAGGGGGAGAGCAGGGACCCAGGTTTCTGACACCGGCAGCTGGGTGGGTGTGTGAGTGAGATTTGGATTCCTGGGCCCATTCTACGGGCTGGGGACCTCAGTGGAGTGAGGGCCTGGGTCCACTGGCGAAAACTCACCTAGACAGTCGAGGGAGATTTTGTGGATGGTGAGACAGACTGTGGCAGTCCCAGCTTCCAGGGCGGTGGGCACCTCCTCCCAGCATTGGTACATGGCCTGAACCAACTCGGAGGGCGTGAACCTGATGGCTACAGCCACGTACAGCACCGGCTGGCTCCTGAGGGTTACAGAGCGGGTGGGGCTCCGGCCTCTGGAAGGACACCAGGCTTGGGGCAGCCGGGTGAGTCAGACACACGGCAAGCAGGGGTGGGATGTGGGGAGCGGTCACCTGAGCAGGAGCACGTGCCCCTGGGCCCCCACGGCCAGGTCCACCAGTCCATCCTGGGTGAGGTCCTGACCCCCGCTCAGTGACTGCCCAAAATACTGGAGCCTGGGGGTGAAGTGGGAGCCTGCAATCCTCTGGCCAGAGAGGGAAAGGAGACGTGGAAGTCAAGGGGAGGTGATGAAAAGGTCTGCGAAGAAAGATTTGGGAAGGAGACTGCAGCAGAAGCGGATCTGACTGGAGAAATTGAAAAGGACAGATGAGAGTATAGGAAGGAAAGCAAGCAGAGAGGGGATCTCAGGGACTCCAGACAAACAGGGGGGCATTTTGGGGCGAACTCTTCAAGAGGGTGCAGGCTGACAACAAGAAAAAGGCATAATGATAGGAGAATAGATTTATGCAGCATTTGCATGTTCATTCATAAATATTTGCCGAGTGCTCCTCCCATTGAGTTATCTCTACAAGCCTGTGGAGTAGGTTTATCATTGAATGTTTCCTAGAAGGAAACTAAGACTCACAGATGCTAAATCGGCCACTTGCCTAAGGCCACACCACTGACCGGGCTGGCCAGGACTTTCCCTGGGGCTTGGGATCGCTTAACAATTAAGCTGCCCCCAACAGACTGACGTCTGCTTTGAACCAGAGAGAGGAAAGATAATTTGTGCTTAGCTGGGCCTGGTGACATTCAGGGATTTAAACCACTAAAAGAAGGAGGGTAATGGCAGCTGCTAAGGTCCCTGAAAGGAGGGGTCACCAGGTGACTCTAAGAAGGAAAGGAGGTGGGACTGGAAGAGGCTGAAGACGTGGGGCCTCACCTGGCTGTGGGAGGGGCTGATGCCCAGACCTGTGGCTCCACGGAACAGGTAGACAGCACCTGAGTTCTCCTGCTCCCCCGGGGCCCCGATGGCCACGTCCGTCAGCCTGTCCCCATTCACGTCCCCCAGCACTGTCAGGGCTGCCCCAAAGCGGCCCCAGGGGTGGCCCTGCTCCCCACGGAGAATGACGTCACACTGCCACTTAGCCCTCTGCAGAACAAAACCAGTGTCAGGCCCCAACCCAAGCAACCCTCCACCCCACACCCAAGCCCCACCCAGGCCAGGTCTCATCAGCCACTCACCCCCCGGGGCAAGGGGCACACAGACACCTGGCCCCCCCGAGTCAGCTCATAGTAATGGGGAGCCCCGATGAGGACGAGGTCGGAGCTGCCATCTCTGTCCACGTCCACGGAGCAGAGGGAGGCCCCAAAGTAGGAGCCGATCTGCCGGGCAGAGCTAAAGTCACCCTGCCTGCCCCGGCCAGAGGCACCCCTTCTGGGCCGGGTCCTGCCTCTCCCCAGGCAGCAGGACCTCCCCCCACGAGCCCGGAACCCCTTCCTCTGCCCCTTCTCCCCCCCCCCCCCCCCCCGGAGTCCGCGCCACCCTCAGGTTCCACTCTGGCTTCCTCCACACCCCACCTGGGTCCCTGTGACTTCAGCCTTCGGCTTCCATTGCCTGGACGCCTGGGTGAAGATGACCACCTTCCCAGTGTGCTGATGGCGGGGGGCTCCCAGGACCAGGCTCTGTACCCCCTTCCAGAGTGCCAGTTCGGTGGAGTAACCTGAGGGGCCAGGCCTCAGCTCAAAGGCTCCCCTCAAGCCCCTCCCCCCAGGCAGCTCCTGCCCCACCTGTCCTCACAGCCAAAGCCTTTTCTCACCCAGGTAAGAGTCCCTCATGTCCTCATGCTCCTGAGACATGTTGATGAAGGTGGGGTTTGCATTTGGGGGGTACAGGAAGGCCCCTCCAGACCAGCCGAAGCTCCCCACAGCCCCCAAAACGGGTCCATCCTGGGAAGATAAACGGGTCCATCCTGGGCTGAGCAGGGCGGAGAGGAGAGGACAGCCATCCCGGGGCAGTCCTGCAGCCGACTGCACTCACTACCGGGAACTGCCCCCCCAGCCCTCACCAGAAGCCTGTGTCCGACTCCCAATGCCTTCAGTTCATGTCCCATGTCCCCACCCTGTCCCCCTTCCCCCACCCCCGCTCTGCCTCCTGGCTGGCTCTCCACTGCTCTACTACATCTGCTCCAGTTAGTGCTCCTCCAAACCAAATGTGCAGCCACCACCCTGCTGGCAAAACCCTGTGTCCACATCCCTTAGGAGGGCATCCAGGATCCAGCCCATCAAACCTGTGGAGTTAGCCTCTGTCCCAAAACACATCCAGCCTCAGGCCAGACACCTCTCTGTCCCCTGTCTCTCTGGGAATCAGCTCCTCTCTCTGGAAGAGTCAACCTCGAAGCCCCTCTCTGGGCGCTTCCTCAGTTCCCTCAGGGAGTGACAGGCTCTGCGTCTGTGGTTTACCGCCTTTTAAAACTTTTTGGATTGTGGATAATTCAGAACATACACCAAAGGAAAAAGAAGTGAATCAAGAACCCATAAGTACCCATTACCCAGCTTCAATGGTCAATTCACGACCAACCTTGTTTCATTTCTGCATCCCCCTCACGCGTCCCCCAAATTATTTTGAAGCAAATCCCTTCGGATGTTTTGCTTACACGCCTCCTTTTGGACAAGGCAGGCTACATTGTCAGTCTTTGGTCTGCATGGTCTGGCCCTTCCCACCTCTGTGGCCGTCTCCTTCTGTGCTGCCCTTGGCTCACTGCTCCAGCCAGGCCGGCCTTCTATCTCTTTCCTGCAGCACCTTGCTCCTGCCTCAGGACCTTTGCACTTCTCCGTCTGCCTCGAGCAAGCCCTCTCCCGCTTTCTCCAGGGCTGGCCCTTTCTCGTCACGCAGCCTCACTTGTCACTCCGCAGGCTTCCGCTGATCACCTTTCGCTATCCCAGTGCATCACCTGCATCCTGAATGTCTCCTTTGTTGGCTGTCATCTCCTCTCCCTGGGTCAGCGCTGACGAGAGCGGGAAGCTGGGCCATCCTGATCTCTGCTGTGCCCCCAGCACCTACGTCTACTGCCCGAGTGTTTGCCCCCTGCCATAGGGGAGCCTGAGGATGGACTCTGCGTTCTTGTTTCTGCTGGGTCCCAGCTGCTGGCGAATCCCGCCCGGGGTTAGTCCTTAGTAGCTGTTACCAAGCTCACGCTCCACGCACCGTTGTGAGCACTGAGCTGAAGCCTTTTTGTGACATCTCATACTGGAAAGAGCTGCTTGTCCTCGACTGGGTTCCTGTGGAAAACGGGTCACTTAGGCTCCAAGGGCTCTGAGCAGAGCAAGGAAAATATGGTCTGGGGATTGGGGACAGGGACCAAGTTGGGGTGAGTTGTGTACAGGGACCGACCTTCAGGTCTGTGGGGACCACTGGGGCGGGACATCCTCAGTGCCTAAGCCTGTTCCCCAGTTACCCTCAACCGCGAAGATCTTCTCCTGTAGCTGTTTCTGGATGCTGCCAAGCGCTGCGAAATTGTCCACCTTGAACACGTGGTCCTGCGAGGGGACGGAGCCGATGGCGTCCAGCTCCTGCCTGGCGCGGGATTCCTGGAAAGCGCCGCCCACCTGCAGCAGAGAGGCAGGTGAGGAGAAGGAGCCCAGCAGCCTGTCAGCCTGGGCAGGTGCACGGAGGCCGGGGAGCCTGGGGGCCGGCAAGCGAGCGAGATGACATACCCCAATGGCATAACGGATGATACCGGCTTTCTCAGCCAGGGGGATGACATCCCTGTATTCCAGGGAGTCTTTGTATTTCTGTCCATCTGTGATGACGATGAGAATCTTCTTGGAGCTTTTGCGGGCCCCATTCTTACTATGAAATAGTTCATTCCTGTCGGGGAAGAAAGGGAGGGGACTCTCCTGAGATGGGATTGACTCTGGGAAGAATCGTTTGCAGCATGAGAAGCTCATCTGGACAGACTGGGGAGTCCTGGTCCCCTCAGACTCTGTCGGGTATGATCAGAAATCAATTTGGCCCTTTTTGAAAGTCGTACTGACAATAATTAGCAAGACCCGTAATGAAGGCACTCGTACGCCTTGTTCCTAAAATTCCATCCGTATGGCACCTTATTCCCAGGAGGCAGAATGGTTTGGGGCAGGAGTGCTGGAGTCAGGCGCTGTTTGGGCAAATTATCTCAGCTCTCTGAGCCTCTGCTTCTCCCAATATTTGAGAATAATAAGTGTGCCACAGCTGGTCTCCAGAGATGGCCCCGGGAGCCACACCTCACTCCCTTCCCCTACTGGACCGGCCTGTGACATGCTCTAACCAGCGACACGCAGTGGATGTGACACCATGCCCTGGGCCGTGGGCCCAAGAAGCCTGGTGACCACATGGACAGAGAGGCCCGGCCATCCCGACTGAGCCCGGCCTTTCAGCCAGTCCGGCCAAGGCCGCAGCCAGGTAATGAAGGTCTTACGTTCCTGTCTCCGACGCCACCTGACCACAGCCACACCAGAGGCCCTACGCAAGGACAGCTGAGCCCCAGGATCATGAAAACTTAACAATTACAGAGTTGTTGTTTACGCCATTATGATACAGGCCAAGCGAGGGGGGCGGCCCCCCTCCACCCCCTGCAAAACTTTTAAGTTTTCTTTCCTATAGGGTTTTACGTTTCCCTTTCCTTAAGTTTCCTTTCCCCCAGTTTCTCAGGTCCCTAGTTCCCGATCTCAATCACCTTTCAAATCAGCTTTTTCATCTTAAACAGAAGATTGTTCCGAGCCTGAATCATAGGAAGTCCCCTGCCCCCGCTCCAGGCCGGTCCAGGCCCAGCTCCTGGGTGAACAACGCCACCCGATTGACTGGATTAACCAGAGGAAAAGACCACAGGCTCCACGAAGCTAAACAGAATTTCTATCCCACAGCCACCTTGCGTCGATGGCTTTGGGTCCTGCTTCTTGGGCCAACACTTTTAACCAAAATCTATTTTTCCTCATTTAGGGGCCTTGAGGACACAGAGGATACCCCGGCAAGATCACCAGTCCCAACCAAAGACACCAACATGGTCTTCCATGCGGATCTCGAGACCCCTTCCTCCTTCTGAGATCAGATAGGGCGAGAGTTCCGTGAATCCCCCAATAGGTAGGGACAGCTCTACGCCCCTGGGCAGCAGGGCCTCAACTTCCAATAGAGATTTTATGGGGATCACGTCTCTCAAGGGGAAAACAAGACAGGCAGTTAGAGACAGGCATCGGGTCTCTGCTTTCCTGCACAAGCCACAGAATGCGACCGCCCGAAAGACCTCCCCTCTCCACCCAAAACTTCCCCTTTTCCTTGTAATTATCTGCCCCAATGACCTGCTCTAATCAGCGGCACACAGTGGATGTGACACCGTAAACCCAGTTGTGGGTTTATCCTCCTTTGACACTTTACTAGACAGAAAGAGTCAGTAACTCCCGGGGTTGCCCAGACAACAAGCAGGGAGCCAGGATGGGAAGCCCATGAGCTGTCTGCCCCAGGTGAGCTCGGGGTCCAGCCAATGTAAGGCCAGGCACAGAGACAGCACAGGACAGAGGAGGACTGTCCTTTATCAGTGGGGAGGCAGCGATGGAGGAGGTCAGAAACACTCCAGGAAGGACTCTGCCTTCAATCTCCCTTCCCCCCTGTGAGCCACCCCCCACACACACCCCCCAGAGCCTCTCAGCTTGGCATGGGCTGTGCGGAGGCAGGAGGGAGACTTACACCACCTCCTGGATGCCCAGGGCTGTGAACGTCAGTCCACTCAGCTGGACGATGGGGTCCACCAGGCTCTGAGGGCTGGCCCTGCTCTGGAACTCGGTGAAGGTGAAGTGGGTCTTCAGGATGTTGGAATATTGCATCAGTGAGAACTGTGGGGGCCAGGAGGAAGGCTCGGGCTCAGGAACTGGGGCTGTCGTCTTTGTTTTTAATAAACTTTTTATTTTGGACTAACTTCGGGTTTCCAAGCCATGTTCTATGTGTTTTTCAGGCCCAACAAATACTGGGGGTGCCAAAAAAAATGTATACAAGTGGACACTTTGGTCAACGTTGCTCAACCAGTCGTTCACTATAATCAGAAGTGTCTGGACACTGATGGGAACCACTTTGAGCACCTCTTGTCATTGCAGAAGTCAAACGTGACTTGTATTCCTCTTTTTTTTATCGGTATATATTGACTATTACAATTTTAATACCATTTTCCTTTCTTAAAATGTGTAGACATTTTTTTTTGGCACCCTCTGTAAATACTGAAACCCAGAAGGAAAAAAGTGGCCAAAAAAGCAAAACGGGAAATCGAAATCAAATAATGCTTCTTTCATAGTTTACAGAGAATAACCCTGTCAACCACAATATTTGTTAAACTTAAATTTTAAAAAAATTGTAACACGAGACATCAATTTGTAGGCTATATTCCCTCACTTCTCAAGAATCTGTCCATACATATGCACGAATGACTGGGAAATTAAATAATAAGATAAAGAAATCAGGTGTCACATAAAAAGCATAACAAAGAATCATCAATTATTTGGCCAAGTTAAATTTCATAATTTAACTTCAGTTCACTTATTTTACAATCCTCCAGTGCTTGTAAACAGCAAAAACATCTATTTTTTGTGGCATGCGGGGACCTGTTCAATGCAATGGGGGGACCTCCAAGGGTCGGGGCTCAGCTCTGCCCTGTGCTGGGACCTTACCTTGACCCTGGCACAGGCCCACCGAGCCCACAACCCAGGGAGATGCCAGGAGGAGACCCGCCCCCAGAAGCAGACCCGCCCCGGCCTGCTCCCCAGGCCTGGGGGCCGGTCTTCACCAGGGTATTGGTGCCCTCAAACTGGCCCATCACAGCTCTGACAAAGTCCTTCATCCGCTTAAAGTCGCTCGGGTTGATGCTGCCAGAGCCATCAATGAGGAAGGCGATGTCCATCTCTTGATTTGGACACTCTGTGGAGAGGGAGGGAAGAATGGGACTCACATGTGGGTCCCAGCCATTTGCTGGGGCCCCAAAAGCCTTCCTGGTCCAGAGTCAGAGGGCCGTCCTTGGCCTAGGGGTCACTTCCCACCCTGTTTCTAACACCCTCCCCAGAGGAGACTGCACCCCTCTCCCCTCATCTGAGTCTCTGCTGCTCCCCTCTTCCCTCCAGGTCTGACAAAGGGGAGCAGGAAGATGAGGACAGGGGCGAGGTGGGTTCCTCATTCATTTCACCAACAAATGTTTTTGAACACACGCTGTCAGGGTGTCACAGACCGCAGGGGAAGGCGGTTGAGCCAAGTGGCTGACTGTGCCTCCTGGAGCCAGCATGCCAGGCCCAAGTCCCAGTGGCACCACCTGCTGGAGGTGCACTCAGGCAAGTTCTGGAACCTCCCTGGGCCCGTGTCCCACGTCTGTAAAACGGGGTAATCATAGTGCCTGCCATGCAGCACTGCTGCAAGGAGAAAAAGAATTCATATGTACCGAAAGCGCTTAAGCCACGGCCTGCTCCACAAGGGGCAGCTGTTATGCTGTCATCACCACGTGCCAGGCCCTGGTCCAGGCCCGAGGACATGCCTCGGGGGTGCTGGGCTGTGCCACCGAGTCCCAGCCCCTACCAGGACAGAAGCGCCCTCTCCAGCTGCAGAGAATTGGCTGTGAGTCCCTCCCAAGGAGTCACCCCAGTCAGAAAGGAGATACCTTGCCCCGGGACAGGGCCTGCCCCGGGTGGGGGGGGGGCGGAATATGATAAAAGACCCCAGATTTAAAAGCAGACGCCATTCTTGCCGTTGTACCGTCCACTCCATAATGGAGAGCCACGTTCTAAGTACCTAGTGAATGAGACATTTCAGATGGTCCCCAGACTCATATCGGGAAGTTGTGGCCTGTGTGCAGCACCTGTTTGGGACCTCCCCCAGTGCTCCATATCCTGTGTCACCCCCATACGGCCACAGCATTGAGCAGTGGTGCTAAGCTGTGGCAGCTCCTCCCCCATCCCGCCTGCTTAAGCAGCTGGTGCTGAGAAGAACTAGAGGGTCACGTCCCTCCCTGTTCCCTTGGTGACTAAGAAATGCAGCCACAGCCGGCCTGGAAGCCCTCAGGTGCTCCCCTTCTCACAGGGTTCCCCCCCCCCCACCCCTCACATCCTGTCAGGCCCAGCAATTTCCCTCACAATTGTCACTTCTGGAGCCCCTGGGCTCCAGAGCATGTTCTGGAAAAGGACCCGCCAGTCAGGCCCAGCTGCCACTTCTAACAACGAGAACGCACCTCTCTGAGCCTGTTTGCTCGTCTGTGAATGGGGATCATCCTGCCCGCACCCCAGGCTCCTGTGAGGATGTGTCTGGGCGATGCACCCCGGGCACCCGCTCCTTCCCACCCCTGCCCCAGGTTCTGAGCTCACGTCCATTCATCAGCCATTTCCTGAGCCCCAGAGACGTCAAGAAGACATTCACCTCCTGGCGTTTCAATGCCACATCTCCTGCGTGGACTGAACACACGCCCTAGGCAGGGCATGGGAACCCCAAAGCCGGGAGCACCCCTCCGGCACTCTCTGTTCCCTCTGTGGACTCTACTCTCTGTTTGTTTTGGGGGTGTTTCTGCTCACCTCTGGCTACAACCCCACCAGACCTAGCATCGTAGCTTCTCTGGCCCAAAGCAGTTCCCAGTCAGCACCTTGAGGGGCCCCAGCCCTTACTTAGGGGGGCCTGTCTGATACCACAGATGAGGCCGTTTGTCCCTTCATCCCAGCCCACAGGGCGCTCCGCTAGACCCGTCCTAATAGCCATCTCGTGTTGTGCGCAAGGCAGGGCTCTCAGCACTTCATCTGTATTCAATCTTTTAATTGTCATAAGCACCTCGATGATTTAACCCATTTTACCAACGAGGAAACTAAGGCCCAGGGAGTGAGGCCACTTGCCCAAGGACAAAGGAGCTGAGTTTATGTAGACAGATGGCGCTGCAGCGTCCCCGGCACCACTGTCTGTGCAGAACTGGGCTGGTTTTCCACAGCCCCATCATTGCGCCCCTTAGAAGGGGAAGAGCTAGTCTGCAGAGTCCTGGCAGCTCAGCAAGGAACCATCCAGAACCGCCTCCATCATCCTCATCACACGTTGTCACCAGCCGAGGCCCTTCCTCTTCAAGTCCAAGAAGTGTCCCTGCACCTGCTGACAACTGGAGACCCCCGTGCCCCCTGCAGCCAGCACGCTGGGCTCCCTTCTGTCCCCTGAAACCTTCACCCCTCGACCAGCTTAGGGCTCCTGCTGCCTCCTGCCAGGACAGATCATGCTGCCAGCCCCTTGGGCTCGTGAGGCCACTGGGAAGGTCACCTCAGACGTGGGCCTCACACTCTGCCCACTCCTGAGAGCCCGCCCGTGCTCCACGCAGAATCGATGTCCCTACGGGACCTACCTGGCTCTGCAGCAGGGAGTGTCCGGACGCTCTGCAGGCGGGAGTCCAGCAGGAGGCAGGATCCCTCTGTGTACGTGTTCTCCCCACAGGCTCTGTGTGCCGTTGGGCCGCAGGCCTGGGTGCAGAGGCCAGTGTGGGCAAGGGGCCCCGGACACCCCCCCTCGACTCCCCCAGCCCAACAGCCTCCTCTGGCCTCTCCCTTCTTGGCCCTCCTGTGGCCCAGAGAAACTCACCAGCAGCTGGGAGTGGTTGATGGAGGCTGCCATGGACAGGCCCAGGGACATGTTCAGGGTCCCTGGGGGTGCTGAGAGGGCGGACACACACGGTCACCCTCAGGCACACCCTCATTTGGGGGGAGAGTTGGGCTGGAGGCCAAGAAGAGGAACCCCGGGGTGGGAGGGGTGAGGGTCCCAATTCCTGGGTGGAATCACTCACTGTGAAGTGAGACGGGTTGACACAGGCCGGTGGCAGCGTCACAGTTGTACAAGCGTCCTGTTTGGTTGACGACCATCACCTCCAGGGGGGCCCCCACCACAAGCCTGGAGGCACAACCATGACAGACAGTGGGGGGGGGGAGCACAGTGCGCTTTGGGCGTGTGAAGAAGTGAGACTTTGCTCTCGGCATTGAGCACTCCAGGCCATTAAAAAATCAGGGCTGAATTTAACCCTGGGCATGTTTGCGTGTGCGCGCTTATACACATGATTTGGGTTGTTTTTGTAACCTTCACCAAAAAGAAAACTATTCAAAACAATAAAAAAGTATTTCCCAACCATGGGTAAGTGCATTTTGCTTCTGGGTACCCTCATTCTGAGTCACCCAAGAAACAGATCACCTCCAGTTAAACACAAGAATGTCCTGAAGCCATAAGCTTTCAAAACAAATAGATAATTCTGTAATTAATTAAACAATAATAGAATATAAGTAATTTAAATTCAAAACTGGAGGTTTAGTGACATTGGTATGTATAGGTTCCTTCTCGAGAGCCGTTCCTTTATGGAAAGCTGAAATCCCTGTGTCTAAGCAGACGCAGTTGTCTGGGACCTGCTGGTCTAAACGCATGAACTAACATTTAGTCTTAAACTATTATTCTGCATGTTTTTTCCTTATCACAACCCATTCCTCACGCGCAGGCTCAACCTTTTCAGTATTTGGGGTAAAATGTAGCAGAAACCAGCAAAAAGAGTAAACTTGTAACATTCAGAATGTCATCCGACATATGATCTGCCTCATTATAAATACTGGGGAACAGGGATCAATCAATCGTTGCATATTCATTCTTTTAAGGCAGAGGGCTGGAACACAGAGGGATGGGCCTGGAAGGGGGACCGTGGCCATCTCTGGATTTGCTGGGTGTTGGGTGATCAGAGGGGCCCAAGAGGACCTGGGTGGGGAAGCTGGAGATGGAGTCCACGTCAGTCTGGGTAGTGGTTTCCCGGGAACACACGCATGGAAAAGTCCACCGAGCTGGACTTTTGGATTTGTGGTTTTCAGTCTAGGTGTTATATTTTAAAACAAACAAAGAAAAAACAGAAATGTGGCACTTGGCCCTTGCTTTTATGTGCCTAGCTTGCCAGCTGGGTGGGGGAGTGGGAGGGATGTGTGCGCCTCTGGAACTCTGTATACGTGTTCTTGGCCACCTGAACATGCCTGAGCGCTCAGGCTCATTGCCGATGCCACCTCCTCTGTGAAGCCCTCCTGGAATTCCCTCCTGGGTTAGATCTCTCCCTGCCTGTGCTTCCCAGATGTTGGTTACGCCTGCATTACATTGTGACTTCAGCTCCTTGGGTCTTTGTCTCTGGGCCCTGAGAGCGTGTACTCCTGGAGTCTGGGCGACTTACCAATCCCAATGCAACATTAAAATGTGAGGCCTTTTGTTGTTGAGAAAAAGGTTTTTCCTTTCTTTTGGAGTCTCTCCCTCTCTTGGTGTCTTGGTGTTTTCTATGTGTTATTGAGTGTCACACTAGCTTAGGTCTAGGGATACTCACGGGGCAAACTGGGCACAGCCAGCCCTAACCTTGCCCAGCTCATGCCAGGGGTGGAGGCTGGCAGCAGCCACTAGGTGGGGAGGTGGGGTGAAGCAGGAAGCTGAGACCCTTCCCCAAAAGGCAGTGGGAGGCTTGGCCGCTCATGAGCCAAGGCTCCAAGCCCCCAGGGCTCCTCCACTGTCCCATCAATCCTCACTTCCAAAACACAAATGCAAAGATTAAATTATGAATAATTTCAAGAGGGAGACTGCAAACCATTAATACAAGCGCAGAAGCGACGAGGTAAAGCCAGCCCTGCCTGGAGGGTGGATTCCAGACCTCCCTCCCAAGGCCACGTCTGGCCCAGAGTTTGTGGCCCTTCCTGGGATGGTGAAAGGTGAGTCGCGGTGTCGGGGGCCTCGGGCAGGCTTCCAGCCTGTGCTGCTTCTCCCCCAGGATACCTCTCGGGCATGCCCCGTACAGCCACCTGCCTGCAGGACAAGGGGAGACGGTGAAGGGAGTGGGCAGACCTACCTAGAACTGCCAAACTGGACCACACTCAGTCCAAAACCAGCTCCGTCCTCTCGGAAGAACTTGGGCTCTTCCACGTCCAAGTTGAATCCATGACAAGACACGAAGACTGAGGAGTATAGGAAGGGAAGGTGGGAGGGCAGTCAGAGAAGCTCCCCTCCTCTGGCCCCCTGATTTCTTAGGGTCTGGGCGCCCACTCTGCGGCGGCAGCCTTGGTTTCCCACCTGCCCAGGAGAAAGGCTTTTCTCTTTTGTTTCCTGGTTTGCCAGCTGTGTGGGTCCTGTCTCTCTCCCTCCCTTCAAAGTAATCAAAGCACAATGCACAAGACAACCATCCAGAGAACTGTCCCCTCAAGGACACCTCAAAGGACGTCCACAATCTGAAATGAGGCCAGTCACCTCCTGGTGTGTGAGACGAGGAACGTCTTCTAAAGACAAAGTGACCACACAGTTTAGTATCGAAACGGGGACCTTCTGAGTTCATCATTTACACCAGGGAGGGACGCTGGGGCTGCCCCAGACACACCAGGGCATATGGTCACTCTATTTACAGACTGCCTTGCACCATCTTCTCATTACACAGAGATCCCAAAGGTCCCGATGGGAGCACCCACTTAGAACGCTGATTAATCATTTGAAATTATGCGTTTCCCGGGTCCCTCCCCCTTGGTGTCGGGCTCTACCTGGGCAAGGAATGTGTCTGCCTTGTCTCGGTGCCTGGTGCCGTGCCTGGCCCTTACCCGGTGACTAATTCCTGTTTGTTGACTGACCCAGAAGGGCAGTCACCGGTACAGCCCGAAGTCCAGCCCTCGCTCCTGCTCCTGGACTCATGCGTCCTCCTCCCTGCTGACTCAGCTCAAAAGCCTCAGGGGAAAAGCTCCTATTTAAGGGCTTTTTCTGACTCCCCCGTGGCCAAGCAACGCGCTTTCCTCTCCATTCCTCCTGGATTTCCCATCTCTCTCTGGACTGAGGGGCCGACTCCCTCCCAAGGGAAGGGAAGCTCCGTGGAGGCCACATACCAGGCTGGGCAGTGACAGGGTGGGTGTGGGGGGGTGTCCGGACATCTGAGCCCCAGGGTTCTGGGAAGAGGCCAGATATTTGGGGTTCTGGGACCCTACAACAGCCACATGCAAAGGAGCCTCACGCCCTACGTCTTCCTCTCAGAGAATGAATCTGTTGCTGAGCCTAAAAGCAGCCCTGATGACCTGACAAGAGGTAGGGCACCAAGGATCTCAAACTCAAGTGCCAGAGGGGCCAGGCAGGTGACATCAGTGAGTCACGTGGGTGGGTATGAGCACCACGGAATAATGGACACTCAGAGTGTGGCCTCTCCCCAGGGGGCAGCCATCACAAGGCTCCAGTACCCAGAACCACCAGACCTTGCCATTTCTCAAGAGAAGCTGGAAATCTGGATTTTTGTGTGAAATCAGATTTTTAAATGACACACGAATGTGGTCCTAACACACTTTTCTATTTCTGGAATACTCTCTTGGCAATAGCGGGACAGCCAACCTGAGGTCAAAACGCGGGACCAACACAAGAGCCAGGAGATGGTACCCAGTCCTTTCCCCTCTAGCGGCTTCTGTGCCCCCTCCAGGGGTGGCTGGGGCTGACTCCTCTCACCCACAGAGCGCCCCCACCAGCGCCCCCAGGAGGGAAGCAGGGATGCTTGGGGAACATGGCCTGCCGGAGCCTCACCCACCAGGCCACCTTCCCTCATCTTTGCTCAGATCACACCCTCCAGACCGTGGACACTAGGCCCTCCCCTGCCTTCAGCTCCTTTTGCGAGCTGTGTGAGCTGACCACAAGCCCCCAACCTGCCTCACCAGGTAAATACCCTCCCCCGAGGCTTCCCCAGCCTTGAGGGCCCCACTCACCACCCAGGAGGAATGTAACACCAAAGGCCATCTCTGAGCAGTGCATTGAAGGAGTGGACGGCACTCAGTGGCTTGGGAATGACATACAATAATGACTCAGGGCCTTGAGGTGACAGGAGGAAGGGCCTATTGAGGAACTCCTTGGTTAATCATAGAACAGAGGCAAGGGCAAAAGGCCAGAGACACTCTGGGAGAAACCCCCGACTTCTCCCCACACCACCACTTCCAGGGCCTGGTTGTCCGCCCTTGAGACTCAGTGAATAGCCAGGGGTTAGCTCTCTGGTAGATCCCTGGTAGCCTCAGAAACCAGGAAATGGAAGTGGGGGACGAGGGGGACGCAGATGAATGGATGTGAAACTAGTGAGGGGCAGACCACCCCTCAGGCAGCAGGGGTTGGGGGCGGGGAGGGAGGCATGGGGGAGGGTGCTGGTTAACAAGCAAACCCCACTCAGAGGAGAACGGATAACTACGTACCATGCACTCACTAGTCAGCAGCAAGTGACAGACAATGTGTAACAACAGGGATGAATCTCAACATTACCATAAGTGAAAGAAACTGGACACCGGGATGCATAATGTATGATTCCTCTCGTATGAACAGATAAAACTGACTTATGAGGATGGAAATCAGAAGGGTGATCACCTCTGGTGCAGTGGGGAGGGAACTTCTAACCTTTGTTAAATTTAACATTCAGCACTGAATATTTTAGCACATGTTAAATCAGGGAGGGGTACATACATGGGTGGAGGCTATTTATTCTCTGTTGTCTGTGTGTTTTAAAGATTACACAATTAAGCATAAATGAATGTTTTGAAAGCCCATGAAAAAAATGTCCCATGTATAAAAACCCAGGCATAGACTTGGAAGGTTAAAATGTATGACAAAAGCCCTAACTATGACATATTATTTTAAGTACAGATATGACTGTTACTTCTAATACTTAAAATATAGATTAAGTGTCAACTATAGACAATATAAAATAGTTTTCTAAACAAAACATTAAGCTCAATTTACTTGAGGTGATATTGAATGGACAGAAAAATCAACAAGATATCGGCAAGGTCATGGATAATGTCCTTGCAGAGAACAGCAGACTACGATTCCTCGCTTTCGGGCTGGTTTACCCACTTCCTGTAAAGATTCTTGTTAAAGAGAAAACCACAGGCCCAAAATGGCATCACTCATGCTAAAAACCTAGAGTTAATACCTGATTTACCTGCAGTTTCGACCTCTCTCAGAAATATAGTTTTAAATCAACCAGTCTGGAATTTTCTGATCAAGCACCATTAAGATAATCTGTCACATGGGCCCTCTCCATCCCCCTAAAAGGAAGGAGAGGCGATTTGCATAAAACCCTTGCCTTCCCTGCCACCCAAAAGATGCCCTGGTTCAAAAATAATCCTTTCTTTTCTTTTTCTAATAACTCCCCTGCCATTTCCAATAAAAACAACCCCTCTAGTTACTAGGTGGGATGCCGCCTAATTCATGAATTACTTACTAAAGCCAATTCGATCTTCAAATGAACTCAGTTGAATTTTGTTCTTTCACACTGTCAAGGCCAAGTTGAGCGATAGCTTTCTCCCTCTGGTGCTAAGTGGTCTGCAGCAAACAGCACTCTGTCAGTTCTGTGGACCTGGGACCTTCTCTGCGTCTGGAACCATAAAATAATTATTTGATCATTTTCCTAAATCCAAAATGTAAATATCTCTTCATTTTGTCCATCTTCCTCACACTTCTTCTTTAGACCCTGTCTTGAGTGATATCACATTTCACACATAATCTTCCATTTTGGACTTGTCTTCACAAGCAGGTCTTCAGGCTAACGTTCTGCTGATTTCAGCAACTATGAGGATTTCCAACTTTGCCTCAATTGTATTATCACTTGTCTCAGCAAAACATTTTTGTTTTCCAGTCATTTTTAAACAAAAAGGTCAAATTGCAAAGATATGCAAAAACTTGCAAATAAACCACACACTGCTAGGCTGCAGGCACCGGGCTGCAGGGCGCCAAGTGGGGCTCCCCACTTAAGAGAACCACCAACTTAGTATATGGTCTTAAAGCTTGTGATATTGTGAATATACTAAGAAAGATGTATTGGGTCTTTGTCCTGTATCTGGCATAGAGCTCCTAAGAGTCTTGGAATTTCCTAAGTGATGAGAGTAGAACTGCAGGAGGCTGCTCAAACTGGTCCTATCCTGTTTCTGATAAGACACTGAGTTGCTTTTCAGGGACAACAGACCCAAACCACATGTCCCGCAGCTGAAGCTGCACAGAGGAGAGAACCTGGACCTCTCATTGTGCCCGGAACCAAAGTCTCACCTCCCGCCTCCCACCATGGAACCAAAGTACGGGAATATGACCGGAACCCTTTCCGAAGCAAAGGGTCCACTTTCCAGGAATATCCCACGCTGAAGCCCCTTACCACAAATGACCAAGTTCCAAAGCTCTGCGATTGGAACCTGCCCCGCCAGCGTTCCTGCATACCAGCCTGCTCCCCCAAACCCTTAAAATTCACCTGGAGCGCAGGATCGGGGAGACAGATCTGAGCCTTGTCTCCTGTCTCCTTGCTGGTCTACTTAGCAATAAAAGCTTTCTTTTCCCCCCAAAACCAGTGCCATAGTATTGACTCCTGTGTCTGTCTGGCAGCAGGCCCTTGCTCCGTAATAAGAGCAATGAATGTGTCTCTTGTCACATTAATGAGGTGACTTTTGGAAAGTACCTGAGGATGGAGACTGGTTGCCAGTAGAGCCAACTGTGTGATTAGAGTGTTGGAAATTTCAGTCCCACTCCTCATCTCCTGGGAGGGGACGTGGGTGAGAGGTTGGCTTCAATCACTAAAGGTCAATGATTTACTCAGCCATGCCTATGCAATGAAGCCTCCATAAAACCCAATAGAATGGGGTTCAGAGAGCTTCCAGGTTGGCGATCGTGTGTAGATTTGGGGAGCGTGGCATACTCAGTGAGGGCGTGGAAGCCCTGTGCCCTTTCCACATGCATCTCTTCCATTTGGCTGTTCCTGAGTTATTTTCTTTTTATACTGAACTGTAATCTAAAGTAAAATGTTTCTCTGAGTTCTGTGAGCCACTGTAGTAAAACCAACCATGTCCAAGGAGGGAGGGTCTTGAAATGACCAGTCAGAAGCACAGGTGGTAACCTAGGGTTACAAATGGCCTCTGAGTGGGGGTGGGAGGCAGTTTTGTAGGACTGAGCCCTTCACCTGTGGAACCTGATGCTATGTCTGGGCAGACAATGTCAGTGCTGAGTTGAATTGTAGAACACCCAGCTGGTGTCAGAGAATTGCTGAGTAAAGGGGAAAGGTGTCTCCCAACCCTATTGAAATTGGCGTATCTTTAAAAAATAATTAAACAATACCTTTAATAATCTTTTCAAATCAGTGTGAAGGAGGATATTTTTGCAAACTTTCACCAGAATGATTCGTGCCTGCCTCAGTTATGAAAAGCATGAATACAGGTCCACACAGTTTAATTTCCACATTCAGTGCTTCCTGTTTGGTGTACTCTTTATTTTGCTTAAATAAGAAAATCCTAACTCAGGATTATCAGCTAATGTGTTGACAGCTCTGTATGATAGTTGTAGATTCTCAGATAAAACCTGAAACCATAAGTTATGGAAAAGTGTCTTTCGTTGCTTTCAGAGTTTTGTCAGATGCTAAGTCAATGAGCATTTCAAAGAGGCTTGAGCACTGAGATTTGGGGGTAGGGGGAGACAGACTCCCAGTCCTGTTTGATTGCATTTGATCAGAGCATCTGTGCTCTGCTGAAGCTTTAAGATGGGTTCTATATTATGCCTATTGTTTGTTATTTGCTTTTCTCAGATGAGTAAAGACCATCTTAAAGTCAGGGGCAAAGCTTGTAACACAATGGTCTTAAGAAATCCCAATACATTTCTCTTAATATTTTAAATTGTGATACTTGGGTTCTGTAAGACAGGTTTAAGCTATTGAAGATGGTGAATACTATATTGCTGAGATGTGAAGCTTGAACAAACATTCGAATTTTTAAAACTGGATTGATGGTCATCATCAGTCACATAAACTGCTTTAAATCTCATTAATCGTTTTAAAATCCGATATGATTTGAATGGAATACTACTCAACAATAGAGAGGAATGGAGTATTGGTACCCATAACAACACAGATGGATCTCAAAATAATTATCCTGAGTGAAAGAAGCCTAACAAAAAGCAAATACTCTATGATTCCATTTACTGAAAATCTTTTAAAAAGCAAACTAACATATAGTGTCAAAAAGAAGATCAGTGATTACCTGAGGATGGGGGGAAAAGGGATGAAAAAGAGGCACAAAAGAGGTTGGGAAACTGGATATCCACATGCAAAACAGTGATGCTGGACCCTTACCATATACCATATATGAAAATAAATGCAAAATGTACCAAAGACCTAAATGTAAGAGCTCAACTATAAAACCCTCATAAGAAAAATAGGGGCAATTGGATTCATAAAAAAGTCATGAAATTGGATTTGGCAATAGTTTCATGGATATGACACCAAAAGCACAGACAACAAAAGAAAAATAAATAAATAAATTGAACTGCATCAAAATTAACTTCTGTGCATCAAAGGACACAATCAACAGAATGAAAAGATGGAATGGAAGAAAATATTTGCAAACCATACATCTGATAAGGGGTTACTATCCAGAATACATAAAGAACTCCACAACTCAACAATAACAGCGACAGATTTAAAAATGGGCAAAGGACTTGAATATATACTTTGAATAGTCAAAGATAGACAAATGGCCAACAAGCACATGAAAAGGTGCTCAACATCACTAATCATCAGGGAAATGGAGATCAAAACCACACTGAGCTAATCACCTCATACCCAGTAGGGTGGATATTTTTAAAAAACCACAAAAACTACCCCAAACGGAAAATAACAAGTAAAATAACAAGAAAATAACAAGTGTTGATAAAAATGTAAAATGGTGCAGCCGTTATGAAAACCAATATGGTGATTCCTCAAATAATTAAAAATAGAATGACCATATGATCAACAATTCCATTTCTAGATATATATGCCCCCAAAGTATTGAAAGCAGCATCTGGAAGAGATATTTGTACACCCATGTTTACAGTAGCATTATTCACAAGCGCCAAATGTAGAAGCAACCCAAGTGCCCACCGATGGATAAATACAACCACCATATATAAATGTAAAATATGTACAAATGTAAATGTAAATGTATAGAAGGGAATATTATTGGATCTTGAAACAGAAGGAAATTCTGACACATGCTACAACATGGATGATACTTGAGGACATTATGCTGAGTGAAATAAGCCAGTCACAAAAAGACGAACACTGTTCATTTACGGTTCCACTTATCAGTGACAGAGACATTCAGAGACAGACAGTAGAGGGCGGGTGCCAGGGGCTGGGGGGGAGGAAATAGGGAGTTGTTGTTTAATGGGGACGGAGTTTCAGTTTCACAAAATGAAGAGTTCTGGAGATGGGTGGTGGTGCTGGTGGCACAACAATGGGACTGTACTTAACACCACTGAATGTACACTTAAAAATGCCTAAGGAGGTAAATTTTGTTTTGTGTATTTACCACAATTTAAAATAACAATACAATCTCAAGCAGCCGTACTTCTCCCCGACATTCCTTTAGTATGAAAAGCAGTCTCCGATACTTGCCTATTTCTCCATACAGCATTGCAAAGATGAACACCCAGGGGCCACGAGTTGATCGGATTCGTAATTCCCTCTCTGCTTCAGCACTGAATCAAGGTTGAAAATCAGTTACTGTGTAACTGCCCCCATCCTCTGTGGATAACGTGTATACAGACTAACCCCCGTAAGCCAGGGGTCCATCAGCAGTGATCCCACTCCATTTCTGCCACTCACAGGATCAACAATAATGGCAAATAGTCAACTTTCATTTTCTGCTACTTGGGTAGTCCGTAATAAACAAAAATTTGTCCAGTACTTCTCCCTCTGGTAAGCACTGCACAGAAGCCTAGAGCTGATTCAGACTTTCCACAGCAGTGACTTAATCCAGGTGGAAAGTGACACGTTTATGCTGCCACCCAAGTTAGTCATTGCTAGTCTACCGTATACATTACACAATGTCCAAGCTATTCCTCGGCAAAGGAATTTTGCCCACAACTTATTTTTCCGACATAACAGTTGCCAGACCCTGTGGGTAGCCTGCCAACTGCCAATAGCCCGGCCACCCTCTTCCTGGTGGGCAGGCTGTTCCAGATTGGTAGGTGGCAGGTTTAACAACAAGCCACGGAACTTACATTGGCGGCCACAAAAGCGCATTTCCAGCCCCGCCCACCAGAATCTTAAGGGTTTATGTAGAAGTCTTAACTGGGTTCAGCCACGTATACCATCCAGGTGGTGTCAACAGCACACTGCCCTTTCGACGCTGCATCTTTGAATTAAGAGCACTATTTCTAGCTTGTTCTTCCTTAACACGCTGCTTTAGGGGGTTCTAATCCCCTCCATGGGTGGGGACACACACCATGGCAATCATGACAAGCCAGAGAGGGGCAACTGCCCACATACCCGCGGCTCACTGATTCGTTTGCTGGGCATACGAGTGGACCCATTGTAGAAAGGTATTTCCAGAGATCCAAGAGGGCAGACTAGATAAACACTGGGCCTGCTTCCCTCGAACATATTAAAATCACAACTAAATTATGGAACAACCAACCCGGAGAACCACCTGAAGTCTGGCTGAACAGAAATCGTGTAACTCATGAAACAAAGAAGCCACATTGAGCCGGGTAGGAGGGACACAGAACTGGCCAACCCCAAACCTCCGTGTGGCGACTGAGAACCAGCAGGGCTATCTCAGCCTGACGGCTCCCCCTAGAAGAGCGAAGCCACATGCCAGGCTCCCCAGCCCGGAGTACTGGTGTCGGGAAGAGGCGCCCCCACAACATCTGGCTGTGAAAAACCGTGGGATTCCAACCATCCAGGTAGGACAGAGGCGGCGGGAAACCTGGCGTCCTCTTAAAGGGCCCGTGCACAGATTCACTCGCGCGCAGGCACTCACCTTGGGCTCCAGCGGTGGGGCGGTGACTCTGGGGTGTCGGAGACACACGGGGAGCAGACTGAGGTGTGTGGCGAGGGCTGGACTACGGTCAGCATGTTCCCTGTGAGGAGTCCTCCTACCCTGAAGCTGGCAGCCCGGCGCCATCTTTCCCATGTTGAGCCCGCCCCCTACACTTCCAGCCAAATCTGAATCTGATTGGCTGGGTGAGCTCCGCTGCTCCTTCCTGCAGACTCACTGGGACCCTGCTCCACCCGACTCCCCCAAACCCGGAGGCACTGTCTCCAAGAGCAGCCAGCCCCACTCGCATTGCACTCTTTCTTGGAAAACTATCAGAGTCCGACAGATCCCAGGTGGGCAGGGACTGGACTTGGTGTGCTCTGAGATTTTTGCTGAGTGGCTCCAGGCTCAGCACTGTGGGGACAGAGCACTGTGGGGACAGAGTCTCAGAGAGCAGTTTCCGTATCCTGACCCTACCGGGGCTTATCCATGGTCACCCACCCTTCGATTTCCCGTGGTCCAAGCCATAGGGTTCATCCCTTTAGAACAGCCCAACAGTCAGTGCACAGTGTTATCAGCCAGGCCTAGTGAGATCACCAGCCAAACTGTGCTGAGTTCAACCCCCTGGCTGCTGGAGTTTATTCCTGTTTCCACCCAGATGGTGTCAGTGTTGGGCTGAATAGCAACTGCAATCCACCGTGACCTGGTTGCTCTGATCACATCCACCTGTGTACCAGGCGTCCGACCCACTGGTACACCAGGCATGGACCCACCTGAATACGAGGCATCGGCCAGAATTTCCCTCGTTCCCTTTCTGCAGGCTGCAGGGGCTGCCACAGGGATGGAGGGGGCGGCATTTGGAGGGTCTCCGTACTCTGCAGGGCCTCGTAGCACCTGCGTTTCTAGAGACAGTGGGCTGGCAAGCAGGCGTGCCCCTTAGAGTGGGAGTTTGGGCCACGGCAGAGGTGGGCCAATGGAACGTACTCTCAACCCACACCTCGACAGGAAGGGACATTCTTACCATGGTAGGCTGCTCCTGCCTGAGAGGCTGTACCTGGAGGAGTGCTCACCTACACGGCTGGGAGCTGTCGCTCTATGGGGCTGTATGGGGTTTCTGCCCCCTCCCAGGCTGGGGACAAATCCTAGGGGTATTCACTCCTTCTGTGGTCTCTGCCACAGCATCCTACCTCCAAACTCCTTCCGGAGTCACAGGCACAGCTGACCCAAATAGTAGCCCTCTCTTGGAGACACCCGAGCTTCGATTTGCTTCACCTGTATGTCTGCCCTCTCTCAAAGGCCCTTGCTGCTCTGAAATCCAGTCCCACACATACCCTCTCTTTCCCAGCTGGTATAAGGGAGGGAGGCACTGTGCCAGGTGGGGAATTAAAGTCTTCCAAAAGCCCAAATCTCCACGAAGGCTTACACCTCTTTAATGTTCTTAGGGGTTGGAGAGGCTGGCATCTTATCAATCGTGCTTCTGAGCCAATGTGTGTCTTGCGCCACCACCAAAAGCTTGACGGTGGTGCCTGGGTCTCAAATTCCCTGTGGGTCAATGCCGTCCTCTATCTCCCACGTGTCCCAGAGAAGCCTGCAGAGTCCTGCAGCAGACACACATCTTCACATGTTAACATTGTATCATCAATGTAACAGCCTGTTTTACTGATGTGGGGCAGGAGAACAGGAACAGATCTCTGGGCTACCATCCCACGACATATTGTGGGGCTGTGCCGGTACCCTTGAAGAAACACTGGAAAGGTCTATTGTTGCCCCTCTCACCTGAAGGCAAATTGATCTTTTGGCACAGAGGCCAGGAGCACGCGTCTACTGCACGTCTTGTGTGAAGATTTTTTATATGTCCTTATGTACTTTGGTTGGCTCCCGTTACTCGCTGCCAAAAGCAAACTTCCAATACAAATATTAACCTCGCTGCCAGTTTTTAAGCTTCTAAATCATGTGACTTGTACATGCTTTTGCTATAAGAGCAAATTTGATGTATGCCGTGGTAGTTCCTCTGTATTCTCTATATTTAATGATAAAATTACTTGATTTGGGATGGAAAAGCGATATGTTACAGTTCTAAGAAATCTCTGTTGCTTTATCTGAAGGGTCGTTGGATTGTTTGAAAATGACACACAAGCGTCTTAGCTTCATGCCACTATTTGACAAAGTTTCAGAATGGACAACAGCCTAGGAACAAATAGATATCTAACTCAATAAAATACAATTTTCAAATGGTATAATATTTTCTTGATATAGTTTAACTTTTTTGGCCCACAAACACTCGTCCCAGCATTCATATATCCCTACACTCAGTGTCCACTGGACTCTTGTTCAATATTGATTTTGATGACATTATTTTAAGTTGCAGCAATTGTTTTATTTTTTTATCACAACTTTTATGCTTCAATTAATAATTTTTGAGCCCTTCTTCCATTTTGTGATTTGGGAATATAAAACAACACAATAGCAATCTTGAAAAATGCAAATATCATGAATGTAAGCAATTACACACAAAAGAAACTTACGTGAAAATAGTACCTGTCACCTACTTGTTAGACAAGAACCCACTGCACTCCTTGCAATCCACGAACAGCCTTTAAAAACACAATTATTAAAAATATAGCAGGATTTCTGTGAAAGCCACCAATTTCAAATGGGTGAGATGTATGGGTTTAGAACTGTTCCTCTTTTTATTGAAGTATAATTGACATACAATATTTATTAGTGTCGGGTGTATGACATAGAGATAAGACCTCTGTATATATTGAAAAATGATCACCACAATCAGTCTAGTTACCATCTGTCACCTTCCAAGTTAACACATTATTGACCCTATTCCCCATACTGTATATTGCATCCCCATGACTTATCCATTTTGTATCTGGAAGTTTGTACGTCTTGATCCCCATCGTGCAGTTTTTCCCCCCAATCTCTTCCCTCTTCCCTCTGGCAACCACCAATCTGTTCTGTTTATGAATCAGTTTGGTTTGCTTTGCTTTGCTTAGTTTTGTTGTCTAGATTCAAACATCAGTGAAATCATGCAGTATTTGTCTGACTTATTTCACCTAGCATAATGCCCTCCGTGTCCATCTATGTTGTCGCAAATGGCAAGATTTCATTCTTTTTTATGGCTGAGTAATATTCTATTGTGTATATACGGGTACCTACCACATTTTCTTTATCCATTGGTGGACACTTAGGCTATTTACATGTCTTGATTATTATAAATAATACCGCAAAGCACATAAGGGTGCATTAGTGTTTTTATTTCCTTTGGATAGATACTCAGAAGTGGAACCTCTCCTGATAGTTCTAATTTTTTGTGGAACCTCCATACTGTTTTCCACAGGGACTGCACCAATTTACATGCCCACCAACAGTGCCCAAGGGTTCCCTTTTCTCCACATCCTCACCAACACTTGTTATTTGTTGCCTTTCTATAAAAGACATTCTGAAAGGTGTGTGGTGATGTGGTTTCGATTTGCATTCCCCTGATTAGTGATGTTAAGCATCTTTTCATGTGCCTGTTGGCCATTTGTATGTCCTCTTTGGAGTAATGAATAGTCAGATTCTTTGCCGCTTTTTTTTTTTTTTAAAGATTTTATTGGGGAAGGGGAACAGGACTTTATTGGGGAACAGTGTGTACTTCCAGGACTTTTTTTCCAAGTCAAGTTGTTGTCCTTTCAGTCTTAGTTGTGGAGGGCGCAGCTCAGCTCCAGGTCCAGTTGCCGTTTCTAGTTGCAGGGGGTGCAGCCCACCATCCCTTGCAGGAGTCGAACCGGCAACCTTGTGGTTGAAAGGATGCACTCCAACCAACTGAGCCATCTGGGAGCTCAGCGGCAGCTCAGCTCAACTCAAGGTGCCATGCAGGGGGCGGAGCCCACCATCCCTTGTGGTAGTCGAGGAATCGAACTGGCAACCTTGTGGTTGAGAGCCCACTGGCCCATGTGGGAATCAAACCGGCTGCCTTCGGAGTTAGGAGCATGGAGCTCTAACCGCCTGAGCTACGGGGCCGGCCCTGCCCGCTTTTTAATTGGATTGTTTGTTTTGAGTTGTATGAGTTCTTTACATATTTTGGATATTAACCCTTTATTGAATATATGGTTTGCAAATATCTTCTCCCATTCAGTAGGTTGCTTTTTTGTTTTGTTAATAGTTTCCTTTGATGTGCAGAAGCAGTTTTAGTTTGATGTAGTCCTACTTGTTTATTTTGCTTTTGTTTTCCTTGCGTTTGGAGTCAGATAAAAAAAAATCACTAAGACTGATGTTAGGGAGCTTAACACCTATATTTTCTTCTAGGAATTTTATGGCTTCACATCTACATTCAAGTCTTTATTACATTTTGAGTTAATTTTTGTTTATGGTGTAAAAATAGTGGTCCAGTTTCATTCATTTGCATGTAGCTGTCCAGTTTTCCCAACACCATTTTTTGCACAGTTTGTCCTTTCCCCATTGTATGTTTTTGCTTCCTTTGTTGTAAATTAATTGACCATATATGAGTGGGTTAATTTCTGGGATCTCTCCTCTGTTCCATTGATGTACAACAGGGGTGTCCAAACTTTTTTCAACGTTTTTCACCAAGGGCTGTATGCGGTAAAATATACAAACAGCCGGGCCACTCACTCGAGGTGAAGTACGTATTGCCTCGCCTGGTTTATTTAAGTAAACTAAATATATTTTTGGAATTTGCTGCGGGCCAATTAAAAATGGATTGTGGGCTGCAGTTTGGACACCCCTGATCTATGAGTATGTGTCTGTTTTTATTATACTACCACACTGTTTTGATTACTATAGCTGTGTAGTATAGTTTGAAATCAGGGAGCATGATACCTCGGCTTAGTTCTTTTTTCTCAAGATTACTTTGTTTTTTTTTGAAGTTTTTTTGTGGTTCCATACAAATTTTAGAATTATTTGTTCTAGTTCTGTGAAAAATTCCATTGGAATTTTGATAGGGATTACATTAAATATTTAGATTGCTTTGGATAGTGCAGACAATTGAACAATATTAATTCTTCCAATCCATGAGCACAAAATATCTTTCTATTTATTTGTGTCTTCTTCAGTTTCTTTCATCACTGTCTAATGGTTTTCAGTGTACAGGTCTTTCACCTCTTTGGTTAAATTTATTCGTAGGTATTTTATTGTTTCTGACGTGCAATTGGAAATGGGATTGTTCTCTTAATTTCTCTTTCTGATAATTTGTTTTCATTGTATGGAAATGCAAAAGATTTTTGTATGTTACCTGTATATCCTGCAAATTTACAGATTTCATTTATTCGGTCTAACAGTTTGCCTAATTGCTGTGGTAATGATTTCCAACAGTATATTGAATAAAACTGGTAAGAGTGAGCACCTTCTTTTGTTCCTGATCTTAGAGGAAGGGTGGGATTTTCTGGGTAACCGCAATCTGTGCCTCTCTTACCCATCTCAATGTGGTCCTTTTTTCTTTTGTCCTGTAGGAGCAGTTCATTTACTTTTCAGATCTTTTTCTGAGGGAAATGGTCCATATGTGGCTGTAGATTTGGTGTGTCTATGGGAGGAAGTGAGTTCAGGGTTTTCCTATGCCACCATGGGGACCCTTCTGTTGCTTACTTCTCTCTCTCTCTCTGTAATTTAGCACCTAGGAGACCACTGAAGACCCCTAGTGGTTCATGGAACACATTTTGAGAAATAACACTCTAAAACCAGATTCTCATGAAGTCTAATCTGGAGCCCCACTTGAGGCTATTGCCTAATAATCGGTCCTTCTGGAGACGCCACAACTTCAAAACATAAAAGGATTCTGGACCCTATGGTTGTTGGATGGGAGCGATATTTTTCCGTGGAGGTGAAGGGTTACTTTCCAGCTTCCCCTCAAATCACATCATCAACTGTCTCCCCTTCTTTCTTTCTAATTAAAACATCCACACGGCCTGCTCACCGCAGTGGTGGCACCAACGGGGGGATGTCTCCAGGGCAAGGAGGAGCCGTCTCTGTGTTGACTCCCAGCGTAGTGCCAGGCACCACTGTAAGCTCTAGGCCGAGATGGGTGGCATAATAATGACGGTGATGGTCTTATCGGAGGCAGCAGGTCCCTGATGCAGGACTTCAAAGTGCTCTCCAGTCACTAACCATATGCAAACAACGTTCCCTGGGACGCATCTCAGGATTTGTCAGAAACACTGTGTCTCAGCTCACTTCACTGACCTTTCCAGCTGGAAGAGTAGCCACTGAGGGCTGCCCCTTCTCTTTGCCCTCCCCCAACAGCCCTGCCAGTTTCCCCTCAGTGACATCCCTGAGAATGGAGTGAGTAGACTGAGGTCAGGTTACCCCAATGAGGGGTGTTTATGACCCCGATCAGTTTACCTGTCTTGCCCTGGCCTCAGGCCGCAGGGCCGCCTGGGATCTACCAGGAATAGGGGACCCCATCAGCGTCATTGTCCGGGACTCACAACCATCAAAGACCTTAATTTTAGACCTTTGACATATATCCCAAAAAAGGCACATACATCTCTTTTGTTAATGCAAGTATTTTAAATGCACCACTTTTATAACCATGTTCTGGCATTTATTCATTTATATATTTAAAGCCTCAAAAAGTGGGAGTGGCCTGAACCTCTTTTGCTAAGAGACCCTGGAGCTGAGTGAGCCCAAGTGGCATTGGGCCGATGCCCCTCCCAGCGGGGGGGCCTTCCCTCATAGCCTGCACTGGTGACCAATCCTGGAGGCCACGTTTACAAAGTCCAGGGTGCAGGCATTTCATTCCCAACTCCATTTGGGAAATCTGGACTAAGATTCCCAAGACAAAGCTAAGAACTGATCCTAACAGTATTTTACTGAAATGAGGGAGACAGAGGGAGATAAAGCCCATCTTCTGAAAACAGAACTGGATTCCTAATATCCAGCTGAACAAGTTCCGAAGTTATCATACGAACCATGGGGAGTCACTGAAGGTGGGTGAGGATGAGGATCTCGCCCAGTGGTGTATTTTGGAAAGATCACTGGCGGCTCGTGGAGGAAGGGACACTGGAGATTGAGGATATTGTGTGTGTACGTCTAGGTAGAATTCCAAGTCAAGTCCTTTGGGGACGTGGCCAGGATCCCATCCTGGGGTTTCCAGATGGAGCCGTGACAAGACACATGGCGCTTCTCAAGCAAAACACTTTGTGCAAGTAAACGGTACTCTCCCAAAGAGAGAAAGGAGCCTGTTCCCAGCCTCCCTCCTGTGGAACATTTCTTCCCCCTCAGATCTGACCTGGGTGAGAAGAAAAGGGCCAGGAAACCTCTCAGGGGAGAGCTGGTCCCAAAGAGAACAGGAGGTAGTTTCTTATTGGGCAACTTGGGGATTTGGTGTTGCATTTTCTGGGGCAGTCTGTCCATTTGCTTCCTCCATCATTTCCTTGTACTGACGTTTGAAGAAGCCAACCTGGGGGGTGGAAGGAGAGGAAAATCAGGAAGTCCAGCAGAAGAGAGGAAAAGGCATGGCGGGGGACGAGAGGGGTCACCATTTCAGGAACCGCTGCTCTGTTTGCAGCCTGCAGTAGGACATTTATAAACAGCGGGACCTTTAGACGCAACCACAATTCTGGGAGCTGGGTAGAAGTCCCTTCAGAAGGAGAAACCCAGACACTTGCCTACAGTCACAGAAAGGATCTGTGGCGGTGTCAACTTCAAATCCAGGGCGGCACTCTTATGTTATAATTTGATGTAAAGGGAAACATGTGGAGAGGCAGAGCCGAGTGGGAAAGCACAAACGTGGGGGACGGTTGGGGGCTGCTGACGTCACAGGTGGGTGTGGATTCCTCACAGGCAGTGACTCAGCAGAATGAGTACCTGACGCCAAGGTGGGCTCTTCCTTATACGGTAAAGAGTGGGATCGCATGCTGGTGGCGTCAAGTGGGGACGAGAACACGCACCTTGTACAGTGTGGCCGTGATGAGAGCCAGCAACAGCAGGCCCCCCACAGAGCTGCCCACGATGAGGGGCACCGGGTTATGGATCGCGTACTCCTCTAGCACCGTCCCCATCTGCAGAGGAGGGGACCCCACCAGGAAGTGTCAGGCCTCTGGCTGCCCCAGACTCTCCCAGGTTCCCCGACCTTTCACGACCCTCCCCCTTCTCCACACCAGACTCCAAGGGGTGAGTTTCAGATGCACTTAGGCCACTGTCCCGCCCAGGGACCTCCGTCCTCCCTCCCTCCAGGCTTCTGAGCCCCCACCCACCCAGCATCGCAGATTTAGCCTCAGAAGCCCCCTCACCCGCCTGGCCACTGCCCACCCCACAGTCACTACCTGGGCTCTCAAAAACGCCTCCTGTCCTGGGAACTGGGAATACACAGATGTGTCGAACGTGATTTCAGCCACACTCACCACCAAGACCTTCTTCTGCAGTGTCTGCAAAAGGGAGCAGGACAGCCGGGGGACCAGCTCTAGGGAAGCCTCAGGGTAGAGACGTGTCCCAGCTTGAGGCTGGGTGGGCCCAGACCCACCGGCACCACCTGAGTCTCGGGCCGGGACTCTGCTGCTGGGCCTGCACACCTGGCTGACCCACCTGGCTGACCCAGCCGAAGCTGAGGTTGCCCTTCAGGATGAAGTCAAGTTCCTCCTGGATGCCGAAGGAGGGGACGTCACAGCGGAACCTCAGGCAGTCAGCGATGGAGCAGTTCTAGGGACCGGGGAGGATGGGTTTGAAGGCAGAAGACAGCATTGAGCTGTCTGATTTGAGGGGAGAAAGCAGCCACATCTGAACTCAGGAGGGCTGTTCAGCAGACAGCCATCTGAACAGAACGTGATTCCCGAATCGAGTTCCTCCGCTGTGTGGTTTAACATGGGGACAGCCCAGAGTCCTCACCAGCACACGGTTCTCCTGAATGTGGGTCAGGAAGTTGGACTCTGTGGGCGCTGTTCTCTGTGAAGAGCACTGAATCGACGGGTTCTAGGCAAAGACACAGACGCAAGCGTCTCAGTGGGGACATCAGGAACTCCTGAGGGACTCGGGACTCCAGGGAAAGGGCCTTCATGGGGGAGTACCTGGGGGTGGGAGACCTCGATGTCTGTCCACACAGGCACCTGGTTCAGCTCCGTAGGAACCAGGAAGTTGATGCTGACAGGCAGATCCCTGGACCCCAGGTTGTTGACCTGCACGGAGGGCAGTAAGGCAGGACCATCCAAAGCCCCATCCCCACCCCGTCTCTGGCCCCAGCCCACGCTCCTTCGTCGCCACCACTCACCTGGTATCTGTGCTGGGCCACGCTGCTTTCTTTCTCCTCCGAGGCTGAGAAGTTGACATACTTGGTGGACTCTTCATGGCTGGGAGAGAAGAGGACCGGTGGGTTTAAAGTTCCATGGAGGCCTCCAGAGGAGACCCTGGCTGGGACACAACAGGACAGGTGGACAGTGGGGTCTTGGGGAGGGCGGGCCAGGAATGACGTCTGCGGCTGACTTGAAACACTGGGGAGACTTAGGGAGCAGGGTAGGCAGGCTTTGAGCTGAGGGCAAGGTGCTGGCAGAAGCTGCCCACAGAGGAAACGGCCAGGGTGGGGCTAGGCCTGCGGTGAAGTGAGAAGGACCTGACACGCTGGGCGAGGGGAAGCCAGGGCCTCTCCCTCTCTGGGCCTCAGTTTTCCTCTCAGGCCTTCGTGGGCACAGAGGATGCTGGATGGACCTGGGGGCACAGCAAAGGTTTGGGGAGATTCGGGTTGACACTGGCCACCCCTGGGGCCCTTCTTTCCTGTTTCCTTGGCTTTTCTGGGCCTGGGGCTTGGAGGTGAGGGAGAAGCCACAGCAGATGAGTCACTGCATCTCAGTGTAACAGCGCTTCCTCTGGCCTGCCTGGGCCCATGCCTGAAACCCAGTGGCCCCCCTAGCCCCTCACAGGGGTGGCTGGCCTCCCCTCTGCCTCTCAGGGCTCCACACCTTGGGTACCTGTCCTCTGCCTGCACAGTCCAAATCCTAGACCACCACTCCTGCTCTGAAGTCTCAGCCCTCCTCTGCTGAGTTGCTCCCCCAAAATGCCCCAGTCTCTTCTTGGGGCCTCCACGCCCAGAGTGCCCCTATCCACAGAGTTGCATCTGCAGAGGACAGCTGAACTGTGGGGCCACACTCTCAGACATGGCCTGCTCTGCCTGTGGGCGCCTGCAGGGAGGTGTGCTAAGCCCAGTGCACACTGAGCAAGCCAGCTCAGAGCGTGCCGGCGGCTGGGCTCCTGTGAGCCCCGAGAGCCGAGAGCTGGCGTGACTGCAGCTGAGGCTCTGGGTGGGAGGAGGACCTCCACCGAGACACCTGGGCGGAATCCGCCGGGGATACAGCCAGGCTAAGCCGCATGGGCCTGCCCTATGTCACAAGTGCACACACCAAACAAAGCCAGGGGTTTAGTCTGGTTTTGATTACACATAACAGAGGCTCAATGCATCCCTGTGAAGGTCACATGAATGTATGGAAAGCAGCCACACCGCTGTGCCTGAAGCGTAGCAAACGCCAGGAAGGTGTCTGCTCAGACACTGGGCTTTGACCCCTTAGTTTCAGGCCCCGTGTCTGCCCCTCCTTGGGCACCATGTCAAGGCCTTTTCCTTCCACCCAGCTTCTCCCTGACAGCAACCTCTGCAGCTCATTTCTCCCTCTATCCGTTTCCCAAAGGGGGCTGGGGAAAGGAAGAAGGGTGCTTCTAAGAGCCCTGCAAGTTGTAAATCTGTTCCTTGCAATGAAAAATTGTCTTGCCCCAATGCCAAGGACCAAGTCCAATGCCAGGGACACTTGGCGTTTAGCTGAAGCCTCCTCCCCTGACACGAGGCCCTACGCCGCTCTTAGAAATTCACATCGCTCAGGGTGCAGAACCACAGACAGGCCTTTGGTGAGATCCTGCTTTGGTTCAGGGTAACCTCGCTCCCCAAAAAGACTGTAGGAACCTTGAAGACAGAGACACATCTCCTATTAGGGAATTCAGGACAGTCTTGGGGCTTCTGAGAACTGCAACCTCATGAAATATAGGATGGAAAATCAAATCATTCTTCTTATTGTCATAGCTAGTGCACAAGAAACACCCAGAGATTGGTGAGTAAGTGCTGCTAGCAGCATCGTCTATCGATTGAAAGGTTGGCAATAAGACCTCCAGAGCCCAGAAGCTCCGCGGATGCAGGACTGAGCCCCTGAGCCCCACCAGTGATGGAGAAGAACCCCTTCCAGGGTGTGGTGTGGCACCTGCTGATCACCACGTAGATGGCATACTTCACAGGGAGCTCCAGCTGGGAGGTGCTCTTGCTGGTTCTGGGGGAATTATTCTCACTGGGGAAGTAAGAGGAGCCCAGTTAGCAAGTGTCCCAGAAGCGGAGGCCGGGCGGGCGGGGGCGCTGCCTGGGCCTGGCCCCACTCACCTACTCACATTGGCCGTCAGACGCAGCCGGTCTCCCAGCTCGGCCTTGGGGGAGACGTCAAAGGTGGCTGTGAAGGTGATCTGACGAAGAGGCAGGAAGGCAGGTGTGGGGGTTGGGCGGGGGGGGTCACCGAGGAGAGAGGCGCAGGGGGCAGTGAAGTGGGTGTGGGCAGAAGCAAGACTGACCTGGGCCCCCTCGCGGAAGATGACGTGTTTGATGCTGCAGTGGGTGCTCCGCGCTCCCTGGCTCCCCGCAGAGGAGCTGTCGCAGGTCAGGGGCAGGGAGCGCAACTGCCCTTGGTTCTAGGCGAGGGCAGGTGAAACGGCCATTGGTTAGTGTCCCAGGCAGACGCCACGAAGCAGCGACAGCTTCCCGGACTCTCCCTTAAGTTTCTGGTCTTAAAAATTCCCTAAGACACTACCTGGTCCCACCTCCTGCTCATGTCGAAATCCCAGATTTATTAGTTTCCCTCTTTTTTTTTATGTATTGTTATTTTAAAAAGGCTTTCTTATTATGGAAACTTTCAAACACATTCAAAAGTAAACACTCTAAGTAAATCAACCCCCACCCCTGTACCCATCACGCAGCTTAAATTACCCACATTTTTCTACTTTTGTTTTTTTCAGCTGCTCTCCACTTTTTTTCCCCCTGGATAATTTAAAACACATTTGAAACATCACATCGCCTCATCCAGAAATACCTGAATGTATACCACCAACAGATAAGGGTATGTTTTAACATAACCACAAGACTCAACAAATCACACCCAGTAAAATTAGCAATAACTCAATATCAGCTAATACTCAGGTCATGTTCACTTTTCCTAGATTGTCTCCAAAAATGTTATTTTACAGCTCATTTAAAATTTTTTTTAAACAGTTACTTTTTTTTTCTACATAAAAAATTATTTTATATCAGTTTCAGATGTCCAGCACGGTGGTTAGACATTTATATAATCTATAAAGTGATTTTCCAGCTCATTTTTAAAATCAATATCCACCATGGGTCCACATGTGGCATTAGGTTGATATGTCTAGAAGCACTTTCAGGGATGGGGCACCCACCCCTCGTGCAGCTGGATCTAGCCCCTTCTAGCGTTTTCCTTTGAATGCTAATGAAAATAGTATCCCGTTGGGAGTACTAACCTAAGAGAGACATAGGAGACCAGCCACCCAAATGTCATGTGTGGACCTAGTTTTGATGCTGGTTCAAATAAATCAGGCGTAAAAAGGCATTTTTGAGACAACTAAGAACGTTCCATGATGGTCTACATACTAAGGACTCACTCATTCCACTGTGTGTGCTAGTGGCACTGGGTCGTGTAAGATGTCCCCAGTGTCCAGCACTAAAGCTGAAACAGACAAGTGACATGATGTCTGGGACATATTTTAAAATACTTCTGCAACAGGAAAAAACAGACGAAGCAAATGTGGCAAAATGTTGATCATTGTTGAATCCGGGTGATAAGTTTCGGGGAGGTTCGGTGAACCACATTCTACTTTGGTACATGTTTCACATTTTTTATCGTAAAATGTTTGTTAAAAATCTGTTTCCCTTCGACTCCCGCTGGTCCTAGTTCCTTCTTCTAGAATAAGGATTGCCAAACGACCGGCCGCCACCAGTTTTTGTAGATAAAGTTTTACTGGAACACAGCCATGCTCGTTCAGACACATATTGTCGGTGGCTGTTTCCACTCTGAACAGCAGAGCTGGGCACATGCGACAGACACTGCGTGTCTCACAAAGCTGACGTATTTACTTCCTCGCCCTTTTGAGAAAGAGTATGCCAAGCCCTGGTCTGGAGTAACCCATCGATTTACGTCTTTCTTCTACAGGACAGTGTTTTAAAATATTTGAAGGCCTGTGGGCATGTTTTTCTTTAAAAGGGGAATACAGATAGGACGTGGACTACAGAGACATTTAAGGCAGGGTCCCCTCTCTCTGCACCTTCACGGTTTCCTGGGAACTCAGTCTTAACCGTCAGTGCCCTTAAAATGGGATGGCCAGAGTTGGGCACAACATGAGCTGAGCAAGTCCTACCACAACCATACCCGTCCTCAGACCACATCCAAAATCAGTCAGCTTGGACCTCTTGGTTTATGAGAGGCTGCAGAGCAATGGCAGCACCAGCCTGAGCTCTGAGCCCAGCACAGGAGTCTCTGCCGACCGACCCCCAGCCATCAGCCACGTCCTTCCCCTGAGGACTTAATACCTGGCTTCCTGCAACTCGTCGATAAGACAGCCCCAGTGGATAGGAGAAGGTGACTGTGGTTCCATACGAGTCCTCGCCATCATTACACAGTGTCACCTCCGTGGTCAGCTCTAGGTGAGTCCCCACTACCAGGGACTTCAAGCTAGATGTTGGGGCAGAGGGCGGGAGATGATTTGTGACTGAGGCTAGCAATGGTCTAGGGATGAAACACAGAGTGGGGAGGGCGGGCAGGGATAGGGGACAAGACGTCTGGGTTCTGAGCACAGGGCAGACAAGTTAGGAGAGCCGGGTGGCGCCCTCGTGTCCAGGAAGAGGGCGGGCGGGGGGACCAGGGCAGGTCTCAGGGGCTAGATGCTCACCCTGAGCGGCCAAAGGAGATGCCAAGGTCGTCCTGGCAGACGTGGTCGGCTCCACAGTTCTTCTCAAAGGGGAGCTGAGAGGGAAGGCAAAACGGGGGTTTTCCCCAAGGTCTGGAGTCCCCGCCTTCCACCCCCTCTGGGAGGGAGAGCCCAGCATCAGGACTCACAGAGGTCGTGAAGTATCTGGGGGCATCCACATCCAGCATCGGCTGGAGGTTCCCAAACGAAAGGATGGGCTTGCCCACCAGGGAGAAATTGAGACGCAAGATGACGGGGGTCACAGAGTCCTCCACACAGGCCTAGAGAACGAACGCACAGTGAGGGAGCAGGTGGCTGAGGAAAGCACCGCCACACGCACCAACTGTGTCCCATTTCCTTGTCTGTAAAATGGGGCAACAATGACACCCACCTGCGCTCGTTAAACACTGACTGCTGAAATGCCACCGTGGGCTCTGCGCCTCCATCTCCCTCCCCCTAGCTTCCAGCTGGCCCACTTCCTCCCTCAGGGTCTTCTCTCACTCCACCTGCCCACAGGCCTGCGGGCACCCCTCTGTTCTCCCCCTGGCTTTATCTTCCTTCTTAGTGTTTGTGGCTACCTGACCCCCGTCCTCTCGGGACTGGATTGTTTGGGGTCTTCCCCCAGAGCTCCCTGTGGGCAGGGACTGCTCTGTCCAGGGCTGTGTCCCAGCACCCAGGCCAGGGCCTCAGGGTCTCAGAGACCCAGCTCGATACAAGAATCTCAGCCCACTGCTCCACGGTTTTCTGAAGGAGCCGTACTCCTTCCTGAAATCCGGCTGTGTCATTTCTGGCCGTTCCCGTCCACGTGTTCTCACGCACTCACTCCTTTGGCTGACAGATGTGAAGCGGCTCCGGCATGCCAGGTGCCACACTGGGGCTGAGCCACAGCCAGGACCAGAACACACCCCATTCCGTCCCTCCCTGCCCAGTCGCTGCCAGTCTCAGCAGCGCCTGCACCCCCAGGGCCCCCCCCAGGCCCCTCACCGAGAGGAGCAACGCCACGTCCTCACAGTGCTGTCTCAGCCCAAGGTCTAGAGTGCGAGTCAGGTACCGAGCCCTGGTCTCCTTGAAGATGGCACGGGGACTCAGGCGGCCAGGATCGAGGGTCAGGTCAAAGGTCACAGAGCTTTCGAGGTTACCTGCAGGGGAGAGTAGGGGATGGGAGAGAACCAGGAATGCCCCAGGTGGGCAAGGGGCCAGGCAGGAGCTGGGGGACTCCAGGATTCGGGGTATCCTGGGGAAGAGAGGACTCACCCAGCTGGGTCTTGGTACTTTCATAAACATGAAGGCAAACAGTGGCATCACCCAGTGTCTGGAAAGAGGGCGTCTGCTCCCGACACTCAGACATGGACCTAGAAATCTCTGTCGGCGAGGTGCGAATGCTTGCATGCACCCAGAGCACAGGCCTGGTCCTGGGGGCAGAACGCTAAGCTAAGGACAGGCCCCTGGTCGCAGGAGGCCAGCCTGGGCTTGGGGTAGGAGGCCGGGGCCCTAGGGGGGCCGAGGACCCCTGGGGAGGGTCTACAGGAGTCTCTTCTCACCTGAGCAGCAGTGCGTGCCCCCGGGCCCCCACGGCCAGGTCCACCAGTCTGTCCATTGTGAGGTCCTGACCCCCGCTCAGTGACTGCCCAAAATACTGGAGCCTGGGGGACAGCTGGGAGCCTGCAATCCTCTGGCCAGAGAGGGAAGGGCAAGCATGGTTAGCGGGTGAGGGAAACAAGAACGGGGTGGGGGGCATGTGGGAGACGGAAGGCGTGAGTCGTGAAGAGACGTCACAAAGGAGGGCCTAAAAAGAGGGGTGGGGAAAGGATGACTGGAGAAAAGAGAAGATTTCTAAGACATCACAGGAGAACTGGAGTCTGAGGGACTGGCCTGGTGACCTGAGTTGCATCGAGTCTCAGGTTCCAATTCTGGCTCCTCCCAGGATGAGCCGGGGGCACAGATCCCACCCTTCTGTGCCTCACTTTCCTCATCTTTCACGTGGGGATAAGTGTACGCAGCGAATGAATTAATTCACAGAGTTCTTAGACCAGCACCTGGAACATGGTCACTAGTCCCTTACGAACGATGCTGAGTATTAGGGCTGGAAAGGACCTCAGGGCTCAGGAAGCTACACCTCCTTCTCGGCAGGCAGTGCCAAGGCCACTCGGCCTTTAAGAAGCCAACCCCAGACCTAGAGTGAGACCCTCTGATGCCTGCCGACGGCCACCCTGCCTCTTCAGAGGACAAGGGGGGATCCAGTCGGGGTGGGGAGTGGCTACACCTGTACGAAGACCTGTGGGTCCCTCTGCTATTTCCATTGCTCCTGTAACAAGCAATCCCTCGGAGACTGTGCCCTATAACTCTCCGGGCACATGAAGAGTAGTACTAATAAAATAAAAGAGAAACGTACCAATTACTAAGGAAGTTTAGAGGTGAAGAGGGGGGTAGAAAGCACACACACAGTCAAGTGTCCTTGTGCCCAGGAAGCTGACCTCATGGTGCGTGGGCCCGTGGGGAACAAGGCCCGACTGCCCCAGACCAGGGTGTGGTGAGACCCGTCATGGGGAAAAAAGGAAAATCACACGGCCATGAGTTTCGGGCGAGGCCTCGTGGGGATGACCCCGGGACTATTTGAAGTCGAAAGGCTGCGTGGACATGCCTCGTAAAGACAGTGTGACCCGAGGGCCGTTTCAGGGCTCTCGTTACTCTCAGCAAAGCCTTTCCAAGTTGTTTAGAACCCTCCCATTGTTAAACCGTATGGCAGTAATTGATTCCAATACAACGTCTGTTGTGGGCGGGCACTTATGTACACATGTGCAGAACGTGTTCTATATGCACCTATGTGGACTAACGCATTGAAGCCTCACAGCAGCAGCCCCGGGAGGTGGCTTTACTATTACTGCCATTTTACAGACGAGGACGCTGAACAAAAGAGGTGACTTAGGACCAAGGCCACAGAGCTGGGAAGGGACAGAACTTTCGGCACCTTCGTTGACTTGTTTTTCTAACAACTTTTTGAGATATAATTCACACACCGAACAATTTACCCTTCGAAAGTGTAAAACTCAACAGTTTTTAGGGGGGTTCACAGGTTACGCAACGAATTGATTTTAGGACATTTTCGTTACCCCTCAAAGGAAGCCCGTACCCCTTAGCGGTCACCTCGTGTCCCTGCACCCCCAGGCCCTGACGACCTCCAATCTACTTCCTGTCGCTATGGATTTGCCTGGAGGTTTCACAGAAATGCAATCAGACAATGTGTGGTCCTCTGTGCCTGGCTTCTGTCACTCAGTGTCAGGTTTTCAAGGGTCACCCACGTCGGAGCCTGTGTCAGCGCCTTACTCCTTTTTATGGCCGAATAATATTAATTGTACGGCTAGACCACACTTTGTTCATCCATTGTTCAGCTGATGAACATTTGGGTTGTTTCCACCTTTTGGTGACTATGCATAAGGCTACTATGAACTTTTTGTGTAGACAGGTTTTCAGTTCCCTTGGATGGAACGGCTGGGTCGTACAGTAACTCTATGTTTAACCCTGTGGGGAACTGCCAGATACTTTCCCAAAGCAGCTGTACCATTGTACATTCCCTCCAGCACTGTATGAGGGTTTCAATTTCTCCACATCCTCTCCAACTCTTGTTATTATGGTTATTATGTCTTTTTTATTCTAGCCATCTGGGGGGGGTGCAGAGATGTCTCATTGTGGCTTTTGATTTGTCATCAGCAAAAGTCAGCATCTTTTCACGGTGGTCCTTTGCATATCATCTTTGCAGAAATGTCTACTCAGATCCTTTGCCTGTGTTTTATTTGGGGCTTCTCTGACTTTTTGCCAAGGGAAGCAGCCCTTCCTGGCAGGGAACCCTCCTGGGTGGGTGGAGAGCTCCTGCCCGGTTAGGCATTTGGGAGGATTACTGATAGAGGGAGGGAATAAAGTCGTATAGCATCCAGGGAGATGCAGGCATGAGTGCACAGGCTGGCTGAGCAAGCAGGAGCCACCAAAAGACCAAGCACTGGTCAGAAGTCCGGGGGCTGGAACCTCCCTCATCACCATTCACGGTCTACTATAAACCTTGGACAAATGAAGTCACTTATCTTCTCCAGGTCCCAGCTTTCATCTCTATCATGAGTTTGCTAATGCCTGGCCTACATACCTTGTGAAGCTGCTGTGGGATTAAAAGCCTTGGGTGGAAAGCCCGTTCGAGTATCAAGTCCCCATACAAAGCAGGGAACACACCAGTCAATATTTCCGTTTCTTAAATTCCACAGATTTTGCCTCCTGCCTTTGCCAGTGGTGGGAAAAGGAGGAAAGATAAGGGAATGGCGAGTTCTCCAGGGGGCAATGTGGAAGATGGGGGAAGCAAGGAGGAGACTGTAGTGACATGATCTGTGACAGGGCCTCACCTGGCTGTGGGAGGGGCTGATGCCCAGACCTGTGGCTCCACGGAACAGGTAGACAGCACCTGAGTTCTCCTGCTCCCCCGGGGCCCCGATGGCCACATCGGTCAGCCTGTCCCCATTCACGTCCCCCAGCACGGTCAGGGCTGCCCCAAAGCGGCCCCAGGGGTGGCCCTGCTCCCCACGGAGAATGACGTCACACTGCCACTTAGCCCTCTGCAGAACAAAACCAGTGTCAGGCCCCAACCCAAGCAACCCTCCACCCCACACCCAAGCCCCACCCAGGCCAGGTCTCATCAGCCACTCACCCCCCGGGGCAAGGGGCACACAGACACCTGGCCCCCCCGAGTCAGCTCATAGTAATGGGGAGCCCCGATGAGGACCAGGTCGGAGCTGCCATCTCTGTCCACGTCCACGGAGCAGAGGGAGGCCCCAAAGTAGGAGCCGATCTGCCGGGCAGAGCTAAAGTCACCCTGCCTGCCCCGGCCAGAGGCACCCCTTCTGGGCCGGGTCCTGCCTCTCCCCAGGCAGCTGGACCTCCCCCCATGAGCCCCGAACCCCTTCCTCTGCCCCCTCTCCCCCCCGGAGACCGCGCCACCCTCAGGTTCCACTCTGGCTTCCTCCACACCCCACCTGGGTCCCTGTGACTTCAGCCTTCGGCTTCCATTGCCTGGACGCCTGGGTGAAGATGACCACCTTCCCAGTGTGCTGATGGCGGGGGGCTCCCAGGACCAGGCTCTGTACCCCCTTCCAGAGCGCCAGTTCGGTGGCGTAACCTGAGGGGCCAGGCCTCAGCTCAAAGGCTCCCCTCAAGCCCCTCCCCCCAGGCAGCTCCTGCCCCACCTGTCCTCACAGCCAAAGCCTTTTCTCACCCAGGTAAGAGTCCCTCATGTCCTCATGCTCCTGAGACATGTTGATGAAGGTGGGGTTTGCATTTGGGGGGTACAGGAAGGCCCCTCCAGACCAGCCGAAGCTCCCCACAGCCCCCAAAACGGGTCCATCCTGGGAAGATAAACGGGTCCATCCTGGGCTGAGCAGGGCGGAGAGGAGAGGACAGCCATCCCGGGGCAGTCCTGCAGCCGACTGCACTCACTACCTGCTGCCCACCCTCGCCCTCCCTCCTCCCCGCCGCCCCTCCTCCCACACCCGTGGCCTGACGGGGACCCCACTCACAGGTGTGAGCACAGCGCTAAAGCCCTCCTGGGACATCTCCAACTCGAAGGAACTGCTTCTTGAGGTCTTCGTACCTAGGGGAAGCCACGACACCTGGGTTCTGGGGGTGGGGGGATGGGCTTTGCCAGGTCTGAGCCGGGTACCTCAGCTTTAAGAGGATCTCGTGTTGGAGACTAAACCCCAGCAACCCATGGTTGCGGCCCATGACATGGGGTCCAGTGTCTAGAAGGAAAAGCGCTTATGACTGAGGCTGTCACCTCCGACTTACCCTCAATGGCGAAGATCTTCTCTTTCAGTTGGTTCTGAATGTCTCTCAAAGCATCGAAGTTCTCCACTTGAAATATATACTCTTGGGAAGGGCGCGATGCGATGTCAATTAATTCTTTCCAGGAAACTCTGTTCTGAAAAGCCGACCCCACCTGTGCCACACAGACCACCTCGGTGAGAATCATCACAGATTTCACGTCGCCGCCCTGGGCCGGGGGGCTGAACGCCTCCCATCACACCGCACGGTCCGTAATGTTAACATTACATCCAGCGTGTGGGTGAGAACGCTGAGGCTCAGAAAGGGAAAGCGTCAGGGTCCCCAGGCGAAGCAGAGCAGTCACCCTGAAGTCAGTGGACGCTCAGAGAGCTGGGTTGTGTCCTCCAAGGGGGAACCCACCGAAGAGGGCGCGACCCACACCCTACCCCGACCGCGTAACGGAGGACGCCAGCCGCCTCCGCCCGGGGGATGACGTCAGCATAACTCAGGTGGTCGCCGGTCTTCTCTCCGTCGGTGATGACGATGAGAATCTTTGAGGCATCCTTTCGGGCCCCTTTTAAGGCACTGAACAGCACTTTTCTGTCAGGAAAGAAGAGGGTCCAGAGGCCTGTGAACAGAGCTGCCACCAGCCCTGCCCCCTGCCCCCCCACCCCCGCACTGTGAGAATGAGGGGGTGCCCCTTCCGCTGGGAGGCCCCCAAAGGAAGGACACCCTGGGTGGGACGTGTTCCTCTCTCATGGAGACAATGAGGCCCAGGTCGCACATGACGCTCTGGGGAAGGACTCACGTGGCCCTCTGGATGGCTGTGGCCGTGTGAGTGTATCCTCTCAGCTGGTACACGGAATCCAGCAGGCCTAGTGGGTCTGAGCTGTCCATGAACTCTTTGAACGTGAAGTGCTCCCGGAATCGGTCAGAGAACTGCATCAGGGAGAACTGGGGGAGCCGCGTGGGGCTGGCACCACGGCCACTGCCCTGGACCCCGCGCCTGCGCCTGCGGCGAGCCGCCCACCTCCCTGCCTCCCCTGCCTGCACACCTGGGCGCTGGGTCTCTGGAACTGGCTCATCACGGCCTTGACGAAGGTCAGCATCTTGGCGAAGTCACGAAAGTTGATGCTCCCTGAGCCGTCAATCAGGAACACGATGTCCTGCTCCTGCCTCGGGCACTCTGGTGGCGGGGGAGGTGGCACTGGTCCTTGGAGGGGCCTCCAGAGCTGACCCCGCCCAGGACAGGGCCCTTTGGTCTCCTAAAGTCCCTAAAGAGGCTACATCTGTGGTTTAGCTGCTCACACCTGTACAGCCTGCCTGGCTGATAAAAAAGTGGAAGTTCCTCCAATCCAGAGGGTCGGAAGATTCTACCTTCGTGGCTTGGTAGTCCGTGGCCCTCGGGTAGGGGGTGGTCCTCCATACCTTTCCCCACAATGTCTCTGCCATCCACTCACAAAACGGCTCTGCTCCCCACCCCCCACCTCCCACCCCCGCCAGGGTCTGTCCTCCTTGGTTAGTGCTGAACTGTACTTCTGTTAAATTTTTCATGTCACCCTTGAGAATAGCCACACACTGGTCATGTTCTGTTCTCAGCTTACATACAGGTTCCCACTCCCTTCTGGGAGAATACGGAACCTGTCCTCAGAAAAGGGACCCCTCCCAGCTCTCAAGAAGGGAGCCCCATGCCATGTTTACCTCCCAGCTTCCCTTTTGTGCCCCAGAGGCCTCCCACCAGAGAGACTAGTGTGCTGGGTGTTCTCAGGGGAACCCAGGCACGTCTGGGAAAAGTTTAGAGCCTAGTAGGTGCTGAAAGAGATGCCCCACTCAGTGGCCAGATACCCCTCTCCCCAGGGGCCAAGTGTGAGTGTGAATGTGAAACCAGGGAGGGGCCTTGGTCTGCTGTGGGCGGGTCTGAAAAGCTCAACATCCCACCTCCTTGTCTGCTCTTCACAGCAGCACCAGGGATCCAGCCCCTGTGCCTGAGCCTGCACACACCCACACGCACATATGTACGGATGCACACGTGTACACATAAACACACACATGCATGCACACACACGTGTGCACACAGGCATGTACGTGTACACAACAAATACATGTACACAAACTACACATGTACATACACACATACACCGGTCCATGCATGCACATACACATATACACACATGTATCTGCACACAGGTACACACATCATACACATACACATCCAGACGGTCTACACCCTCATCACCATTTCCTAGCCTGCTGCACAAACCAGTCACTGATACCCCAGGGTGCACCGGGGGAAAATAAATCCCCTTCTCTCTAAAAATAACAGCAGTTGGCATTAAGTGAACCATGACTATGTGCCAGGAACCATGCTAAACTCTGGCCGTGGAGCATCTAATGTTACTCTCAGTGTTGGGTGTGTTATTATACCCATCGGACAGACCAAGAAACTGAGGCGCAGAGAGGGTAAGGTCACAGGAAAGGTTCTACGTGGGACAGTGACTCCCCAGTCCGTGTTTGAAACAACGACACCATCCCGCACATGTTTTTCCAGATCCCCTTTTTATCTACTCTGGTAAGAGTGTCTCTCAGCCCACGGCACCCCCAGTCCGATGTGTGGGCTCCTCAAAAGTCCTGGTGGCCTGAACACTTACCCTGCAGGGCAGAAGGGAGCTTCTGGGGCTGCCAGGAGCGGGGGACCAGGAAGAAGCAGAACCCGGTCAAGTACACGTTCTCCCTGCATGTCTGATGCACAGTAGGGCCACAGGCCTGGGGACAGAGGGGTGGTGGAAGGAGCTGCGTCAGCTCCCATCCCACCCACACCTCCCCCTTCCGCAGGAGCTCCAGGTCCCCACTCTGTCCCCAGGATGTGACTCAGGGCAACTCACCAGCAGCTGAAAGGGTTTGGTGGCAGCTGTCAGGGACAGGCCCAGCGACATGTTCACAGCCTCCCGGGGGACTAGCGGACAGACATGTGCATGTCACCCTCTGGGTCACCAAAGGGCACAGTGTACAATCTGGACCCCACCCCCGTCCCGTTCCTCAAAGCCCCAGCTCACCCGTCAACCTGGGGGAAGGAGGCGGGACAGATGAAGGGGCTTCCTGACCTTGGTGGAGCTACGGGGCTGCAGGGGTGCAATGGGCCAGGCAGCCTTTAAGGGGTCAGGACGTCTGTCTGAAGGTCTGGGTTGGCAGACAGAGCTGAAGCTGGGAAGCGAGTCCCCTGTTCTCCCCACAGGAGCCCCCAGCATGGGAGCCTGGACTTGGGTCCCAGGGAGGGGCAGCGACTCACCCTGCAGGTGGATGGGCTCACAGGTGCCCGTTCTGTAGTCACACTGGTAGAGACCGCCTGTTTGGTCGGTAGCCCTTATCTCCTGGGGGGCTCCAACCACCACCCTGGGGGGACAAAGAACACAGCAGTTGAGAGTGGAGCACGGAAGCCAGACCGGCCCTCCAGCAAGCTTGCTCCAACTCTGCAGGCCTCAGGCTCCTCGTCTGTCGAGCAGAGATTAACATCATGGCAGTCTAAGTTCTGCCTGGGAGGGGTTTTTTGCCCATTTTATTCTCTGGTAAATGCCTGGCTCCTGAGACAGACGGTGGGTGCTCCATAATTATGGAATGATGGATTCGTACCTCATACGGTTGCTGTGAGGCCTAAATCAGTACCCCATCCCGGGGGCATGGGACTAAGCAAGTGTTCAGTCAATGTTAGCTGTGGTTATCGAGATGGCAAGGCAGTATCTGTGTTCTGTCCAGCTCTTTGTAACCTCGGAAAGGAAGGCTTGGAGTAAAGGGAGGGACCGGACCCTGTGCGGGGACAGGAGTTGACGGGAGCCACGGGGGGTCCCCACCGGGTCCTCACCTGGAGTTGGAGTACTGGGCCACGCTGTGTCCGAACCCAGCCCCGTCCATGGAGAAGATTGTCGGCGTGTCCGTGTCCACGTTGAAGCAGACAGAGGACCCCAATGCTGGGGGAAGACGGTGAGGAGAGAAGCTGTGTTGGAGGGTCCTCCTCCTTCCCCATCCCCCACTCGCCCCTCCAGGCCCAACGCCCCATGTGTCCTGGTCTTCTAGACTCCCAGGCTCGGGCCTCCCCCGCCCGGCTTCTCCTTTCACACGGACAGCTCTCTACCCGCGGGCCTACTGGCAATTCCCAATTCTCCGTTTCCACCCAGCAACCTCTAAAGACGCTCCTTCCACGCCCACCAATGGGCTCCTCAGAGGGACAGTTCAGGAACACTTGGCAGCACATGGGCAGTGTGCACAGAGCACAAGGTGAACGGGCCGTGCCTACTTGAGAAATTTCCGGATTGTCCAGGCAGCTGGCTTCTCTTCCACCATCTCTTGAACTCCCCCTACAGTGGTTTCTCAAAAGCCGCTCTCTACACAAACTACACAATAACCCTAGATCCCTCCTCTAATGTCTGAGCCCAAAACGTGGGCTTTCTCAGCTCTCTCCCTACCTGGACACCATCCCGTCCCCTTCCTGACAGCCCCCAGCTCACCCGTCAACAGGAAAAGGGACGTCCCGGTGTTGGCCATGGCTGGACAGTCAGGCACTGCTCACGAGCCCCTGAGCTGCTCAGGGACACCTGGACCAAGAGGCCAGGAAGTGAGTGAGCAGCTCTGGTCAAGAGGCACAGAAGGAAGTTGACAGCATGACTCAGAAGTGAAGGGTGGAGAATATGACAAAAACAAGCAGAGAAGTGGACCGAGGCAGCCCACACACTCCTTTCTGGGAGTCCAGCTAGAGACGACTTGACTCGTTTCTCTTGCCTCACCAACCTAGGCTTGGGCATGTGCACCCCCCACCCCCCGCCTTCCCCTGCACTGGGTCTCCCCATTCCCCTGGTCTTACTGGCTGATGAGCCCCTTGACCTTGAAACTTCAGTTAGCCTGGGGAGAGGGAAGACACCAACGCCAGGGTTGGGTCGGGACCCTCCTGGATGGAGACTCTGGTGAGAATCCTCCCCTTCTGACCTGGAAATGTTTGGGTCGCGGTGTCACTCAGCTGGAGGGGCGCAGAGGGGGCATGCACTCATTTCTTCAACAAGTATAACCTGAGGTTGACTTCTCACACCCTCTGTTAGTGAAGGGAGAAAACACAAACCACAAGGCCTAGCCCCTAGTCGGTGGAGAGGGCAAGTGTGTAGACAGCGTTTTTTTGCTCAGAGGGGAAGCCCACTGACTACAGAGGACCTCACCCCGGCCGGGAGGGGCCGGTTTCCGGAAGGCGTCCTGGAGGAGGTCCCATTGGAGTTAAGTGAAGGAGACGGATGACAGGGGAGCTGACAGGGGAGCCTGTTTTAGAAGGAGGCCAAATGTGGAAGAGGCGCAAGACAGGAGGGACTCTGGGAAAATCAGTGATGGAAACCAGACAGAGGGAGGAGGGAAGTGGCCAAGGAGAAGAGGAAGAGGAAGTAGGCTCCGACCCCGGGAAGCCCCCTCAAGCCATGTTGGTTTTGTCCTGAGGGCAGAGGGAAGCATTGATCTTTACAGTCATATTTTGGAAAGCTAGAAAGGGGGGCTGTGTGGGGCCTGGTTTTATTGGGAGCTGGCTGGGGACAGATCGGTCAGGAGGGAGGTCACAGGGGGCTGTGGAGTGAGCTACCGCCATGGGCATCGACTAGAAGTGACTGGCCTGTGTGGGGCGGGGGGGACAGTGGTGATGGTCCCTGAGCAGGAGCAGGGGACGGGGTGGGCTAGCCCAGCTGTGGTTTTGAGAAAACCAAACACAGTGGTTGAGAGCTTGGACTCTTGCAGACTCTCTATGCCTCAGCTTCATTTGCTAAGTGGGGGTGTTAATAAAAGTATGCACCTCCTTTCGTTGCTGGGAAGGTTGAGTTCATAAGTGTGAAATGCTTACAAATGTAAGAGCGCCATTCGTTGGCGATTATCATCACAATGCCATGATTGTTGTGTCTGGTCAGAGGGGCCCAGAGGCTTCGAAGAAATGTCCTAGAGGCACTGGGTGCGTGGGGCTGGGTCTCAGCAGAAAATCTGGGCTGCAGAAGAGTTTGGGAACCATCCACGGACGTGCTGTCCGTGTGAGATCCTGGTGGGAGTGTGAAGAGGGAAGAGAAAGATGGGCCTGGGGTGAGTGCCAGGGAAATACCCATGTAGGCAGCTGAGCAGGAGCCCCTGGCACTGAGGACAGAGGCCCCAGAGGCAGAGGAACCCCGGAGAGAGAGGGGCAGCGGGGAAGGGCAGCCTCGAGCGGAGTGTGAGCGAGGTCAGGCTGCCAGACCGAGTGAGGCAAGGGATGAGAGAGTCCCCGGACCTGGCAACCGAGGCAGCTGGTGACTCCAGAGCGGGCCGTGGGGGTGGGGGAGCCAAGGGGGTGGGATGTGGGCACCAGTATCGCTTAGAGGGAAGCCGCCCTCCAGACCCCAGACACAACATGGCTGGGAAAAGGCTCTGGAATTCCTAGATATGAGGATGATGATGAGTGAGAGAGAGACAAATTCCAAGATGGAAACTGTGGCAGGAAAACCAGATAAAGAGGAAGAAGAGGCTGAGATTCGGGAGAGGGGACATGACAAAGCAGAAATGACTCGAGCCAGAAGAGGTCAGGGCTGGTCTTGAGGAGAAGGCCAGGACCAGAGCCCCCAGCCGTGAAGGGGCCTTGGGTTTGGCCTGTCCATCGCTCCCTTTCCTCAGGCTTGTGTCCACACTTGGGTGAGGGTGGCCAAGGCCAGAATGCTGGACGACCAAGACTCCACCTCCTCTCTCAAGATGCCCAACTTACATCCGTGATACTGCTGAGAAACACCAAGGTAAGAAACCCCACCTTTGGCCAGAATGACTTGGAGGATTAGAAAAGTGCAGAGCAAAAGGTATCTTCAAGCCAACATGCCCCCCCCACCCCATTTTACAGACGAGGGCAGTGAGGCTCCAGCCAGAGCCTTGGGGTGTCTAAAGCTCACAACCCCATTTCAGTGACTCATGACTGACATTTCCAGAAGAAGGATGGCAGCTGAGGGGATGACACAAGCAAGGAAGGAGCAGACAGCCAGTTTACCCATCTCCTCAGCCCAGGGGAATCCTGAGTCAGAGACACCCAGCTGGTCCCACTCAGGTGTTCGGAACCAGGCTGTGCCTGTGGTCAGAGGTCAAGGACAGACAGAGCACCTGGGGGAGTCTGGAGAGCGGCCAGCCCTGCCCACTAGCTGGCATTGCTGCCTCACTGCTTCTGCCCTGTCCCTGGGCCTGAGGTGCTACCTGAGGAAGATTCCAGCAGGATGGTGAGGCGGGAGGGGCTGATCGGCCACATCTTGGGGTAGGTGTTGGGGACGGAGAAACCAGGACAGAAGCTGCTTTAATTCAGGTCCGATGTGCCTGAGCTAAGTGGAACCGAGTCATTTGGGGTCCATCTCACAGGTTGTTTCCTTACGGGAAGACGAGGACAGAATTCTGCTGGGCACAAACCGTGGGTCCGTTCCCGCCCCACCCTCACCCGCAGGGCCTGAAGGACCTTCCTGGAAGTGTCTGCCCTCCTCTTGCTACATAAAATCTGTCTCACTCCTCTGTCTTTAAAGGATTATTCTCCATTCAGCCCCACATTTGCTCACAACAGAATTTATTTCAATTCTATAGTGAAGAAGCACACACGTTCATGGAACTTGGGGAGAGCCTCTTGCCAAAAGCACTTGGTTCTCCTGCTCTCCTAGATCCCTGGGCAGGGAGCCGGGTGAGAGGATAATGTGGGAGCAGGAAAGGTGGGAGCCAGTTGCAGGAAAGCTTGGGACACGGAAGGGAGAGGCAGGCCCAGGGTGATAATACGTGATGGCAGAACCAAGGGGCTGGGGCTGTGCAGTGGGTGTCTGCTGGCTTCCTGAACACACAGCAGCCCTTTGCGTGGGCGGACACTGCTCTTGTCCCCATTTCACAGATGCAGCATGGAGGCACAGAGAACCAGAGTCACATGTCTCGGCTCGCCTAGCTCGTACAAGGTGAGGATGGGTTGCAAAGCCCCACAGTCTTAACCACACTGCTAACGGTCTCAACTCCGTCCTGTCTGCACCACCTGCCACCTGTGTTGCTGCAGTTGTTCCAAGCTGAGGGCGAGGGAGGGTGTCAACAATCAGTCTTCCTTCCAATGACTACCCTGACACCTCTCTGGACACGCCGAACAGTATACCCTTTGCAAACAAATCTTTCCCTCGACTTAGTGCCTGCACACGCCTGCCGTCAGGCAGGCACTGGTTTACAAGTGGCGTCCCAGACCCCGTTCATTCTCTGCAGCCGCCCTGCCACGGCTCGCGGTGAGCGGAAGTGGCCGCCTGTGCTTAAGCAACGTGGGGAACTGAAAGTTGATGTAGAAGCTGGCCAGATGCTGCACTGCTCAGAAGCCCACTCTCCTGCCCCACGCACACGCCCACTTCCCCTTTCCTGTCTGTACAGTTTTTCTCATTTGTAACACGCTGCCAGCTCCCTTAATAAAACACATTTCCATCCGTGCCGTGGAGGTGCCCTGGCTGCGGCTACTACATAATAAGCTTGGTTATTCACGCATCAGCAAGTACGCATTGAGCGCCTATTACTAAGCTCCCAGGATGGTAGCCAGGACCAGGAAACAAACTCGAATAGGTTTTCAGATAGTGATAAGGGTTATAAAGGCAACAAAATGACGCAGTGAGCCAGAGAGTTCGTTGGACGAGTGGTCACCAGAGGTGTGATTTCCTAGAAGCAGAGTCTGAGATTAGAATGTGGGTGCTGACAATTTATCGAAGGAGGCTGTTGGGAGAAGAGGGAGAGGGAAGCAGGGAAGGAAGTGGAGTGACAATGAGACTAGAATCGAGCCACAGCCTGATCCCAGCGGGAGCTAGGGAACAGGAACCAGGAACGGAAGTACCGAACGGGTCCCACCTTGAGGCCAGCAGCACTTGCTGTCGGTCAGCCACTGACCGCTGGCCACTCTTCCACCCCCTCCCACACCTGGGATACACAGACCCTGCTCCTGTTCAGCCAAGAGCGACCCAGAGAAGGGCTGGGAAAGGTGAGCCTTTAGCAGCCAACACAACTGAGACATTGGTGTGAATCCAGTGGAGGGGTCTGGGAGGAGTCCAGGAGCAGCTAGTAACTACAGAAGGGTTGCATCTTAGTCTCTTTTTTGGGCACAAAGGAGCAAGGTGTCCAAGGAAGGTGGAGTGGGAGATCCGAACAGCAAACGTCAAGCGTCTCAGGAAGCTCATGGCTCAGGAGGCACAGTGACCAGAGGGGCTGGGCGGGAGGTGCCTGTAGGACCAGGGGATTCCAGAGAGGAGAGAGAGGCTGGGTCCTCGGCTCAGCTGCTGTGTCTGCGCCTTGGCTCTTTAGCAGGGCTCTTCTCCACAGGCAGAAGTGCGTCCGGAAGAACCTAGCAAGCAGTGCATCCAATTCGTGTTTACTCAGCCGGCCTCCTGAGAGGCCTAGAACTGTACCGACAGCAGGAGCAGGAAAGGGGACCGGTTTTGGCAATGGCTCTTCAACGTCTGTGCCAGCATGAGAATGTCCACAGAGAAAATGAAAAGGAAATAGCTCTATACTTTTTTTTCTCTCTCTCCCAGCAACTGGACCAGAGAATTGTGGCCATAAGTGAAGACCTCCCAGAAGCAATCAGACAAAGGTTGTTTTATGCTGAGCTCGTGCCAACAGAGCAGCCAGCCGCCTTTCCTTGTGTTTGGACAGACCCCTGATGGCAGGCAGGTGGATGGGAAAACTTTATAGAGGGAAAAAAACCGGGAGGCTTCCGGTGGGCTCTGATTGGAGGCTGTCACCATGGGGAAGCTGGAGGCGGGCTCACTACAAGCAGGCCATCCTGTGATTGGTTAAGACACATATTCGGCTGTCTCTGATTGGTCCTAAGTTGGAAGCAGGGACAAAACTTAGGGAAGCTCTCAGTTATTCATCAGGTTTTGGTCATTTTGAGCTGATTTTTACAGAAGTTACTGTTTGGCTTCCTGGACGGGTTGCCAGAGACAGTGATGGTCTGACTTCCCGCCAAATCTGACACAGGTAGCAGGCTGGACCCTTGACGGGTCACCGTAGATTGTGGGTCAGAGTCCCGTTCTTATACCTGGTCTGCCCATTGCGCATTTGTATATTCAGAATCTCAGGATTTAGAAAATATGAAGCAGGCACATCTAGATACTATATGGTCCTGAAGGAATGTGTTGCAACATAAGGAAACAGGTTTTTGGGAACTCTGTCTTCTGGTAGAGGACATAAAAAGTAGAGGAAGCCACCCAAACCTAGTCAGTCATTCATTCCTTCATTCATTCACTCAACATATATATTTGGCAATTGTTTTGTGTGTTTTTTGTGCTCCAGATATTGTCCTAGGGCTTCCTGTCCTCCATGAATGTCGTCTCCAGGTTACTGTGGCAGCATATGGGAGACAGAACTTCTCAGCTGGAGAGTGCTGGGAGGATCTAAGGACAGTCAAGCTGAGACACAATTCAGATGAAGGAAGAGAGCAAGTGAGAGCCGGGCAGAGGGTACAGCGTGGACAAAGGCCGGGAAGTGAGAGGGAATGTAGGGGACCACAGACCCATTCTGACCTGTCCCCAACAAATCATGTGTAGGGCTGACATTCCCAGTGTCATTACTGATAAGACGGGGATTATCATGGTGGCACTAACGCTTCTATTTTGAGAGTTCGACCTCGGGTATAATTTAACAAGTGTAATTCAGTTGGGGACTTTTTGAAAGCTTTCTTTTCCTTCTTTCTGCCACACATTTATGACTCTGCTTCCTATACATTTATGATACAGACCAGTTTCAGGGGTTCTGTTTACTGTGGCCCAGTGTTGGCCCTGGGACTTGGGAGAGGCTCTGGGCCAATACGGGATCCCCTCCTGGCTCCAACTTAAATCTACTCAACATCTGCAAGGGCTGTGATAACCAGTTTAACAGCACCTTCCCCCACCCCAACGGACGAAGCCAAACTCAACAGAAAATTCCATGCCAGGCCGAAGCAATTTACATCCTGGTTAGAAAATACAAGACCTCAGATGAAACAAAGACTCAGGGCAGTAGTTTCCAGCAGACTCCGCCCGGCCGACCCTTTTCTTACCACAATAACCCTTCTGTATTTCTACCTGCCTCGTGGATTCTTTCACAACCTGCAAGCGAGCAGCCACAATTACCAATAACATTCTCTTTTCACTTTCAATAGGATCCTGGTGGGTTGCGCTCAAGTAATATAGTGGCTGTGTGTGATGTCAGCGGGGCAGTAGATTGGGGGAGGAGTTGGGGCTTTGTACATCTGAAACTGATAATAATAATAATAAAAGATGGTTCATCTGAACACTATCCATTGAGAGGAAAGAGCACGAGCAGGCAGAACCCGAGCTGCAGAGGCAGGCGTGGGCCAGATCACACAGGAAGCAAAGGTCACCTTCACTACAGCGGGTCCTGGCCTCAGAGGCAGGATGGGATGTGGAGGGAACTGCCTGACAGGGTGTCTCTGCCGACCTGCAGCCTCGTGTTGCCAAACCCTCCCGTTTTTCAAGAGAAGCCATAAATTTGGATTTCTCTGAAAAATCTTTCAATTAAACTGTCAGCAACTCATCAAAATCAAATAAAGAAATAAAACCAGTGTGCTAAGATACCTGGATGTGGCTCAGAGGTTGCCAGCTTGAAATCTTTTTTTCTAAACTGTAAGTGGTTAAGAACTAAGGGTTTCAAAAAAGAACCAAAAAAATCCTGTGAGTTTTCCCTGGGGAAGGGAAATCCATACCGTCAGGACACACGTCTCTAGATAAATCTCTCAAGAGAGAGGGAAGGGAAGTCCCTTCCCAGTACCTTTCTTACACACATTTACAGGAGAAACAGTTCAGTTAATATCTCTGTCAGGTCATTTTGCCACCAGGAGGGAAGGGCTGAAGGGACAGGAGTCTCCCATGGTGCTGTCAGAGGTTGAGGAAACCACATTCCTGAACCCCTGGGAGAACATCTGAGACACAGGAAAAAAACAAAGCAATTGCCGAATATATGTTGAGTGAATGAATGAATAAACGAACGAATGAATGAACAGGTTTGGGTGGCTTCCTGTTCTTTTCATGTCCTCTATCAGAAGGCAGAGTTCTCAAAAATCTGTTGCCTAACACTGCAACACTGGTCAAAGCAATCCACGAGACCAGCCCAATTTCAAGGGGGTAGAGAGACAGGCCCCCCCCCCCCCCGAGGGAGGAGTGGCAAAGCAGCAGGACGGAGGGAGGCACAATACTTTGGGGTCATAATTATAACAATCTACCAGCGTGGCCCAAACAAGAGCCCTATTTCTAAGAAAAGGAGGGTGCAGACTGAAGATTATGTGTTCAGAAGCAAGAGATCCCAGGAAAGGAAAAACAAGTACAGACTTTCCTGGATTTCACTGCTTATCACCAGAAATTTATGGAATCGCTTGTTACTAATTATGTGTTCATGCCAGGGTAATTTGTCACTAGAAATCATTTACTTTCCAGCCTGTCATAAAGCTCCTAGTTGGCTGACTTCAGTGCCCACGTGGACTCTGAGCCCACAGGACCCTAACTACCCAGCCAGGGACAAGGGCCCGCACATTCAGAGGCCGTCTCCTTTCCTGGGTCAATTAAGGACCTCTGGAGATACCGAGGTCTTTTACCTTTGAACTGAAGAAAGAAGAAAGGCATTTTTAACAGGTTTTAAAGTCAGAGAGGAAAACTGTACAGAACTGTCAAAAGGTGACCTGTGTGTGGCACCCCCGAGGACACAACGGGCCATGGTCTCAACACCCTTTGATGACACCTTATTGTCCTTGGAATCAAACTGAAACGCCTCACTCTGGCTCACAAAGCGCACGTGCCTGAGGTCCTGCCCACTCTTCCAGCCTCACCTGTGCTCCCCTCTGACTGGAAACCCCCAGGAGAGCCAGGTGCCCTCCCCTCCCCAGGCTGAAGTGCCGTCCGTCCTTCTGGAACTGACATCCATCTAAGCCATGATTTTCTTACATTTCAATGAACGAAAGGAAATTGCCATTTTGGTCAACACATTTTACACGGTTCACCTAATATTATAACAGCTGAATGACAGCCTCTCTACCCACACCGCCCGCGTGCTGCCGCAGGGTCATCCCTCAGAGGCCAGCAGAACAGTAAGAGTTTGGCTTTGGAGCCAGACAGAGCCAGGCTTGAATCCCAGCTCCATTCCCTCTGCATTTGCGAGACCTCAGACCATTGGTCTGATCTCTAAGCCTCGGTTTCCTCATAAGTGAAATTCAGACACGATTAAATAGCAAGCGGCAGCCACATTGCAGGGCTGGTGAGCATGAGACTGGATGCACGCTCAGGCCAGAGCCCCGGGAACTGTGTTGACAAACGCATGGGATATGGTTTGGTCCAGGGGGTCCTCTCCCAGGAAGGGGGCCACCAAGACACAGCTACCAAAACTTCACTGTCACACACCCGGGGGACAGGCCGTCCATGCACTGCCTGGGTCCCTGTGCCAGAAGCTGGGCTCACCTGTCAGACTTCCAACTGGCAGCACACGCGTCCTTTTCTCCAGCCACGAGAACCCACTGTGCCCACATTCAAAGCAGGCCTGAAGAACCAGGGAATGAATGCTCCCCCACCCCCGCCCCCCGGCCCCAGCAGCCCTCAGCCTGGAACTGTGTGGCGCTGATGTGTGTACACTCCTTGTAGTGCAGGGGACCCTGCTCGCTGCGCCATGTGTCGTGCAGGGTGTCAGGCAGGGTCTCTGGTCCCGCTCCCCACATAAGAACACAGGATATGGTGAGGCCAAAAAGGAACACCCACGGAGCCATAAGTAGGGGAGTCATATCTCTATACTCTCACTGGCGGCTGGGTTGGAGACACAGGAACCAGGAGCAACACAATTCACAACCCTCACTGTGCCGCTTGCAGGCTCAGCCACCATCTTCTTGCCAGCCCCCATTTTCTGCTAGCCTCGCCACGGCAGTTATATTCATGGCTAATGGCTCACTGGTAACAGCTGACGGCCAACTAGCCACAGCTGCTGGCCATTTGATCACAGTCGATGGCCATTTACTACCTGAGCCAGCACCTTTCTATGTGAGGCCGAGAGCCTGGAAACTGCTTTTTGGGGCTCTGTCCCCACACTCCTTTCTCCCAGAAGTCCCCAGTGGGGTTTTGCTCCAGGGCTCACAGTAGTGCTTCTCTTGATAACACACCCTTTACTGGCTGCCTTCTCTTCCCCAGTTCACGTCTCTCCCTACTGGTATTTCCTGGGGCCACTCTTAAATAAACTTCTTCCATTCAAATTCTTATCTTGGGTTTGCTTCTGGGAGAACCCAAACTTCTGAGAATACGTCCTATAAACTATCCTTACACATGCAACATGACATACTCACTATGAATGCACAATTGTTTTAATCATGAGCGATTAGAAATAATATATCAAAAGGATACTGGTTAAACACATTGTGACTCCCCCACAGGATGGAATCCCATTGAGCTGTATAAAAGCGTAAGATCTTATGTCTTATACGAAACAATGTCTGAGGTACAGGAATGGAAAAAGCAAGATGCAGAACAGTATAAGTAATGTATGCTATCCTCTGTGTAAACAGCGCTCGCACGTGCGTGTGTGTGTGTGTGTGTGTGTACGCGCACACCTAGAGTCTTTGTGAAAGAGACCCTGAAACACGTAGCCTAGACTGCCTGCTAGGAGCGACTTGAATGGTTGGGGGACCAGGAAGGAAGGAACACTTTTCACCCCACACCCTCCACGTCTTTTGATTTCTGCACTATGGACCGGTTAATCAATTCAAACAAATAAAACAAACGTTAAACTAATAAATAAACAAGTAGATAGAAGGCAGCGTGTCATTGCTCACTAGACATACTCAGTTCTAGGGTTGGGACAGGCTCCCCGGCTAACCAGACCCTGGCTCTCGCAGGGCTTCTCCGGGTGGTGTTGCCCAGCTGCCAGGCCCCTGCAGGCCGCATGCTGACCCATGGAGGGAGGTCGCCCTTCCTGCTGCAGGGAAGGGATCTAACACCCTCCCATTGTGCTCATCCATAAGAGCTACCAGCCACGTGTGCCCCAAGGAAGCCTAAGTAACCCCCTTGTGCCTGAGCGGGTGTGCTGAAGGCACCTCCCCACGCAGGAGCCGTCTGCGTCACAGATGCAGCCACATACACACACACACACACACACACACACACGCACGTTTACATGCACACACACAGGAATGGAAACGGAAACCCAAGCAAGTCTTTCCTGAGTGTGACGTCACTGTCCAGCCTCCTGAGGGACGTGTCTGTCCAGCAGCCTGCACGTCGGCCTAACCCAGGTCCTGCTTGCTTTGGGGGAGGCCACTCGCAGACAGGAGCTGTTACTGAGACGGGGCAGCTTCGGGACCAGCTTCGCCCATCATGTCTTTGTACTGCCGTTTGAAGAAACCGAGCTATGGGGCAGAGACAGAGGAGTAAGGGCCACCGAAGCCAGGGCACTGGGTGCTGGCCGTGCAGACCAGGAGGGGACACAGAGGGACCAAGAGGTGTAACGTGGCAGGGTGTAGAAGGGACCCGGGAGAAGTGGGCAGGGAGGGAGACGGCATCGACACGGGGGCAGGAAAGAGAGAAAGATAAAATGTCGGGAGAAGGAAACGACTCCTTACACGTGGTCAGTCTGTGCCAGGGGGCACTGTGAGGGCTCCCACATCTTAACTCAGACGCCGTCACAGAATGGGCATTTATATCCTTATCTTAATGCTGAAGAAATTGGCACTTGTGACCTACCAAAGGTCGCATAGCCAGCAGCGCCACTGGAAGTCACACAAGGCAAGGAGGATGGATGGGAGCGGCAGGAAGGGGCCCTGAGGACGTACCTTGTACAGGCCAGCAGTGATGAGGGCCAGCAGCACCAGCCCGCCCACGGAGCTGCCCACAATAAGGGGAACCGGGTTTGGCATTTCATGCGGCTCCACTTTGGTCTCTGTCTGGGGCCGGGAAGGGGGCGTGTCAGGGGAGACAGACTGGATTCCTGGGGGGTCCCCAGCCCGACTTTGTGCAGGTCCCAAACCCAGGAACCCAGCCCTCCCGATGCTCCCCAACCCCGCCCTCACATGTGCCTCCTGCTCCCCACTTCTGTCTCTCTCTCCCCCACACCCAGAGATCTACACCATCCCAGCCTCCCCTCCTGCTTCCAATAGTCCCTCTGTGCCCAAGACAGATACCTGGGCCCTCACAAATGCCTCCTGTCCCGGAAGCAGAGCAAACATCATGTCATCGAACAAGATCTCTGCTGTGCTCTCAACCTGAAGGTGGCCGTGTGGAGTCTGTGGGAGACAGGGAGGGATGTGGCCGCTTGGCCCCCCAGAACCGTGCCCGGCCCGGCTGAGCCTCAGAACCCCACATACTTTGATGTACCAGTCAAAGGAGAAGTTGCTTTTGAGGGTGACATTGAATGCTTCCTGGCTCTCAAAGGACGGGAGGTCACACTGGATTCTCTGACAGACAGCAATGGAGCAGTTCTGGGAGAGGGAGGAGAAAGGCCAGGCCACTCGGAAAGCTGGAAGCAGCTAATGCGGCTTGAACCCAGCCCACGCAGCTGAGAGATGTGTGGGGCCGCAGCGAGGGGACATGGCAAGTGTGCGTGTGGCCCCAGAGCCGGGCTGGGGCCTCTCCTTACCAGCACTGGGGCCTTCTTAAGCTTAGCCAGGAAGTCAGAGTGCGGAGGGGCCCTCTTCTCTCTGCGGCACGAACTGGAGAGGTTCTGAGGAAAGGGAGACACGGTGACGAGAGAGACAAACGAGGGCTCCTGGGTGCCCCCGCCAAGGATGAGGTGGCCTAAGTCCACAAAGGCTCCAGAATCCAACAGAGGAATCTGAGACTTGAGGAAAGACCAGGGCTCTGCAGGGAGGAGTGGGGCCCACTCCTCAGGCCCTGTCTGTGGGGCTTACCTGGGAAAAGGTGACCTGGGGATCGTCCCATACGGTCACCTGGTTGAGCTGGATGGGAACCCAGAAGACCACACTGATGGGGAGGGCCCTCTGCCCCAGGTTGTTGAACTGCAAGGCGTGTGTTGGGGTGTCAGGGCTGTGTCTGTCTGTCCCCAGCGGCTCCCCCCCGCCCCCGCCCTCCTGACAGCCCAGCACCCGAGGGTTGCACAGGCCCAGTGCCCTGCCTGCCACACGACGCTGCCGGGGAGGGAGCAAGTGCAGTGATTTAAACACGCTCATGGGCGGCTTGTCCGCTTCCTGGCGAGGCCGCGTGTGTTTGTTAAGCTCTCGGAGCTCGTTTCTCCATCTTATACAGGGACGCGATAGCACCTCCACCGTGGGCATTATGAAGGTGAAATGCGTGAACTGTGTACGTGCGTGGACAGCCGGCCCTGTGTATCCCCGGGCCCTGCATCCTCCGGGTCAAGCAACCCTGGGTCGGAAACATCCGGAAAAAACTGTTCCCTTGTTGCTGACGTGTGCTGTGTAGTTAGGCCTACGGTGGTCGCCTCACGGGTATAGACGTTTTCTTGTCATTCGCCCCCAAACAAGACAGTGTAACAACTGCTTCCATGACATGTGCAGCCCATTAGGGATGCTAAGTAACGGAGAGACGCTTTTGAGTACACAGGACGGTGGGCATAGGTGACGTGCAGATCCTGCACCATTTTGTATAAGGCACTTGAGCATCACGGATTTCGTTTGTGGGGGTCCCAGAACCAGTCCCCCGGATACCGAGGGGCGACTGCAGGTGCGCGCGTGTGTGTGTGTGTGTGTGTGTGTGCACGCAGTGAGAGCACGCTTGCAACGGGGCCTGGCATGCACTGGGCACCTGACACGTATTTCCCATCAGTCTCTGCAGCCCCCACACACGCATCTCCCCGCCCAACCCCTCAGCTCCGCACCTGATACTGATGCGTTATAACGTGCTGGGTCTTCTCGGAAGCTGAGAAGTTGAGGTATTTGGTGGAGGCCTCCTGGCTAAAGATAGAAAGAAGAAGGGGCAGGAGGTGACAGGACATCAGGGGCGTCCTGGGAGGGGTGTGAGAGGGTGCACGCAGGGTGGGGTTCAGGGGCGATGTGTGTGCTGGTTTGGCCTCACACACACGTACACACTATTGCACACCCATGTACCCAGGCACCCCTGCACGTACATCCTCAGACACACACGCAGGCACACGATGGGCTGCGTCCAGCCCAGGGGCACGGGCGCAGGTCAAGCCCCAGAAGCCAGTACCTGGTGACCGCCATGTAGATGGCATATTTCACAGGCAGCTCCAGCTGGAACTCCGTTTTATTGGTCCTGGGTACGTTGTTTTCACTGAAGGGAAACAGAGAGCTCTTTCCTTCTCTCCTTACCGTACCCCCGACCTCCAGCCAACCCCAAGTCGGGTTCTCTTTGCATCCTAAACACCACGGTTCTCCGCCCCTGCCTCTGCCGAGCTCAGGCGCTCCTGGATGTCTGTGACACTTTCTTCTCACTGGTCCCTGAATTCCAAACTGCTGCCATCCCACCCCCAGCCCTCCCGCATGCAAATATCATGGTCATCATGTGACCCCAGGTTACACTGCAAATTTCCCAAGAGCACCCGTCAATCATTGGATGGCAGGGCCGGGATCTAACCAACTCCCTAAATCCCACATCCGGTACTCAGGCCACACTGCAGTGCAGCCTGCCCTTCCCAGTCTTGAGGTTTTGCTGGGTACACTCTTCTTTCCTTCTGTCGTCATGCCCACCCTCAATGTATGCCTTTGCTTGGCTAACTCACAGCCTAAACATTCCTTCAGGAATCTTCTCTGGACACCAGGCTCCCAAGAACACAGGACATAGTTCATTTTATACGGTCTTGTCACCACCAGCTTTCCTGTCTGTCCTTGCCACTAGATTGTCAGCTCTGTGAGGGCAGTAACCTCAGCTGTCTTGTCCCACCAGCACTGGACACAATGTCTGACAGATGGTAGGTGCTCATTCAGTGTTTGTTGAATGAATCAATGAATGAATGAATGAGCTGAAGGGAAAACCAGTGGGGAGAGGGCAGTGGTCCGCCTTCGGCAGAGGGTTGGGGTCCCAAAGGGGGAGACGCTTGTGGGAGGCCAGACACAGCCTACCTAGTCACATTGGCTTTGAAAAGTGCTCTGTTTCCAAAGAAAGCATTAGATTCCACGTCCAGTGTGATATTAAAGGTGACCTGCAGTTGGAGAAAGGAGAGGTGGTGCCAGGAACAGGAGAGAAGAAATAACCCAAGTGTTCATTAACTGAAGAATGGATAAATAAAATGTGATGCCGCCACAGCACAGAATATTATTTAGCCATAAAAAGGGGTGAAGCGGGGGCGGCCAGATGGCCCAGTTGGTTAGAGTGTGAGCTCTGAACCACAGGGTTGCCGGTTCGATTCCCACATGGGGTGGTGGGCTGCGCCCCCTGCAACCAAAGATTGAACATGGCGACTGGACTTGGAGCTGAGCTGCGCCCTCCACAACTAGACTGAAGGACAACGACTTGACTTGGAGCTTATGGGCCCTGGAGAAGCACACTGCTCCCCAATATCCCCCAATAACATTTATAAAGAAAAACAAAGGGAGTGAAGCACTGAAATGGGCTACAAATTGGGTGGCCCTGGAAAACACGATGCCAAGTGGTGACAGCCAGGCACAAAGGACCACATGTCACACGATTCCATTTGTAGGAAATGTCCAGAATAGATGGCCTAGAGACAGAAGTGGGCTGGTGGTTGCCCAGGGCTGGAAGACACAGGGGTACTGGAGCCAGAGGCTAAGGGGAGCAGGGTCACTTCTGGGCGTGAGAAAATCCTCTAACATCGATCCTGGTGACAGATGAATAACCCTGTGAACAGCCAAAGGGCCACTGCATCCTTTAAATGGCTGAATTGTGTGGTATAGAAATTATATCTCAATAAAGCTGTTTCTCCAAAACAGAACCTCGACTTTAAGAAAAGAGACGTAGAGAAGAACTCAGAAGACAGAGGAGAAAAGGTGGGGGGTGCCTACGGCCTGACCTCTGAGCTGCCTGGAAAGATGGGGTGGTTTATGTTGCATCTGCTGCTCTGCATGGTCCCAGGTCCTTTGCTGGAGGTGTCAGACACACAGATCACATGCCAGGACCGCCATGCGGGCTGGTTCTGGAAGGCAAGGGAGACAAAGAGGGTGATGTCACCCACCCTCCCTGGGGACCAGGAAAGCAAAGTCAGACAGAGCCTACAAAAGATTGGCTACCTGGACCCCGGACACCGTCCGATAGGACAAGCCAGATGGGTAGAAGAAGGTGAGGTGGGTGCTGTAGGAGTCCTCGCCCTGGTTCCTCACAGTCAGCATGACGTTGAAGTCTCGGGGACCGCCCACCACCAGAGTGCTCAGGCTGTGGGAGGAACAAGCCAGGTGAGAGGCTGAGGGCTCCCTGTGCAAGCGTCCTCTGGTGGGAAGGAGGCACGGACGTTGGAGAGAGACGACAGTGGAGGGGGCAGCCCACGAACAGCTCCAGAGCAGCTGATGGGCCAGGCTCCTTCCGGGGCCGAGGGGAGAGCAGAGCACCGGGTCTCGGTGGAGGCCTGGAGGTGGCAAAGATGAGAAGAAACTCGCCTCATGAAACTGAAGGTGACACTGAGTTCATCCTGGCAGATGGTGTCATTGCCACAGTTCTTCTCAAAGGGTAACTGCAAAAAATAGAATGTGACGAAATGAAATGAGAGGAAATAATGAAACGGTGTGAAACGAAACAATAAAATGAAATATTGAAATAACGTTCTTTGAAATGAAATCAAACAGGCTTCCACAATCTGGGCCTCAGGTCCCTTCCATGCCCCAACTCCAGGACTCACCATGGCCGTGAAGAGTCTCTGAGCATCCTCCGCCAGCACAGGCCGGAGGTTCCCGAAAGAGGGTGAAGGCTGCCCCATCAGAGAGAAGTTGAGGCGCAGGACGATCGGAGTTACGGAGTCCTCAACACAATCCTGAGAGAAGGTGGGGGCTTCCTCAGCTTCCCACGTGCCCCCCACTCCATGCTTGGAGGAGCCAGAAGTGTGGTTACCCCCTGCTCACCGGTAACTGTAGCTTCAGGGTCTCACATTTCTGATTCAGGCTAAAGGCCTGTGTCCGTCTGCTTGTGCGGTTCTTTGTCTCATCAAAGATGGCCCGGGGATGAGAGCGACTTGGGTCCAGAGCCAGGTCGTAGGTGACAATGCTCTGGATTTCTCCTGAGGGGGTGGGGCATCAGAGTGAGGAAGAGCCTGGCTTTGGAGTCAGACAGGCCGGAGTTTGCAGCCCAGCACTTCTCCCCAAGTGTATGACTTTGGGCATGATATCTGACCTCTTTGAATCTCGATTCCTTATTTTTAAATGGAGGACAATAATTGTACCTTCCCCGTGGTGAAAATGAAATGAAATAGTGTCTATAAAGCATTCAGCACAGTGCCTGCCAAATAATAAGTGTTCATTCAATAAATGGTAGTAGCTATTCTGTTACGTACTAGAAAATTAAGTGTATTTCTCTGGCTTCTTGTAACTTTTTTTCTTTGTCTTTGGTCTTCAGCAATCTGTGCCTTAGCATGGTACAATGCATAATGTTGTACACGCTACTTTAATGTGCCATTGTATGGTTTCCTTTGTGTCTACCCTGCTTTGATTTGATAGAGAATCTTGATGTCTTTCATCAATTTTAGAAAACTCTTCAACATTATTTCTTTAATTGTTGCTTCTTTCTTATTCTCCTTCTGTCTTTTTCTGTGTCTCTCTCTATCTCTCTGTCTCTCTCTCTCTCTCTCCTCCTCCCCCTTTGGGAATTCCAATTACATGTTTGGATTTCAAGTCTTCTCTGAAGTTCTCCATCATTTCCTGCTTTTTAAGAAGATATTAATTGAAGTTATCACCTCTAATTCCTCTAATATCTGAATCACATGTGGGTCTATTTCTATTGTCCATTGTTTCTCTTGGTTGTTAGATTCAATGGACATTGTCCCAATAGAAAGACCAAGTTGTTGGCCAAGGCCTCTCCCAAATCTCTGTTTCCCCAGGACTGAGAAGCTGCGGAATTTCTGCTCAGCTCTTTAGTTCTCCAGTTTCTGTCTTCTACTGACTTCCTTGGAGAATTGACCTGCACACGCATGGTTTAAGGGTCAGCCAATGACTTGAGAGGAATTTCTATGTAGATCTTGGGGAATTTTCTCTGCAATCTTCTACTCTCCAAGAATTTGCTCTCATTCCTAGCCATGCTGGCTGCCCCAAACTCTGACTGCAGTCTCCTCAGCCCAGTAAGATTACTACTACCGTGTTTCCCCGAAAATAAGACCTAGCCACACAATCAGATCTAGTGCATCTTTTGGAGCAAAAATTAATATAAGACCCAGTCTTATTTTACTATAAGACCGGGTATAATACCGGGTCTTATATTAATTTGTGCTCCAAAAGACGCATTAGAGCTGATTGTCCGACTAGGTCTTATTTTTGGGGAAACACAGTAGCAAACTAATTTTATGACCTCCCCTATTTTTCTCTAGTACCACCACTACTATTCCCCAACCCTGAGCACAATGCCACTCTTTAAAAGTAGAAACAAGGGAAGAAGTTAAGTGAGTTGTAATAAAAAAATGCATGTCTGAATGCTCTGTGAATTTGTGTTTAGCTGCATCAACACAACCTCCCCTTTAAATGAGTCATCGCTCAGTTAAAAAAAAAAACAACTCCCGATTAATTCACAGGTATGGTGCCCTTTTTATCTGGAGAACTCAGAGAGTCAGAGAGTGCCACATGCTCATTTCTTTGATGGGGGTCGCTGGACTTCAGCAACGGAATCGCCTGCTTACTCCAGCCAAGCTTGGAGAAGGCTGTCAAAACCTGTGAGAACTTTGCTCTGGACTGCCAAGAACAGCTGGGCTGCCCTTCAATGTCCACGGTCTCATTTAACCTGTTGAGACGTACCCCCAGCCTCACCTTCTTGCAGCCGGTCCCGTATGCTCTTGTGAACACGGAGGCAGACTCTGACCTCTCCAGCACTCTGGCCTTTCACCACATGTTCATGACACTCAAACACCTTCCTGGCCAATTCCCTGGGGGTGAACTCCATGGTCACGGCAAGCCTCAGCACAGGCTGGGACCTGGAGGGATACAGAGGGCCATCAGGGTGTTCAGACAGCAAAGCTGCTCCTTAAAGGGAAGATGCCTGGTGTGTTCCGAGAGAGGTGCTCACCTGAGCAAAAGTGCGTGCCCCTGGGCCCCCACGGCCAGGTCCACCAGTCCATCCATTGTGAGGTCCTGGCCCCCACTCAGAGACTGACCGAAATACTGGAGCCTGGGGGAGAGCTGGGAGCCTGCAATCCGCTGAGAGAAGAGGAAGGGAAAAAGGGAGTGGGAAAGAGTAGGGAAACCTGTGACTCAGTTGCCCAGGGTGACCCAAGGAAAGATTGTCGAGACACCATTCAAGTCTCCTCTCCCACAACTTCTCAAGGAATTAGGGCAACTATTCAGCTTTAGACCACAGTCTTGAGGTGACACCCAAAGGTTCCATTAATTGCCTGGACTGTTGAGTGAAAACAAATAGTTTTGCAGGAAAGAAGTGACATAGTATACTACTTGACTCAGCTGAATCTCATTTACATGGTCAGGATAACACGAACACTGAATATTAATCTAACCAAAATTATCATGTAAATATAAGGAGTGGGGGAGAGGTAGAAGGCACGTGAATATGTGAGGAGGGGTCTGAAAGCGCTCAGTCCTCACCTTCCATAGTGGAAAGTCAAAGCTAAAACAAAAATCAAGCCGCAGCAAAATAATCAGGTCCTTGGGAAGTATAGTGAGCTAAAAGTGGTTTCCTCAAGAGAAGGGGAAATAAAGAGGAAATCACAGTGTGGGTGCGGAAATTGTTGTTTTTCATGAGTCTTAAAGAATGATTTTGACTATCTAATCTATGTGCAAAAGTCACACTGAAAGAATAACAGCCAAATAAATTAAAAAGAACATTTTAAAGTGTTTTTGTCATGCATGTAATGCCACTGAACTGGACACTTTAAAATGGGTAAGATGGTGAATTTCATGTCATGTGTATTTTACCACAATTTTATAAGTGATTTTGTCAACGGAAAGGAAGCATGGGACGCTGGAAATCTGTTGCTTGGGTTCCACAGATATGTGAAAATTCATCCTTTAAGATTTGTGCGTTTACTGCATGTACACTGTACCTCAAATTTTTTTGAGAAAAATTGTTTGTGCTTTGTTGGGAGGAAGTTTTGTTTTGAAATGATGTATAATGTGGTAGTTGGGAGATCCACAGCCGGTTTGCTTGTCCAAACACTGAGTACCCCCTGCTCCAATCATAGGGGAAAAATGCAAAAAGTAGAACAATAGGATAGCATGACCCTTTTCGCATTTGTTTTCAACTCCAAAGACTGTGGCACTTGTGTGCATGCATGTGTGTGGATACGTAAATTATCTTCCTTGATCCTTGTTTTTTGTGTGTGTGGTGAGTTATGGCACCAGTAAGGGGAGGGAAGTAGGGCTCTCACTGTTTAGGTTAGATTTATAATTTTGTACAAGCATGTAAGGCTTTTGTAATAAAAATAAAGTAAAACCAGAGCCTTCAAACCCAATTTACACAGAGAAGCAACAGACACCAAATGAAAAGAGGCATTATTATAGTCACACAGTTGTGAACAGCGGCTCCATGACACAGGGAGAAGTGGGTGAGGCAGTGATTCTTAGCTCTGGCTACAACGAAAGAGCCTGTACACAATATTGGGGCCCACATAATGTATGATTCCATTTATATGAAGTTCTAGAATGGGCAAAACTAACCTGTGGTGGAAAATAATCAGAACAGTTGTTTCTTGTGGGATGGAATAGGGTCAGAAATTGAGTGGGAAGGGCCAGGGGAGAACTTTCTAGAGTTATGAGGTTCTGTATCTTGATACGAGGGTGGGTTACACAGGTGTATGCATTTGTCAAGTCACTGAATGGCTAAAGATTTGTGCACTTCCTGTTTGTAAATGTTATCTTAAAAGTAACAGTAAGCAAATACTGAATTCTAGTTAATGATATACAGGCTGGAGTATTTACCAGTGAAGTGGACTAAGATTGCAACTTACACTGAAATGCATTAATGAAATAAGATGAACTGTAGGAAAACAATGGATGTGTGGTCAAGTAAATGTAGTAGAATGTTAATTGTAGATTCTAGGTTGTACCGTGTTTCCCCAAAAATAAGACCCAGCTGGACCATCAGCTCTAATGCGTCTTTTGGAGCAAAAATTAATATAAGACCCTATATTACATTATATTATATATATTACATTATATTAATTATATATATTATATTATATTATAGCCGGTCTTATAATAAAACAAGACTGGGTCTTATATTAATTTTTGCTCCAAAAGACACATTAGAGCTGATGGTCTGGCTAGGTCTTATTTTTGGGGAAACATGGTAAATATATGGGTGTTCACTGTAAATTCTTTCAAATTTGCTTGTAAATTTGAAAATTTTCTAAATTTGCTCAGAGAGGAGACTTGTGTGACTGCACAAATCACAAGCCCCATGAAGCATGCAGTCCTGCTGGGGTGACCTACCGTATGGGTTTCCTGAGAGGGGAGACATTCTGTGCTAAAACCGGGACAGATCTCGGCAGACCAGGACAACCAGTTGCCCACCAAAACTGAGATTCAGTAGAAACAAATGCCTACATCCCACGCTTCCAGCTTACCATTTACCACCTCTCAGCATTAATCTCCTCGTCTGTACACTGTGGGTGCTGGTGCCCCCGTGCACTCCCTGTGGCTGTGGTAAGAATCAACCTAAAATTAAGAAGTCTGAGGTTTCTGTGAAGTGTGCTATTACTTTTAAAGGTTCTGAAAAGAAGTAATGGAAGAACCAATCTGGCAGCTGGGGGAACATTGAATTAGAAAGGGACAGATCAGCAAAGAGGATATTGTCAAGGGCCTCACCTGGCTGTGGGAGGGGCTGATGCCCAGACTTGAAGTTCCATGGAACAGGTAGACAGCACCTGAGTTCTCCTGCTCCCCCGGGGCCCCGATGGCCACGTCCGTCAGCCTGTCCCCATTCATGTCCCCCAGCACTGTCAGGGCTGCCCCAAAGCGGCCCCAGGGGTGGCCCTGCTCCCCACGGAGAATGACGTCACACTGCCACTTAGCCCTCTGCAGAACAAAACCAGTGTCAGGCCCCAACCCAAGCAACCTTCCACCCCACACCCAAGACCCACCCAGGCCAGGTCTCATCAGCCACTCACCCCCCGGGGCAAGGGGCATACAGACACCTGCCCCCCCCGAGTTGGCTCATAGTAATGGGGAGCCCCGATGAGGACCAGGTCGGAGCTGCCATCTCTGTCCACGTCCACAGAGCAGAGGGAGGCCCCAAAGTAGGAGCCGATCTGAAAGAGATGAGACCAAAATCACATACCTCTTCCCATCCAAAGAAGAATGTGGGGGTTTTCTCCCTGTGCAGAAAAATCATGCCTACTAGGAAAAGCCCCTTGGACCAGTTATGATCCTCTATGTAATTCATGATAAATTCTCCTTTGAACGTGCTACCAGTGAGAGGAGGCTATAATAGAGTTGGTGGTTTGTGGGTTAGCATTTACCCCAAACAGTGTTCCAGGGAGAGATTACGAGAGCAAAGAAGAAGGATGAGAAAACACAGACAGAAAAGCCTGTAAGAGCAGACAGGCTATCATTTCAATACATTGGAAGTCTTTAGAGGGATGGAAAAAAAAAAAAAAGCAAAGCTGGAAGTCTGGCTAATAAAGAATCAGCTGGCTTGAGTTAAAAATAACTATTGCTATGGGAATCTTTTTGTGTGAATATTGAGAAATACTGTCTACTTTTTAAAAGAATTTTAGGGACAGTCCAAGATGGCGGAATAGGTAAATGTCATGCCTGTCACCTCCCAGGATCCCATTAAAATTACAACCACGTTATAGAACAACCATCATCGAGAACCACTTGAAAACTTACTGAACAGAAGACCTATAACTAAGGATATAAAGAAGAAGCCACATCAAGACTAGGGGTGGAGACTCGGAACGGGCAGGTCCCATACCCATGGCATGGCAATTGAAAATCGGGAGGGATATCTCAGCTGTGAAGGACACCCCCCCTCCAAGGAGTTAGGCACCCCAGCCTCACACCAGGCCCCCCAACTCAGGACACCAATGCCCAGAATAAGAGTCTCCATAACAGCTGGCTGTGAAAACCCACGGGGATTGCACTGGAGAAATGCAAAGGGCTGCTAGAGACCAAGGCACTGCTCTTAAAGGGCCCAGACAAGACTAACTCGTTAACAAACCCATTCACTCTAAGCTCCAGCACTGGAGCAGCAGCTCGAAAAGTGCCAGGGGCCATACAAGGAGGAATTAAATTGACTAAATTCAGGACAAGGGCTGGAGGGGCAGATTTGGGGCAACTCTCTCCAGGGATGGACATGCTGGCAGGTGCCATTGTTCCTTTGTCAAGAGTTCCTCCTACACAGCAGGCCCAGCACAGGTAGGCAACAAATCTGAGCTCTCCATTAACTTGGCTTACACCACTCACCGTGCCCTGGTGACTCCCTGAGAACTCGCCCCATCCAACTTGTCCACCTAATCCAAGCCTCTTCCAGCAGCTCCTACCTACAAGTGGCCTGCTTCAGCTCATGCTGTGGACTTTACTAAAATCTCTAAAAGGTCCACAAACCCCAAACAAGCAGCAGCAGCCCTGACATGTCTTGTACTTCTTGCTAACTGGCCCCGAGCCTGGCACAAGTAGCAATCGTTCTCAGCTTGTATTGTAACACCCATCAGGTGGCCCCAGCCTGACATAGCAGTAGATAGTTTGGCTTGGAACATAGTTTTAACTAAGCAGCCATAAGCCCAGCACAAGTGGCAGCTGGCCTCAGCTTGCATCGTGGTGCCCACCTTCCTGACACTAGCGGCAGCAAGCTTGGTTTGCAGCACAGCCTCTCCCAAGCACTTCCAAGCTCAGCACAAGTGGTAGCTGACCTTGGCCTGCACTGCAGCCCATCCCAAGAGGCTCCAAAACCAACACACCCAGTGGCCAGATTCAGACCACACCAGAGCACCACCCAACCAACCCCACAGATAACATATCCAAAGGGCGAACTTGGCTGACACGAAAACCCTGCAAAAGTGATACAATGTACAATGTACAATGGAATATTGCTCAGCCATGGAAGGGAATGGGTTCTCACCATCTGTGGTGACATGGATGGACTTGGAGGGTACTGTGCTGAGTGGAGTGTGTCAGACAGAGAAAGACAGATGCAATGAGATTTCACTTATATGTGGAATCTAAAGAACAAAATAAACAAACAAAACAGAAACAAACTCACAGATAACAGAAAATATTTTGATGGTTCCCAGATGGGAGGGGGTTTGGGAGTGTGGGTAAAAAAAAAGGAGGGGGAAAGGGGTTAAGACGTACAAATTCATTATTACAAAGTTGTCATGGGGATGTAGGGTACAGCGTAAGGAACATAGTCAATAATATTGTAATAACTATGGTGTCAGGTGGGTACTAGATTTGTTGGGGTGATGGATGGAAGGGGGTTCGGGGGCAGGGCGAAAAAGGTGAAGGGATTAAGAAGTACAAATTGGTAGTTACAAAATAGTCCTGGGGATGTAAAGTAAAGCACAGGAAATATTGTCAGTGATACGGTAATAACCATGTATAGTGCCAGGTGGGTCCTAGACTAGTCAGGGGGACACTTCTTAAATTATATTATATTTATATTTATATATTGTATTATAATTATATTAAATTATAGTATATTCATTTCAGGTGTACAGCATAGTGGTTAGATATTGAATAACTCTGGTGTACCCCTGATACTCATATAATATTGCATGTTAGCTATATTGTAATAAAAATCTTTAAAAAATAAAATAAAAATGCTTTCATAATCCCAAGAATTAACTAACACTCAATACGCTATCTTGAATCATGAGATCCATCAGGTCTTGACGTCATCTAGACCTGCACCTAGAACTTCACTGTAAAATCATTTTAGGCATGTGTTAGGTTTCTGTGAAAACTTTATGGAAATGTAAACGTCACACCACAGTGTCAGTTTTCGTCTTCATAAAATGATATGGATTTTTTTTTTTTTGAAAGACTATCTGGAACTTTAAGCAAACAATCAGTTGGGAGGGTCTGTGAGAGGAGCGAGGGCTTATGGAAGTTCCTGCCCTTTACATAATCGCAAGAACCCTGCAGGAAGAAGCTTGTGTGTATAACAAAGCTCTATGGTTCTTACTTCCCCTTCCCTTTTCCCTTCTATAAATACCCCGTGCCCACGCAGGCCCGAGTGGGCACAAGGCTTGCCAGGTCTGCATGCAGTGGAAATGAATTGCAACCCTTTTTTTCCCCCAAATGAATCATTTTTGGTGACGAAACACTTAGCCGATATTATTTTTCACTCAACAAATAGTAAGTTTTGAAATTGGGAAGTGTGAGTCCTCCAATTTCATTTTTCTCTTTCAAAATTATTTTGGCGATTCTGGGTCCCTTGCATTTCCAGAGGAACTTTAGCATCAGCTTGTTCATTTCGGGACCGTTATTGAACAAGCCCTGCATTTCCGGGATAAAGCACACTTGGTCTTGACTATTATCCTTTGAAAGATTTCTGGGTTTAATTTGCTCACACAATTGACCCTTGAACGACACGGGAGTTTTGACCCCCCATGTAAATGAAATTCATGTGGACCTACACAGTGCAAACCCATATTGTCCAAGAGTCAACTGTATTTGCTCGAGGATTTTTCAATCTTTATTGGATATTGGTCTGTAGTCAACAAAGGGTCTTAAACTGAAGACTGATATAAATAGTTTCTCATTTAGGAAGTTCACCCTTCTTCTATGGATTAGAGGGAGGCAACAAGGGATTTGGGGGGACCAACAAGGAGGCTACAGCTAGGTCCACAGAAGAGATGGTGGCCTGGGGCAAGCTGATGGCCGTAGAAATGGAGGGAGCGGATAAGCTTGAGATTAATCTGTTTCCTACTCTTCTTTCCAGCGTTTTCTCCCACATTCCCCCAACCCCTGTACACACACACTCTGAACCCACGTGTTCTCCTTCCTGTGACCCTTTTCTTTCCTGCCTCTTCACTTCCCTAGTTCTTCTACCTTCACTGTCACTTCCTTCAGGAAGCCGTCCCTTATGTCCTTGTGGGGGGGGGGCCCTTCCATGTGCTCTCATAACCCCCAAACTGTCCCCGGTTAAGTATTCACCATCCTTGATTATAGTTGGCCATGGAATACCTGTGTGTGGTGGGGAGTCTACCAGCCACCCTTCCCTACGTGATCCTGAACCATGCACACAAAACAGAGAAGTAGAATCACACCCACGCTTGACTTCCTGAAAGGCCTTGCACATTCTCCCCCACCCCACCCGTCTAGTGCCAGGCAGTGATGCCATCAGTGTCCAAATGTGTTGGTAAAACCTTTGAAGATCATGTGGAGAACGTGACTATTAACAAACAATGACAAGCTTGTCACAGCAAACTGGTTTCATCCACATAGGATGCATTTACTGTAGACCAAAGAGAACTACGGATGAAAATGAAAAGAATACACACAGAACTACAGGCGGAATAGCGTGGGTAATGTCCTATTTCAGGGATTTCCAAGGATAATTTTGACTGAAGATTCATGCCTCACACACCATGTAAGGCACCACCCCACTGCTATTGCAGGGGTGGTATTAAAAAATTGAACTGTTCGGAGGGCTCAGGAACTGACCAGGGAGGGACTTAGCTGGAGTAGGTCTAGAGGTCCACTGAGGTGCCCTGCCTCAGAGTTGCTGGGGAAGTTCAAAGAATACTGGGGAAGGGCCCAGTGTGCAGGGGTAAGGGGGCACCTCAGGGAAACAACTATTTATTGACAGGAAATTATTTTGTATTTTAATAACGAATATGGCTACCCTGGTGTGTACTGTCAAATACCAGCTCCATAGACAGGTAGACTCATAAAGAGTTCTGCACAGCTCAAGTGCTGTTATTTATTGTTGTTAGAAAAGTGAGGGTCCAGCCCGGTGGTTCAGGTGATTGGAGCGCCGTGCTCCTAACGCCGAGGTTGCTGGTTCGATTCCCACATGAGCCAGTGAGCTGCACCCTCTACAGCTAAGATTGTAAACAACGACTCTCCCTGGAGCTGAGCTGCCGTGAGCTGCCGTGAGCTGCCAGCAGCCAGAGAGAGATGCTCAGCCCCGGGGGGTGGGGGGCGCAAGGCTCATAACACCCGCATGGGCCAGGGAGCTGTGTCCTACACAACTAGACTGAGAAACAACGGCTGGAACCGGAGGGGAGAAGGGAGGCGGAAGAAGGGGGGGAAAAGTGAGCCCACAACGTTCTCAAGTGCAAAGCTGATCCTGTGTCGCCAGCTCAGAGCCCTGTGAAAGCTCCTTTATGAAACTCTTCCACTCATGGCACCTGGGGACACCTGTCTTGGACTCTCCCAGCACCCAGGGTGCCTCTGTTTGCACATTCGTGACCCACACTCACCTGGCTGCCCTTGATGACAGTGCTGGTCTCCCAGGTACCAGCATTCGGTTTGAACAGCACCGCCATGCCCGTGTGTTGGTACCGCGGCGCCCCCAGAACGAGCATCTGTACCTTGCTCCGCGAGATGACATCGGCCGCATAACCTGGAGATGGTGATCCGAAAGAGGTCACCATCGCAGACCCCGCCCCCTCCAGCAGGCCCAGCCACTGAGCAGGGGCAGCCCCAGGTGCGCTCGATGGCTTTGTTAACATAATGAAATGAAGGTTTTAAAATTCTGTCTTAAAGCTATCCCAAGGGCCTGGGAAAGATCCAATATCCTCTCACGGGTTGAGTTCTGCCACATGCCCTGTCCTCTGTACTTACCCAGGTAAGCATCATTCATGTCTGAGTCCACCCTGGTTGTGTTGATGAAGATGATTTTATCTCCTGGCATGTGCAGAAAGGCTCCGCCAGCCCAGGCAAAGCTCCCGACAGCGCCCAGCAAGGGACCATTCTGGGGAAGAGGAGAGAGGACTGAGCCATCTAGAGCTTCCTGCAATCCCAATCAAAATCCCAATGGCATTTCTCACATGAAGAGAACAAATAATCCTAACATTTGTAGGGAACTACAACGACCCCATATAACTGAAGCAATTCTGAGAAAAAAGAACAAAGCTAGTAGCACTACACATCCTGATTTCAAACTATATTGCAAAGCTATAGTCATCAAACCCGTACGGTATAGGCATAAATACAGGCATATAAACCACTGGAACAGAACAGAGAGCCCAGAAATAAACCCATGCATATATGGTTAATTAATTTACAACAGAGGAGCCAAGAATGTACCATGGAGAAAAGACACTCTCTTCAACAAATGGTGCTGGGAAAACGGAACAGACACGTGCAAAACAATGAAACTGGACCACTATATTACACCAAAAACAAAAACTGAATTAAAATGGATTAAATATTTGAACATAAGACCTGAAATCATAAAACTCTCAGAAGAAAACATAGGCAGTAAGCTCCTGGACATCAGTCTCAGCAATGATTTTTTTTGGATTTCACACCACAAGCGAAAATAAACAAGTGGGACGACCTCAAACTACAATGCTTGTGCACAACAAAGGAAACCATCAACAAAATGAAAAGGCAACCTGCGGAATGGGAGAAAATATTTCAAATCATATATCTGATAAGGGGTTAATATCCAAAATATATAAAGATCTCATACACCTCAGTAGTAAGAGAACAAACAACCTGATTCCAGAATGGGCAGAGGATCTGACTAGACATGTCTCCAAAGAGGACATACATTGGCCAACAGGTACATGAAAAGACGTTCAACGTCACTAATCAGGGAAATGCAAATCAAAACCACCGTGAGACATCACCTCACACCTGTCAGAATGGCCATCATGAATAAATCAACAAACAAGTGTTGTGGAGAACAAGGATGTGGAGAAAAGGGAAGCCTCGTTCACTGTTGGTGGGAATGTAAATTGGTGCAGCCCCTGTGGGAAACAGTATGCAGGTTCCTCAAAAAATTAAAAACAGAACTACCTTGTGACCCAGCAATTCCAGTTCTGAGTATATACCTGAAGGAAATGAAAACACTAATTCAAAAGGATACCTTCATGTTCATTGCAGCATTATTTACAATAGCCAAGGCATAGGAGCAAGCTAAGTGTTGTGGATGGAAAAGGGGCCACATGTTAAACCTGACAAGCTCAGGAGACTGAAAATAACCACATAGGATGGTGTGAACATAAAATCTCCTAACTAAGGTGGGCCATGGCAGGAAGTCACATCCTTGTCCTGTAGCTTCCTTGAAAAAGGTCAATCTTTACCTTAAGTGAGACTGTCTGTTGTCTTTTTGCATCTAAGATGACGTACACTTGGAATGTCAGAGTAATCCCTTTTTCTGGACCCCCCCCCAGGGGGCACAACCCACCACACCAGGGCAGGAAACTACAAAATCCCTCATTGTCATCTTGTTCCCCAAAGACCATCTCTGTGTGCTGTAAAATGCAATTAACTATCCTGTACCCATCAATGGAAAAGAAGTTTGTGTCTCTCCATTTTGCTTTTCATCCAATCCCAGAGATTTCCCCGCTTTGCTTTCTCCCACCCCCTTAATCTACAACCAACGGATTTCATGTCACCCTTCTCCTTTGATTCTAATGTATAAAATGAATTGCAAAACAGCCATTTTCTGGAGCATTTTCTCAATTCATTGAGACTGCTTCTCGGCAATTGTTGTCAGTTTGGCTCAAGTAAACTCTTGTAAGCTTTCTCTTAGGCTGGATGTTTTCTTGTTGACAGTGTCCATCAGTGGATGAATTGATTAAGAAAATGTGACACACACACACACACACACACACACACACACAAATCAGCCATAAAAAAAAGAAGGAAATGCTGTCATTTGCGACAACATGGATGGATGGAGCTGGAGTGCATTATGCTAAGTGAAATAAGTCAGATAAAGACAAATACTGTATGGTCTCACTTATATAATCTAAAAGAAAAGTCAACAAAAACAAACTGATAGGTACAGAGAACAAATGGTGGTTGCCAGAGGCAAGGGGTGGGGCCTGGGCGAAATGGATGAAGAGGGTCCAAAGGTACAAACTTCCAATTATAAAATAAATGAGTCCTGGGGATGGAAAGCACAGCATGGTGACTATAGTTAATAATACTATATTGTATATTTGAAAGTTGATAAGAGAATAAATCTTGAAAGCTCTCATACAAGAAAAACAATTGTAACTGTGTGAGGTGATGGATGTCGACTAACTGTGGTGATCATTTCTATACAGACAGAGGGAGCCAAAAAAATGTACACACCTTTTAAGAAAGGAAAAAACAGAATAAAAATTACGCTGATGGGAACCACGCTGAGCACCTCTTGTCACTGCAGAAGTCAGACGTGACTTGTATCCATCTTTTGTTATCCGTACATATTGAGAATTACAATTTTAATCGTTTTTTTCCTTTATAAACATGTGTATACATTTTTTTGGCACCCACTCTCTGTATATGGAATCATTCTATATAGAAACTGATTCTATATAGAGAGAGACAATGATTATATATACGTATATATATATATATATATATATAATGATGTAATACACCTGAAGCTGATATCATGTCGTATGTCCATCATATCTCAATTTAAAAAGAACAGGACCCCCCCCAAGGGGCACAACCCACAACAAGGGAGAAAGGACCACTGCTCCCATTAAAGAGGTGACTCCCCAAATTCCCACCACAGAGCAAAGCCCCTTTGTCTCCACCCCCACCCTGCCCCAATTTAACACAGGACCACTTACAGAGGTGATGGAGGCACTGAAGCCTTCCTGAGACATCTCATACTCAAAGGAGCTGGTACTTCCCGTCTGAGTACCTGCGGAGAGGAGCGCGTGCTACAATGAAGATGGCAGAAGAGCCTAGAACAGGGGCTGGAAATTCAGCGCCATGGTGGGCAGGCCAAAGGAGGCTCAGAGGACAGTGGGGTGAATGAGAAAGCTCTGCTGCTTTGGGGATGTGGCCCTCAAGGTACAGCATGTCCCAGCTATTCAAGAGAAGCCATAAATCCAGACGGTGTGTGGACCTTCACCCAATTTTTAAATTCTTTTATTCAACGAACCGTTATTGAGTGCTATCCCAGGCACTGGCAAAACAGCGGAACCAGACAGACCAAGGCTGGCAATGTATTCCAAGTTGGGGGAAAAACACTGTGTGGGATTTGGCTCCCCTGCCCTCCAATTTGTCAGCCAAGAGTCACAACATTACGTAGAAACGCCTAGCTCCTTCTACCCCAAAGGGACTGACCAAGTGAAGCCAGAGTTCCTGGGACGTGGCGGGAGTGGCAAGCTGGTGCCCAGGGTCAGGAGACCAAGGGTGAAGGGGGCTGGTTTCTAGAGAGGAATATGTGTCTGGGGGTGAGGGGCTGTCTCTGGGCTGCTCCAGGGACACAGAACCTTAGCTCACCCTCGATTGCAAAGATCTTTTCCTGAAGCTGGTTCTGAATGGTCTTCAGAGCATCGAAGTTATTCACTCGGAACACATGATCGCGAGCCGGCGTGGAGGCAATGGTGTTAAGCTCTTGGCGCGATCGCTCCGTGCTGAAGGCCGATCCCACCTGTGATCAAGGGACAGTGGCTGCGTCAGACGCCGCCTGGGGGGAGCAGTCCCATCCAGCAAAGAAAATGCTGCAGAAAAAGTATCTGAACCCATATGTGTCACGTGAGGGAATGCAGTAGACGGCCCCAGCGACAGGACTGCCAGGTACCTTGGAGCAGGTTGTGCGCTGTGCAGGGCATTCTGGGATTGGGGGATGAAGGGTAGCCTGTGGCTGTTTGCCGTGCCGTGCCGCCTGACGAGGGGTGAAACTCTCTCCAAAGGAAGGGGAGCCTTTTGTCTTTATAGGAAGGTGTTTCCTACTTGCCCAAGCCACGCACCTTTTTCTGTCACACAAGGTACTGTGACAGTTTGATTACCCTGATCATCTCAACCCTTTCCCCACGCCTGTATCTAAGCCATTTCCCCCAAACTTTGCTGTGCCTTCCTATTCTTGGCAGAGTAATCTGCCCGGCTCATTGCCTCTGGCTTCAGCCACGTCTCTTGCAAGTTACTACATGTGATGCAAACAGAGGCTTGTGAAGGGCTTGCCCCATTTCCTCCTACTCTTTTGTTCCTCTGCCTTCACCACAGCACATGCCCAGGCTGCCCCACTGGAGGATGAGACCCAAGCAGAAGAGCCAAATTACCCTGTGGTTCTGGCCATTCCAGTCCAGCAGACAGACATAGCTGGCAACCCTCAGAAATGGAGAGAGCCTGGCCAAGACCTGCAGAGCTGCCCCCCAGCCTGCCGCTGCTTACAGGGCATGAGGGAGCCCAGCTGACCCACACCCTCACTGAATTCTGGGTTGGTTTGTTACGCAGCATCACTGTGACAATAGCTGACTGATACACACACATACGGGCCAGCAGGGGCCCCACTTTGATTTTATGGGTATTTGCTAATTGAAGGGAGGGTATATCCAAGCAAACACCCTGCACAGAAACATCAGCCTGGAGAGCCCATCTCCTACCCCAATGACATAGCGAACGACACCCGCTCTGTCAGCTTCAGGGATGACGTCCTTGTAGTCCAAGGGATCACGATATTTTTGTCCATCTGTGATGACAACTAGAATCTTAAGGGCATTGTCCCGGGCTCCGTTTCTTCTTTGAAACAGTTCCCTTCTGTGCAGGGAAGAGGAGGGGAAAGTCAAATGCAAGAAGACAGAGACACCCTTCATGCTAGGGAGATGTCAGCAGTCCAAGACACAGAGGCAGTTGGGCTCTGCCTGGGAGGAGCTTTGGCTCCCCTGCAAGGAACACAGAGATGGGGCTGCCCCGAGACCTGACAAGGCAGGAGGAGAGGGGAGAAGAGTGCGGCAAAAGAAGCCTCCACTGCCGGTTTATACTTTTGCATAGGTTGATTTTTTTTATATATATAATTGAGTATTATTCCTTCTAAGTTAAAAAACATTTTTTAAAAAATAAGCTTAATTTGGCCCTCCTCACACCTCTCCTGGTTTGATACAACAGCTCTCTAGCTCATTTTGTACATGTGTCCCAGCCCCCACCCTTCCCTCTACACACACTTGCACACAGAAATCAGAGTGAACTTTCCAAAACAAGATATGCCCACTGCCTAAACCCTTCAGTGGATCCCCACGGGCTTTTCAATTACATTCAGTGACCTGGCCGCATCTCATGCATCTTTCCAGCCTCCCTCCAGCACTTCTCTGACTCCTTTACTCCCAACGTGTTTTGCCATGAGCAGTCCCCTCTCCACAGCTTCACTCGTGCCGTCCCCTCTACCAGAAACATCCTTTACTCCAGCCCTGCCTGAACAACGAAGCCCAGCTAAAAATATCACCTCCTGCTTCCATCCCAAGCAAAGAAGGAAGAGCTTACACCACTTTGCGGATTGCTGTGGCAGTGTGTGTCCACCCCTCCAGCTGTTCTATTTGGTTCACCAGCTGTTCTGGGTAAGGGTTAGCTTCGAACGCTTTGAAGGTGAAATGAGTCCGGAAGCTGTCCGAGAACTGCATCAGAGAGAACTGGAAAGAAATGCTTGGCGTTACACTGGAGAAAGTGCTTCCCGCTCCTCTAGCCATCCTCCAGAAAGCCCCATAAAGCTTAAAATGCTTCAGTCTCCAAATTCTACACTGCCCACCCGCCTTCTGCTTCACCAGGAAAGAGATCTGCTTAGGACTAAGACTCAGCCAGAGATGGCATGTTGATTTCATCTCCCACGCCAACCCCTACTGAGTGGGAGCTGCCCAATTGACAGAGAGCTGGAAGAATACTGAGGCTGCATCCAGACAGCACCAGAAAGAGAATCTCAAAAGAAAACCACCACCGACTGGCCATTTGGGAAAGTCTGCAGTCGACGTAGGAGGGGGAAATGGCAGCCTTTGTGGTTTATTCCCGAACCGACCCCTGGCCCTCACCAAGGTTTTAGACTTTGTAAATTGATTCATCACAGTTGAGACAAACGCCTTCATCTTCTGGAAGTCATTTGAGTCGATGCTTCCGGAGCCATCGATCAGGAAGACAATGTCGCTTTCCTGCTGCGGACACTCTGCAGAGAAGGAAAAGGAAAGGTGGGAGGTGAGTGAGTCCTCCAGACCCCAGGTCCACGTTTTGCACGTCACTCTCTGCTGACAGGAGAGCGACTTCACGAAGAATGGCAAACAATTTGCCAGAGATTCAAAGGGAGAAATAAGGGACAGGAAAAAGGAATCGCACGTATAAAGATTTGCTGGATGCTCGCGTCCCTTCCTCCCGAGTCACAGCAACATGCGTTTTAGCCTTCAGGCTTCTAGTTGGATTTGCCAGTTACGAGCCTCAGCAGGAGACCGGAGGGAGGGAGGAAAGTGAAATCAGAGGATTCTTCTCTCAGCTCTCTCCCTGCAAGGTTGCTTGGGGCCAGCTGTGTCCCTCGACAGAAGATCGCAGCTTGTCTCAAGGAGACCCACTCCGCACGACTCTCTCTCCTCTGGATTCTGGTGGCATTTCCCTCTCCCTGTCCCACCAGCTCAGGGGTGGTAATAGCTCTGGTGCTGCGGGCCCTGAGCTCCTAGACTGTCCCTTGTAGTTCCCTTAGACTCTGCCACACCTTTATAATTAATCCCTTTGCAAATAGACCCTCCTCAAATTATATCAACTGGCGTGTGCCATCTGTTCCCACAGAGAGCCTGACTGATGTGGAAGGGGATGGGCCTAGATTCTGGCAGAATCCAGGGATGGATGCACCTGGGTGGGCAGGGCAGGCAGGAATGGAAACGGCACCACTAGGGCAAATCTATACGACGGGGGTGGGGACAAGGCGATGACACTAAGCAGAGAACAGTGGAAAGAGCCCCTCGATGCCCCCAAAAAGTGTGGCTTGATCCCTTAGGCAGTGAGGGGCCAGTGAAGGTTCTTAAGAAAGGACATTTAAGGAAGGTTCTCAGAAATGAGGCGATCTGTTTGGAGTTTAGAAAGCTTGCCCTAGCAGTGAACCGTTTCTAGCAGCTGTACTCGCTCCTGTGAAACATTGATGATAACGCAGACCTGTTTCAGTCGGTGGATGGCTGGCTCGGTGAACAGATGGTGGCAGATCCACGCAGTGGACTGTTACTCAGCAATTAAAAAGGAAGACCTACTGACCCCCAAAACAACATGGGTGAAGTGCAAATATATTACGCTAGTGAGAGAAGCCAAACTCGAAAGGTTACAGTCTCATTTATGTAGTGCTCTTGAAGAGACAAACTAGATGGTGACAGAGGACGGATCAGTGAGCTCCAGGGACTGGGGGTGAAAGGGAGGTGGCGATTCTGAAGAGAGAGTCAAAGAGTGTTTCAGAGGACGTGCTTGCTGTGGTTTCCACAAATCTACACATGCCTTAAAAATTCATGAAACTGTACACTGAAAAACTAGTCATTAAAGTACAGCATAAGGAATCGAGGCAATTATATGGTATAAGGTTGGTGCAAAAGTAATTGCGGTGTAAAAGGTTAAAAAAAAAAAAACTGCAAAAAACGCAAGTACTTCTGCACCAACCTAACAATAACTATGTACGGTGTCAGATGGGTACTAGACTTATAGAGATAATCACTTCATAAGGTATATAAATTTATAATTACTATGTTGTACACCTGAAACTAACATAATATTGTATGTCATCTGTAACTGGAAAACAAATTAATTTTTTTAAAAAGAAGAAAATAGGTCAATTTTACTGTATGACATTGAAAAAATAAAATTACCCAAAAAAGTATTGGCTTTTTTAAAAAAATAAACAAGCAGATTCTAAGGTTTATATGAAAAATATACAAAGATTAGCCAGAAAAATTTTTTTTTTAAATCTGACATATGTTAAGAGAATCAGGGTGCACCGGGCCCCACTGTGGCACAAAGCGCAGAATGTTGGGGTGCATGTTTGTGATACATGGAGCAGCTCCACAAGACACGAGAAATGGTAGCACCAAGGAAACAGGAGGCTGGGGGACCCCAGAGGGAGAGGTTTTTACCATACATCTTTAGTGCCTTTGGAGTTTTGAACCAAGCGCATGTATTATCTATTTGAAAAGAAATGAGATTTTGTTTTTTAAAGAGTCTTGAACTCCTGAGAAGTGAGGACGGGAGAGAGAAATGTGGGGGTGGGAGCTGAAGCCACAGAATCGGATGCAGAAAGGCAGGAAGGACACATGGGGAGGGTAGAAGCTCTAAGCCGGTGCCCCTGGGCAGGCAGGGAATGCAGAAGAAGGTGGCCTGGGCTGAATGAAGCCCTCTGCAGGGGGGGAAGTGCAGGGAAGGGAAAGGAAGGGCAGGGGAGGGGAGGAGAATGAGAGAGGGTGGGGGGAGGCAAAGTATAGAAGAGGAAAGGGAGAGAGGGAGCGTAGGGGTGGGGAAGGGAAGGGGAAGGGAGGGAAGCAGGGGAGGAGAGAAGAGGGGAGGGGAAAGATCTGAGGCTGAGGTGTTTGGGGAAGGGAGAGGTGATCTGCAGGTACTTCAGAAAGGTCAGTGAACGTGAGGACGGAAAAGAGATTTGTCCCTTAGGGGGTCACAGATGCCATCTGCAAGAGCAAGGTCTTACAGTGGGTGGGTAGAAGCCAGATGTCAGGGGATGAAGAATCATGACATGGGGGAAAGAGAGACGAGAGGAGAGAACCCCTTCAAGAAGCTTGGTGGTGAAGGGAAGGAGAGATGGCAGAACATGGGGAGGAGATCAGGAGGAGGGAAGGTCATTTTCATTGGTATCAGTTTTAGTGGTTGATTGTTTTTAAGATGGGGGGGTAGCATGAACATGTTTACATTCAAAGGAGGGGGAGAAATTTAAGCTACTGGAGAGAATGAGTGATTGAAGATATGGGCCCCAGCGCTGATGCTGTGCGAACCTCCAGAGCCCGGATGGCAGAATCCTTCATGGAAAGGCAAAATCAGGTCCTCCTCTAAACCAGTGACACACCAAGGGTGGTTGGTGCCTCTGTGGAAATTTGGACGAGGAAGAGGAGGAAGTGGAGGGAGCTCATGTCTGGCAGCCTTGGTTTTCTCTGCGAAGGAGGAGGGAAAGTGATCTGTTGAGAATGAAGTCCCAAGGAGTTTCAGGAAAAAACAAAAAAGTATGAAAGGAAGGCCCATCTGCCCTTGGTTCCAGAGCCAACCTGGAGACAAGCAAAAGGATGGCCACACAGTTGAAGAAATAAGTAACAGAAAGCAGCTGTAAAAAAGATCCAGTCACTACTCACTTTCCTTTAATCAACGAGTGTTTGGGGAACGGGGCTACGTAGGCAACCCCCACGATGGTCCCCAGGATTCTCTCGTCCTGGTGTTTATAGAAATACAACAGTCCCTGCAGTCTTGAGTTTGAGCTGGATTTTCTGACTCACTCGAAAGGAATGAGCTGTTAATTCCAAGATTAGATTATAAAGACTGCTGTCCTAGGTGCCTGTGCTCTCTTCTATCTCTTGGTTCGCTCCTGGGGGGTGAGGGGGGAAGCCAGCTGCTCTGTCCTGAGCTGCCCTATGGGGAGGCCCATGTGACAAGCCATGGAGGGAAGCTTCCAGGAGCTTGGCCGGGATCTTACCCCAGTCCAGCCCTCAGATGAGACCACAGCTCCTGCCTGACAACTTCACTTCTAGGCAGCAGCATCCAGCTTAGACATGCCCAGATTCTTGACTCTTTGAAAAACAAGACAGCTTAGCGTTTGTTGTTTTTAGCTGCTAAGTTCAGGGGTAATTAGGTAAGCAGCTATAGATACAAGGGCATTGAGTGGTGGATAAGCTAGACGATATCCCTGCTCTTGTGGAACCTACATTCCCAAAGAAAGCGCAGATAAGAAACAAGTAGAATACGGACATATGGTGATGAGGATGGTGAAGTCAGCCAATGTGATGGGGAGTGATGGTTAGAAGGGCCACTCGGGGAAGGCCTCTTTGCAGAGGTGACGTTTGAGCCGAGGAGAAATCACGGGTTGTCTGCTGAGATCTGGGGGAAGATCAGGCCAGACTGAAGGAGTAGTGAGTGCAAAGGCCCTAAGGCAGCGAGACGTCCACATGGTTCCTGGAGAAGGATGGCAGCCAGAGTGGCTGGAGCGCATGCAGTGAGGGATGCAGAAGTGGTGGGAGAGAAGCGGGAGGTGGTCGGGGCCTCAGCATCCAAGGCTTCAAAGGCCAAGATCAGGAGACTCAGAAACAATGGCTGGGACATCATCTCACAAAGATGAGTGGCTGTATCAGGACTGTTCTTAAAATGTAAGACTTTAGCACCTTCCCCCAGTGTCTCTGTGTCTCTGTGTCTCTGTCTCTCTCTGTCTCTCTCTGTCTCTCTCTCTCTCTCTCTCTGTCTCTCTCGGTGGGAGCCCCGTCCCCTCACCCTTCTGCCCCAGAACTCTAAGTGGCCCCCCGCCCAGAAGCCACCAGCCCCAGTCCAGCCCTGTCCCTGCTGCAGTCTGGTCCGTACTCTGCCAACGGCAGCCTACCTCTGAGGGCCTTCGGGAACCTCTGGGGCTGCTGCAGCAGGTTGCGTCCAAACAGGAAACACAAGCCGTTCACGTAGGTGTTCTCCTTGCAGGCCTGGTGTACGGTGGGGCCGCAGGCCTGGGGGGCAGGGTGTGGGTTGGAGGGGCTTTCCGCCCTTAAACCCAGCATCTCCACCCTCCACAAGACTCCAGCCACAACCTCTGGTCTCCAGGCCTCCCCTCAGGGCACTCCCCTTGAAGCAGGGCCCGGCTGGCAGCCCCATAATAGAAGCCTCACAGAGGCCCCAGCCGCACCCTTTCCTGACCCGACTACAGCTTAACAATAGGTGACCCCTGTGGCTTGAGCTCGGAATGTCCCCTGTCCCAGTTCCCTGTTTTAAAAAAAATTACTGTGAAACTTCTGATTAATACCCTTAGTCTTATTGATCACAATCTCAATGCATTCTGGAAAGAACAGCATTCTTTCCAGGCTCCTCCCGTCCTTGCTCCTGGGTTGCTGACACCACCAGAGAGCCACGTTGCCAGAGGGAAGGCTCCATGCAGACCCCCAGAACAGGCACTAGCTCCTGGAGGAACGCCCAGATTTTCCCTTCAACACCTCAAGCTGCTCTGAGAACCTTAAGGCGGTTTTGAAGGTGTTAACCCGCTGCCTTCTCGGATCACCAACCCCCGTGTCGGTCTATTGGCTGAGGCGTAGGCACTACGAGCCCCTAACTCAGTTGCCCTCCGGTTTCACCTCGACCCAGGGGCAACTCACCAGCAGCTGGTCAGGGTTGCTGGCAAATGCCAGAGACAGGCCCAGGGACATGTTCACAGCCTCCGGTGGGACTGAGGGGACAGATGTGTGCATGGTTACACTCAGGGAGATGAAAGGGTCTGTGTAAGAGCTGGGCAGGGATCACCTCGACCTCCTGGGAGACACGATAAGTCCGGCAGGTCAAGGGGGCACCCAGGTCGGGAAGAGAACACAGAGGGGGCGCCTGAACGTGTCTGGGGTAGAGTCTGCTCACCACACAGAGGCTGGGGAGCTGGACCCCTGGGCCCATCACCCCAAGTCCCCCAGAACAAAGGCAATACTGACAAGTCTGAGTGTATGCACAGGTGGAACCCCAACTCTGGGGGCAGCGACTCACCCTGCAGGTGGATGGGCTCACAGGTGGACGTGCTGTAGTCACACTGGTAGAGGCCGCCTGTTTGGTTGGCAGTCTTTACCTCCTGGGGGGCTCCAACCACGATCCTGGGGGAGAGGTGGGAACAGATCACAACAGGAATAAGAGAAAACTGACATCAGAAGAGAATGTCAGAGACCGTGGAAGAAGTTCTGCCCCCCGCCAAGGAAAGTGGGGGAGCCAACCCTCACACAGATTCCCCAATTCCTAGAAATAGAAGGAAGACTCAATACAGACCAAAAAAGAGGGAAAAATTTAAATCTCAGAGTGGGAAGGACCTCTCTAAGAATGACACAAAACACAAAGGTCATTTAAAAAAATGCTTAGGGGCGGCTGGTTTGCTCAGGGGTTAGAGCGCGGTGCTCATAACACCCAGGTCGCCGGTTCGAGTCCCACACGGGCCAGTGAGCTGCGCCCCCCACAACTAGACTGAAAGCAACCATTTGACATGGAGCTGATGGGTCCTGGAAAAACACACTGTTCCCCAATAAAAACTTTTTTAAAAAGATGGTTAGGGGGTGGCTGGTTAGCTCAGTTGGTTAGAATGTGGTGCTAATAACACCACAGTTGCTGATTCGATCCCCACCATTGTGAGCTGCACCCTCCTTAAAAATTTTTTAAAATTTTAAAAATTAAAATAAAAATAGTTAAATCCAACCAGACAGTCATTTTAAATAAATTTCTGTCTGTGACAAACTACCATCGGCAATTCAAAGACAAAGGATAAAGTGGTGAGAGAAAGATTAGCAACTCACACCCCAGCTTACTGTCCTCAATTATAGTTACAGCTCCTACAAACCAATAAGGAAAAATAATAATACGAATAATCCAACAGAAAAATAGGCAACAGGTACCGTGTTTCCCTGAAAACAAGACCTCACTGGAAAATAAGTCCTAGCATGATTTTTCAGGATGACATCCCCTGAACATATGCCCTAATGCGTCTTTTGGAGCAAAAGTTAATATAAGACCCGCTCTTATTTTGGAGGAAACAAGGTAAGAAAAAAAGTGTTCCCAGAAAAAGAAATAATCTTTCATTTAAAAAGAAATGCAATCTTGATACAGGAGAGCCCCTCCCATTATAGGAATTTTAAGTCTCCTTTCCCCCAGTTTCTCAGGTTCACCTTTCAAATCAGCTTTTTAATCTTAAATAGAAGATTGTTTCTAGCCTGAATCATAGGATGTCTCCTCGCCCCCGCTGCAGATAATTTCCCTGGAACCAACTGGTGATTTATACTTATTGATTGTAATCACTATGGCCCAGCTCCTGGGCGAACACCGCCACCCGAATGACCGGATTAAGCAGAAAAAAAGGCCCCAGACACCATGAAGCTAAACACGTTCTATCCCACAGCCACCTTGCGGCGATGGCTTTGGGTCCTGCTTCTTGGGCCCACACTTTTACCTCTGTTTCACCAAAATCTCTCTCTCCTTATCTAGGAGCTGAGGGGACACAAGTGATGCCCCAGCAAGACTTCCAGTACATCCCAACCGAAGAGGTCAACAGGGCCTTTCGAGCCGTCTCGAGACCCCTTCCCCTCCTCGAACATCAGATAGGGCGAGAGTCCCGTGAATCCCCAATACGCAGGGACAATGGCCACAGTCAGCAGGAGGCAGATACAGAAGAGGCAATCTCCTGTCCCTCAAGTTCCCACAGATTTATGGGGATCACATCTCTCCAGGGGGACATAAGGCAGGCAGTTAGAGATAGGAATTGGGTCTCTGAGACGCCCGCCCGAACACATCAGGTAACATTCCTGCACGTCCAACATGGCCTAGGACCGCCCAGACCTCTCCTTTAGCTACTATAACCACCATGAACCACTGGGAGGGAGTTCAAGGATACAAAGCACCCAACTAGATTAAACAGGCCACTCACACCTAGGCCACAGTGACCTTCATTTCACCTGGGCCTCATTATACCATCATTATAATATCATGCATTTGCCCGGAAGTTCATTAATATCATTATAACAGACTGAATTCTGGGAAGGAACATGCACAGTCTAAAAAAATGAGATAATCGCCTCTTGTCAATCACAGGTGTCAATCAAGTGATCCCACACCCAGAAAGGAACAGCCCATTCTGGAGAAAAGAAAAGAAAAACTCCAAGTCCTCGCCAGTCGGCTCCTTTTGAGCCACTGTGTTGCCCGGCCCGATCCCGACCCCATCTCTTTGGAGTGTACTTTGGCTTCTAATAAACTGCTCTCTTACACTGCCTTTTGGTGTCCCGCTCAATTCTTTGTTTGGGATGCCAAGAACCTGGACACCACACTGAGAAGAGTCTGCTCTCCAGTAACAGAAGCATAAAAGTAAGCTCTTTGTGCACTTATCTGGTAAGATTACCGAGCTCTACTAAGAAAACCAAATGCAAAGGACCGTATAGAACAGAAACCAGCAAACTTTGTCTGCAAGGATACTACTATTTCCATAAATATTATTTCTGTAACGGTAAATATTTCAGGCCATGCGGTCTTTGTCACAACCTCTTGATTCTGCCATTGTAGCACCAAAGCAGCTGGAAACAATAAATGATGAGTTGGGGCACAGAGTTGGAGGGGTGGGAATAATAAAACGTTATTTACAAAAATAGGCAGCAGCATAGTTTAAATGTAACATGTGCTACAAATTGTGTGTGGGCTGGGGTTGGGGAAATGTGGACGTCTGCCCAGCAGAGACCCTCTCTGGAAGAATGCACAGAAAAACCCTCCTAGGACGGGAACTGGGGAAAGCAGTGTGGAGGATTTTTCACTGCTAGACTCTTGTGTCTTTTGAATTAAGAACCCTGTCATTGTATGACCTATTCAACACTAGATCAAGGAAAATAAAACAACATCAAGGAAATTACGTTTTCTTTCTGATACGCAGGTCTTAGAGGGAAAGCCTGTGAGACACGCAGCCCTTACCGGGATCCCTCAAACTGGACCACACTCTGCCCGAAGCTCCTTGTGTTCGCTTGAAAGATCTTTGCGTTTTGAGTGTCCAGGTTGAACCCATGACACAAGCCCAAGGCTGGAAGAAAAAAAGGAATGAGGATCAGGTGCCGGTGGGGACGTAGTTAAGAAAGCAGCTTGTCCATCTTCCTGGCAGGATTCACCCTAACCCAGCACAGAGATGTCTGCTTCCCAGATCCAGTTCCAATGGCCTGGGGCAGAGGTCAGTGCACTTTTTCTCTAAAGGGCCAGAGAGTAGATATTTTAGACCTTGGGAGCCAACGACCTTGGGGGACGTAATATAACAAGAGAGAAAATGTGTTTCCAGAAATTTGTCATTAAGGAAATTCAAAATATAATAATTGAGCTCCCCCCCTTTTTTATTTGTAATTACAAATTTGCTAATAAGACCAATGGAATTCTTTGGGGGGGGATCTAACATTTCACTTCATTGGGATTCCAAATTAGTGTGCCCAGTCACAAATCGATTACAAGTGTGCACCTGCAGCCTGTGGTTGCTCTCAGACTGTACAGAAACAGGAGGTGCAATCCCTGCCTCATGCCCCCAGGACAGTTTTGCCACCACTACCACTGGTGCTTCCAGCCCCCCGCCGAGCTCCACTGTTGACCTGACCAACAAACAAGTTCCTAAACCCTCCCAGTTAGGCAATTTCCTTCCTGTGCAACTCACAAGCATTTCTTTTCCTTCTTTGACCCATTTACCACAAGACACAGGCATATAAGGAAGTAATGTCATTATGAGTGGTCAGTCATTCGACAAGCATTCGTACCAGGGTCCTTGAAAAATAGAAGTGGAGGCAAAGTGGACGTGGAACCCAAAAAGAAACACTCAGAAAGGAATCTGGTACTGGCTGCACACCCTGGGGCATGTCATTTCATCTCTCTAAGCCTCAGTTTCCTCATCTGTGACATCAAGGGGCCAACCGAACCCCCTCAGATCAATCGCCCATGAATTTAGCCGTTCACCTGGGCTTCTCTGGTCATGCCATCTTGGGCTAGCTCTGCTCTGCGCTCCTACAGGACTCCCTTATCCCGCCCCAATTCGCTTTATCTCTCCCCAGTGTAACTCCTAGATATTCTACATCCCTTCTAGATATTCTACTTGTGAGTAGAGACTCACAGTCTCAAAAGTTTTCCTCATCATCACGTAAGCCCCACCCTCAGACCCCTGGCCCACCTGTTAACAGAAGGACTCGGTGAATCATAGCTGAAAGGAGCAGGAATCCCGGGGCTGCAGGTGCCACGGAGCCACTTGAAGAAAGCCAGCAAGGACAGAAAAAGAGAACTAGAAAGCAGGAATACATTAGAGGCTCAAAGGAAGAAGGCGGAGGCTCAGAGAGCACACAGCACAGCTTGACCATCCCCCCGGGGCTGCCACAGCTTATGCTTCCTCTCTCCCCAGCGTCCGAGCCCAAACCACCACGGTCACTATTTCAAAGGTGTTGCTTGTTTGTCCACCTGCTTCCAGGGTTGGCCAAAGCATCATGAAAAGCCAGCTGCATAGATGGAAGGGCCTGCGTCCTGGAACATGTACTCTAAACATTAATTCAGACCAAGCAAATGTGGGAGATCACCCTCTGTGTCTCCCTGGAAGCACACTTTACAAAGTCTCTTTCCCCCCTGCCCAAGGAAACAGGAGAACCCTTCAGCCAGAATTGCCCTCCTTTGTAGACTTCAATACGGACAACTCCGGTACAGAGAAACCTAGTACTTTTGGAATAATATTTGTGTTTTTTAAAGCCTCAAACCCTTGGAAATTGCCCAGGAAATTTCACTTTCCAGAAGTTATCCTAAAAAGTCGCTGAGATGTACAGTCGAACATGGACGCCTAAGCTTGTGCTTTGCAGCATTGCTATTAATAGTGAAACATTAGAATGGCCTAAAAATCCAACAACAGAAAAATGGTTGAGCGATGTCTCACCCTGTGATATGTCCTTACCTTCCATCTAGTGACTTCAAAATCTGTTTCAAAGACACAGGAGCATACTTGAAATACATAGAACGCCAAACCATACCTTGTATCCCTCCAGTCCAATGTCAGAAAGCTGAGCGTGCGTTCCAGGAGCAGCTCGCATCCAGCTTTCAGCAGCAAGGGTGGGCAGTGAGACCTCACCCCCAAAATATTGGGGGTAGTGCTCTGTTGATTGCAGCTCCTGATCTCAGAAGTTCAAGCACAGAGGTGAGCAGCCATTGTTGAGCCCATCTCATTTTGAAAGCCTCTCCACCTCTGGCTGAAGCAACTCCCAGGGGATTTAAAGGCTAGCGCTTCCCCCCCTAATAAGTTCTTAAGACCTTAAGATCCCGGGCTGATCCCTGGCACAAAGACAGCCTATAGCAATAAAAATAAAATAACAGCAAACCCTGGGAAAGGAGAATAATCTGATTTTGTATTATTAGATTTGTTTGCCTAGTTTCCAACAACAACAAAAAAATCACAAGGCAATCCAAGAAACCAATTGCCTTTGATTGCCAATCTTTGAAAGCATGGCCCATTCAAAGAAAAAAAAACAAAAAGAAAACATTCCAGAGAAAGACCAGATGGCAGACTTACTAGAAAAGTACTTTAAAGCAACTCTCTTAAAGATGCTGAAGTAACTAAAGGAAGACACTGAGAAAGTCAAGAAAATGATGTACGAACAAAATGGAAATATCAATAAAAAGGATACCTAAAAAGAAACCAAAAGGAATTTCTGGAGCTGTAAAGTACATTAACTGAAATGAAAAATTCACTACAGGGATTCAAAGGCAGGTTTGAGCAGGCAGAAAACTGACTCAGAAAACTTCAAGATAGGACAATTGCAGTTCCTGAGTCTGAGAAATAGAAAGAAAAAAGATTGAAGTGAAAAGAGCCTAAAGGACCAGTGGAACACCATCAAGCTGACCAACGTACACATTGTGGGAATGCCAGAAGAGAGAAAGAAAGTGTCAAAGAGATTATTTGAAGAAATGATAGCCGAAAAGTTCCCAAATTTTATGAAAGACACGAATACAAATATTGCAGAACCTCAACAAAGTCCAAGTAAGATGAACTCAAAGAGGCCCATACCAAGACATATTATAATAAAACCATCAAAAGACAAAGACGGAGAGTCTTGAAAGCAACAAAAGTGAATGACCACATATTAGGGATCCTCAACCTGATTTCTCATCAGAAACTTGGAGGCCGCAAGGCAGTAGGCTGATGGACTCAAAGTACTGGGGGGAAAATATCAACCAAAAATTCTGTATATGGCAAAACTGCCCTGCAAAAGTGAGGGAGAAACCAAGATATTCCCAGATAAACAAAACCTGAGGGAGTTCGTTACCACTAGAACTGCCCTGAAAAAAATGCTAACGGGATTCCTGCTGGTTGAAATGAAAGAACACGAGACAGAAACTGGAAGTTGTATGAAGAATAAAAGATCTCAGTGAAGGTAAATACACGAATTATGAAAGTTAGTATTATGTATTGTAACAATGGTGTGTAACTCCTCTTTTATTTTCTACACGATTTAAAAACTTTTTAAAAACTATTCATTTTTAAGGCATTTTTTTTTTAAAAACGATTAGTCTAAAAGCTAGTAGTATTGTAGCTTTGGTTTGTAACTCCACATTTTGTTTTCTATATAATTTAAGAGACCAATACATTTTAAAAAAACAATTATTCATCTACAGTTTTGGTCACACAATGTATAAAGATGTAATTCTGTGGCATAAATAACTAAAATGAGATGGGGACGGAGCTGTATAGGAACAGAGGTTTGTATGTCATTGAAGTTAAACAGATATAAATTCAAATTAGAACGTTATAACTTTAGGATGAAGTTATAAATGAAAGTTATAAATGAAGTTATAAATGAAATCCCGATGGTAACCATTAAGAAAATAAATAAACAATATACACAAATGGAAATGAGAAAGGAATTACAATGTCTCACTGCGGAAAAAAGAAAAACTAAACACAAAAGAAGACAGAAATGCAGGAAATGAGAGCGATAAAAGTTATAAGGCATGTCAGAAATTAATAGCAAAATGACAGAGGTAAATCCCCCAACCTCTTCCCCTCTGGAAACCACCGATCCAACTCATAGATTCAAACAGTTTATTACTTACGTCGACGGCAAAAACAAATTTCCCACGGTTCTTTGCCCAGCAAAAAGGATGGCATCAGAATAGGGGTGCTATGGGCCGGCCTGGTGGCTCAGGCGGTTGGAGCTCTGTGCTCCCAAGGCTGCCGGTTCGATTCCCACATGGGCCAGTGCGCTCTCAACCACAAGGTTGCCGGTTTGACTCCTCGAGTCCCGCAAGGGATGGTGGGCAGCGCCCCCTGAAACTAAAATTGAACATGGCACCTGGAGCTGAGCTGCGCCCTCCACAACTAAGACTGAAAGGACAACAACTTGACTTGGAAAAAAGTCCTGGAAGTACACACTGTTCCCCAATAAAGTCCTGTTCCCCTTCCCCAATAAAATCTTAAAAAAAAAAAAAAAAGAAAAGAAAAGAAAAGGGAGGCTATAATCTAGACCAACAGACAACGCAGTTTTAGTCTATAGTTCTATTGGTGATGGCCCCAGAGCAGCTCCTCACAGGCACCCGCACCCCCACCCCCACCCCACCCCGTTCTCTCTGTTCTGGGAAGGTCACAGGTATTCTGCCAAACCTCAGACGATCTGTGGTCAAACCTTTGCTTTCGTGGCTGGTGTGGTAGCACCGGGGGCCAGGGCTCCATGGCAGAGCTGTTCCTCCACATTCAGCAGATGGCAACCACGACTTTCCACTTAGTCCCAAAGTCTCAGGAAATCCTAGGGCACTACCTTCTAACCAGCCTCGCTATTAGCAGAAGTGTGGAAGCCACCCCCATGCCACCTGGACTACGGCTTAGCCCTTTCCTGTGCCCCACTGTCTCTCTACTCCGCCCCCGCCAAGTCAGTTTTCAGCACAGTAGCCAGAGGGATCCTTCTAGAACACAAGCCATATATTGTTCCTCTGCTCAAAACCTTACAAAGTCTCCTTGCCTCACGGGGAGCAAGCCAGCCCTTTCCACAACCGATAAGGCCCTGTGAGACCTGCCACCATGGCCTCCCTGAGCTCATCTTTTCTTTGACCCCTTGCTCCTTCTATTCCAGCCATGCTGGCCTCCTTGAGGCTCCTCAGACATGCCAGGAACACTTCCATCTTAAGGCCATCACACTGGCTGTTCCCTTTGACTAGACTGTTTTTCCCCAGGTATCTGCATGGCTCACTCCCTCTCACCTCCTCCAAATATGTGGGTTTTGTATCACAGGACTCTCTATATTCAACTTCACAAACCCTTTCTTGCCATGTTTCTTCTCCCAAATTTCTCTGGCTTTGCCCTCAAAATAATGAAGGTGGTAGGGTCTCCGTCATCTCCCTTTGCCCCACGTGGCACCCAGGATCATGACTTCTCTCTTCCCAACACAATCTCCCAGACCCACCTGTCCGAATCTCTGTCCCTTGGCTACACAAACAATTTACCTCTGTCTCAATACCTCCAATTTGTTTGACCCACACACGATCTAGCCCCCTGGGAAGTACAAATAACAAAATATTGTTTTTCCATTACACCGAATTGCCAGTCAAGTTTTCACCCGAATATCCTTCTCAGCAATCTAGTTAAGGCTTTGGGGTGATAAAAGTGAACTGGCATCTTAAAATGCTCAAACCACAGAGCTGTGAGGACTATGGGTGGAGCTGGGCCCCTTGTTGACTCTTTGATCCTGACTTCCGGTTGGACTTTGTGGTACCTTCCGGGGGAGGGATGCTAATAAATAGAATAGCTGTCTTGGAACCGGGTTATTCTTCTTCACGTGGGCAGTCAGCTGGAGCCCCAGGTGGGAGGTGTGTATTCCCGCACTGCAGAGGTGGTTTTTGTTTCTTTTTCTTTTCCCGAATAAACCGCTCTTTGGGTGGATTTTCTGGTGAGTCATTTTTGCCAGTCGACAGGAGTCTGGGGCCAGACTACAAGGGGGTTAAAATCCTACCTCTGTGATTCTTGAGGACGTGATTCTCTGTATCGCACTGTCTTCATCTGGAAAATGATGGGAACAGCCGTACTTGTCTCTTGGGGTGATTGTGATGATTAAATGAGATAATAGATGTCAAAGTGCCTGTAGCGAATATTTAGTCAACTTTACCTGAAATTATTCTACCCACTGTGTCTTGGGTTGACCAGCCCCACAGACACATAAGTGGCACTGACACATAAAGAGTATGTTGTCCTCAAAGATGCCTGCTGCTCCATTAAAAGCATTCTAGACTGCTCCACCTACTGCCTCAGTCGTCCAAGAAGGGGGCCAAATGTCAAGCAGGTCAGAGAAATGGCCCTACCATCAGCTTTGTGGGACACTTGGATGCTTCCACCAAGGTCATACTAAGAGCAAGTTTGGCCAGAGGTCACTGACAGGGCAGGGACAGCCATACACAGCCAGTACTTCTGAAATACTTCCTCCTGCTCCAGCCTTGAAAGAAGAAGTAGCTCAGGTCCTGACCTGATCGGTACAGAGAAGAAAACTATGAATTCCTGGATTAGGACAAGAAGTTAATTGTATTCCCTTCCGAGGAGGAGAAGTACAAGAGAAGAACCACACTCCTCTGTGTGGATTATTTTGCTTCTAGGGGTGAGGAGGGTAAATGCAAATGTCAAAAGGCAACCACCTCTCCCCAGATCCACAGAACAGGTCATTTCTGGAGAGCGGTTCAGCTATGTCCAAAGATATGAGTCTGTCCCACCCCTAAGTGGTTGAGCCCAGGCCAAGGAAACCACTATAATTATATTCTTTGTCCCAATTTTTTCTAACTACACAAACAGTATTATGACAATATTAAAGAAAACAAGAAAAAAGAAGAGACAGTTTCACCACCCTAATATATCAGCGTTTCTTCATTCACTCCCAGCACAGATATCGTTTACACACTTGTCATGACAGGGTAGGTTTAATTCTGTATCACGGTTTTGACATATAATATTTTAGCACAAATATTTTGGGGAGCTTTACAGAACTCAATTTTAACGCATATAAAAGATTCCATGAAGTTAAGCGATTTTAGTGTTTTACTATTTTAGGCAATGCTGCATTAAATAATTTTCTACATACAGCCTTTTGCTTCTTTGGAATTCTTTTCTCTGGATGTAATTTTTACAGTGAAACGACTGGGGCAAATTAGATGCACGTTTTTGGGACCTGTCATACTTACTACCAAATAGCTCTCCAAGTGGGTTGTACCAGATGCATTTTATTTTGAAACTAACATTTGTAGAGTGCTTTATCGTTTCAAACCATTTTATAAATTTCATCTAAATTTCATCTCAACCACTCTGGCAGGTTGGTCTGACTTCCACCTCCCCAGGCAGGTGTTTTAGCAAATTAACTCCAGCTGCCTCTCCTTCACCTCTCTCCAGAAGAGACCTGAAAATCTGCCTACAGGCTCACCCAGCCGGCCTGGCAACTAGGAGCGGCCCTGTGACCCCATTCTTACCAATGAGATGGAAGGGAAAGCCTTGATGGACAGAGGGGCTGACACCGCCCCTCCCTGACACCTGGAGCAAACTAAGTTATGAAGGAGTAGAGGTACCAGGAAAGGAATGGAGTCTGTTCACAGACAAGAGCCAAGATACTTGAGGGAGCCACACAGCCATTCAGAGAGGAGACTGAACCCTGGAATAGCCTAGGTTCTGAGTGCTTTCCTGTTGAGTGCAGCCCTCACACATTCTCACACCTGAGCCCCATGTATCTTCACACCACACCCCTATTTTCATGTAGAAATTCAGGTGGGTTTCTAGTTCTTGCAGACAACCAAGTCTGCAGGGATGACAGCTATTTTTTTCTCACAATTTATATTCCATGTTGGTGGACTCAAAGGAACAGGGCAGTTAGGGGCTTTGTTCTTCCCAGGCCACAAGTGTTCCTACGTTACCAACCCACTCATCAATGTCTGAAGCACATGCATCGTGGAAGATGTGCTGTTTGCAGAAAGAACAGGGCTGCAGGGAGGGGCTGGGGAGGGAAGGAGGAAGTGCAGGAGACCAAGAAAAGAGATGAGAAAGATTTCTAAGAAAAGGTGCAGATACAGCAAATTGTAGTGGATTACAACACTATTAGCCTTGCTGGCAGGGAAAATATTTTCCAGCCGCACCCCACCCGCCCTGTGTCGCCATGACAGTTCCCACAAGGGCCAAGTAAAAGCAAGGGAATCCCACCTCCCAACAGGAAGGGGTGTCCATCCACAGTGAAGACCTGCCCTTGGGACACCGGGGACAACTGTGAGGCCAGCCGTGAATATTTTGCGCCCTCATTCAAATACAAATCTAAGTTTCTTTGTTCTTCTGGGCAGTTGCCCTTTATCCTGGTCTGCCCACTCTCAAGTCATCTGTCATGCGGGGTCTCTGGTCCCGCTCCCGCACAAGAATGCAGGATATGGTGAGACCAAAAAGGAACACCCACGGAGCCATAGATAGGGGAGTCATACCACTAGATTCTCGCTGGCGGCTGGGTTGGAGACACAGGAAGCAGGAGCCACAGGATGTTCAATCCGCTGTCTGCTTCTCTGCCAACCAACCAACCCCCTAGCTCAGCCATGGCAGTTATACTAGTGGTTAATGGCTAACCGGTAACAGCTGACTGCCAACTAGTCACAGCGGATGACCATCTACTACCCAAGCCAGCACCTTCCCACGTGAGGCTGAGAGCCTGGAAACTGCTCTCTGGGACTCTGTCCTCACACCGTCTTAAGAGTGTACTAGACTATTTCCTTTGATTTAATAAATCCTCTGCATGCTCAGCTTGCTTGGCGTTGTTTGCATGGATTACTAGTTGTACATCCTGGAATGCCTTCCTGAGACGATACAAGCACCTTTCGTACTCTCATTAACAGATGAAGCAGCATATTGGGATGAGAACCACATGCCCCTGATTTTACAACAATCTCAATTTCAGTTTTTTTGTTCTGTTGTCAAAGGTGCCCCCAGTATATGGCCAAACAAGACAGATTCACCAGAAAACGGCTCAAATTAGACTCTCTTTAAAGCGGCAGGTTAGCAGAAAGCTAATTGGGCACAGAACTGCTCTGTGGAGACTCAAACATAAATGCACCTGGTCGGAGTTTAGAAAGCTAAATACAACCCCGGGAAAACCTTGAAACTCAGATCCCGAGGACCATGAGCAAGAAATGGACCTAGTCTGCACCAGAGTGAGAAAAGGGCGCCCCTGACTACCCGTGGCAGCCAGGCTCCCAGAACACTGCATCTCTCCAATTCTTTCTTCCTAGCATCTCACCCTGGAGGAGCTACAATGAGAAGAGGGAAGGAGGAGGAGTGAAAGAGCAGATCGCAGCCCATCCCCTCTGAGCCCCTAAAGCCAGAAACAAACGAGACCGGTGTGGTGAATTGTGTGTAGGTTCATCCCCCAGACTATTCATTCAACAACTGTTTACTGAGCGCTCGCTAAGTGCCAGGTGCTATTCTCAGCTCTAAGGATACAGATGTGACCAAGAAAGGGGAAATCCCTACCGTCAGAGAGCTTGTGTTCTCCGGGGATTCTACAAAGTTGGACAATTAAGTTCGCAAACTTGTTGCAATGATGTTGCTAACCTTTTTTTGATATCAGAGGGATTATTCATTATGAATTTGTACCAACTGGACAAACAGTTAACCAAGTTTACTATTTGGAAGTGCCTGAAAAGGCTGCGTGAAAAAGTTAGACGACCTGAACTTTTCGTCAACAGTTCACGGCTCTTGCATCACGACAATGCACCAGCTCACACGGCACTGCCTGTGAGGGAGTTTTTAGACAGGAAACAAATAACTGGATTGGAACACCCTCCCTACTCACCTGATCTGGCCCCCAATGACTTCTTTCTTTATCTGAAGATAAAGGAAGGCCATTCCAGAAAAAGAGTTCCAAAATCGCTTTGAAGGGTGGACTAGGCACTGGTGTCAGCACATAGCTTCCCAAGTAGGGTACTCTGAAGGTGACCGTAGTGATATTCAGCAACAAGGTATGTAGCACTTTTTCTAGGATGAGTTCGTGAACTTCACTGTCTGACCTCGTGTACTGGGCCCCCCTTGAGAACGGACTACGCCATGTTTTTGGCTCTAGCCCATGGCCCAGAAATCATGGGAGATAAGAAATAATTATTGTTGGGTTTTTATTTGTTTAAGTTTTTTTGATACAGATTTAATTTTTTAGAGTAATGTTAAGTTTACAGCAAACTATATTTGGCTAGGGCTCAGTAAATGTTGTTTAGATAAACCACATCACATGTTTGAATTTGTGTTGGACACTTGTGGTTGCCTCCCCAGCACCCAATTTCCCTCTTTCTAGCAACTCTCAGTTTCCATCTGAAGGACTATGTTATTTGGGGAAAACTGACTTCACCCCCAGCTCCAAGGGCGGTACATGTGAATTAAGCCAGACGAATCAAAGTGGAACTGAGGACAGAGATGCGTTTTGTCCTTCCAGTGTAATGTAGACCCTGAAACTATTTTTGCTGCCATGAAGGAAATACACTTGAGGATGAACCTACACATCACAAAAACAGAACCCTCGGGCTGGGCCGGTGGCTCAGGCATTTGGAGCTCTGTGCTCCTAATGCCGAAGGCTGCTGGTTCGATTCCCACATGGGCCAGTAGGCTCTCAACCACAAGGTTGCTGGTTAAACTCCTCAAGTCCAGCAAGGGATGGTGGGTTCTGCCCCCTGCAACTAAGATTGAATACGGCACCTTGAGCTGAGCTGCAGCTGAGCTCCCGGATGGCTCAGTTGGTTGGAGCACGACCTCTCAACCAGAAGGTTGCTGGTTCGACTCCCACAAGGGATGGTGGGCTGCGCCCCCTGCAACTAGCAACGGCAACTGGACATGGAGCTGGGCTGCGCCCCCTGCAACTAGCAACGGCAACTGGACATGGAGCTGAGCTGCGCCCTCCACAACTAAAACTGAAAGGACAACAACTTGAAGCTGAACGACACCCTCCACAACTAAGATTGAAAGGACAACAACTTGACTTGGAAAAAAGTCCTGGAAGTACACACTGTTCCCCAATAAAATCCTGTTAAAAAAAAAAAAAACAGAACCCTCATGAAAATGTGAAATGCTGGATCAAACCACACCTGAAATCGTCTCTACCTCTGGACTTTTCAGTTGCATGCATCAATAAATTCTTTTCATTGCTTAAGTCATTTTGAGTTAATTTGTTTTCATTTTCAACCAAACGTATCCCTTTTGGTTGAAAGGGATGAAGGTGTATGACTGAGATAATAAATTTTACATAGTGGAAGAATATTCAAGCTGACATATGACACAGACTAACATTTTCCAAGGAACAGTCCCACACAAAATGAAAGAATGAGATGTATGCAAATCTACATGAGGTTTCAAACACCCCAAAGAAAAAGTACAGAATATCAAGGAGCTTACTTAAACATATTGGACAGCTCTTGCTGCCAAATTTGGATAAGAAGAGACAGTTGGACCCTCTAGGTGCCTTCTTAAAAACCTTTCAACATTTCCCTATCACCAACAGTTAAAAGCCAAACTCCTCAGCCCCTGACAATTTAGTCCACAAATAACTTTCAGTGTCGTGTCTATTTACAGCCCAAGCACACTATGTCGGTTACACTTAGCAGCCCTACGTGGCAGCCAGCATTAAGGACGGCCCCTAATCATGTTCCCCTAATATTCATTCCCTGTGTGGTCCTCATTGAATCATGGCTGGCCTGTGTGACCAACAGAATGCAGCAGAGGTGAAGGTGTGTGGCTTTCAAGACTAGCTTTGCCACTTTTGCCTTGCTCCCTTGGATCTCTCTCTCTCTCTGGAGGCTGGAGGAAGCCACTTGCCATGCTTTGAGGACACTCCAGAGCCCCAGGTGGAAAAGCACCGAGGCCTCCCAGCAGCTGTACCTCTGTGACGGAGCTCCTTGGGAAGCAGATCCTCAGCCACAGGCAAAGCTTCAGATGAGAGCAGCCCCACTGACATCTGACCATCACCTCGTGACACTGCTTCTCCACACCATCCCCAATTTCCTGACCCAGAAATCCTGGGAGATAAGAAATAATTATCGTTGGGTTTTTGTTTGGGTTTTTTTTTTTTTTGATATAGATTTAATTTTTTAGAGCAATGTTAAGTTTACAGCAAACTTGAGTGGAAGATTTCCCAGGTACCCCCGGGGCCCTACATACACCTCCTCCCCCACCATCAGCTTCTCCACCAGAGTGACACTTTCACGGTCTCCACAGTTTTGCCTTTTCCAGAATGTCAGAGTTGGAATTATACAGTATGTGGCCTTTTCAGACTGGCTTCTTTCACTTGGTCATATGCATTTAAGCTTCCTCCAAGTCTTTTCATGGTTTGGTAACTCGTTTATTTTTAGCACGGAATAATATTCCCTTGTCTGGATGTCCCACAGTGTATTTATCCATCACCTACTAAAGGACGTCTTGGCTGCCATAAACATCCACGTGCAGGGTTTTGTGCGGACGTATTTTTCAGCTCCTTCGGGTAAACAGGAGCTGGACTGTATAAGAGTATATTTACTTCGGTAAGAAACGGCCAAACTGTCTCCCACAGTGACTGCACCATTTTGAATTTCCACTGGCAATGCTTATTGTCGTTTTAAGTCATTAGGTTTGGGGTCGTTTGTCATGCAGCTTTAGATAACTAATACAATCTACCATTAAACATGTCTAGAATGCCTTTTACACCTTTTTGTCATCCTTACAAACTCCTACTTTTCCTCCAAGGGCCAATCAAGCTGTCATCTTTTCTGAGAAGCCTGCCCTGATTTTCCTCCTCTACCCAGGCTCTCTTAGCAGCTCTCACACTGTGGTCTCATTAAGTGTTTATTAATATAAGGTTATTTCTCCGACGATAGCTTATTGAAGGCAACAATTTTTAATTATCCAAATGTATATTCCCAAGACTGAAAATGTACATGCCACATTAAAAAGAGCTTAGCAAATGTTGATTGACTGAATAAACAACTGAAACGTCCGCTCTGGACAAGACAAAGAATACCTTACACTGGTCTGAGGAGAAAAGGAGGGGTAAGAAAGAAGGAAATAGTGGAGATAAGAACCAAAGATATTATTGCAGGACTGGTCTAGTTTCTAGCTCTTCAGTTCACTTTGAAAATTCCTTTCCCTGGTCGTAAAAATGCCAACAAGATACCAAGATGGCGCAGCAGGTAAACGCTGTGTTTACCTTCTCTTACAACCACATCAAAATTACAACTAATCTATAGAACAACCATTACTGAGAATCCCCTGAAATCTTGCTGAACTGAAATCTTACTGCCCTACAACTAAGGACATGCAGAAGAAGCCACCTCCAGACTGGGGCAGGGGCAGAGACACGCAGAATGGGCTTGTCCCACTCCCACGTGTGACCATTAAACATAAGGAGGGATATTTTGGCTGTGGGGGTCCACCCCACCCCCAGAGGAGCCAGAGATCCCAGCCCCACCGCAGCCCAGTGTGCCCGCGCCAGGGGGAGAAGTCCCCATAATTTCTGGTTGTGAAAACCAGCAGAGATTGTGACTGAGTGAGGCGAAGAGCAGCTGGAGCCCCAGGTGCTCCTCCTAAAGGGACGGCCCGAGGACTTACCACCAACGGAATCACTGGCTCTGAGCTCCAGCGATGGGGCAGAGGCTGGAAAGGCGGCAGGGACATATGGTGGGGAATTGAGTTGTCTGGCGTGGGACCGGGGCTGGAGAGGCGGCTTTCTCCTGGACGGGGGAGCAGGCGGAGACCACTGTTTCTTTGCTGAGCCCTTCCGTCCCCATACGCTGACGCAGGCGGCCGCCGTACTGAGTCTGCGCAGTTTGTTCGCCACGCCCTGGCGATTCGAGACCCGGCCCCAACTTATAGGCCAAACCGCTTGCAGTGGGTTTTTCATACAAACTGCCTGCCTCAGCTCATGCTGCAGACTTTAAAAGGTCTCTTAAAGGTTCACAGAACTCAGACAGGCAGCATGTGGCTTGAGTGTGTCCTGTACCTCTGGCTGATCAGCCCTAAGCTGGCACTAGCGGCAGCTGGCCTTGGTTCACGGCTTGGGTTCTCAAGGCGCTTCCAAGAACAGCACAGGGGGCAGCCATCTGCGGATTTCTTTGTGGCTCCTGCCGGGCGGCCCCAGGTGGGGCACAGGCTGTGGCTGAACTTGACCTACAGCAGGTCCCCTCCAAGGTGGCCCTGGGGTTAGCATCCCCCAGTGGCCAGCTTCAAAAGGAGCTGGGGCATCACGCAGCTGGCTCCAAGTATGACACACCCAAGGGGCAGATTGGGCAGGCACCAGAGTCTTGCTGAGGCAGGTCCTGCTCTGTGGGCTCAGCCCCTGCACAACCACTCTTCCACTGTGGTCATGGCCAGTCCTCACAACCACTGAGCCCACAAGTCAGTCCCTCACATTGATGGCAGTTATCAACCAAGGCTCAACCACAAGAGGAGGGCACATACACCCCACACAAGGGACACACCTGGAGCGTGTGGCTCAAGTGACCAGAAAGACTATGCCACTGAGCCCAATAGGACACCTACTACATAAGGCCACTCTAGTAAGACAGGAAGACATAGCAGCTCTACTTAATACATAGAAACAAACACAGGGAGGCAGCCAAAATGGGGAGACAAAGACACATGTCCCAAATGAGAGAAGAGAGCAAAGCTCCAGAAAAAGAACTAAGCGAAACAGAGATAAGCAACCTATGAGACGCAGAGTTCCAAACACTGGTTACAAGGATGCTGAGTGATCTCAGGGAGAACTTCAACAGAGAGGTAGAAAGCACAAAAATAGAGATGGAAGTCATGAAAAACACCCAGTCAGAAATAAAGAATAAAATAACGGAAATGAAGAATATATTACAGGGAATCAACAGATTAGATGAAGCAGAGGATCCAACCAGCAATGAAGAAGATAAGGTACCAGAAAACACCCAACCCGAACAGCAAACTGAAAAAAGAATTAGAAAAAAAAAATGGAGGTGGATTTAAGTGACCTCTGGGAGAATATCTAGCATACCAACATTTGCACAGTAGGGGACCAGAGGAGAAGAGAGAGTGTTGAGGGGGAGGCCGATTAGCTCAATTGGTTAGAGTGAGGTGCTATTCACACCAAGGTTGCTGGTTCGATCCCCGCATGGGCCACTGTGAGCTGCGCCCTCCTTAAAAAACTAAAGAAAGAAAGAAATATTTTAAAAAAGAAAACCTATTTGGAGAAATAATGACAGAAATTTCCCTAACCTGATGAAAGAAATGGACATACAAGCCCAGGAAGCACAGAGAGTCCCAAAAAGATGAGCCCAAAGAGGCCCACACCAAGACATATCATAATGAAAGTGCCAAAGGTTAAAGACAAAGAAACACTCTTCAAAGCAGCAAGAGAAAAGCAGTTAGTTCCCTATAGGGGAGCTCCCATAAGACTGTCAGCTGATTTCTCAACAGAAACTTTGCAGGCCCGAAGGGATTGGCACAAAATATTCAAAGTGATAAAAAGCAAGGACTTACAACCAAGATTACCTAGCAAGGCTGTCACTTAGAATTGGAGGACAGATAAGGAGCTTCCCAGACAAGAAAAAGCTGAAGGAGTTCATCACCACCAAACCAGTATTACGAAGAATCTTAGAGGGACTTCTTTAACATGGGAGGGGAGTTAAGGATGGGTGAAAGGGGAAGGGATTGAGAAGTACAATTTGGTTGTTACACAGTAGTCGTGGGGATGTAGGATACAGCACAAGGAATATAGTCAGTAATATTGTAATAACTAGGTATGGTGCCAGATAGGTACTATAATAGATATATCAGGGTGATAGACGGGAATGGAGTTGGGGGTAGGGTGGAAAAGGTGAAGGTATTAAGAATTACAAGTTGGGCCTTTTCACAAAGATGGCGCCGAAAGCGAAGAAGGAAGCCCCTGCCCCTCCCAAAGCCGAAGCCAAAGCGAAGGCTTTGAAGGCAAAGAAAGCAGTCCTAAAAGGCGTCCACAGCCACAAAAAAAGAAGATCCGGACGTCACCCACCTTCCGAAGGCCCAAGACACTGCAGCTCCGAAGGCAGCCTAAATATCCTCAGAAGAGCGCTCCCAGGAGAAACAAGCTTGACCACTATGCCATCATCAAATTCCCCCTAACTACCGAGTCAGCCATGAAGAAGATATAAGACAACAATACACTTGTGTTCATTGTGGACGTCAAGGCCAACAAGCACCAGATCAAACAGGCTGTGAAGAAGCTCTATGACATTGACGTGGCCAAGGTCAACACCCTGATCAGGCCTGATGGAGAGAAGAAGGCATATGTTCGACTGGCTCCTGACTACGATGCTTTGGATGTTGCCAACAAAATTGGGATCATCTAAACTGAGTCCAGCTGGCAAATTCTAAATACAAACTTTTTCACTGTAAAAAAAAAAAAAAAAAAAGAATTACAAGTTGGGCCGGCCCAGTCGCTCAGGCAGTTGGAGCTCCGTGCTCCTAACTCCGAAGGCTGCCGGTTCGATTCCCACATGGGCTAGTGGGCTCTCAACCACAAGGTTGCCAGTTCGATTCCTTGACTCCTGCAAGGGATGGTGGGCTGCGCCCCCTGCAACTAACAACGGCAACTGGACCTGGAGCTGAGCTGCGCCCTCCACAACTAAGCATGAAAGGACAACAACTTGACTTGGAAAAAACTCCTGGAAGTACACACTGTTCCCCAATAAAGTCCTGTTCCCCTTTCCCAATAAAATCTTTAAAAAAAAAAGAATTACAAATTGGTAGTTAATACAGTATGGGGATTATAATCAACAATGTTGTACAGATTATGTAAGGTGCCAGATGGGCACTGGGCTTATCAGGGGGATCGCTTCATAGACTGTGTAGATGCCTGACCAATAAACTACACACCTGAAGCTGAAGTAGAATAATATTGAATGTCAACTATAACTAAATATGTAGGTAGATATAGTCACAGGATGTGGAGTACAGCACAGGGAATATAGTTAATGGTATTGCAACAGCTATATAAGATGTCAGAGGGGTAGTAGCTTGGGGGGGGGTGCGTTATCACTTTATAAGGGGTTTAAATGTCTATTACATTACTTTGTACACCTGAAACTAATTTTTTTAAAAAAATGCCAACAAAAACCTAAGCAGTAGTGGGTGGTTCTATAGTGTCTTTGCTCTGAAAAATTAATCTGCAGGTAGAAAAATGTAAGAGCCATTGCAACAGAGAACTAGAGCAATAATGAGGCCAAAACCTGAGAGCCAGGGGCATAGCGGGGGGAAGGGACAAAGACTGGATCTTGACAGCATCTAGAAAGGAGGAAAAAACATTGGTTTCAGACACTTCCTGCTCAGAGCAAAGGGAGATGTGGTTTTAAAGGGGGCCAACCAGTGAGGGTAGAAAAGCTATGGGCTAGGGGTCTTTTTCCAGCATCTTGATAATAAAGATTATTTGGGGACAGAGGACAGAAAGGTCTGGAGGTAAGGCATTGAGTCTAAAAACAAAGTGAAATTTGAGAAGAGGTTGGATCGATGTCCAGTTAGAACGTAGCAAGGAGAGGAAGATCTTGGAAAGATTTCCAAAGTAGTGTCGAATGAACTCAAAGAGAGTCTGGAGACTTTGCTAGAAATTATGATAAAAGATTTAGTCAACGTTCTTAAAGTTTGCAAACTGGGGACACAGCTAGGCGAAAATCCAGAAGCATTCCAAAAAAGAAAGAAAAGTTAAGAGTTCTTACAATAAAAAGTGCTTTCTTAAGAAGACTCAGTCTTGAATTCTTAGCCCTAGGATTGGTCCAGGATGGTTATCAGTCAGATGTCAAGGTGTCTGGATGATACATACCCAGTGGTCTGGAGGATGGGTGCTAGGACGTCTGGTCACATACGGTGGTCTGAATAATGGATGTCAGGTGGATGTTAGGTGGCCTGCGTACGTGAGTCCTTCAGGGGGTAATCAGAGAGTTGTCTAGAGGTCTGGTGCACGTCCAGGTATTGACACATTATGAACTGATGTGTGTCCACATGATGACACAGGAACTGGGAATTTCAAAAGTGTAAATTCCCAGGCAAGTTAGAACCAGACTAGAATCGTTTCCTCAGGCCTCAACTTATTTGATTTTAGTAATTTAGCAGCTTGACTAGTGTGACTCCATTTTATTTCTTAAACACATTCCTCAGTAGAAATTGAGGACAAATGCTGATTTATAGACGTCAGTTAAGTGATTAAGCTGAGCAACACGACTAAAATGGCAGTATTAATAAATACACATGCATCCTCATATGTCAAACATTCACTTTCAGAAATAGACCAGTCTTTTAAGAATAAAAACACATTTTTTGCACATCTTTTCTTACAGTAATAATCTGTTCTTAACTTTATTAAAAATAACATCAGCATTATTAATAACTACAATTATTTAATGTGTTTGAAATTTCTCTGTATGTGTTTTGTCTTTAGAATATATTACCACATTTCAGAGTCCAAAAAAAGAATCAAAGTACAAAAACTATTTCAATTTTATGCCACAAAAGGGCAGAAATGATATATGCTATATTCTCTGATCATGTACATTAAATAGAAAATAAGAAATAGAAAATATCAAAAATACAAAAAAATACAACTAAAAATGCCTAATTCTGAAAATTGAACGTTTTAAGAACATAGAATAGTTAACATAGTATAATAACATGCTATATTTTAAAATAATAATAATCACTAATAACAACTGACACTGAGCATTGACTGCAAGTGCTTTCCATGTGTTCACTCATCTAATCTTCATAAAAATCCTAGGAAGATATTATTCCCATTTTGTAGATGAAGAAACGGGGCCCACAACACTTATGTAATTACATACCGAGTTTTTACAACAGAGCTTATATCTGTTGGGATGTTTTGGGCTACAAATAATAGAGATCTCAACTCAAACAATGACCAATGAGTCACATCACAGATATGTATTAAAAATGTATTAAAATTATAACTCAATAGACACCAATAACGAAAGATGAATACAAGTCACGTTTGACTTCTGCAAAGACAAGAGGTGCTCAAAGTGGTTACCATCAGCGTAATTTTAATACAGTTTTTTCCTTTCTTAAAAGGTGTGTACATTATTTTGGCTCCCTCTGTGTATGGTTTTTTTTTTTTAATTAGTTTCAGATGTACAGAACTTGAAACACAGGTTTGAACGCTGCATAACCTACCCCAGCAATTCCCCTTTTAGGTATTTGTCTAAATAAATTTAGCACTTATGCATCAGGTGACATGTGCAAGAATACTCATATACACACTCTATCCATAATGGCTAAAATCTGGAGACGACCCAATGGTAAGAAAATGGGCAGATCTAACGGATAAACAGAATATCAGACAGCCAAACAAACACCAGGATGAACAACGTAATGTTAAGTCAAATTATCAGGCTCCTGGTATTGCACGCTGCTGAGGGAGAAGTGCTGGTTTTGCTAGGTGTTGTAATACATATGTGGTTATGTTAAAAAATGTCAACAGTGTTTAGACATGAGTACTCAAGTATGTAAAATTTTTTGAGCACTGCATTGTAGTCTTTATTCAAGTTTATTTACAAATTCCTATCTCCCTAAGGTTGCTTTTTACTTTAACAGGTGCTTTGCACATTTACATCAGCTGTAGGAAGGGCTTTGCTGAAATGATGTCTAAGATTTATTTTGAACTATTCTAGGAAAAGAAGAAGAAAAACATGATAGATGAACCAAGGGCAGCAAAATCATGGTAACTATTGAAGCTGGATGGTCGGTATAGACAGGTTCGTGATATTCTTCATCTCTCTGTTTGGTGGATTTGAAATTTTCAGAGCAAAAAGTTTTTTAATAAACAAGCCAGTCCCAGAAGACAAAATATTTTCATGCCCCTCTTATACAGTTCAAAAAACAAGGAAAATGAAACTAAAAACATGTGTGACAATTAAGAGGAGGAACGGGGAAAAAACGAAAAACACAAATCCCGGCTCATGATCCCTCTGAGAGGGAGGCAGAGGCTAAGACGGGAGAAGCACATCTGTGAGTTCTTAGAAACAATCGACTTGTTGGGTTCGGCACTGGGCTCATGAATGCTCAGACTTTTTAACAGGTAACAGGACCCACACTAATGATGGCGCTGTGTATCCCCCAGTTCTGTGCCCCTGAGGTGAGAAGCAGGTAGGGTTCTGTGCCAGGGATCTTACTCTTCCCCAAATGGGAGTGATCTCTGCACTAGCAGTTGGGAAAGAGCGCCTCGGTTTTGTCTGCTACCAACTCCCCAGAAACTTTGGCAACTAGTCGCTTTGGGAAACTAATTCCTGTGTGTGACTGTTTCCTCACCTGTGAAATGAGCAATCTGGCCAAATCGTTGCTGAAGCCCCAATGCAAAGGGGAAACATGACTGAAGATCGGGCCGAAAGGCGAAACACAACAGGTGTCTCTGGCAACAGGTTTCCCTCCCGACACAGAGACCTCACCCCATCACACTCCCCTCCAAGGCCCTGGATGGCGCCTCCACTCTTCCCTGCTTCCTCGCTCTTGTAGAACCAGAGCTGAGCCCATTCCAGACCCAACACCCACCCAGAAACCCAACACCCTGGCCTAGCCGCTAATTATTCTCACAGGGGGAAATCCATTCTGCCTTCTTACCTGAAGACCCAGCGCAGGCCCGGTGGTTCGTGGGGCCATACGCCCAGTCCTCTCTTCACTCCTGGACATTGCTCCCACACACCCAGATGCAGGCAAGGCCAGAGGATGTCATTTGGTCCTCACAGTAAGGAACACTCAGAGAGCCTGCTTGGTGGCTCTGTGCCTCCCAGGCAAGTTCCACATGTCCCCTGCCTGTCCCCTCTGCCTTGCTCACAACCAGGAACTGGGAGTTCCCTGGAAGCCTCCTGCTGCCTCCAGCTTTATCTCAGGAAGCCCTCTGAGGCTGACTCCCAACCAATCAGAGTTGGGGGTGTGACGGACACTGGCTGGCTCCCTGGGCCTCGCTTCTGGGTGCTGGGGACTCCCCACTGCTGGAGCGGCTTCTCCCTGCCCGAGGGCTTGCTCTGAAGCCTCAGAAGGTAACTTTGCCCTTGCAAAGAGCAGACTAGAAATGCAGGGGAGTTAACCCCTCACAGCTGCCTTCCACCGCTGGCTGACTGGAGCCATGTCTGAGTTTCCAGATCCTTCGCCCTCAGGGGGGAGGAGGCACTCCTCCCAAAGAGCTAACCTGCTTCATAAAACACCTTTCCTGACTCCCTGGCTGGCTGCCCCACAACTCATGGATGGTCCCTGCACCTCAAAAACAAAGCTGCTTTTACTGGAATCTTTGTCTTAAGATCTGCTTCATTCATGTGGTTCAAAATTCAAAAGGTATAAGAATTCATACAGTGAAAGTTTCCCTCCCAGTCCTGCCCGCAGCCTCTGAGAACCCGTTTCTTATTTTTTTCCCGGGATAACCTGGGCCTACACAAGTGTGCATGAGTGTGTTATTTCTCACACATCTTATTTTACAAGTTAATGTTATATCAAAACCATAAATAAAAATCAGTATCACTTCCTTAGGAATAGAAAGGAATGGTAAAAGTAGACATAATGAATACAGACAAAATGAAACTCCTAGGAGACTTTGCTTGTTAAAGGGTCTGAGCCTAAGATGTACTCCTTTTCTGTTACCAAGAGGAGTAAGCGTCACAGGGAGGCAAAGGACCTGAAGATCCCAGGGGGGACTTTCTCCTGGATGGAATCAACAGAATTACAGAGAACCAGAAAGGGAATCCCATTCTCAAGTGGGAGCCACCGAAGAAAGCCACGCCTGTCCCAGCAAAACCAACTTAGAATTGGCAAAGCATCCCTCCAGAGACAGAATTGCCTTCATGGTCCTGAGCTGCAAAACCAGCTCTGAATTAGAGAGTCAGCTTTGCCACTTCCTATGTGCACCCACTGGCTTGATAAAGAAAACCCGCCCTGATTGTCCCCACCTACTGCGCACCTACTGCCTACTGCGTGCGGGCCCTGAGACATCCTGCATCTTCCTTCCTCCACCTCGAGGTCATTCAGACTGGCTCACTATGCAAAATGGGGAGACTGCAGAGAAAAATGTAAAGAAGAAACGTTCACTCACCAGGAATCCCATGGGTGACATGTTTTGGAATTTCTTTTGTCTTTTTTTTTTCAGAGACATTTTTTTCTCTTAATTGCAACCATGGTGGACACACAGTCTGACATGATGCTTTGTTGTTTCTCACTCGTGAATATTTCCCATTTCATTAAAAACTCTTCAACGTGGTATTTCATACTCCGGTTCATAAAATTTCACGATGGTGATCACTGCACTGTATACCTGAAGCTGAACAACAATGAATGCCAACTATAATTTTATATATATATATATATATATATGTATATATATATGTATGTATATACTTACAAGAAGCGGAGTACAGCATTAGGAATAGAAACAGTGGAAATGTAATGGCTCTGTGCGATGTCAGAGAGATAGTGGATGGGGGGAGGGGGGTTCACACAGTGTGAGGGATACAAATGATAAACGTCTAAGTATTACTTTGTCTTGTGCACCTGAAACTAATAAAAAAACATATATATATAAAAAAATAATTAAATTAAATTAAATTAAATTAAAAAAAAGAGTAAAATTTAAAAAAAAAAAATTCACGATGGTTTAAAGGAAAAGGCACCATGTTTACACCATGGGAATGGTTTTGATCCCTTCAGCTTTGAGCAACGGAACAGAGGTGTTTCCTGGCTCGAGTCTGGCCCCTCTTGAAACGCCCAAGCCTTGCTAAGTCCTCTCCTCCGCCTCTACTTCTCAGGACAAAGCCAGAAAAACAGTAGCAGCAGCTTAAAGGGTCTATGATCACCTTCAACTTTCCTAAACATTGGTCCTGAGGGTCTCAGGTTACGTGTCACATCCCCTGGAAATTCTCAGAATTCTTTTAAGATGGAGACAATATGTGACAGAAACACTGCCCCACGGTCTAGAGAGCGGCAAACACGCCCTTTGGGACTTGCCAGTGAGAGCAGGCCCAGCCCTGCAAATTTCCTCTGCATCACCCTCAACAGAATAGAGCTGTAGTGTTTCCCCTCCATGGACAGCCCCCCACACCTCAAAGCCAGTGAGAGGTTGCTCCAGAAGGACCCCTCCTGGTGCTGTGGGCATGGAAGGCCCACACGAAGGCTGGCGAGTTCTTAGAAGAACCTGACACATGTCCCGAAGTCCGGAGACCTACATGCACATGGAGACTAGCGCTGGCCTCCCTGCTGAGAAGTCCAGAGGAGCAGCCCAAGAGTCACACCCTGGCCTTTGGAGGACACACCCTGGGCCCCGTGAATGGTGCCCAGAATAGCTGCCCTTCCCGTTTTTGGGATAGGCTCCTGACCAAGACAACCGCTGTGACGTTTTAACCACTTCATGCCCAGACTCCTTCAAGCCCACCACTGTTTCTTCATTCACAATTTAATAGTAGAACCACTGAAATTTTAAAGGCACACATGCTAGGCACTCAGGATCTACCTCTGCAGGCGTGCACACTGGGGCACGCTCCCTCCCTCCTTCCCTCCTGCACCCAGGGTCAGACTGGCGTTCAATCTGATGGCGCCACTTTCTCTCACAGGGTCATGGTCCCTCATGGATCTGCGTCCATTTAATCCTGCCTCGGGGCGCTTCTCAGAGCTGTTCTCTCAGAAGGAGGCTTCGGGCTCTGGGACACCGCCACCCCCCACCCCAAATGCCCGCGGTGGGGGTTCAGTCACTGGCACGCATGTAGGACGGAGGTGCTGGGGTGAAGAGGGGATGGGGTGAAAGTGCTGCAGGATGAGGGATGTTCATTGGACAAAAATAACCTTTTCGCGTGTTCACCAAAAAAAGAGTTCCTTTGGGACAGAAAACAAAACCGTCACCTCAGGGTGGGAACACGCACCTTCCCGACAGCCGCCCACGTGCAAAAGAGGTGGACCTCTCAAGATGGCTCCTCTATATACACCCCCCCACAGGACGTTCCAACGCTGAAGCTTAACAGGAAGTGGGGTCTAGAGAGCACAGGACGCCCAGCTCCAGCCATAGACCTCCCAACTCCCTGGTCCATTTCCTTAAAGTGCCAGTTCGCTTTTATCATTCCCCTCTTTTAATCAAGATCTTTTCTCCAGGAACTGGGACCAGTGGCTCAGGCATTTAGAGCTCCGTGCTCCTGACTCCGAAGGCTGCCGGTTCGATTCCCACATGGGCCACTGTGCTCTCAACCACAAGGTTGCCGGTTGGACTCCTCCAGTCCTGCAAGGGATGGTGGGCTCCGCCCCCTGCCGCTAACAACTGGCAGCTGGACCTGGAGCCGAGCTGCGCCCTCCACAACTAAGACTGAGAGGACAACAACTTGACCTGGAAAAAGTCCTGGAAGTACACACTGCTCCGTAATAAAGTCCTTTCCCAATAAAATCTTTAAAAATGTGTATATATATATATATATATATATTTTTTTTTTTTTTTTTCTCCAAAAGCATCGTTGATCAACAGTCAGGTCTTTAGAGCTTGGGTTTTCCAGCCCTCAGCCTTTGGTCCCTTTAAAGGGAGTCAGGAAGGACTCCCTCTGGGTGTCATCTGTTCCATCAAGAGGAGAGTCATGGATCAGGAACAGCTGGTGTCTAGGGTTAGATGGGCATCAGGAGCAGAATGTTGTCATTTTTTAAGTGGGAACCATCTGTAAACCATGAAGGATCAGCTTTACCCAGAGGAGTCAGGAGAGGATCTGTCAGCCTCAGGCACTCAGGAGGGGCTTCCTCAGTCTCCGAATGGAGAAAAGTAGGTAGATTAAGGTTGTCGCAACGTGAAAGAGTTAAATAGAAGCAGTTAACAGAAGGATTTCATAGGGAGGAAGATAACTGACTGAAAGATGCTGGGTATAGAAAGTCAAAAGTCTAGGCAAGCTCACTGGCCAAATTCACCAAATCTAGGGTAGGCACAGTTCCCCATCCCGTCCTGGATCTTCTAACCAGGAGGGAAAGGTTTTTATTTAGCCCACTGATAAAGAATTAAAAGTTACACGTGTGCTGTCGACATCTGAAGAAAAACCAGAATTCTCCTTAAAAACCTACCTGAAGTCTGTTATAATTGTCATGAACAGATTCGTCAGGGCTTTGTGAGCATGAGTGAATTTTGCTCCAATCAATAGACCTTGGGACGTTCTTAGGAATTGCTCCAGGTGGTTTTCCAGTTCCCTGGTTTCCTCCCAGTTGGAGGTTTGCTTTTCTAAATCTTCATCAGGATGTTCCCATCCAGCAATCCTCAGCCAATGTCTCCCTCGGCCTTTATCAATTAACATTGATTAGCTGATACAAATCAGAAAACCCAGGCTGACAGGCCTGAATAGCAATGTCAAATTCTTACAGTCCTCAGTTATTTTAGGGAATTCTTTACGGTGGCTCGTAACTCAGCTTTAGTCCAGGGGACATGGGAGAGGTGGGGTTTTTTAGGATCTCCAGAGGGTTTGTCATGCAGGGTCTCAGCTCCCGCTCCCCACAGAAGAACGCAGGACATGGTGAGGCCAAAAAGGAACACCCACGGAGCCACAGATAGGGGAGTCATACCACTAATATTCTCGATGGCGGCTGGTCAAGACACAAAAGCCAGTACCCCAACGAGGGGTCTTCCTGTACCCCAGCCTCGCTGGTGGCTGGACGAGACATAGGAAGTAGGATCAAGATGATCCACAATCCACAAACCACTTGCTAACAGCACTTCCTAGCCCCTCGAAATAGGCATTCCATTCCTGTTTCATAAGTACAGTGCTGTTATCCAATTTAGTTTTAAGAAAATCAAGTTTGGGAATCTCAAAGGTTCCCCAAAATGGCGACTGATTTTCTGAGTTACTCTTAGTCAGATCTGTCCGTTTAGTTAACTACACGCACGAAAATTCCCCACCGGTTTTAAACATACACTCGGCCAGTGACCACGTTGGAGGCACAGTTTAGAAGGCTTAGACAGCAGAGATCCCATTTTTAATACTGGGCCCGAAACAACTCACAACTCGAGCAACCTGCAGGCTTAGCCAACTCTCGGGGAGTTCAGCTAAGGGCTGAGCTGGGTGGCAATCTTCTCACTCTCTCAAGGAGACAGCACAGTTTAATACCACTCAAGACTAACCAATTTCAGTAGAAATACCCTCTAATCCCAAGATAATTTTAGGCAAAGGCCAGTCTTTGTCTCAAAGGATAGCTTGTAAAGAATTCAAGCTGACATGCCACCACAAGCACTCATACAACAACAGACAAATAAGCCTCTAATGCATTCACACACACACCCCAAAAAAAATTTTTTGGTCTTTAATATAATTCCCGAATAAAGCCTGGGGCATAGAACCCAAATGGCTCAGTGAGACCTCAAAGCTGGCTTGCCCATGGTTCAGAAGCTGCCACAGTGCGTTCTTCTCTGGATCCTAGACGAGCCCCCCAAAATAACCTTTTAGATAGGTTTTATCGGCGGGAGGGAAAGACATTCCTGGCAGAGTTGTGTGGTGTCGGGAGTGGCCCGAGATGAGGCTGGAAGAGAGCAGGGTACCTCAAACGCACAGCAGAAGACAGGGCTTTCTCCTCTAGGCAACAAGGAGTTGTTGAAAGTTTTGGGTCACTGAGTCACATGAGTACATTGGTGTTTTTTGAGAGATCTGACGGCATGAAACTGAAGGCTGGGAGGGCAATAAGTAGGTCACTGTGTAGCAAGAGGTCATTTGTCTCTTCACATAGATTTAATGAAGAAGGACTCAGGATACAATCATTTTTATTAATGCTGCTGGATTTTACAACCAAATAACCCTTCTACTTTATTGTTTTATTTTCTAGACGGAAGAACTCCTACATGAATCCTCTCTTCTGTGACCCAGAGCCAGGGCCCAGCAGGCCTTCCTCCGGAGGACACACCCAGGAGTGCCCCTCCCCAGCAAACTTGTGAAGTCTTTCTTACCCCATCTACAACCTTCCTTTTTTCCCTACCTCTTAATGTCATTGCCCAAGAAAAATCCCCACTTTGGCACCAGGTGCCAAGGGTCGCCAGGCCTGTCACACTCAATAGCAACACCCTGCCTGGCAGAGTGAATGGCCCTCAGCCATCATATCTTCCCTTAAGATAGAACGGGCAGCGGCCTCCAGTTCCACCTGCTGAATCCCCAAATGCCTCTCCCTCCAGGGAAGAGAGACCCTCACTCTCAGCCTCACCAGTCATCAGAAAATGAGCCTTGGCGCTAAAACCACAGAAGGTGCGAACCAGCAAGCCAGTGGGTGGGGAGCCAGCTCAGGGGATGGGCTGGGGAGCCTTCTATTCTCCACAAGCAGCAGAGTCCAGGGTGGAGGGAGCATCAGGCTTTTCTAGTTTAGCAACTTGGGGGGTTTTCTGTGTCCAAAACACTCAGTAAACATGTTCCAGAGGCAAAGGGAAATAAGTTGGAAGTCAGTTTCTTCACCCAGCACAGGCTCTGGCTGTTTTCAAATGACTCCATCGTGACCTGCAGCACCTGTGTACTTGTCAGAAAGGCAATTTTGTGACCTGTCCCAGACCCACTGAACCAGAAACTCAGCCTTCTGCGTTCTAACAAGTCACCACTCTGTGCTTTGAGAAGGTGGTTTTGATCCACCTTCCAGCCGGAGAACTCCAGCTGGAGAACCACTGCCTGAAAGGCCTTTTGGTACGGTTTGCCCCCGTGCAGGGGAATGGGGGGCTGCAGGGGCTCCCCACTCCACAGAGCTCTCTAGCTCCCCAGGCTCCTGACACTTCCCTTCCTTCTCTCAACCTCAGTTTCTTCCTGGAACCCTGGGACCTCCTGGTTCCCACACCGGGATTTCCTCGTGGACCTGACTTTGGGTCTCCCTTCCCCACCAGCACCCCAACCACTCTCTGGCAGCCCCCTGTTCATGCCAACCCCCAGCTTCCCAGAATTCTTCTTAGTCCCCAGTCCCCAGCCCTACCCAGACCCCCGTGGCCCTCCCCGGCCGCTCCCTGCAGCCTGCCAGCCCCTGGACCCCCGCTCTCAGGCGCTCAGGCCTCCTCGCCGTCAGGCCCCACGAGCACCAGTGGCTGAGCGTTCTTGCCCTTGTCGTGCCAGCACACGTCGAAGAAGGGGTACACGGGCCCGGGGAGGCGCTCGCGGAAGGCAAAGAGCAGCTCCAGCGCGTCGGCGTCGCTGGCGTCGTAGAAGGAGAGGACGCCGTCCGCAAAGCTCAGGTAGAGGCCGATGCGCGCGGGCCGCGTCTCGGGGCTGCGCAGCGCCCGCGGCTCCTTGGCTTCCACGTGGGCCTCCAGCACCTTACCTTCGCGCAGCCCCAGGATCCAGAAGCCCTGCGAGGGCACGGTGTGCAGCCGGCCGCGGCGGCTGGCCTGGGCGGCCACGACGCCCAGCGCCCAGCGCGGCTTGTCGCCCACCGCCACCTCCCAGTAGTGCTCGCCGGTGGAGAGCAGCTGGTGCGCCACCAGCGCCACGGCCTTGTCGAACTGGCGCGGGTCGTCTCCTGCCGGCGGTGCCTTCTTCTCAGAGCACTCCACGCGGCGGCAGGACGGCGACAGCACCAGGCTCGGGTGGGCAGTGCTGGGGTCGAAGGTCAGCTCCTTCATCACTGCCAGGACGAGACCCATCAGGTTCCTGCGCCCCCGAGCCTTTTCCCACAGCCGGCTGAGGGGCTACCCTGGTCTCCTCTAATCCTCCCAGCCCCTGGGGAGAGGTAGGAGGGGGCTGGGAACCCCTCTCTGCTTACAGACTTCTGCCAAAGACTGCACCTTTCTGAGCTTCAGACTGCTCAGCTGTAAAACAAGGTCGTATGTGCCTCCTCACAGGCTTGTGGATGGATTAAGTTGATACAAGGCCCAGATCACAATGTAGGAGGCCGTCAGGAAGCCTGGTCCCAGGCCAGCCTCTACATCAAGGGGCTGTGTGACCTGCCAGTCTTGACCTAGTCTCTGGGTCTTAGTGTTCTCTTGGATAAAGCAGAGGCCCCAACGTCCCCCCACCCCATGTGCACGCATCCTGGAGCCTGTAACCTGGAGGATGTAACCTGTAATCACCCCATGTGATCCAGCTCTTGTGGAGACCAGTCTGAGCCCTTGGGTCTCCCCAGGCACAGGCCACCAGAATCAGTGTCCGACCCAGGCCCGTCCCCAGGGCTCCAGCTCTGCAGAGCCTCAGGCCCCAGTTAGCAGGCATTGTCGTCTCCATGGTCCAGAAGGGGCAGGGATCACACAGGGCTCAAACCCAGGCCCCAGCCTCCCCTGCTGCCAGCAGCAGCAGCAGGAGCAGCAGCAGCTCCCTTTCTGGAAGCAGCATCCTCTCCACATCAGACAGCCTCCTGCAAAGGTCCCCTTAGCGCAGGTTACGAGTGTGCAGGGGAACCCCAGAGGTAAAGGGGCACTGGGCACCTTTTGCCAATGACCGTCCCATCAACCACACAGTTACAAACATAAACCTGGAGTCAGATCCGCCGAATACCTGGCATCATAGCACGGAACATCTTCCTCCACACTTGGAATTTGAAGTCATCTGAGATGACGGGCAGCTGGATGTCCAGACGTGCAGGCGGCGGTGACTCCGCCAGGATCTTCCGCAGCCTGGGGTGGAGAGGTGTGGGGAGGTGTCTGTGAAGGGACTTCAGAGGAGGCATGGGGTGGGGGGGACCAAGAGACAGCACCCCAAAGAGAGGAGGGCAGGGCTGTGCCGGAGTTCCAGGATCTCCCCACATCACACCCTGGCTTACCACTTTAGCTGCAACAGTCGGATGTATCCAAACAAATAGATCCGAAATTTGTATACGTAAAAATGTTACTTATATACAAAGCAGCTCAAATTGTTCTTAAATGCATAAAATACTCCATATATCAATTTTTTGTGTGTTTTTTTTTTGTGTGTGGATTTCTGACACATTTTGGAGGGGAAAAAAACAACAATTTGGAATCAATTAACATAGCAAAAGAGTTAAAACTCCTCTGCTGAATTTCCAGTTTGAAAAGGTGAGAAGTTCTGGAGAGGGACAGTGGTGATGGTTGCACAACAGTGTGAATGCACTTACCGCCATGGAACCTAAAATGTATACTAAAAAATGCTTAAAATGGTCAATTTTATGTTATGTATATTATACCGCAATTTGTGTTTTCAATCTTCGGTTAGGATAAGGCCCAAGCTTCTCAGTCTTCACGGTTTGCCGCCACCTGCCACACCAGCTTCATCTTCTCTCCCTCGTGCGAGTCTTTGTAATGCTCTTCCCCCGCCAAGTGCAGTCCATCCCCCAGCACCTAACACCAATGTGCACCCCTCTGGGAAGCCGGCCCTGGCCACCCACGTCCCTCTTCTGCAACACGGAGCCCAGAGTGCCCATGGCCCTGCCCATGTCTGCCTAGGAGGTCACTGAGCAGCTGGACCTGGTAAAGTCCATGTCTATGTTCAACACAAAATGTAGGGAAATTGCAGTGGGCTGAACAGGGGTTTGCTGGCATGTCGTAAGGAGAGGGGAGCCAGCCAGTGTCCCTAAAGACAGGGCAAATTTTGGGGGAGGGGGAGGTGCAGGGCCTGGTTGGTCTCACCTGTTGGTCACCAGGCAGTATTTCTGGAGAAAGAGAAACAGAAAATGGAGGTGAGACAGGCAGGGGAGACTGAGACTTCTGAGGATGGGTTGAACCAACAAGAATGCCAAGTGAGGGGTCAGCAAGAATCAGAAAAAACAAAAGAAACCCAGAGTCAAGGCCACCCGCAGCCCTTTATCTCTGTGTAAATTAGAAAAAGGCACCTCCTTCCTCAAGAAACTAATTCTACCTGGTCGAAGATTGTCCTGATACATATGCGAAACTACAGTCGGTGATAAGAATGGTGCCTGCTTGTGCAGTGCCCAACCTGAACAACCATACAATAGGACTAGGACCCTTTCCTCCTCCATGTGTGACCCTGGCTTGTCCCTGCCTCTCTCTGACCTCAGGATCCCTGTCCAACAACAGAATGAGGTCTGTACGGCCTGAAACCCAGCCAACGGACAGAGAGGGGAGGCTGTTCAGTGCTCACCGTGAGAAATTCAGTCTGTGGCTTATCCGCCACCTGCTCCAGCACCTTGTCCATCTGTCGCAGTTGCTCCAGGTAAGAGTTCAGGTGCCCCAGCTCCCGCCGCAAGGCCACCCCTGCCTCATTCCGCACACGCTCGGCCTCACGATCCAAGGAGCCCTCCAGTGCAGCCAGGAACACCCGCATCTTGCCCAGCTGCTCCCCCACTGCCCCCCGGAACTGACGCACTGTCTCCTGTGGGGCAGACAGGCAAACACAGTGTACTGGGGCCCCCACAGCCTGGACCCCCCCCACCCTGGGCTCTGCCAGGCTGAGACCCTCACCTCCACCTCCACCAGCTGATGCTCCAGCACGGCCACGTTCTTCTCCTTACGCGTACAAGCCTCTTGCAGCTGCAGCTTCTGCTGTGGGAGCTGTGTCTGGGGGGAGACATAGAGAAGTGATGCTGTCACACACGTCCCAAGACCACACCTCTCACCCTAAACCTGCCCTCATGACTCAGCCTCAATGCCAGCTCCTCGTCCAACCAAGCTGGCATCTTTCCATTCCCCAAACGTCCTTGCAGGTTTCTGGGCCCTGGCCCATACTGGTCCTGATGTTTGGAATGCCTTACCCTCCCTTTGTCCATTTAGGTAAGGCCTCCCCAGCCTGATCTCAGCCCCTCAGCAGTCGGCCGCCAGCACAGGTCTTTGGGAGGATGATAAACACAAATGTGGTTGGGCCTCCTCCACCAGAGTTTGGCACACAGCAGGCAGGCTTTGGGGTGGGGGGTCGGGGTGGGGAGTGTAGGATGTGTGAAGAAGAAATGTGGCCTCCTCCAAGCCTGGGCTTCACCCCAGACTTAAAAGCAGAACATTAGTAAAGCAGCCCACTCAATCTCCCTGCACACTTTGGGCTGGGGGAGGGGGGCGGGCAGACAATTTAATAAGACTGTCTGCACATCAACCAACCCAACAGATCTGTGTGCGGGATCCTATCCCAGGCCTGCCAGTTTGTGACTCCTGAAATGGGGGTTGTCGGAGGGTTCCTAATACCTCCTGCCAAAACCACTCTGCTGGGAGATTCACGGCCCTGGAAACAGACGGCTCCAGTCCTGCCTCCATGGCTTCCAACCCCCTTTTCCTCTTCTGCAGAATGGGAAGAGTCATCCGCACCTCACCTGTGGCTGCACCAAAAGGGCAGCCTCCTTCCCCTCCCCCTAAGGGAAACTGGAAGACCCCACCATGTGCTGTTTGTGGGTGAGTGCCTGCCAGCACGGGCTACAAGATTGAACCACGGCCTCCCTGGCGAGTTGCCAGGGCAATCTCCTCCCCTAGACGTACTCCAGGCGGACAGCCCCACCTGCTGCAGCCCCACCCGCCTGGTGGCTCTGAGCACGGGGGCCGGGCCGTCAGAGGGGTCAGAGGAGGCAAGGCTGAGCCATGGGGAAGAAACGCGACGTCATCCTGGAGGTGCTGGAGAACCTGGATCCCAGCGAGCTCAAGAAATTCAAGCTGAAGCTGGCCGTGGTGCCGCTGCGCGATGGCTTTCGAAACATCCCGCGGGGGTCGCTAGTGGCGCTGGACCCCGTGGACCTCACTGACAAGCTGACGGCCTTCTACCGCGAAGACTACGGCGCGGAGATCACCGCAGAGGTGCTGAGAGACATGGGCATGCAGGAGGAGGCATTCCGGCTGCAGGAGCTCCAGTGAGTCCCCAGGGCCTGGCAGATTCCATTCAACTACTCCTGAGTCTTAGCAAAGGGTCAGGTCTGGCCCCAGCCCCTCCTGCTCGCCAAGGATCCAGGCGGCCAGTCCCACCCCAGCCTTCTTGTCCCCCCTTTCTTCAGGCTTCTTCTTGGGGTCCCCCTTCAGACCTCTGGCCAGCACCTCCCTGCGGCTCAGGGCTGAGCGGATGCAGACCCTGGCAGACTATACCCGGCTCCACTTGCCCCCTGGAGGCTCCTGGGGCTCCTGGTGCCCTGTCCGGTTTCAAGGACTCTGTTCTTTGTTCGCAGATAAAGACGGACGAGGATGAGAATTACGAGATTTTCAGCAGAGGTGAGCCTGGGTTGGGAGGGCTTCTGGGCTAGGAGAGCAGGGCACTGGACTGGGCACGCACGACAGGAGTGGGAGGCAAGCGGAGGCTGGGCCCCTACGTGAGTCTTGGGACCTTGAATACGAGCCTGAGGACTAGGGTGTCCCCACTCAAGGAGTCTGGGGGCCAGGGAGAAATGCAGAGCAATGCGGGTGTTTCTGGGCAAAGATAAGCCGCAGAAGCTCACCCCGACCACCGGTCCTAGGAAGACGATGGCAGTTTCTCCACCGCGGGGACAGAGGACCGCTCCGTGCCTCCGGACCCCGCCGCCTCCGCCCACCCTTGCACCTGTCGTTTATTCTTCCACAGGCGAATAAATGCTTTGTGACAGACCGTCCTGTGCCTGTGTAGACCTACGTGAGATTTGCCACACGTATGGCATGGGCGAGCCACTGTGTGCCCGTGTCTCCATTTGCCAATGTCTGGGTGTCTGCTGGGTACCGGTGGGGATCGCACACCTTCGCGGCGTGCACAACTACGTACGTGTGGGCACTGGAAGCGTTCAGGACTTCCAGCGCCAACCAGAAACACAGTCCGGACTCGGGTCTCGGTGCCAGCCAGGGCTGCGTGGCCAGGCGTGCCTTGCCCTCCCCGCCTCCCCTTCGGTTAGGCCCCATCTGGGGACCGTCAGGCGCGCCCAAGTACTGCAGCTCCCGGCGCCAGTGGGCCTCTGAGAGGCGGCTGTGCTGCGCTGGCCGGCCCCACCCCAGACTCCTGGCCACGCCCTAAGCCCCGCCCACCCCAGCGCCCCAGGTGCCCGCGCGCACGGGCTCCAGGCCCGGACTCAGTCCTCTACTCCGCCCCCAGCTCCTCAGACTTGGCTCAGTTCCTGCGCCCCCCGCGCCCCCACATCTCCGGGCGCGCTGCGTCTAGGTTTGCGCCGCGCCCATTCCGCCACACCCCGCCCCGTCCAATGCCATCCAACCCCGCCCCCTGCCGGCGGGCGCGGGGTCCCACACCTTGAGGCGCGCGTGAGCTTCGGCGGCGGGCAGCAGCTGGTGGCCGCGGTGCGAACCCAGCGAGGCGCACACGCCGCACACGAGCAGGTGGTCCTGCTCGCAGTAGATGCTGAGCGGGTCTAGGTGCTCCTCGCAGTGGCCCTGCGGCACCTGCGCCAGGCCCTCCACCAGGCGCGCCAGCTGCAGGTTGGTGCTGAGCGCCTGCGGTCGCGTGGGTGCCTGGCAACAAGGGCAGGGCGCCGTGCCGTCAGCCGCCGGCTCCCCTGCCACGCGGCTCAGGCAGGCGCGGCAGAAGCTGTGGCCGCACTCGGCGGTCACGGGCGCGTCGAACAGCTGCAAGCACAGCGGGCAGGACAGCTCTTGGTGCAGGAGGCCGGGCGCGGCCGACATGGCGGATCTGGGGAGAGGAGAGGTCGGTCAGCCGGGCTCAGCGGGGCCGCGATCCCGGCCCAGCCCCAGCCCCAGCCCCAGGCCGGGTCTGCGGCCCCACACACAGCAGCCCCAGCCTAAAAACACTCACATCCCTTACGGGATGTGACTCGGGTTCCGGCCAAGGGGGAAGGGGGATTCAGTCTCAACCCCAAAGACGATCTCAACTACAGTTCTCAGCCCCAGACCCCAAAACATCCCCTATCCGGGACATTGTCTCAAGCCTAGTTCCTAAACAGGAGCCCGCGGTGCAAACCCAGGTTTTCCCCTGTGTTAGCCCCCAATTCTCCAGAGACCCCACCCCCCGCTCCTCTCCAGGATCTCCAGCCCTCCCCGCCCCCATATCTCCAGGAGGCCCCCAGGATCCACGGGACTCACAGGTCTGGTTGGAGATCTTGGGCAGAAAGGAGATTCCCAGGAGGCTCAGTGGAAATCAGGCCTACCTAACCGTGCGGGGTGGGGGCAGGCAGAGCTGTGTCTTCAGATGTGTTAGGGGCGGCCGGCTGCTGGCTCAGAGCAAGGACAGGGGACTCTCAGGGGCAGCTAGCTGCGAACACCACAGCACCCGCAGCGAATAGCAGACAGACCCTCCCAGACTGAGCCCTGACCCCATGCCTATATTTAGTAGCCCTGCCGACTCCTTCCATCTCTTCTGGAAACCGTTCTAAAAGGACTGAGAGGTCAGGGAACAAGCATCATATGTCAAGGCCACCTGTCCTGGACCATCTTAGTGTCCTGTCCGCTGCCCAGTCTGGAGCCAGGGCTCAGAGCCAGCAGGAGACAGGGCCTCAAATACCAGAGAAGACAGAAACTTGGTTGGGAGGGGTCCCCTTTTCTCCCACCCCCACCTCCAAACTCTCCAGCTTCCCCCTTCCCCGGTGTGCCCTCCATCCCCAGCTTGTCACACTTATTTCCTCTGTAAGCTTAGGGCTCTCCAAGGTCACATTGAGACTATTATCTCCACCTGCCTGACAGGACCTCACCCCAGCCTGAAAGATTTTCTTCCTCCAGAGCTGAGGGGGGAGTCTTTTTTCTGTTGGTCTCTCCAGCGTCCAGTGCAAACCCTGAGGCAAGCGGGCCTCCCCAAATGCTTGGAAAATAAGTGATCAAAGGACAGTTGGATCCTTCAAATCAGTTTAAATTTCGTTTTGAAGAAAAACCAAAGTCCTCACTGCGACCTACAAAGCTCTACCCAATCGGACCCCATTTATCTCTCCTCCCTCCCCCACCCCGCAAGCCTTGGCCTTTGCACTTGCCGTGCCTTCTGCCTGGAAAACTCTTTTGAATCAAGGTAGTGCACTGTCCCCTCCATGTACCCCCTCAGATCTTTACCCAATGTCACCTTTTCAGTGAGGCTTCTCCAAACTCCGATTTTACTTTTCTTCATAATGAGACAGGTTAGCTAGGATGTCGCTAGGCAGACAGGGAGGTCCCTGGTGGAATAAACAAAGACAGCCATATCCTAAAACTCCAGGTTTTGAAATCACTCCTTCCTTGTAACACCCCCTTGAGGTTAATCATAAAATGCCTTTTGGCCTGACAAATGGAACAGATCTGACAGATAATTCCTTCACGATGGGCAAGCAGAACAAACCTGGTAGACAAATTTCATTATGCCAGCTCCCTTTCCCCAAACAGGAAAGGGAAGGTATAAAAGTAAGAGCTTTTGCCTCTGTCACTGGACTTGCCCCTCCCACTCAGGAGCTCGGACCCTTTGCTTTCAATAAACTATCCTCTTTTAAAAACTCTTTGCCTCTCCTGGGTCCGTGTTTCCATTCTTCAGTCTCACAATCCCGGCACTCACTCCCTCAAAATTCCCCTACAGCATTTGGGGACTCACAGAGACATGTTCCTACTTCAATAACATTTATCACCATCTGACATGCAGTGTATTTAACTTGAGTTTTTGTCTGTCTCCTCCTACCAGAATGTAAGTTGGTCTCCAACTTATAATAGAGTGTGCGGAACACAGCCTGTTCTTGATAAATACACTGCAAATGAGTAGACGCCACTAATTCACTCAGTCCTGGGCTTTTGGCCGCCAAGTCACATTTTCTCTCAGCTTCCCTCAGCCTTTCCCTGAATTTACTCTCTCTCCCTAGACCACTCTCTCAGAGTTTCTGTTTGTCTCTTAATTTCCCTCTTTGGACGCACTTTGCCTCACTTGGGTTTTTAATGTTCATGTGTTTTAATTTTATCCCCAATGTGCACACGAGGCATTCTGGATCAGTGACAGACTTCTCATTAAATACCTCACAGTAAATCGTAAATGTTTTGGCCCCCTATGCCCTAGGGTGATGCGATGAGAGCCAGGTCCATCATCTTATGAGAGTAACCAGACCCCCCATCGGTGAGCACCAAGAATGATTTTTCCTGCTTATAAAAAGGAAGGAGGCAGCTGTCCCCCTCCTCTTCTCACTCCAACTCTTTAGCAGGTCAAGAAATCTCCCCAGGGAGCAGACAGCTCCTTACACATCTTGGTTATGACAAGCCTCCAAGTCCTGGGGTTCATTTCTTCTTGAATGCGTGAATCTCTTGCATGGTGGCCAGCTTAGGAAGCTACTCCAGGCTTCCTGGCACCTTGGAGTCTTAACCTAAGAACCTTGCTCAGGCTGTAATCATTTGGGCCTCTCAGAGAGAGATAAGATAAGTTTTATTATTCTTTTAGATCAGAGCAAATGAACTATAAAAAAGACTCCAGATTTAATTCGCACGGTGTGTGAGCAGTCTCAAGAAGCCAACGCTTTTCACTGGAACCCTGGGAAACCTGGGGACGTTTAATGTCCCCCTCTATCTCTAAGCCTCTGATTTTCTCTCTGCCATTTTTGATGGCTCAAACTTGGCCCTAGGTTAGCAAACAGGAGTAGGGGGGCATCCGAGCATATCTAGAGCTGGTCTCTGAAACCACAAGCCATTTCACTTTGGCTCAGAAAAGTTCACATCCTGAACGTCCATCTTACCTGGAGTTTCCATCACTGCCAGGCTGGGGCTGAAGTTTACGGTCACTACGAGTGGGTAGCCAGGACAGGGAGGGGACAGTCAATGCAATTCCTCTCTGTCAATGGGCCAGGACTGACCTCTGACCCATGGAAAGGACATTGATTGTCTACAGCAGGTTGGAGGACAAGAAGTGGCCAGAAACCACATCTAGGGAAGGAGAAGGGAAGGACAAGAGTGGCTGACCCTGCGCCGGAGCTCAGAAGGGGCAGATTTCAGCTTGTGCTAAGGGAAGGGAGAGCTTCCCAACAGCTGCAGTGATGAGTGCACAGGGGATGAGCCCCCTGTGTTGGACAAATGCCAAAGGAAGCCAGGATCCCCCGGCAGGGCCAGTGCACACACAGGTCCTGCGTTCTGACATTGCGAGTGTATGCTCTGAAGACGTCACCTACCTCTTTGGGCTCTGGCATCCTCAGCTGCAGTATAAGTAGGATAATGCCGTCCCTGAAGGGCTGTCATGAGGATTAAATTTGATATTGTAACAAACACCAGGGTCGCTGTGCTGGCCCCAAAGGGCTTAGGAAGTGCTGTCTTCCACTACAGGTTCAAACTTCGACTCTGCTCTTTCTTTGTTGTGTGACCTTGGGCAAGTCCCTTAACCTGATTGTCTCAGTTGTAAAGCAAGGATCATTAAAGACTAGTATCAAGAATATTGGACTGTGGGCCAGCCTGGTGGCTGGGGCGGTTGGAACTCTGCGCTCCTAATGCTGAAGGATGCTGGTTCAGTTCCCACATGGGCCAGTGCCAGATGGCTCAGTTGGTTGGAACGCATCCTCTCAACTACACAGTTGCCAGTTCGATTCCTCGACTCCCGCAAGGGATGGTGGGCTGCGCCCCCTTGCAACTAACAACAGCAACTGGACCTGGAGCTGAGCTGCACCATCCAAAAAAAACAACACAACTTTTGCATTGTGATAAAGATTCAACAAGCTAATTCATGTAAAGAAAGCTCCTAGAACAAACAATGGCAGGCCCCCCAGAAAATGTTCAATCTTCCCTAGAACCCTGTAAGGTCAATAACATCATCCCCACTTCACAAGTTGGGAAACTGAGACTCAGGAACTTGAACAATGACAAAAGCACCTACTATTTGCTGGGCCTGTTCCAAGCATGTCACAATTCTTAATCTATGTATAACTTCATAACAATCCCACCGTGGTTCCTATTTTACAGGGAGACAATGAGGCACAAAGAGATTAAGTGATTTGCCCACTGTCGTTCTGGCCTTGGGAACAATCTGGCTCCAGCAAACAAAGGGTTACTTTTGTTGGGTGGAGGGTCACACACAGAAAACCTCTTACCACCACCAACTGCTCTGGCTCTAGTCCAGCGGGAAAGGGTGGGCCTGAGGTGAGACTGGAGGAGGTTCTTTCTTGCCAGGGGTCAAAGCCCAGGGCTATGAGACTTTCCCCAGAAACGGAGCTCAAAGGAGAAGGGGTTAGTTACTAAGGACCCATGAGTGCATTGCTGAACCCAGAGAGGGGACGACCCTTCCCTACGTCACATAGCTAAGAGGCAGAGGGTCTGGGAATCAAATTTGTGTGGGTCCAACACCTCTCACCTCCTGCTCTTCCCACTATCCAACAATCTTCTGAATGTGCTTTATAAATTCTAGAGCATTCTGGAAAGAGGAGGAAGTTAATATTACCATCACCATTCCTGCCTGAGAGAGGCATACATTTCCATATATATAATCTCTCCAAGCAATTTGTCAGTTTTTGAGGACACATTCGCTTTGAAGATGTTGGTTGACTTCGGAGTCAGATGGACATGGGGTACAATCGGTTTCATTTTCTACCAGCATTTCCTCCTCTGTAAGGTGGGAATAAATACACACACCTCAGGGGCTTACCGAGAGAAATAAATGAGATTATGCCTGTTAAGTGCTTAGCGAGTGCCTGGAACAGGAAATTCAAAAAATGGAAGCTGTTGTGGCTATTATTAATCTTCCACGGCTCTTACCACAGGGGCTGGGTATCGATAGATCATTAATACATGTTGTTAGAATAAAATAGATTCTTCAAAGACGCTGTCTCCGTCTGAGTTCAGAGTCTACCATGGACTCACGGAGCACAGCCACCTGCCAAAATATGTTCCGACTGAGCTCCAACCTGACACCCATGACTCACCTTCCAGGCGAGAATTTTAACCATTTCACATGTCTGTTGTCATCACTTCCCAAGACACGCAGCTCCTGGGACCGAATCCTGGCTCTCTCAGAAAGCATCTGGCAAGGTTTTAGGAGCCAACTGGTAGTCCATGTTAGGCTGGAATATTTATAAGTGGATGAGCAAATGGTATCCCCATTTTACAGACAAGGAAACTGAGGCTCAGAGTGATAAAGCACACACAGCTAAGCTCCACCCCCCTTTTTTTTTTTAACCCCTCATTTCTCTCCCATATGTGGAATTTGGGAAGCTACATGCTTCTGGCTGCTAGGCTTCTATGATTCTAACGTTCTATGATCTGTGCGAGAAGATGCTAAATTCAGGGAAACATGGAGGCTTCAGGGTTCTATAATCCCGATGCTAAGCCTTGGCGTTCCAGGAAACTGGGTTCCTGGTCTGTGTTAGCCAGTGCAAGCCTGGAGACGCAGGCACCACCCAGGAGCCCCTCTCCGCCCGGTCTTCCGGGGACCACCTGGCCCACCAGCTGGAAGATGGCATCCTGGCGCCTCCCGATGGCCAGGTGACTGAGGCCTGAAGTCTCAGTGGGTGGGAACCAACCGGGTGGTGGGCGGCACCCGATACCGGTGCCCCAGCGCAACGGGCTGGGGCGGAGGCGGGAGGCAGGAGAAGGCGGGGAACTACAGGTCGCGCCATAGAGCAGACTTCCTCGTCGTCGGCTAACACCCGGGGGGAGAGGCAGCGCGGCAGCCGAGGCGGCAGGGCACCCCAGGAGCCATGGGGCGCGCGCGCGACGCCATCCTGGAGGCGCTGGAGAACCTGACGGCCGAGGAGTTCAAGAAGTTCAAGATGAAGCTGCTTTCGGTGCCGCTGCGCGAAGGCTACGGGCGCATCCCTCGGGGGACGCTGCTGCCCCTGGACGCCATGGACCTCACCGACAAGCTCGTCAGCTTCTACCTGGAGGGGTACAGCGCCGAGCTCACGGCGGCCTTGCTGCGGGACATAGGCATGAAGGAGCTGGCCCAGCAGCTGCAGGAGGTCACAGGCCAGGGTGAGCGCGCCCCTCCACAGGCCCCATTGACCCACCGGCCCGGACGTTGCCCTCGGACTCTTTCGCTTCCTGTTCTTCCCACCCTCTGGTTAAAAGCCTCTTCTATCCTGCTGCTGGGGAGGGAGCCTTCCAGACCGAGGGGCCCGTGACACTGGGGCCTAGAGAAGCGGCGGAAAGGGAAGGGGACCACTTGACTTATTTCCTTACAGGCTCTGGGGCCGCACCAGCCGGGATCCAGGCGGCAAGCGTGTCAGGTGAGGCTTCACACCCAACCTCGCCTGCTTGAGCACCACCTCTCCAGCCCTGCCCCACCACCACCCTGCACAGCCTGTCTGTGGTCCCGCACCAGGAGAGAGCAGGACTGGGCCCGCCCTTCCCACCCACCCACCCACTCACGCCGCCTTGGGCGGAGCCTAGCTGGGGGAGAGTGCCACTCATCCCGGGGGGCTGCCCCCCTGAGCCCCACCTTTGGGGCGCGGCGTTCGTGTAGGCACCCAGCACCTGCCTGGATGCCCGCCCACCTGTCCGCTTCCCTCCCGCCCCTAGCACTGCACTTTGTGGACCAGCACCGGGCTGCCCTCATCTCGCGGGTCACGGACGTGGACGGGGTGCTGGATGCCCTGTACAGGAGGGTGCTGACAGAGGAGCAGTACCAGGCCGTGCGCGCTGAGCCCACCAACCCCACCAAGATGAGGAAGCTCTTCAGCTTCGCCCCCGCCTGGAACGTGACCTGCAAGGACATGTTCCTTCAGGCCCTGAGGGACACCCAGCCCTACCTGGTGTCCGACCTGGAGAGGAGCTGAACTGCCGCTGCCAGAACTGCCAGGGGGGTGTAGTATATGCGTCTACTTTTTAATACAGAATATATGCATGAAATCAGCTTGTCTTCGTGTGGCTCTTTCCACTTGGGCCTGGAAGCACACGCCAAGGTAAGCTACATACCCAGATGTCCTGGAGCATCCGGCTCCCTTCCTGCCTCAGTTGCCTGGGAGCTCTTCCAGAGGTCTGCCCTGCAGACTAGAGTGGGTCCTGTGGCCTAAAGTTAAAATAGAGGTACGTGCAAAGGGCCTGGAACTGCCGAGAGCCAGATTTGTCAGAGGGCACTGAGGACCAACACTTTGCTACCCTCCATAGCTTCTCTAGCTTTCACTTTCTCCATGGGAAGGAAAGTAATGGTACAACTGAAGCAGTTTTGAAGGGGAGAGACAGTATCATCTAAACAGGTCAGAAGACCACAGCCACCAAATCCAATCCCAGGGTCCCTTCTGGCACCGGCAGTGACCCCAGGGGGCTCCCGCCCATTGCCTGAAGGAAGGGGTTATAGGGTTCCATTTGCCCAGAAAACATACCAACCACAAAAGCAAAACTTCAGGAAATTAATTCTAGGAGCCATTTCCTCTCTCCATGGAATTTGTGCCTATGGAAGTAAACAGTACTTGACCCTTGAATACCCTTGGAGTTAGGGGCCCTGGTCTCCTGCAGTTGTGAATCCACCTAGAAAACTAGCCGGCCTTCCGCATATGGGCTTTCCCAACCACAGAGTTGACCTTTGAACAACTCACGTTTGATTTGTGCAGCCAACTGAAAAAAAACCCACGGATAATGGGACCCACACAGTTCAAACCCCTGTTCACGCATCAACTGTATCCATCTCCCAGAAAACAGCACTTACGGAGCCTTTCCAAAGGCTCTTAGGGAACCAGGATCCTCGGCCAACAGCCCAGGTACACCTTGCACCCAAATTCTTTCTAGCTTTTGGGGGGCGGGGCAGGAAGCCGTGTGTGAAGCAACAGGCAGGCCCCAAGGAGGGGTGCTTGGGAATTAGATCATTAGACACAAGGGACCCCGGCGTGCGCGTGCAGGCTGGTTCTGTGCCATTCACAGCACCAGCGGCAACCCATGAACAAAGCACAGGAGACCTCACGTGAATACCCTCATGAGGTGACACAGTCAGTCAGTGCAGTTTGTCCCCACACACTCCCTGAGGGGTGGAGGTACGATTCCTCTGACAGTCTGTAACACATCCCTGTTCTCATTTCCTGAGTCACCAGGAGGAAACAGGTGGTCAGCTACAAGCGGAAGCTACCCAGGAGCTAAGATGTGGCCACTGGCAAGGCTCCTAATGCTACTTGGGACTCCAGGAGGAAAGCTGAGCGGCCCCCAAAGTGGGAACCCACCCGCACCCCCTATGTCCTATGCCTCGGTCCTGTTTAAGCCAGTCACCCCCGTAAAATAAATGCTGGTGCTCAGCCTCTATCTTCAACCCTCTCCTACCAAGTCTCCTTGAGTCTTACAATTCCAGCCTCATTCAATCTCCGAGGTGTCACTAATACGTTCTGCGAGGACCTCACCATTTCCACTCCTTAAGTGCTGTTTTCCTGGAGCTGGATACAGTTGACGCGTGAACAAGTCTTCCTGTTACCAAGTGTCTTCCTGTTACCAACCTTCTCTGTAGCTTGACATATGGCAGCAGCAGCAGCCTACCCAGAAAACAGGAAATTCTAGCACATTCCATAAAGCCCAAACTTAGTTCGTCTGGCAACCATCTTGCTTTCCCATTTTCAAGTTCACGGCCACCTGGCTAGTGATTAACGTCTAACCTGCATCTCATCTATAATCTTCAAGGGCCTCAGTGATCAAAAGTGGTCATGGAAATGGACAGTCTCGTTTCTAACTTAGGATCTCTGCTCTCCTCCAGCCTAGCCCTCAAGGGCCCCACACAACCTCTCCTGTACCTTCCTCTCCCCATACCCAGGGATCCCAACAGCCCTACCTGCTCACACCCTGAAATTTTCGACCTGTCCTGGCGTGCCCACAAAGTATGGCGTGCCTTCTGCTGGGCTTCCCATGGTGTGTCTGTGGTGAGGCAAACCGCACTGTCGGTGCATTTTCACAAAGGACTCTAGTGAGACTGAGCCCCAAAACAAAGACATCTTTTCAACCTCTGTACAAGTGTCTTGCACAGAAAAAGTCAGAAATGGCAGTGTATCGCCAGCATCTAACAGGCTTTTGTAAAAAACTCATAGCAACCGAATGATTCTCATGAGACGGGGCCAGAACTAACAGTTCCTTGCGCAACAGATGCCCTTAAAAAGAGAAGCTACAAAACCAGTGCAGGCCAGAGGCAAAAGAAACGGAGAGGAAACAGCTCTACTAACTCAGAAAAACTTCGGGAGGGTCTTCCTTTTCCCCTTTAGGGATGCTAAGGGGGCAGAGCAGGAGATCTCAGAGTCCTAAGTCTTTAAATACAGTAAAACACGTGGTAAAGGTCACAAACCCCACAGCCGCAGAACACAGGGTCAGATCCCTGCACCCACCCCAAGGGTGCCTCTGCATCCACACCTATAAAGAAAACAGGACAGAGCTTGTCACCTCACAGCCACTGGCCCACTGCACGTGCACGTTAGTCAGCAGTCACCTCTAAGACGTTTGTCCCTGGCTCTCCAATGGCTTAGAACAGCCTCTGAAACAATCAGCAACTTGTGCTCAGATCTCTAAGCATCCCTAGACAAAACAAAGAAGGAGCGGAACAAAAGTCAGGGCCTGTGCTCATTACAACAAAAAGCCTTACGCAGGTCCCAGCTTCCCGGGAGCGACGTTTTTCTTAACCCCTAGCTAAAAACCCCTTTACGAAGAAAGTTTTATACAGTCGAGTTCCCCTTCACGGGAAGGTGGAGGAAATTAGCAGAAAAGGAGTCTGTATGACACAAGCACGGCTGTCAGTGTGATGTGGGACCTGCAGCCACAGCACCGGCAACTGGTACCCCAGCTGGACCTACGGGCTGATTAGAATCCACCTGCTCACAAAACTGCCTGATGACTCACGTGACGCTCAACTCAGACACACCGCTGCAGAGAACGCAGCCCCGCCATGTCAGTCTGACTGCAGACAGGCCTGCAGAGACCTTCCCACAGGGGCTTTGCTTGTTAGTCAGGAGACAGGACACAGAGTGAGTCGACCTGCCCTCGACATCTGAAAAAGCACAAACAAGCCCCCTCAGCCTAGATCTAACAGAAAGGTCCCACCCTGGAGGGGGGCTGCAGTGAAACCCTAAGACACTGAACAGCTTCAGGGAATCTGAGCGATTATGCAACACTGCCCCCTTGAGGTGTGTGCAGGGTGCTACATGGAAAGCTGGACTCCACCTCCCTCCCAAAGTTTTATTTTCCTCCCCACTCAGCCCACCTTGGAATTCTCCACTTACAGCCACCTAAGCTTGGTCCCCCTACAGCACAAGGAACCCCCACACTGGTGGGTCTCAATTTTTCTATTAAAGGAGCCCTTCTCTCCAGCACTGTAGCCAAGGAGTTGGGAGTACTGTGCCTGTACCCAAACCCCCATTCATGGCTACCCTTGTCCTCACTCAAGGACAATGGGAATTTTAGAATCAGGGGTCTCCCAAAGCTCTTGTAAGTGCTAACACTACAGGGTTGATGGCCTGAGCATTTCTACAAGCCCTGACGTCCCATCTGCTGGCAAGATCCACCTGACACTATTTCCTCAGCACCACGAACAAGATAATTTATGGAAACCTTCTTCTGAATCTAAAATTATCTCAAAATGCAAGAATGGTCATTTGCGTTCTGGTCAAGATGGCGGACTAGGTAAACACTGAGCTCACCTTCTCTAACACATCAAAATTACAACTACGAAACAACCATCGAGAATTGCCTGAAATCTGGCTGAACCAAAGTCCTACAACTATGGACATACAGAAGCCACCTCAAGACTGGTAGGAGGGGCAGACACACAGAACAGGCTGGTCCCACATGCGCATGTGACCATTAAAAATAAGGAGGGAGGGGTGGCCAGTTAGCTCAGTTGGTTAGAGCGTGGTACTAATAACACCAAGGTTGCTGGTTCAATCCCCGCACGGGCCACTGTGAGCTGCACCCTCCCTAAAAAAAAAAAAAAAAAAAAAAAATCAGGAGGGAGATCTCAGCTGCAGAGATCCCATCTGAAGGAACAAGGAATCCCAGCACCATATGAGGACCCCCCAGGCCAGAGTACAAGTGCCAGAGAAATTAGTCCTTGTAACTTCTGGTTGTGAAAACCAGCAGATTATAGCTGAGACGAAGGGCAACTGCCCTCCCAGGAACTCCTCTTTTTTTTTTTTCTTGAGGAAGACATAATTTTCTTTTTCAATTATAGTTGACATTCAATATTGTATTACTTTCAGGTGTACAGTATAGTGGTGAGACATTTATATAACTTACAAAGTGATCACCCCAGTAAGTCTAGTACCCACCTGGCACCATACACAATTACTACAAATATTATCAACTATATTCTCTATGCTGTGCCTTACATTCTTGTGTTTATTTTGTAACTACCAATTTGCACTTCTTAATCCCTTCACCTTCTTCACCCAGCCTCCCAAACCCCTCCCATCTGGCAACCAATTTGTTCTCTGTATCTATGACTCTGTTTTGGTTTTGTTTTGTTTTTAGATTCCACATATAAGTGAAATCATATGTGTTTCTCTTTCTCTATCTGACTTATTTCACTTAGCATGATACTCTCTAGGTCCCAGGCACTCCTCTTAAAGGGACTGTGCTCAGACTTAACCAATGGAATCACTGGCTCTGGGCTCCAGTGCTGGGGAAGCAACTGGAGGTGACAGGAACATGGGGGGGAAGAGGGGAAATCGAGTTGTCTGACTTCAAGACTAGGGCTGGGGGGGGCAGCTTTCTCCCAGACAGCCCTCCCCCTTCCCCGCATGCAGGCACCCTGAGTCTCCATCATTTGCCCCACGTTGGTGATTTTGAGACCCCACCCCAGCCAACTTTCAGGTACATCCAATCAGCTTCCAGTGGCTTTTTCATACAAACCACCTGTCTTGGCTCATGCTGCAGACTTTCCTAGGGTCTCTCAAAGTTTCACAGAACCCACACAAATAGCATCTGGCTTGAGTGTGTCCCATACTTCTGGCTGAGCAGCCCTAAGCCCGGCACCAGCCTTGGTTCATGGCTTGGCCTCTTGAGAAACTTCCAAACATGACATGGGCAGTGGCCATATGTGGACTGCTTTGTGGCTCCTGCCAGGAGGCCCCAGGTGGAGCATGGGCTGCAAGTGAACCTGACCTGCAGCAGGTGGCCAGCTTTGAAATGAGCTGGAGCATCTCCCAGCTGCATCCAAGGACAACGCACCCAAAGGGCAGATTGGGCAGGCACCAGAGCCCTGCTGAGGCAGACCCTGCTCTTAGAGTCAGCCCCTGCACAAGTCCTCCACTGTAGTCACAGCCAGTCCTCAGAACCAATCAGCCAAAAGGCCAATCCCTCCCAATGGCACGCAAACAGCAATCAACTCTCAACCACAACAGGAGGGCACACACAACCCACACAAAGACCACACCTGGAGTGCGTGGCTCAGGTGACCAGGAAGACTGCACCGCTGAGCCCCACAGCACAACTACCACATAAGGCCACTCTACTAAGATCAGGAGACAAAGCAGCCCTCCCTAATACATAGAAACAAACACAGGAGGCGGCCAAAATGGGGAGACAAAGACACATGTCCCAAATAAAAGAAGAGAACAAAGCTCCAGAAAAAGTAACAAAATGGAAAGAAGCAATCCACCATATGCAGAGTTCAAAACACTGGTGATAAGGTCACTTGATCATCTCAGGGAGATCTTCAACGAAGAGGTAGAAAACATAAAAATGGAGGTAGAAAACAAAAAAATCAGAAATTAAAAATAACAGAAATGAAGACTAAATTACAGGGAATCAACAGATTAGATGAAGCAGAGGATCAAATCAGCAATTTAGAAGAGAAGGTTGCAGAAAACACCCAATCAGAGCAGCAAAAAGAATCTAAAACAAATGAGGACAGTTTAAGGGGCCTCTGGGACAATATCAAGTGTTACCAACATTCACATCATAGGGGTACCAGAAGAAAAGAGAACAAGGGATTGAGAACCTAGTTGAAGAAATGACAGAAAACTTCCCTAACCTGGTGAAGGAAATAGACATACAAGTCCCAAACAAGATGAGCCCAAAGAGGCCCACACCAAGACATATCATAATGAAAATACCAAAGGTTAAAGACAAAGAAACACTCTTCAAAGTAGCAAGAGAAAAGCAGTTAGGTCCCTACAGGGGAGCTCCCATAAGACTGTCAGCTGATTTCTCAACAGAAACTTTACAGGCCAGAAGGGATTGGCAGGAAATATTCAGCGATGAAAAGCTAGGATCTACAACCAAGATTGCTCTACCCAGCAAGGCTATCACCTAGAATCGAAGGACGGATAAAGAGCTTCCCAGACAAGAGAAAGCTAAAGGAGTTCATCACCACCAAAACAGTATTACAAGGAATGCTAGAGGGACTTCTTTAAGATGGAAAAAATAAAAAATACGAATAAAATGTCAATAGTTACATATCAACAATTTTTTTTTTTTGCTCCCGCCCCACCCCCCCAGGTTTTTAAGCCATTGTTTCTCAATCTAGTTGTAGGGTGCAGCTCCCTGGCCCATGCTGGTATTATGAGCCTTGTGCTCCACCCGACTGAGGCAGTCGGTCACTGGTTATTGTTCGGCCTCTCATAACAGCTCCCAACAGCTCTCACCGGCTGCTGGCCACTCACGATGGCTGCCTGCCAGCGTAGCCACCGGCCACTCATGGCAGCCCACAGTAGCTCACAGCAGTCCATGGCAGCACACAGAAGCTCACGCCTAGAGTTTCCGACGGGAAGGGGGAATTCCTGCCCATTCTCAGGAATTTTTTTCACTTCCCCATTCCCGAATCCCGAGATACAAACTGTTTTCTGTTCTTCACGATGAATCGTTTCCACAAAGTGATGGCCAATACTACTACCAACCACCTGGGTTCAAGGAGCCGATTTTCCCACCAACTTTTCTCAGGATTCGGGAACTGAAAAGCAAACATAAAAAAATTCCCGAGAACAGGCAGGAATTCTCACCCAGAAACCCTATTCACGCCAACCTCTGGCTGCTCACAGGGAGAGCCGCTCACAATCTTAGCTGTAGAGGGCGCAGCTCACTGACCCATGTGGGAATTGAACCAGCGACCTCGGTGTTAGGAGCACGGAGCTCGAGCCACTGGGCAGTCCCAACAATTATTTTCAATGTGAATGGATTAAATACTCCAATCAAAAGATGCGGGAGGGGGGGTGTGAATGAATAAGAAAACAAGACCCTTACATATGCTGCCTATAAGAGACTCACTGTAGAGTGGAAGACACACAGACTGAAAGTTAAAGGGTGGGAAAAGGTGTTTCATGAAAATGAAAGAAAAAAAGCAGGGATTAGCAATACTTATACCAGACAAAAGGGACTTTAAAACAAAGGCTATAACAAGAGACAAAGGACCCAGTAATCACATTCTGGGTAATTATCCAAAGAAAGCCAAAATGCTACTTCAAAGGAATGTGCTCATCCATACGTTCATTGCAGCATTATGTACATAAGCCAAGACAGGAAGACCACCTGGGTGTCCATCAAGAGGAATGGATAAAGAGGTGGTACATTTATACAATGGAATATTACTCGGCTGTAAAAAATGGAATCTTGCCATCTGCAACAACATGGATGAATCTAGAGGGTATTGTGTGGTGTAATCAGACAACAAAAGACAAATGTCACTTCACTTATAAGTGAAATCTAAAGAACAAAATAAACAGAACACTGATAGAGAACATTATTTTTTAAAAAAATTTTATTGGGGAACAGTGTGTTTCTCCAGGGCCCATCAGCTCCAAGTCGTCCTTCAATCTAGTTGTGGAGGGTGCAGCTCACTCACTGCCCATGTGGGAATTGAACCAGCAACCCCGTTCAGAACTCGAGCTCTGAGCAACAGCCATTTGGCTACCCCAAAAACATTTTGATGGTTGCCTGATGGAGGGGGGTTGGAGATGGACGAAAAAGGGGAAGAGATTAAGTACAAATTGGTTGTTACAAAGTACTCATGGGGATGTAGGGTTTAGCATAAGGAATAGAGTCAATGTATGTAACATGTATGACGTCAGATGGGTACTAGATCTATTGGGGTGACAGATGGGAGGGGGTATGGGTGAAAAAGGGGAAGGGATCAAGAAATACAAATTGGTAGTTATAGTCATGGGGCTGTAAAGCAAAGCATAGGGAACACAATCAATATGGAAATAACTATGTATAATGCCAGTTGGGTACTGCTGAATAACTGACAGCACACCTGAAATATACCAGGGGATGCCAAAAAAACGTATATACATTTTAAGAGCTGTTAACACTTTGATAGTTTCTCAAGCAGTAGTTCGCTGTAATCAGAAGTGTGTGGACACTGATGGTAACCACTCTTGTAACTGCAGAAGTTAAACGTGACTTGTATTCGTCTTTTGTTATCGGTATATATTAATAGTTTTTTTCCTGTCTTAAAATGTGTATACATGTTTTTGGCACCTTCTGTAATGCATGTTAACTATATTTAATAAAAAACTTAAAAAATAATTTCAAAATCAAAATTTTTTAAGTGAAGAGGTTGTGTAAGTACTCAGGGCCCCACGGTAGGAAAGGGGGCCCGAGTTCTGGGAGAACTGGTTACAGATGATACCCCACAACTCACACTGAGTTGAACCTCTTACCAACAAGTAGAGGAAGTGAGATCTGGTTGGTCATTAGGAGACTGCAAGTGGGAAGAAACATGCCTAAAGATGTGTTAAGGGCAGACGGGCAGCTCAGTTGGTTAGAGCGCGGGCTCTAGGCAACGGGGCTGCCAGTTCGATTCCCACATGGGACAGCAAGCTGCGCCCTCTGCAACTAGAATGAAGTCAATGAGCTGCTGCTGAGCTCCAGCATGGCTCAATTGGTTGGAATGCGGGCTCTCAACCACAAGGTTGCCGGTTCAACTCCCACAAGGGATGGTGGGCTGTGCCCCCTGCAACTAACAACGGCAACTGGACCTGGAGCTGAGCTGCACCCTCCACAACTAAGACTGAAAGAACTTGATTTGGAAAAGTCCCGGAAATACACTGTTCCCCAATAAAGTGCTGTTCCCCTTCCCCAATAAGGGGAAAAAAAAAAAAAAAAAGGCACCTAGTGCTTGAAGACTATAGACTTGTTAACCATTCAGTAAATAACATATTCCTCAGAATACAAGACTAGTCTAAAATCCTCACCAATTGGCACCACGATTGGCTATTACTACTGGCCTGGCTGTTCCAAGAGACTGCAGTGGGGAGCAGAGGACCCAAAGTCCAACCCTCGAGCGTCTCACTCTTAGTTTCTCACCAAGGTGACAGCAGAACTGACTCCACAGAACCAACATTTCCTCTGCTTTGTCTTCACCCATTCTATAAAGGCCCCTAAATTGGACCTACCCACTGATCAAGACACCCAGGACTCTACTTCCTTTTATTTAAGGGCTGGCTAGCCAGTAACACTTCTGAAGCCCATTAAAGGACCTAAGAACATACTACCAACAGCCTGTCAGTAACCAGCTCTCACGAGGAGCTTCAGCGTCCGTCCTTCACCCCCAGCAGCAGGGACCAGGGAGCCACAACCAAACCTTAACACCAGACTCCTAGGTGAGGTGGAAAACAAGCTTATCAGAAGACACCACTCAGGCCATTCAAACCAACACTTAGGAAAGAAACAGCAGCAGCCAAGCCACACCAGGATGAACTAACTGCTGCTACATCCTTGGCTGTGAGGCTTTCTCACGCAGACCAAATTCAATAAGCCAAGTCAAAGCGTTGCCTGTCAGCCTACTCTTGGTTCCCAAGCACGTTCAGTAGGGGGACAAAGCCACAGCCTCTGTCTGAAGTCACCAGATTGGAGGATGAATCAACTCTTCTCTAGAAAAAGCCTCCAGCAAACTTGACAGTCGAGAGGAAAGCACTTCCCAAGGAGGGCCCCCAGGCATTTGAGATATGCTTCCGCCAGCGAAGTACTTTCTGCTGTTGGCTGATTTTCAGCTCTGCATAACTAGTGTTTCCCCGAAAATAATACCTAGCCGGACATTCAACTCTCATGTCTTTTGGAGGGAAAATTAATATAAGACCTGGTTTACTTTACCTTAAAACATAAGACCAGGTCTTGTAATTTTTGCTCCAAAAGACCCATTAGAGCTGATTGGCTAGGTCTTATTTTCAAGGAAACAGTAAGATTCACGCTCAACAACTGAGTGGTAGGCACAGGCAAGTTTCATAAACTCAAGACTCGAGAAACAGAAAAGGGTCTCTCGAGGTCAGGGACGGCTTCTCGTAAGGCCAAGGCACGGCGGTGACATTGCAACTCATTGGCCCCTCCCCAGGTGGGAACACTGCCCCCTTGGAAGGAGAGCCCTTTCCACCCCCCACTATTAAAGCTCCCCACTCAAGCCTCAAACAGCTACGACCACAACCCTCTGGGTACAGGCAGGAGTGGCCCAGGTAGACCAGTCTCCCTACAGCCCTCTGCCCAAGCCCTGCCACCTTCAGAAATGGGGCGCAGGGTCACTCACTCTGAAATACAAAGTAATGCCTCTACCTTCCTTCTCTTACCAGCTAACCTTCACCAACCACCCCCGCCCGCCCTTACCATCTCATTCCAGGGCCTCTTCCCTCAGATTTAGCCTCTCCAGGCCTGAGCAGGCAGATGCGTTTGTTTCCTTCAGAACAGATTTCAGAATGAAAACGAGGTCACAACACTAGGGACTCCATCCTGACTCTACCGTTTCGATTCCCAGAGCCACACCCCCCACACACACTTCACTTTCGGCCTGTAAGGTAAGCGAGGTCACAGGATCTCTGCAGCGAGCAGATTGCTCAGTTATTCTCCTTCCTGCGGAAGACCCAGTGGGTTGTCCACGTGGACAAGTCTGAACACTGTCCGTGCCAAAGACAAACCTGATTTGTTTGAACCCCACCCTGAGAAAAGAGCCAAAAGTACCACTTCAAGAGGTAAGGCTGCTATAAACAGTAAATTCATTTTAAGACCAGCATGTAAATACATGTGGCAAATTTGGGGCAACACTAATGACAACACACATGCTCTTTACTGACCCCATTCACACACCCAACCTCTGCGGTGACCGGGAAGTTTCATCTCTACTTTCAAGGACACTGCGTGACCGTTCCCCCCTGGACCAAGTATCAAACACTTTTTTATTCCAGTTACTGCCCTGGAGGAGGATCCAAAAGAGGAAAACTCCCCACATTCCTGAGGAGGGGGAAGAAAATTTAACTAAAACGATGGTTTTTAATGGAATCCAGAAATATGGTTACAATTACATAGTCCGACACAAAAAACCCGTGGGTGATCAGGAGTTGGAAGGTTACAAAATAATGGGGTAACACTGGGTATAGAAGAAAAGCTGTTCCAGAGCCTCAAGAGGCAAGCTAATAGGGCCTCTCCCTGCGGTCCTGTCTGTGGTCACCCCTGCAAGAAAAAGTATCCATTAAGCTCTGAGTCCCAACATTTTACCCTCCCACCCCACAATCCGAGCCCAAGACGTGTCTCATCTCTGTAGGTATAAACACGTGTGAGTCTACAGATCCGTTTCCTGAGATCATTTCCTTCCCTCCTTCCCCACCCGCTCTGCTGCTCTCCCAGCTTTCCAATCGAGCCCTCAAAAGGAAGCCACTTCTCAACAAAACCTTGCTATCCCATGACCTCTGTTCAAGTACAGTTTTGAGTTTTACTTACCTGGAGTCCATCTTGCCAGGGCCAAAGCCACCTCTGTCCCCACCACCCCGGCCCCCTCGGAAGCCCCCGCGGTCCCCGCCTCGGCCTCGGTAGCCTCCCCGATCGTAGCCTCCTCTGCTGCCGCGGCGGTCATCTCCATAGCTACCCCCTAGGACCAAGAAACATGATGCGTCACACCCCAAAGTCCCTCCCACCTTCCCTTGAGCCTCCCTGCTTAAAACTAAGGGCTTGCTGATCCCAAACCTCACCCCAGCTGTGCCTCTCCCTTACCCATGTGAGAGCCTCCTGGGCCCCCTCCGGGGCCGTCTGGTTTAGGGGCCTTACATTGGTTGCATTCATTCCTCCAAGAGAAGTTCATGTTCTCACATGTACTAAGGAAAAGCAAAGACCATTAGTTTGGAGGGGGTGGTGAGTAGACCCAGACCTAGAATTAGGAGCAGACCCGGGACCTTACAGACACAGTGAGAAACTGAGGCCTGAGGCCTCCAGCAGAACTAGAACAAAAACTGCAAATTAGTCCAGTACCTCCCACCAGTGACCTTACCCAAGAGCAAGTTCTCGGCCACCTGTCCCATCAGTGTGGCCTTGACACTCATTAGCTTGGAAAACACACTCCTCCACCACAGTCCCACGAGAAGACTCACGTGTGAGGAGACAGACAGAAACATGAGGCCCCCCTCCCCTCACTCACGGGTTGGGACACTTCCAGTCGCCAGCTCGCTGCTGTCCCCCGCCACCGCCGCCGCCGCTGGGGAATCCACCCCGGCCCCCACCACCGCCACCGCCTCCACCGTAGCCTCCACGGCCCATGGGTCCTGGAGCAGAGACAAGCGTGCGTCTAGTCTGCGTCCCAGTTCAGCCAACCTCACCACCTCCTCCACACGAGCCCCACCGTTCTCCCACCCGCCCGTCACGCCCTTAGTGGCATCAGGACAGCTCACCTCCACGCCCTCGGCCTCCACGCCCATTGCCACCGCCCCGGTTGAAATCTGCTCGCCGAGTAGCAAATGAGACCTTGATGGGATTCCCAGAGAATTCTTTACCTACAGAAATAAAGGAGGTGTGAAAGGGAGACTTTTTATGAAGACCCATGGGTCCAAAAGAACACTTGGTACAATCAACGAGGTAAAACTGCCTTCCAGGTTTACAAGCTGAGATGTAAGCGAACAGAAGACGACCAGAGCAGCAGGTGCACACGTGCTGGCAGACGCCGTCCATCTCCCAAGGCCCATGTGTCCTCCCCCTGCCCCGCAGCCCCACATACCGTCAAACCAGTCAATCGCCGCTTTAGCAGAAGGCGGGTCATCGAACGACACTGTTGCCTCTCCCTTCAGCTTGCCCGTCTCCCTGTCCGTGTACAGATTAATCATGGGCTGTCCCGTCTTCTTGTTCGTCTGAATAAAGCAACACGAGGTCACATCAGGCTTCTGGGATATGCAGTCCCACCAACTCCCAGCGTCCCCCTCCAGAACCGGGGACTGCTCATGGCCACATGTCAGGTCCTCTTCCTAATGTCCACTTCCTTCCTCACAAGCAACGAATGAAAGCCACTGATGCCGTCTCTTATCGTATTAAAAGATTCAACTAAAGATTGTAGACTACGGTTAAACGTTCAGGGTGCTCTTTTTTTTTTCACTGATTGTGCTTTGTGTTCTGCGATTTCTTTTAGCTAATGTTCTGTACTCAACAAACTGAGCTGACAGCCACCTCCTTTCACTAATGTCTGAGATGCAAAAGCCGGCAGCATAGACAGTTATCCCCTGCTTCCCCCCCATTACCTTAATAATACCGATCTGCTTGAAATAGTCGGCCACAGACTCGATGGTGACATTCTCGCCCAGGCCCTGCACGAAGATGGTGTTGTTGTCGGAATTGTCCTGTTCTGCTTGTGGAACGTTCCGGAACACAGGAGGAAATGTGAGTCAGGAGAGGGAAAACAAAGCTAGAATGAGTCCGTGACTCTTAACCTAACTTTAAGAAACACCCTACAGGGGCAAGCCAGTAAGCTCAGTGGGTTAGAGCACGAGCTCTCAACAAGGTTGCCGGTTCAATTCCCACACGGGGACGGTGGCTGCGCCCCCTGCAACTAAAGACTGAAAACGGTGACTGGACTTGGAGCTGAGATGCGCCCTCCACAACTAGACTGAAGGACGACGACTTGGAGCTGATGGGCCCTGGATAAACACAGTTCCCCAATAAAAATTTAAAAGCACCCTACATTAAGCTTTCAAAATGACTGTGGGGGGAAACCACTGATCAGTTGTTTCTGATACATGCTCATTTACAAACCACCACGAACTACAGCTACACGTAAACCCGCTTCGTTTTCCTTCTCCAACCCCGCTTTTTCACATTCCTTTAAGTTTCAAAGAGCATCCAGAAGTGCTGATACCACTTTAGCCATTTTTTTATGCTACCTCAGGACTCACCAGAGTCATGGCGTGATCCTTGGTCCCGAGGGCCTTAAGTGACATGAAGGAAAAAAAAAAAACAGGGAAAGAGAAGCGGTTAGTCAACAGGTAGACAGACAAGGAAAAAAATTATTAAATCCAAACTCTTGTAAAGTATCATTAAATGCTCACAGCCTCACTTCAAACCCTGTCCTGGGTGCCTGCCCAGAGAATCCTAGGCATGGCTGGGGAAGACACAGGCCCCTTTCCTTCAGATCTGTATGTAACTTGAGTCCCCAGAGGAACTCCACACTTCAGAAAATGCTGCCTCCCCCAGCTCAGGCTGGGAAATGTCCTCAGCACAGATGGGGGTGGCGGGGGGCAGGAGGGAAACCCATTGAAGTTTTAACAAACCAACTCATAGCTTGGCCCTGGTCTCTCAGCCGGAGAGAAACGGGCTTACCACCAGCAATGTGATATGCATCCATCCAGTTTCTCCAGACTTTAACACCAAAGACAGATTATCCCTTGTGGAACAATTTTCAATTTCATCTTTAGAAACCATTCTTTAAAACCATGTTGTTTCCCCAAAACCACTTGACAATAAAAAGACATAATAGCTATTGTATTTTTAAAGCATGTCCCAGGGAACAGACCAGAAATCTTATTTCCATAATGCAGCCTCTATTTTTTTTTCCAGAGACCATCTTTGACCAAAGTTTCTCTGAATTCACCATATAGAAATGTCATACCCACATTAAATGACACCTAAATCATGAACCGGGCCTTTGGCTTTAAATGGTGAGACAAATCAAGAAACCTTTTGTTAGTTAACCAAACCAGTAAAGTTCCAGCTTACTGGGAGACTTCTCAAATTTGCCCTTCTCCATGAATTGTTTGTGCCGTTTAAGACCTGGTTATTTCCCGTGAGCCACATGCTCCCAAGCTTTCTTGCAGTGCACACCTTCCTTCCCACAGCTAGTTCCTATGTGCCCAACTGAGTTAAGTACGTGTACGTAGAATTGAATTGACATCATTTAGGATTTAATATATAAATACACCAACATCACCATCCTCAGGGCAGGGTAGGATTTCACATCCCTCTTCCAGAATTCAAACATTTGGAGGTTGTTACGTATACACACACACACGCACACGCGCGCGCACACACACACACACACACAAACTAGCCTTGAACACACTGACCAAAAGGACCTAAAGCCAAGTTGGTACGTGTTCCAGCGCACACTCCAGTTTTTCATAATGGTGACCACTAATGCCAGGTGTGGCGACACTGTCAGGCCTACTAAACACCGCTTTGTGACCCTGGGTCAAACCAATTTGGTACAAGACCACAGCTGAGTCTCCCTTGGCCTGCCTCCAGGTTAGCACGCACCTGGCAGCAGGTGGAATTCTACCCCACCCCTTTCTGGAGGTGGTTCTGGACACTTCAAACCTTCGACACTTAAAACACGCTAAGACATCTGCAAATGAACAATCAGACAAAGCATTGCTGGGAGTTGGGAATTTTGGAAACTCTGTTCACTTACCACCAAATTTATTGAAGCCACCTCGGTCACTTCCGCTGGAGAAGACAAGTTAGAAGAAAGGACATGAAGCTTCCAACAGCTACAAAAGGGCGTTTTTTTGTTTGTTTGTTTAATATTCCCCAAACAAGGGTATGTGTTTTGGGAAAAAGATGCAAGTGGCTACTAAGATACATTCTCCTTCCTGACCACCCCTTGCCTGACCTTTGAGCATGTCACACACACGTGTGCAATTTCTCAGACACAGTTTTTAAGAATTTTGCTTTAAAAGGTTATATGTCTATTTCCACTAGAAAAAAAAATGACCCATTTTCCTTGGTTGTTCTTCCAACGTGGATGTTTTTTCCTCTTGCTGCATGTGGTTGACAACCTAGTAGTTGGTTTAAAAACTACCCAGTTCACCCAGTAGACATTTCACACCAGGCTGGGGTAGCCCTGAACACATTTTTGTGGTTTTTTGCTTTGAAAGCAGCAAGCAGACTCAACCCCCATTGCATAAAAAGTCAAAACCAAAGGCAATTTCCCCTAAAGCGAGACAAACTTAGCTAAACCCTATCCTAACTACTGAGCTGTTTTTGATCTCCCCCAAGCCCCGGGGTCACCCCTTCTACACTGCGAGAAGAGCCGAGTATTTTGCAATGTCACCTTTCATACCTGTGGCACATAAAATGCAGAGCAAGTTAACAGTCACATAACAGTTGTTTTTTTTTTAAGTTTTGCATTAAACACACTCACACAACAGAGTTTTCCTCATTTTTGTATAGTTTTTGAGATTGCCCCCACCCACCTCTGAATACTTACCATATGTATATGCATACATATAAACTCACATTTTAAAAACCTACTTTCTCCAAAAAAAAAGGAGAAACACACTGACGTTCCTCCCCTTTTCCAGGGAGACAGAATGTCGTCGTTCAGATCACATTTACCAACAGATTTGACAAATACTGTAACATCAAATCGAAGGTGTTACTTCAACTACAGCAGAAAGGGGAGCAAAGACGGTCCCGTTGGACAAGTGACCAGGAGAAGGGGGACAGTGGAGCAAATAGGGGGGACACCACTGTCAATCGTATTTTGTCCAAAAGGTCTGCACACTTCAAATAGCCCCATAAACCAAGTCACAAACAAAATCATCCGTCAGTCAAATTACTGCAAATCAAGCTTGTGGATTCAAAGGACTACAGAATACGGGAAGAGTAGCCAATTCCTGGAAGCTCAAGTCAGGTTAACCGTTAACAACTGCCCTCGAGGACACATGGGAATACAAGGTGACAAGTTTCCCTCCTACCAGGAATGGGATCATCAGTGTCCCTTGCACAGAAAGAAGTCTTTACTTCCATGTTTCTTGCCTAAGATATCAATGACTCCAACCCATACATACCCATGTGTTTTTCGTTTTCCTTTGGAAATATAAGTGTCAGTACTCAAATCTCTATTCAGAGGTGTGGGTGGGAGTTCAGGCTCCCAAGTTGTCACAAAAATAAAATGGGGATGTTGGAAGAAACAGTCAATGCCCCTCAACGAAAGCCCTCACAAACCCCTAGAATAAGACCACCCATGCACTAAGTAAGAGACTAGGCTTCAAAAGAGTCATGCAACCCCCCCCCCCACTGTGGCACTCCCTGGCTCACTAAACACCTACCCCATGCCGCCTCTGCCTCCACGGCCACCTCCACGGCCTCTGGGTTCATAGCCACCACTGCTGCGGTTGTAACCGCCACCACCGCCCCGGCCGCGGCCCCCTCGGTCCTGCTGGCCTCCCCCGTAGCCACCGCCGCCACCACCACTCTGGTCCTGACTGCCATAACCGCCGCCACCGCCGCCAACACTCATGGGGGGCTGATCTTGGCCGTAGCTCCCTGTCAACAGAAAAAACAAAGATACTTTAAGAGAAAACTGAAACGGTGTAAAACGGTTCAACAGCATCAGGGGATGAATACAAATAAAAGGACTAGGGAACAAGAAAATCAATTTTAAGAAGCCTTTTAGGGTAAGGGCCAAACAAAACACAAATCCTTCCAGAAAACAGGTATGAGACAGAACTGAAGACACCTGCTCACCTCCCCCGCCTCCACCACCCCCTCCGCTGCTGCTGTTGTACTGGTTCTGTTGTCCGTAGCCCTGAGGGGGATTATAGGAGCTTGGCTGCTGTCCGTAGCCTTGCTGTTGGCTGCCATAGCCAGACTGGGGCCCATAGCCTCCACTCTGGGGCTGCCCATAGCTGCTGCTCTGAGAACCGCTACCGTAACTATGGAAGAGGAAAAAGAAAAATGCCAGCATGTCCAAAACTTGCTTTCACTTTGTACATCCCATTCTCTGAACTCTGACCTCAACAGACACCCCCGCTACCCCTCCTAAGTGCCCCTTATAGATTCAGCCCTCCTGTTTCTGGCCTCCCCCCACAACGCCTTACCTTCCCGACGTGTTGCTAGGAGCTGGCTGCTGGCCATAGCCAGGGTAGGAAGACTGCTGCCCGTAGGACGACTGAGAACTCTGGCTGCCGCCATAGCCACCCGCTGAGCCATAGCCCTGGGGAGCTGACTGAGTGCTATAGCCTGCTACGTGGAAAAGAGAAAGGAAGTCATAAAAGCTACAAGGAAAGAGAAAGGCACAGAATGAACTGAAGAAAGCATTACATGTTACCTAATGCTCTACTTGAAAAGTCGCCTCTTAGAACCTGTTTAGAAATCTTGCAACTCATAGACAAAGGAGTTACCCTTCTCTTCTATGCTAAGGCTCATGTTCCAACTTCCACCAGCTTCAGAATTCCAATCTCAACGCCTTCATCCCAAAGCCCGTCTCCAGGACCACCAGTAAGCACAGCCCCAGAGGCCCCACTCGTTAACAGCACTTCAACCTACTCAGCTGTGCAGTATAAAATAGGACAACCCACATTCTCTACACTGCAGGACCTCAGGGCAAACTCCACCGCTCTAGGTAGCACATGATAACAGTCTGACTTCAAACATCTTCAGGCAAATCATGTCCTTCCTGTTAAGTATTAAAAGCCTACAACTTGCTCCCTTTAGTGAATACTTTCCCCACATTTCACCTTCATGCAACACAAATAGAAAAGTAAAAAGCCAAAAATGAAAAGAAACAAGCCCATAAGCGTTTGGTTTGAAAGGACTCAGATGCCAAGGGTTATAGACTGGATGAGGGACAAAGAAACATGTGACAGTTAACACTTCAGCTTAGGTTTAAGAAAAGCAACATTCAGAAAGAGCAGGAAGAGGCGGGGTGGCCCACTAAAAAGAGACTCACTGTTCTGGGTCTGTCCGTAGGAGCCGTAGCTGCTCTGGCCATAGCCGGAAGTGTCCGCTGACTGGCTGTAACCACCGTAACTCTGCTGTCCGTAGGGCTGATTGCTCTGCTGGGAATAGCCCTGTCCAGGCTGGGTGGGGTAGGCCCCATAGCTGGAGCAAAGAAAACCGGTGCAATCAGGAAACCTACCTTAGCAACCCTGGCCCTCCGCAACCTCTGGACGCCCAGAAAATACACTCACCTTTGGGTTGCTTGTTGGGTATAGTCTGCAAAAGAAAAAACAATCATGTCACCTTCGCCTGTCCCTACGAGAGGAGAGCACAAAGCAAAGAAAAGGCGCATTGCTACGAAGACTAAGAGGCCGCAACACCCACCGGCAACACCAAGTCTCGGCGGACACCCACCGTTCCCGGCCCGCAAATTCAACCGGCATCGGAAACCACACGCACTCACACACGTCTGGTTTCCACCACCGCTCTGGGAGGAAGGCCCGGCCGAGGGTCGAGCTACACAAGCTAAGGTCGGAGCCGCCGCAGCGGGACGGCCTTGAACGCAGGCCGGAGGCAGGAGGCAGCGCTGCTCCGGATGTGGCTCCGTGCTCCAGCCAGAACACAAAACCGCCCCCGGAGCGGGCCGCCTTCTACTGTCCGCCCCCCCTGGTCTGCGAGGCTGGGGAAGCGGCCTTTCAGCGCAAAGCTAGACACCCGAGGGGGGACCCCGGGCGTCATCGAGGCGCTGGTCTCGGGAGACGAGGTCACCGGCTCTCGAGCCCCGGGGCTGAGGCTCCCCGGAACCCGTTTTCTCACCGCCCCGCCCTCCCCGAGGCTTCCAGAGGGGGCGAAGCGCCCCCAACGAAGACGCACCGGCCAGACCCCCGCTCCCCACGGCGCCGTAAACGAGGGGCTTCCCCGCAGGGACGGGCCAAAAGACCGGGGGAGGGTGTGGCCGCTCCTTCCCGTTCCCACCGCGGAAAGAGGAAATTCAGGCGGGAAAACGCGGGGGCCCGGGCCCCACTCCCCTCGGACGACCTCCAGGCACCCCGCCTCCGGGAAACGGGTGCGCGGCCCGAACCCCGAGCCACCGCCCCCGGCCGCGTGGCACCCGAGGCGGGAACGGGGAGGTCCCGCCCCTTCCCGAGGGACCCCGGGGGCGGGGCCCACACCGGACGCGCCCCGCCGCGTCTCCCGCCGAGGGTCTCGCGACAGAAAGCCGCCCGACACGGGGCGGGGGCGGGGGGGTTCGCGCCACGAGCGAGGGGGGAGGGGCCAGCAGAGCGCGTGCGCCCGCCGAGTGCCCGGATGCAGCACTGCGACAAAGCGGGCCCCACGGCCGGGCCGGGGACCCGGGGGGAACGGCCACGGACGCCGCGCGTGTCCATCCGCGTCCCGCGTTTCCAACCGCCCAGGGGCTTCCCTCTTACACGGGCTCACCGTCGTGGGGCTTCGTAACGGGGCTGCGAAGGGAGGCCCTCCCGCCCCGCGCCAGGCGCCAGAGCGGCGAAACAAGATGGCGACATCGGCCTCCCCCTTCCACCCTCCGCCGCCGTTTCCCGCCACCGCGGTACGAGACGCTCCTCTACGCGACCGCCGCCCGGTCTCCCCGACCCACAAAACCGCCGCTGGGCGGGAACGAGGCCCCCCGTCGGCGCGCCCCTGCCGCCTCGCGCCCTCACATACCGTTTGAGGCCATGTCGGCGCACGCGCGCACGGGCCGACACGCAGCGAGATCCCGACACTACGGAGCACCGACGCCTAGAGGACTGAGCAGCCCCGCCGCCTGCGTCGACGTTTATGTACGCTTCCCCGCCTACGTACCGCGGAGGAATGTTCCAAAGGTGAAAGTAAGGGGGGGAGTCCGAGCGGCCGCCTCCCGCTCTACGGTGAACATAGACGGCTGAGCCGACAGAAGGGAAGCACGTCGACTAAGAGGCTTCCAATAGTATGTAGAACCATGTGTTTTCTAACAAAAAACTCCGATTCGCTCTGCAGGACTGGCCCACAATGATCTCTACCCCCCTAAAATAATGGTACGGTCTGATTACCCTCTGGGGGCGGGACGAGGGGGGGCCCAGGGCATCGGCGGACGGAACTGTAGTCAAAGCCTGGAACCGCAGGGCGGAACCGAAATTTCTCGGGCGGGCCCGTTTCCCTGGGCCCCACTTTCACTGGGGACGACGCGCCCCTACGCTGCACTCCCCTTGCACTGCACCAAGACGCCTCGTAGCTCGGGCGCCATCCTCCCCGGCTCTTGAAAGGACGTTTGTGTCTTCCCTGAAACACCCCCGCCCCCCCCCCCCCCCCACCCCGCACCCCCCCCCCCCCCCCCCCCCCCCCCCCCCCCCAACCCCCCCCCCCCCCCCCCCCCCCCCCCACCCCCACCCCCCCCCCCCCCCCCCCCCCCCCACACAACCCCCCCACCCCCCCCTCTTGCAGAGTCGCGTTTCCTTCGTCCTTGCCAGGGTGTGTGGATTGTGACGTTTCAGCTGCAGGACAGCATGCAGCGTCGCCTGACGCCGCGCTCATCGCCCCCCCAAACCCGCGGGACCTCAGTTTAGAGATGAGATGAGGGGTCTCTCAGTCTTTTACTGATAAGGAGCTTCTCTTTATTTTCCCGAAGCCCTACCAAGCACCACTGTGGACATCCAGTAGTGACATGTTTGTATAGGGCTCAAGTGCACAGTTAATGGTTTTTTTTTTTTTCCCCATCACGATCTTGGGAAGCAAGTAAAGCTGTGCCCATTTGATAGGGAAGGAAAGCGAGGCTCAGAGGCCAAGTGCAGCGAAAGGTCAGGGGTTCTCATTCGACCCCAAGTCTGTGTGGCTGCAAAACTCGCCTCTCGTTGGTGACGTGAACCCTTTGCGGGGCCCTGAAGTCTGTCCACTCCCTGGGAAAGCAAGGACAAAACGCGACGGTCGAAGTAACCTGTAACTTGCCTGGAACGGGAGATTTGAACGTATGGAATAAAACACCACCAAGGAAGTCATTCCTGGTTCACAGGCACACAGATTGTCCTTCCCTACATACCTGTGACCTCGGTTCCAGAGTTCCTTTGTAGGTTGGACGTGTTTTCCCGGAGAAACAATTGAGGGCTACGCCCTAGGCCTGCCCACAAACTGCTGCTAACCCCGATTTAGGCCCTGATGGCCCTGTCCCCCACCCCTACCCGCATTGAGAGGGCAGTGTGACTCTGGAGTAAGGGCAAAGGGAAATCCATCACTCATTCATTCGTTAATTCTACAAATATTAAGTGTTCTGGGCACTGAGGATGCACAAAACAGATGAAGTAATTTAACAACAAACTAACATTTAACCATAATAGTGTTTATATATTAAATGTGTAACGTTTATAAGAGCATAACAATTTCATAAAGCTTGCTAAGTATCAGGCACCATTCTGAGTGCTTTGAGTATAGCTTGTTCGATCTTATTCACAATAAAAGTTGGTGGAGGAATACATTTTTACAGATGAGCAGCCTAGGCACAGAAAGGTCAAAAGCTATGCCCAGGGCGACCCAGAAAAAGTGGCAAAGCCAAGTTCCCAACCCAGGCAGCCTGTCTCAGAGTTCCTGCTCTTAACCCCTGTGCTTCAACAAACATCTCTTGAGCACTGTGTGATATGTACAAAGCATAAAAATGGGTCAGTCCTGGAACCACAGCACCTTATAACCCGTGGCTGAGATGTGGGTGAGACCCAGAGACACCAAAGTGTACTCAAATTAAATGTGCTGTGACATAGAATCAAGGACTCCAGACACTATAGGGAAAGCGAGTCATCCATCAGGTAGACACCCAAGGACAGAAGATGAAAGAGAGGTGGTAACACTGAAGCCAGGCCTCCCAGGATAAGTAGGAGTTCACCAGCAGTGAAAGGAAAGGGTGTAACTGACAGAAGGAATGGCAGAGACAAAGCCATGGGTGAGGAAGGGCACTCGTGGGCAGAGTGGCAGGGAGAAATAGGCTCAAACTGTGACCTCCAGGAGGTAGGTTTCTCCGGACTCGTCTCTCTGAGTCACAGAACACGGGGCCTCTTACTTCTCCTTAAAAGTCTCTTTACACGAAGGACACCCCTCTCCCGACCCTCCCACCTTTCCCACCGTCATTCTATCTCCTGCCCCTTCGTTCTCTGCCTTTACTCACCCTCCAGGGTTCTGTCTTCAGCCTTCTTCGCAGCTCCTCTGAGACCCAAGACCCCAGCTGTGGGCCTGCTGTGAGATGCAGCTGCAGACAGGTTCTGTGTAGCCTAACGTTGTTTTTAATTTTTGTAACGAGTTGCCAAAACATAGAATAGGGCAAACTCCACGCTTCTGTCTTTTCTTGAAAACTGAGGGCTCGGGCCATCCTGTACATACTGTTGTTCAAGTATGTTATGGTGACCCCGTACACCCAATGCTAAAGAACACTGGGGTTCAGTTAGCAAGAAAGGAGAGGAATGGCTATCGCAATCTCCTTCTCATTTTTGTTTTGGTCTGTTCTCACACTAGCCATACAAATAGTGTATTGAAATAGGCCAGAAACGTAATTAGGGTGTATCTCTTAAAAGGGAAGATTCCATTTATAGCAACACTTGCCTGAAAGATACTCAAACTGAATACTGTATTTCATCACAACTGGTTCTGACCAGCTGAAGCTAATAAACAGGTGTGGCCTTTGAGTGACTCACTGGATGCCGGACCCTTATTGGACCTAACGAAGACTCCTTCCTGGCCAATGAGCAATGGGACTCTGTTTTAACCAATTGGGTCAGACCTATGAATTCATTCCCATCCATCCCAAGTGTTAGTTTTTCGTTGTTAATTAGCATATGACCCTGACAATCCCTTCCTAATACTCAAACCTCTCTTGACTTCTCACTCTCAGCAACCCTGCCAGTGAATGCCTCTTCACTGATGAGTTCCTTTGACTGTCAAGTACCGTCAGCCTTTTTCTTTTTTTAAACTTCGATGATCTTTGTTTCTTCACTGACGATCTTTAGAAATCATTTACATTTAGCTTTATAAAATAGTTTTAAATGAGAATCAGGGCCACAGTTTGACCATCTAGGAAAAGGGTCATTAAACTTTTCTGTTTTAATGGGGAGATGGTAAATACTTTAGGGTGTGTTGTTTTTTAACTTTATTTATTTTAAGTGTGTTTTTCCAGGACCCATCAGCTCCAAGTCAAGTAGTTGTTTCAATCTTGTTGTGGAGGGCGCAGCTCACAGTGGCCCATGAGGGGATCGAACCGGCAACCTTATTGTTAAGAGCACCACGCTCTAACCACCTGAGCTAACCGGCCACCCCCTACTTTAGGCTTTTTAAAGGTCTCAGTGGCAAGTCCTCAGCTCTGCCTTCATATCTCAAAAGCAGACATAGACAATAGGTAAATGAATGGGAGTGTCTGTGGTCCAATAAAACTTTACTTCAAAAACAGGCTGATGGCTGGAGTTGGCCCTAGGGCCATCATTTGCCAACTCCTGAACTAGGATTCAAGCCATTAAGCTATGGTCTATCATAAAAATCAACCCAGGGGCGGCCGGATGGCTCAGTTGGTTAGAGCACGAGCTCTTAACAGGTTGCCAGTTCAATTCCGCATGGGATGCTGTGCCCCTGCAACTAAGATTGAAGACGGTAACTGGACTTGGAGCTGAGCTGTGCCCTCCACAACTAGATTGAAGGACAATGACGTGGAGCTGATGGTCCCTGGAGAAACACACTGTTCCCCAATATTCTCCAATTAAAAAAAAAAATCAACCCAGAAGTAAGGTAGAAATCAAGTTGGAGATCCCCAGCTGTATTTGACTCTCCCCAGATCTAGCCCTCTGCAGAATGGTCCCTAGCAGAAGAGGATCAGAACGCCTCACCATTTCTTCCATGAGCTGAGTGGGGATAGCCTGTCGGACCCCAGACAGTTCATGTACTAACCTAACCAAGGCTTTAGTGATCAGAAACTTAAGACCATTGATAAGAAAGGTTGTAGCTATCAACGGATCCAACCCAATTCCAAAACCAAGATACAGAGCGGGCCCCCTCTGTAGATAACTAGGAGAAATACCAACCCTTCAGAGGGCAGGGCTAGTCAGAATCACCAGCAGGCCACCATCCCTGCTAACTGATTGGCCCAGCTTGAGACGATTGTCCTGGATCAAGAACTGGCCAGGGAGCTTAGGCCGTGTCCTTAGAAATGACTGATGGTATGAGATTGGAAAGAGCAGTCAGGAACCTCTTTCTTCAGGGCATTTTAGGCCATACCGAGGCGTTTGGTTTATTATGAGAGCCCTGAGCTGTCACAAGCAAGGGCAAACAATTTTTAAATTTGATTTAATAGCAGCTAAGCTTCCACCCCTGTGGAAAGCAGACAGGAGGAACGGTTATTGTGAACTGGACAAACCATCTAGAATGCTGGCTATCTAATGAGATATTCTGCAATGATAGAAATGAGCTGTCCCCCGGGTAGCCACAGGTGGTATGAACACTGGACATGTGGTCAGTGAGACTGAGGAACTGAACTTTAAATTCTATTTAATTTTAATTAATTTTAATTTTAGTAGCCACATGTGTTTAGTGTCCACTACAGTAGGACAGCACAGGTCTGGAAGTCCAGCACACATAGCTCTGATCTCCTGGGATTCAATAGGAAACCCACCACATCCTTATAATAATGTGCCCCTTTTTTATTAAGAGAGTTCGAATGGGTTTCTGTTACCTATACTTGCCTGCCTCATACGCACTGTTGTTTGAGATTTTTAGAATTCGGAACATGCAAACAAGCGACGGGAGAAATATCTGTGACAAGAGAAAAATTCTAAGACATTCTAAATTCAATTACAGCAGGCAGGAGAGGAAGAGAAACACAGGAATAATTAACCGGTTAATAGCTGTGGGCCAAATGACAAACGACTGCTCACATTCCTGAATGTCTGTGGGAGCTTTGAATCAACCTGCGGGCATCTCTCAGCCGACCACTAGATGCCGCCACGTCCTGAATGTGCAGGAACTTTCAGGACTGTCACCAGGAACCACTGAGAAGCAGTAAATATGTCTTCCTTACAGACCGTGCACTTATCCTAGAACTACCCCCTTTCACTTCACCTCTTCCAAGCCCCCATAGCTGCAGCCAATGTAAATCCTTTCGAAACAACTTACATCTTCCTCCCCCCAAAACATAATGTATGAAAGAGCCCTTCAACTCCAGGACGGTGGTTGTCTTTTCCACCCAGCCCTGCTGCTGCTGCTGGTGATTTCACGCCCCAGGACCGGGTTAGTTCGGGGCTACCATATGGCTCAGTAAACCCTTTCTTTCAGAAAAGCTTTCGGTCAGGGACGTTTTTTGATTAACATCTGCTATGGTCTGAGTACCTGAGGTCCCAGCATGCCTGTCATGCAGGGTCTCTAGTCCTGCTCCCCACAGAAGAACGCAGGATATGGTGAGGCCAAAAAGGAACACCCACGGAGCCACAGACAGGGGAGTCATACCACTATAGTCTCACTGGCGGCTGGGTTGGAGACACAGGAGGCAGGAGCCACATGATCCGCAACCCGCCGTCCGCTTCTCTGCCAACCAACCTCACTTGCTAACTGCAATCTACGCCTCTCTGCAATCCGCAATCCGCGCTTGCTAGCTTAGCCATGGCAGTTATATTAGTGGCTAATGGCTAACTGGTAACATCTGATGGCCACCCAGTCACAGCTGATGACCATCTACTACCCGAGCCAGCACCTTTCCACGTGAGGCCGAGAGCCGGAAAACTGCTCTCTGGGACTCTGTCCCCACAATGCCCAGTGCCCCATGTTTCCTGGAAGGGTCCGGAAAGCTCTCTGAGCTCAGAGGTCCCAGTCAGGACCTTATTGCCTCCAGCCACTTCTCAAAAATCCTGCCCTCCCATCCTCTCCTGGATTCCTCTCTCACCCCCAGGGGCTGCACTGAGCTCGCCCACACCTTCCAGTTTGTGCAGGAGGGCCCCACAGCTGCTCTCCCAGATGCCCAGGTCATTCCCTCTGTTTCTCTGGAACCATCCTCCAAACGGCATACAGCGCACCTCACTAAAGTGAGGTATTCTTGAAGTAGAGCTGCTCGTCTGAGACCAAAATGCCAAGTCCTGGGACAGTTTCTGACTCCAATAGGCTTCCGTTGCTGGCTGGCAGGGGAGCTGTATTGAGGGAAAGGATGGGGGACACAGGTGCCAGCGTGGTCCCAGGAGACCAGGTGATGGAGACGGGGTGGGGGTGTCTGGCCGTGCACTGGAAAGAGGGGCTGTTACTCTTCCTGCCACAAGGGGGAGCCCCAAGGGACTCGTCTGGATCATACCAGGTAACGCTGTGTCTGGTACAGACTGCAGTCTGTACACGTTCTGTCCTCCATTTATCAATGGTCTCTCAGATATTCTCCGATATTCAGAGGATCACCCCATTAAGTACCGTGGAGTGTGCTTTCAGACCCCACCGGAAGTTATTCTGCAGCACACTCCAGAAGTCTCCCTCTTCCACAGAACACACAGTAACTTAGGGTTGCCCGAATTAGCAAATAAAAACACAGGCCACCCAACAAAGTCTGAATTTCAGATAAACACAAAGACATTTTCAGTGTATTTCCCAACTATTTCATGGTGCATAGTTATCCAAAAACAAATATGCGTTGATTATCTGAAATTCAATTTTAAATGAACATCTATGTTCTCTGGCAAATTTCCCAGGGGTTACACCTGCTTTTGCAGCTTCCAAACTAAAACGTTTGCAGCCTTGCTCTGCTATGGCACCTTCTGGTGTTCATGAGAGCAGGTACCCCAGATTCTTGTCTCGGGAGACGAATGGCTCTGCCCACAAGATCTTCACAGCCCTGACCAGAAGTGCGGTGACATCTGTCTGCTTTGCTCAAGGAGGTGCATTATTGGCCAGCTTAGCTTGTGTGGAGCATCCATGGCCCTGCCCTCAACCTGTGAAGCCATGTCCTGCCCCCACCGTTCAGCACCTTCAAAAGCTTGGCTGAGTGAGAGAAACAATATTTTTCAAGGACTATCTGAAGAATGTCTTTTTTCTAGGTCAGTGATAATCAACCTTTTCAGTGAGAAGGCCAATTCAGAAAAAAAGTAACCCGTCTCCAATTTTTTTTTAAAAGAAATTATTTTTTTTATCACGAATGTAATATCAACAACTTTTGCTTAAGCATGCTTTTATTGGTTCTCCGGTTGCTAAAGGTTTTAATTATTGTGCCTACACTTTTGGAAACCACATAACACGGTATCTGAGGTAATGCTCTACCTTTTAGCGAAGTTTGCAGTCAAGGAAAACATTTTTGAAGCTGGTTCAATTAAATTTTTCCTTAACTGACCCTGGAATCCACTTAACTGCAAAATGTGTTTTGTCTCTTTTTATTCAGGTATAACGACCTACAATAAAGTGCATAGAAGTATACTAATCTTAAGGGTAGAGCTTAGTGAAATTTTGCATTTGTATCGACCCGTGTAGCCACCACCGAAATCAAGATATAGAGCTGCCCTGCACTCAGCAAGCTCCCTCATGCTCATTTCCGGAAAACATGTCCACCCAAGGGTAACCTAACCACTATTCTGAATTCTGTCACCATCGAGCGGTTTGTTCTTAAGTTTCACATCATTGGAATATTACAGTGGGACACATATTCTTTGAGCATAATTCCTGTGATAGGCATACATGTTGTTGCCCATGTCAGTAATTTATTCTTTTTTATTGCCGCATAGTATTCCACAATTTGTCAAATTTCCTGTTACTGGACGCTTATGTTATTTTAGGATTTTGGCTCCTGTGAATAAAGCTGCTATGGGAAGTCCATGTGTGGGAGGAGGTCATCGAGGGAACATGACAGCCAGCTGACCTTCAGGCTGGACCCGGGCAATCAGAGGCTCCTCACCCCGTCCCCTGTCACTGGAAGGTACGTTCTGCGTGCCAGTCCCACAGTGGGAGCCATTTTAAAGGATGCAGCCTTCAGAGAACAATGTGTTGTTGGGACCACCTGGATGGTATACATGACTAAACTCAGTCAAGGTCTCTATATAAACCTTTAAGACTCTGGCAGACGAGTGTGGAGAGCTACTCCTTGGGGCCACCCAGGGCGAGCCTTGTATGTAAGTTCACTGGCTTGTTAAACCTGCCTCCTCTCAATGTGGAGTGCTCTGCCCCTTCCTTCAGTCTTTCCTTGCCCTTCGTGTAGGTACAAACCAACACCACATAGAGTGACCACAGAAAAAGGAGAGACCTTGAGATTGCATGAGAAGGAGAGAGGCTCAGCCATCCCTGGTTAATCTCCAGGGGTTTCCAGGCCCAGTGGCAACGACACGAGAGACACCAAGACCAGCAGACGGACCATCTGATGAAGACCAGTCGCCCCACAAAACCATGAGAGATAATAAAATGGGTTTTGTTTTAAGTCACTACGTTTTGGAGTGGTTTATTACACAGCAATAGATAACTGAAACAAAATCTTTTGTCCCCCCCTTTTTTTTATTTGAGTCATTTGTCTTTTTTCTTAGTGCTTCTTAATGAAGGATTCTTCAAAGCAAGAGTTTTCCAATGGCAAACATAGTTATAGTCGTTACCAATCCACTCACTTTCAAATACAGGATTTTCATCAGCTGGTTTTCATTTTTTTGGTGCCTCCATAACTAGTGTTAACTGTTAGTCATAAAAATCAATACTCCTGGGGGCCGGCCCGGTGGCTCAGGCGGTTGGAGCTCCATGCTCCTAACTCCAAAGGCTGCGGGTTCGATTCCCACATGGGCCAGTGGGCTCAACCACAAGGTTGCCAGTTCGATTCCTCGAGTCCCGCAAAGGATGGTGGGCAGCGCCCCCTGCGACTAACAAAGGCAACAGAACCTGGAGCTGAGCTGCGCCCTCCACAACTAAGACTGAAAGGACAACAACTTAACTTGGAAAAAAGTCCTGGAAGTACACACTGTTCCCCAATAAAGTCCTGTTCCCCTTCCCCAATAAAATCTTTTTTAAAAAAATCAATACTCCTTCCCACAAATGTACATGAGCTGTTCCATAAACCACGCTTCTGATCCCTGCAATACCCAAATTGAACCGATATGCATTTGTAGCCAGCATGGCCAAGAAATACCAGCGCAGAGCTAGACCAATATTGGTGCCATTTGAACCTCCATTTCCCCATCTCAATATAAGGGACTCCCTAAAATTAGGTCTCAGGACACATTGAGAAGACAGGTGACATAACAGTCACCACTTATCTGGCTGTAGTAGGCAGAATAATGGCTCCCAGAGATGTCCACGCCCCAATTCCCAGAAATTGTGAGTAGTTCACCTTATGTGGCAAAAGGGGCTTTGCAGATATGATTAAGGACCTTGGGACAGGGAGAGGATCCTGGATTATCCTGGTAGGCCCCGTGAAGTCACCTGAATCCTTAAACTCAGAACTTTCCTGGTTTTGGTCTGAGAGAAAGCTAGGCAGACAGAAAAGGGGTCAGAGAGATGCAATACTGCTGCCTCTGCAGATGGAGGAAGGGAGCCATGAGCCAAGGAATAAAGAGAGCAGCCTCTGCAGGCTGGAAAAGGCAAGGGAATGGATTCTTCCCGAGCCTCCAGGAAGGAACACAGCCCTGATGACACCACAATTTTCGACCAGCAAGACCCGTGTCAGACTTCTAACCATCAGCATTGTCGGATCATAAATGTGGTCGTTTTAAACCACTAAGTGTATGATAACCTGTGTCAGGGAAAGAAAACGAATACACCCGCTACCACTAATCAGATCAGCAGAGAACGGTGTATCCAGGTATCTCCTCTCTTAGCCAGAGGCACCCCTCCCCTATAGTTATTTTATTGACTGTGGTTGGTTTGATTGTGGTGTGATTGGCTGACCTTCAACAGCACTATAAAATCAAACCCTGTGAAGCTCTTTGCTGCTCTTGCCATAATTATGTGTTGAGGAAGATTTCATTATGCCAAAGTGTCCCCTCCATGAGAACGTACAGGAGAAATTGATTTTCAGTCCTAGTACCTGGAAGAGAGAGACTCCTGCTTGGGTTTCCCTCTGTGTTGGCTGTTAGGAAGGTTGGAGCAGAGATTCTCGGGGTGGAAGAACACTCAGAATCTGTACTTGCACCCCCCAGAAATTCCAGTCTGTCTCACTAAAGGAGATCTCCCTTCCCCCACGGGATTCTCTGCTTTGGCGAGCCACCGTGCCATTTATTTTATGAGGAGCAAGTCCTACTCCTCAGGTCTCTTAGGTTGGGGAAGGAGTTACAAATCATTGTCTTAGAGCAGCAGTGCTCCAATATGGTCTGGGAACTCCTGGAGGGGTCCCCAAGATCCTTTCAAGGGGTGCCCAAGGCCAAAACTATTTCCATGATGTCATGTGGAGGTTTTTATTTTATTTTTTATTGTTTTTAAACTTTTATTTATTTTGTGTGTTTTTCCAGGACCCATCAGCTCCAACTCAAGTAGTTGTTTCAATCTAGTTGTGGAGGGTGCAGCTCACAGGGGCCCATGTGGGGATCGAACTGGCAACCCTGGTGTTACGAGCATCATGCTCTAACCAACTGAGCTAACAGGCCGCCTCCTACAGTGTAGGGTTACTTGATACATGATACCCCAAAAGGCTGGATGCAAAAGCTGATATGAGAATATGAATATGTTTTCATTTATGATGTTTAAATGAATTCACACGTCTTTTAAGTGTTTCTCGGTTTTAATTTTAAATGCAGTAAATATTGATAAATATAACCCACATAAGCCAACACTCTTTGGATTCCTCGATAATTTTTAGGGTGCAAGGATGTCCTGAGCCCAAAATGTTTGAGAACCACTGAATTGGAGCAGTTTGCAGGTGAGGAGCTTCATGGCTTGCATGTTTTGCTTTAATTGCCCTACATACTGTATTCTTCCCGACCTTTAAACAATGCCAGTTGCCTCATTTTTCTGAGTGTTTGCAGAATAAATGACTGGTTCTTTATCCTTGGAGGGACTAATGCCTACAAATGAGTGCCCGAGGGGACTTAGAAACTCCAGGGTTGTGTTACCAGTACCACTAACTTTAGCTTCCTTGTCTGCCATGGGCTAGCAAAGGCTGCCAAGATGAGCAGTTGAATCCAGTCAACTGTCCGCATTCCCAACCTCCCACATCACCTCTCCTTTTCCCTCTCTCTCTCTTGCGCCCAATAAAGCCAGCACGTAGCTTTTCCCTAGGCCTCTGTTTTCTAGGGAAACTGGACTAACAAAGTAATATTATTATTAGCTTATATTATTAGTAAGAAAATAGATATGTGTGTGTGGATATTCTTTGTTGGACCCTTGTCAGACATTCTCAAAAAGAGTCAGGAGGCTTTGCTAGAAATAAATGACAAGGGGCGGCCAATTAGCTCAGTTGGTTAGAGTATGAGCTCTTAACAACAAGGTTGCCGGTTCGATTCCCCACATGGGATGGTGAGCTGCGCCCCCCCCCCTCCACCCCACAACTAGATTGAAAACAACGACTTGACTTGGAGCTCATGGGTCCTGGAAAAAACACAGTTACCCAATAAAAAAAACAAAAATTTTAAAAAGAAAAAAATGACAAAGGTTTATTTAAGGTTCTTAGGGTTTACAAACCAAAAACACAACTAGGCAACACCCAGTGTTCCAAGGGCAAAGTAAACAGTATCTTCTTGAGGAGAATCAGTTCTGCATTCTTAGCCCCTGATTGAGTCAAGATGTATCCATCACGTGTCCAGTGGTCTAGACCACAGAACATTTTCTTGTTGAGGGCGTGCAGATGGCTAACTGAAGGCCTGACGGATGTCCAGGCATTAACACACAACACACTGATGTGCCTCCCAGTATCGAGGCCGAACCGTCAAGTTCAGAAGCTTAAGTAAGTTCCCAGAGTCAGTTTAAAACAGAAATAGTCGTTTCCTGGTGCTTCAGCCCACGTCAATCAAGTTAATAATTGAGCAGCTTGACCTCAGTGATTCCATTTTATCTCTTCACTCTATTCTTCACCCTCCTTTTTCCCTCTCCACCCTTCTCTATCCTCATCTGTTTCCCCAGGGCATGACATTTATGGGCCACACCGTGGGTACCTGTGCTTCTGTTAGGTTTCAGATGAAGGGAGGAGCGGGCCGGTGATCAGACAACAGGAGGAGAGCGGGGGACGGGGATTTTTATTTCCCAGCCCTCCCTGCCAAGCCAGTTTGATAGAGGCTGCTGTCCATGGGAGGCACTGCTTGGATGGCTCTCGTTTACATCTGCAGCTCTCTCTTTCTGGGTTCCAGGAACTTCCCCGTCTTTTGGCCTCGTCAGGCAGGGCTCTCCACTACTGCTAGCCCCCAGCTGCTTCACCGTCCCTTCTTGGTTTCCCTTAACCCTGCCTACACCTCTGCGAATAGTTCCCTCATTAAACTCTCCTCAATGCCACTTTGAGATGCCATCTGTTTCTTCAGTGGGGTTGAGTGACTTCCCCAAGGTCACACAGAGTGACAGAACACCGGAGAGAACTCACTGGAACACAGAGAAGGGTGGAGACTTTTCCCGACCTTGACAGCCGGCCCAGCCTCCTCCCAGAATCTTGTACCTGCCCAACCTGCCGGCCTCTGTGATCCTTTTGTTAGGATGGGATTGAATTCCCTAGGGCTCCTTTCCAGGACGTGGCCAGCAACGCCAGTAACCAGAGCTGTGTGAGACGAAAAGCCCAAACCACTAGGGTAGCCGCACCCCAAAAAGAGGTGAGGTCTCGGGTGAGTCATGCCAATGAGGGGCCACTTCCCTTGTTCCAAGGGCCCACCTGCCTCCCTGAGGACCCCGAACATCGGCCTCCCAATGCCTGGCTACGCTTTCCTCCTATATGTTCACAGGGTTCTGCACTCCTCCCTCCCCCACCCAACAGGTGTCCTGGATCTAGGACATCTGCCTCCCACTCCCAGACGGGGCCTCCAGAGATGTGAGATGGGACAGGGCTCTGGGTTGGGCCTTCAGGTTCCCTACTTCCCCCTTCCAGCCCCAGATCCTCTCAGATTCCCAGGGATGGGCTCTGGCCAGGGAGGGTGGGGCTGCTCCTGGGACCATCAAGAGTCCTGGGTGCCCAGACAGTGACAGCGCTGTGGCAGACAGCAGACACTTCACCCATCTCTGCCTCCCGCTGACTCCGATGTGCCATGTTCCAGCACCTGTTTCTCCCACTGGTGACCCTCGGTAACCTCAGGAGATGGGATGGGCTGCAAGGGACCTTGGTTTTGTTATCTGGAAAGATGGAAAGCAGGACCCTCGGCTCTGCGTAGGGACTTGGGTGTCACAAGAGGAAGGGGAGGTGGCTGTCAGAGGAGGGAAGAAGGTGTGAGGTATCAGGAGGGAGAGGAATGGGGTATGAGAGGAGGGGAAAGGAGGCCTGGCTGCAGTGGCGAGGAACAGCAGCGAAGCCTGGGGAGGGAGCCACGGAGGGTGTGTCGTAAGTGTGTGTCTCCAGCCGCTTCCTGCCTCCCTCTTTCCAGCCATCAGCCCCATCCCAGGAGTCTCCCAGGACTCAGGTAAGGCAGCTGGACTGGGGAAAGTCAGGGACAGAGGCAGACAAGATAGGAGGGGTAGCACAGAAGCCGGTGGGGTGGGCGGTTGCTGAAAGGGCAGGGAATTGGGGAAGAGGGTGGAGGATGGAGAATGAAGATGAGGGCAGGGCACTGTCAGGGTCTGGAAGTCTCCAGCCTCTGCCCCTCTTTGCCCTCTGCCCCTCAGCTCCCAGTCCTACCCAAGAACCTGAAGATCTGGGTAAGGAGGGGGGTGGTCTCAGCTCCTAAAAGAGGTTAAGGCTGGCTGGGCAATGAGGGAGGCGGAAATGACCAGAAACTTATAAGTGCCTAGATCCTCTTTGTTCTTTGTTCAGGGGGGCAAACTGAAGCAGAGTGGGGGGTGGGGTTTTGTCCTGAGTTACCTGGGCCTCCGGCGTGGGGGTCCCCGGGCGGGTGGTGACCCCCACTGCACCCCATTGCAGACTGCGGTCGCCCTGAGCCCTCTGACCGCATCGTGGGGGGCTCAGACGCGCAGCCGGGCAGCTGGCCATGGCAGGTGAGCCTGCACCTGGGCGGGGGCCACGTCTGCGGGGGCTCCCTCATTGCCCCCTCCTGGGTCATCTCCGCTGCTCACTGTTTCGTGGAGTGAGTATTCGCCCTTGTACTGCCCCTCTCCTTTGAAAGCCAAGCCCGGCCGGCAGCGTGACTCAGGCTCACTTGGAGACTGGCTGTCCCCTCTCCGCCTCCCCGCCCTCCCCCAAGCTAGGTGCCCTGCGCGGGTGTCCTGGTTCTGAGTGTTTTGACGACGGGTCCCACCACCTCACTCAATATCCAAGTCTGAATTCCACCTTCCCCGCCTCACCAAGCAACCACCTCCGAACCGGCTCCGCTCTTCCCGCACGCGTTTAGAACGTCCATCGCCCCAGCCCACCAAAATGGATCCGACTCCGCCCCCACCCTCCGGGCTCCTGCAGACTCCACCTTCTTCCAGGCTCGAGCCCCCACCCCCATGAGGGTCTGTCCCTTCCTTAGGGTCAATCTAACCCGCTCCCTCCTTGGCGCAGCAACGGGACAGGGGCCATGGAGCCCATGGAGGAGTGGTCGGTACTGCTGGGCGTGCACTCCCAGGACCGGCCCACGGACGGCGCGCACGTCCGTGCAGTGGCCGCCATCCTGGTGCACGACAACTATAGCAGCGTGGAGCTGGGCGCCGACTTGGCCCTCCTGCGCCTGGCTTCGCCCGCCAGGCTGGGCCCCACCGTGAAGCCCGTCTGCCTGCCCCGCGCCTCGCACCGCTTCGTCCACGGCACGGCCTGCTGGGCCACCGGCTGGGGGGACGTACAAGAGGCGGGTGAGTGAGATGGTTGGGGGCCCCAGGGGTGGGTTATCCGAGAGGTGGAGTTTGTAGAACCATCCTCTGGGCCGGACCTGGCGGCACGTCCTAAAATCTAGGGCCCCAGGTGCGCGCGCCCCGGGGGTGGGGCCTCGGGAGTGGGGCTCACGGGGCGAGGCTGGGGACGGGGTTTGCAAGTCCAAGGGTGAGGGCTGCGCCAATCTCCATCCGTCCTCCTCCTCAAGGGCTTTCAAACTAAGATCCCTGAATCATCCTTACCTCTCCTTCTAGTTCTTTCTTCCCCGGATTAAGGATCAGAACTCGAGTTCCCATCCCAGCTTTGCTATTTCAGACAAAGCAGTTCACCATTTCCTCCTCTGAAATTTAAGGAAAATAGTGCCCACTTCATGGGGTTGCTGGGTGGATTACATGAGAAAAATCCACGTAAAGTTTATAACACAGTGACTAGCACAGCAGTAATTCGTGCATTTAAGGTAGTTTTACCCTAACCCTTTTGCCGCGACGGTCAGATATACCCGAATGAATATACCCGAAATTTAAACATAAAAAAATGTCATTTATATACAAAGCAGCTCAAATTGTTATTATTAAATGCATAAAATAGTCAAAATATCAATTTTTTGGGTTTTGTGGATTTCTGACATATTTTGGGGAAAAAAATCTTGAAATCATTTAAGGTGAAAGAGCTAAGTGGTCCGGCAGTAAAGCACAGCACCAGCCTTATGGCAGGCGCTCAGCAAATATCAGTTTCTGCCCTCTTTCCTCCCCTCCCCCCCACTCATCTCTACGCCCCACCTCCTGTCTCCCCCGTGCTTCCCCTCATTAATTCAGCCTGTCTTGCATCCATTCAGCAGATAGTTAGGCGTTAGAGCTGTGCCATGAACATAACAAGCGAAATCCCTGCCTTCCCAGAGTTTACTTTCCAGTGGGCAATCACACTCACGTAGCTGAATAAGCAAACACGTCAGGCAGCCTGGGGAGAAACGGACCTACGTTCCCCATCAAACCTGTTATCCAATGCTAACCTTCCCTGTCAGCAAGTCCCCACCATAATTCCGCACTTACTGTGACCAGGTCTGCAGTGCCCGGGGCCCTAGGTAGGATGCATTGGGAGCAGATGCCACAGCCACTGCTGCAGGTGCCCCATCGGGGCTGGAGGTGACAAGGAAGGGTCAGTCTGAACACCTAGGAAGTCTGTGTGGATGGGACCAGGCTACACTGACAATCGGCACCCAGAGCCAATTTTTTGTGGAGGTTTTGTGAAGTCAGAATCTAAGCTGGCATCACAGGAAGGTGGGGAGAAATAGAGGCCATCCTGGGGACCTCGGTGAGGCACAGTCGATAGAGAAGGGCCAGGCTGCCAAGCTGGAGTGCAGGGGGCAGCGGCAACAGAGACCTCAAGCACCAGCTGAAGGCCTCCTCAGACTGACGGCCAAAGCACCCCACCAGCGCCAGGGATCCCCAAGACAATCCCTAAACCTTCCTGGTGGACCCTACAGTATAGCCTCAGATGTCACTGACCTCTCAGGTCTGGAGGTGGGGAGAAAAGGGGGTCTGTCCACACTCTCCCCCACCCTTTCTGGATGCTGAGACTTTGTCTCCATTGGAAGCAGGTTCAGCTCAGGAAAGGACTGAGGCCTCCCGTTTAGACAGTGGGATCCATTGATTGTTCTTGGAAAGAGCAGAGCAGGGCTTTAATGACATTTGTCCGACAGCAGCAAGTGGTGGCTGGGTTGGGGGACAGACCCGTGAGGAGGCCGGGCCAATCATCCAGGCCCAAGGTTATGCCTCCTGGACTAGGGCTGTCACGGTGAACATGCCCCGAAGTAGGGCTTCCGGGTGGGAATTCCCACCCGTTCTCAGGAATTTTTTTCCCTTTTCCGTTCCCGAATCCCGAGAAAAGTTGGCCGGGGAAATTGGGAAAATCGGCTCCTTGAACCCAGATGGTTGGTAGTATCAGCCACCACTTTGTGGAAACGATGCATCGTGGAGAACAGAAAACAGTTTACATCTCGGGATTCGGGAATGGGAAAGCGAAAAAAATTCCTGAGAACGGGCAGGAATTCCCGCCTGGAAGCCCTACCCAGAAGTCACAAATGAGGTGTTCTGGACTTGGGGGCTCACTGGACGACACCCAGATTCCACGCTTGGCACCTTGGTGCAGGACTGCGTCTAGTGTATGTGGCATCTTCTTGGAAAAGGGTGCCCTCTCAGGACCAACACGGCCCAATCAGGGCTGAAAGCTTAGTGCTTTTAGCCCCCACATGTCCTCTGTTGGCTGGGTACCTTTGTATAGTACACAACCGTCCATAGTAGCTCTCACTGTGTGCCATTCCTGAGACGGGGATGTAGGAAGAAGGACGGAGAGGAGCAGGAGACAATAATTGGCATTGGATGTGGGGGCTGAAGTGCCACAGGCCATCGAGGTAGAGATGCCCAGGAGGCAGCTGGAGGCGACATAGCTGAGCCCTGGGGAGTGGGGGACTCCATACCTGCCTCACAGCATTTTCTCTCTGGTTCCGCCCACAGACCCCCTGCCTCTCCCCTGGGTACTGCAGGAAGTGGAGCTAAGGCTGGTGGGCGAGGCTGCCTGTCAGTGTCTCTACAGCCGGCCAGGACCCTTCAACCTCACTTTTCAGCTGTTGCCAGGGATGCTGTGTGCTGGCTACCCAGAGGGCCGCAAGGACACCTGCCAGGTGAGGGGAGGCCCCTGCACCTGCCTGGAAAGGCTAGGCAGAGCCCTAACCAATAGGAAGCAGTGTGAGAAACAGGTCTCTGTGAGCCTTATCTGCAAAAAGAGGACAAGATTCCCAATGGATAGGACTGATTCTAAATGGACAGGACCCGGGATTCAACGAGTGGGCACTGTTATTGATGACAGCACATCACTGAGGTTGCGTACCAGACTCCAGAGTGATTCAGCCTGACTTGAAGCTCGGCACCACCACTTATTAGCTGTGTGACTTCGACCAAGTTATTAAACGTCTCTTATGTCCAGACGTTGTCACCTGGAAGATGGAGAACATAGTGTTACCTCTTTCATAGGATGGTTATGATTAAATGAATTTGTATATGTAAGAGCACTCAGAACAGCATATGGCCCTTAATAAGAGCTAAATAAATATTAGCTATTGCTATTAATTATTATTATCCCACATCCCAGCCCATAGGACAGCGCCTGTAACTTAGTAGGTAATAGTCATATTTAAAATGAATTATTCCTCCACAGAAGGGAATTGTCCAGATAACCTGCTGCAGGCCAAAACATAGTATAGTTTAACCATTTTCCCCAGAAACCTTCCTCAAATGGCACACATTTTTTTAGGGCACTCAGCATGCATGATGGTGATGGGGATTCAAGCCAAATGGTCTTCAGGATCCCTCCCAATTATGAGGGTCCAGGACCCATGGACATAAATAATTCTCTGGCTTCTTGAACAGGATAGCAAACAATTCAAATTCCTCTGGACCAGCGCTGTCCAGTAGGACTTCCTACAGCGGTGGGAATGTCCTGTATCCGTGCTGTCCAGGGTGGTAGCCACCAGCATATCAGCTCCTGAACATTTCAAATGTGGTTAGTGTAACTGAGGAATTACATTTTTAATTTTATTTAACGTTAATTAAAATAGCCACCTGTGGCTAGCGTCTGCCATGTTGGACAGCACAGTTCTAGAGCCTGTTTCTGAGCCTCCTTCGTGACGCGGTTCAGATCACAGTGATGGACTACCTCTGTATCACTGCCTCTGACGTCTTAGGGATAATGCCTGGAAGGATTAAACAGCCTAGAACCATTGTTTTTGTGTCTGTTCATGGTAGTTCTTCCTTCTGACTTGCTTTCAAACTGTCTCTTCTTGCTGCCTTTAAATTTCCTATTTCTAACAGCCTCTTCCTCCTAGATGCTGGCACCTCTGATTTACTTTAACAAGTGGGTGAACTTAGAAACCCAGCCAGCCGTCATTTGAACTCTTCATTGAACAAGAATCCTTCGGCTCCGAGTGAGCCCTGCAGGCCCTCTGGCATGGCCATCAGTGTGGCGCTCTTGGCTTTGGCTGTTCGTCATCAGCCTTTCTTCTGTTTAGAGTTGTAGGGAACGCAGAAGATAACGCAGCCAAGGTCGATTCCTAGGAGAAGGTGGCTGTATGTTGGGCCAACAAGAGGTGTAGGACCTTTGCATGATGGCACAGTATAAGCCGGTGGGTCCCTGGGCTGATCCCCTGACACTGAATCATCTTTCATCAGGGAGACTCTGGGGGGCCGCTGGTATGTGAGGAAGGCGGCCGATGGTTCCTGGCAGGAATCACCAGCTTTGGCTTTGGCTGTGGACGGAGAAACCGCCCCGGAGTCTTCACTGCTGTGGCTCCCTATGAGGCCTGGATCCGAGACCAGGTGATGGGCTCAGATCCTGGACCTGCCTTTCCCATCCAGCCCCAGGGGCCCCAATCAGGCGCCTGGGAGCCCATGGATGAGAACTGCACCATCGCCCTGCCAGGTGAGGTGGCAGGCCCCCAGATGTCTGCTAGACATGGGAGTTGGGATGGAAAGTGTTGGTGGTTCAAGGGGCCCGCTGACCCAGGCCTCTCATCCTTCAGAGTGCGGGAAGGCCCCGCGGCCAGGGGCCTGGCCCTGGGAGGCTCAGGTGATGGTGCCAGGATCCAGACCCTGCCATGGGACGCTGGTGTCTGAAAGCTGGGTCTTGGCACCTGCCAGCTGCTTTCTGGAGTGAGTGAAAACCCACGTCTCAGACAGATTCTTGCCCCTCCTTCCAACGGCCCGAGACACTATTATCTGGCCCCAGCCCTTGGGCCAGGTAGGGGTTGGGGGGACACCTCAGAGTGGAGTGCAGAGCGAGGTTTCTCCTTGGTAGGTGAGGCTCCAACTCGCAAAGTGGGGTCCTAGTCTATCGGGGGCGAGTAAAGGGGTAGTAACTTCGGTCCAGGATGCGGGGGTCTGAGTGCGCAGTTCTCAGGCCGGCGATGCAGGTTCCCAGCCTGGGGTGTGGAGCTTAAGCCAGGGGTGCGGGGTCTCGAGCGGAGCGCGCAGGCTCTGGCCCACGTCCCCAGTGTCCGCATCCCGCAGCCTCAGCGGCTCAGACCCCCCGCCTCACCACCTGGACAACTGGCGCGTGCTGCTGCCCTCGCGCCCGCGCGCGGAACAGGTGGCGCGCCTCGTGCAGCATGAGAACGCCTCCTGGGACCCCGCCTCTGACCTGGTGCTGCTGCAGCTGCGCGCGCCCGTGAACCTGAGCGCGGCCCCGAGGCCCGTGTGTCTTCCTCACCCCGAACACTACTTCCTGCCCGGGAGCCGCTGCCGCCTGGCTCGCTGGGGCCGCGGCGGTGAGCAGGGGCCCGGCGCGGGGCGGGGTGGCGCGGGGCCCGACGGCGCTGCAGTGCGGGCTCCTTCCCTTCTCTCTCCCAGAACCTGCGCCCGGCCGCGGCGCGCTGCTGGAGGCCGAGCTGTTAGGCGGCTGGTGGTGTCACTGCCTGTACGGCCACCAGGGGGCGAAAGTGCCGCCGCCGGGAGACCCGCCGCACGAGCTCTGCCCCGCCTACTGGGAGGAGGAGGAGGCGGGCCGCTGCTGGGTGAGCGGCGGGGGCGGAGCCTACGCGTCTGAGTGGGTCCCAGAGAGATGGGCCTGGCACTGGACTGAGCGCTTCAGGGCGGGGGCGGGGTCAAGGCGGGGCCAGAATGCGTTGGGGGCGGAGCCTGGGCCCGGAGGACTTTAGGGAGGGAGGGGCCTGAGGCGGGCCCTGGGCGCTGGAGGTTATTCTCCCTGCCCCCGGGTTTACCCCTTATCCAGATTAGTATTGGAGCCTGGCTTGGAGGAAGTGGAACCTGTGTCCGAGAACGGGAGAATGTGGGGTTCAGGAAAGCCCCAGGGCCCTTAATACCCTCTCATCAACTGTCACACACGCACGCACACGCACGTGGGGGCGCAGAGGTTGGTAACACACACTCTCTTGCTGCAGAACGAATCGAGTTGGAGTCTTCTGTGCCAGGAGGAGGGGACCTGGTTCCTGGCTGGAATCAGAGACTTCTCCAGTGGCTGCCTGCGTCCCAGAGCCTTCCACCCTCTGCAGACTCACGGTCCATGGATCAGCCATGTGACTCGGGAAGCCTACCTAGAGGACCAGCTGGCTTGGGACTGGGGCCCCGAGGGCGAGGAGACTGAGACACAGACTTGTCCTCTCCACACAGAGCATGGTGGTGAGCAGGTCTTTGGGCCTTAGTTCTCGTGAGTGCTTAGCGCTGTGGTAGGGGCTTCAGGGTTCTGCTGTGGGGCCCCCACTGAGGCACTTACCTCCTCTCCCTAGCCTGTGGCCTAAGGCCAGAGCCTGCTCCCGTGGGGCTCCTGTGGCCCTGGCTGGCAGAGGTGCATGTGGCTGGTGAACGAGTCTGCACTGGAATCCTGGTGGCCCCAGGCTGGGTCCTGGCAGCCACTCACTGTATCCTCAGGTGGGTCTCATCCATCTCCAATCGGCAAGAGGGAACGATTGGGAGATAGGCCACAGGACTCTTGAAATAGTGGGACACTCCCTGTAGGGCTCCTACAGCACAGGGAAACTGCTGTGAAGTGTGTTGAGACAGACAGATCTGGAAGGAGGAATAATGAAGGAGTTAGTGGAATGACCCTGGAGATTCATTCCACGCTTTCCCCAGGCTGGGAAGGACTTTACCGGCCAGGGGTGAGGGTGGGAGAGTGGCTAGGAGGTGACATTGGGCCTTGTTCCAACAGGCCAGGCTCTACAACAGTGCCTTATATTGAAGTGTACCTGGGCCGGGCAGGGGCCAGCCCCCTCCCACAGGGCCACCAGGTATCTCGGTTGGTCATCAGCATCCGTCTGCCCCGGCACCTGGCACTTCGGCCCCCCCTGGCCCTCCTAGAACTGGACTCCCGGGTGGAACCCTCCCCTTCAGCCTTATCCATCTGCCTTCACCCAGGGGGTCTCCCCCTGGGGGCCACCTGCTGGGTATTGGGCTGGAAGGACCCCCGGGACCGAGGTGAGAACCCTGGGTCTTGGGGGTGAGGAAAGGCTGGAGGCCAGAACCCCAGGGACAACCATCTTTCCTGTCTCCAGTCCCTGTAGCCGCTGCTGTTTCCATCTTGACACCACGCCTCTGTCACTGCCTCTATCAGGGCGTTCTGCCCTCTGGGACCCTCTGTGTCCTGTACGAAGAGGGGCAGAAAGAAAGGTGTGAGGTACAAGGGCCTGAGCATCCTGGTCCAGGGAAAGGAGGGGCAGTGCTGGGCAGTGGGACCCTAGAGAGAGAGAGAGCAGGGTTGGGGTTCGTGGGTGCTGGGCCCCAGATGGAAGGAAGCAGTGCTCCCTGGCTACCTTGGAGAGCGACCAGGGTCCCGGATGCCTGAGGATGGAAACAAGTAGGGCTTTCTGGCTGGACCCCAAGAGAAGGTACAGGGGACCAGGAGGGAGGGTAAGAGACGGCCTTGGCTCTGACTCTGCAGGTGACCTCAGCACCTCCACTCCTGTGCCAGACTGAGGGAGGCTCCTGGGTCCTCGTGGGCATGGCTGTGCCAGGAAGCCGGGAGCTGTTTGCCACCACTGGCCCTGACGAGGCCTGGATTTCCCAGACAGTGGGAGAGGCCCATTTCCTCCCCCCCAGTGGCTCCCCCTACTGGCCCCCTGAAGGCGGCCACCTCTGCCCCATGGACATGGCAGGGGCCTCAGGCTCTTCTCCTGCTGCTCTGTTCCTGCTCCTGCTGACACCCCTGATCCAGGGCTGAGGGGGCCTGGGTCCCTGGGCCGCCTCCCCTTTTCCTGCGCCATCCCCTCCAGCCCTCCACTTCCCGCCCAGTGGGCCTGGAATGTGACCTAACTGGCTCTCGTTCCCTTTGCCAGAACCTCCAGAACTCCCCACCCACCTAGACAGCAGTGGCTTCAGATAATTGGGTCTCAGTGCCCAGCTATTTTGTGCCCAGGAATTCTTGGGGGCAGCAGGAACAGACAATAAAGTTGTCAACACAAACACGTGGCCTTGTGGCATTGCTGAGGGCAGGCTGGGGAGCTCAAGGGAAGCCCAAGGCACAGGGCGCCTCCCTCCTGAGTCAGGCCTTGGGCTCCCAGGAAGCATGTCCCTGATAACGTACGTGGCAGCTGTCCCTCATTCCTGCCCCAGAGCGGGGGTGGTGGGGCGGCCAGCTGGGTGTGTGTCACCTCCCCAATGGAATCAGCTTCCCCAGCACCTGCGGGACACCTGAGCCTGAGCTCTGACCCTGCTGCCCCTCTCCCAAGAGCAGGAAGGACTGAGGGTGAGGGTCTTTGGAGGAAAGACCCAGAAGTCTGGAAGTCCAGGGTCTACTTACCATGTCCTGTACCTACAGGGGGCCGCCCCCATCGACTCACCTGAGGAACGATGTCCCAAGGTGTACACCTCCAGTGTCCCCGGTACACACACCACATTTGTATCCTTCAAGAGCCCAGCACTGTCACATCCTGCCCAGTGGCCCCGGGCTTGGACCCCCTCACCCTTCTTGTCTGCACGCCACACCTTACCCACCACTGGTGCCTCCCTGCACTGATTCAAGCATGACCCCTGCCACAGCGAGGGTCTCAGGGATAAGCCCACAAAGTACTTCCTATGTCGTGGGGAACACGTAGGGACACCCCTGGCTGGGGTTCAGGAAAGGGTCATAGAAGTGATGTTTGAGCGTTTGAGCACAGAAAAAGGGCAAATGGGGACCTGGGAAAGGGGGTTCCCTGGGGTGGAAGCCAGTGGATGAGGGTGGCAGAGGGGTCACCTCTGGGGCCGGAGTCAAATCTCTGGGTTGAGTAGGCAGAGGATGGGCGAGGGGAGACCTAGAGGGCAGTTCTCTCGGGAGGGACGGGGGAGATGGACAGGGGTTCTTAGAGGGCCAGGCTTAGTTTTAGCTGTCAGGTCCCAAATAGAATATTGCCTGGAATCTCTGCAGGGACATACTTCCCCACCTATTCCCCATACCCAGTCACCCATATGCCATTCCCCTACCCTCTACCCACAAGGCCCAGTGTCTTGCCCCCTCCTCCCCAGTTTAGGCCCCTTCCACGGTCAGCACTGTCTTCTCACCCAGGGTCCGGCCCTCCCCCCCGTCCCCCTCCCCCAGCCCCCTGCTCCCACCACCTGGACCCTGAAGATCTGGCCCACAGGTCCAGGTGCCTAGTCTACATGGAGGGTGGGTGGGGAGGCGGGGCTGTTTTCCTGAAGCTTAACGCCAACATGGCATTTGCCCCCAGACTCACCCTCTCAGGGGATGTGCCTGACCCCTGACCCGGTGGCTGGGACCTTCTTTCTCTGAACCTCTGCCCCCTGCGCCCCCCCCCCCCCCCCCCCCCGCCCAGAAGGCTCCGCTCTTCCCCCGTTGTCCTGGGAACTACTTTTCACAGCCCCGTTTGGCCTCGGGGTTGAAGGCATTTCCTTGCGGAGCCCTTGTCCCCGCCAGCCTACGTCAGGCTCCCGTGAGCGGCTCCCGTGAGTGGCTCCCAGAACCTCCATTCTAATTTTCTTCATCACAGTTCCTTGTTGGAAATCATTCTATAATTGCTTGTATGATTGTTTGAGTCAAGTTGGTCATCCCTACTTCCGGGTGAGCTCAAGGAAGGCAGGGACAGTGTCTGTTTTGTCTCTCGTGCTTGGAACAGAACCGACACTCAGTAAATATTTGTGAGATGATTGTCCTTGCCAGACACGCTCACCGCAGCTGAGCACACATAAGAGGTTTCAGGCTTTACAGAAGGGCCCAAAACAGCCCTAGCCTGGGGCAAACCCAGGTGTCCTAGGTTCAGGTGCCGGCCTGAGGAGGGAAGGGGGGAGGAGCGGCTGTGGCCCCAAGATAACAAAGGCTGGGCCAGGCCCTGGGGGACATAACTGGTCTGGGAGACCTGAGAGACCTGGGACCAAAGGGTTTCCAGTTTCCTGCCCTGCCTAGGGCTGCTCTCTGGTTAATCAACCCCCAGCACGCAGACACACGCGCAGACACACACACACACACACACACACACACACACACACACACACACGCTGGGGGGCTGGGAGGATTTAGGACTTGGGTGGCTCCAGAAGTTGGCCGACCTGAGCGGAGAGGGCGGGGCCAGGGGAGGAGCGGGCAGGTAGATTCCTTTCTCCCAGGAGCTGCCACTCAGGAAGGTCTCTGCGTAGCCAGGCCATGCTGGGGACGAGTCCTCACTGACGGACAGCTGTGGACGCAGAGACTGCAGCATTTCCCCGTGTGCCCGCGCCCTGCCTTTGAAGTGGCCCTTGGACACCTGCTCCGATCTTCCCAACGTGGATTCCGGGATCCCGGCCCTCTGGGCCCAACATCTGGATCTTGCCTTCTCAACCAGTCCTAGGTCCCTTCCTTTGGGTGCCTGGCGTCTCCCCAGGGGCCCTCATCCTGGGCCATGGCCCAGAGGGCAGACCTGGGGCCTAAGCGGCTAAAGGCTGTGGCCATTCTGCTTTTGCTTGGATCATTCCGGTCTGGTCTGGGTGAGTGACTGTGTCCGCGCGGGTGGGAGCATGGGGAGGGGTGGTGCACAGGGGCCAGGGTATAACCCTTCTCTGGGGCACATCTCTTATCCTGGACTCCAGAAGCCCAGCTCCCTAGCGCTTGGCTTCTCCCTCTCCCTTCAGCTTTGAGCTCGGGGTGGGGGGGTAGGGGAGGGACAGCTTTCCCGAGAAGTGGCACGTGCTAAGGGGTCTGGGATCTTGGGTCTTCCCTGCTTACCCCTCTCTCTTTCTCTTGCCCTCCAGGAGTTGAGGGGGCCGAGGCAGAAGGTGAAGCTTGCAGTGGGGGGGGTCGGGGGGAGGGGAAAAAAGGGGTTGGGGGTAGCGGGGGAGGGGAAAAGGACAGGACGTGGATTCAGATTTCCATGGAGTATTTAACGAGTACCTGACCCTCTCTCTGCCAGAACCACCCACCCGTTAGTGTCTTAGTATTTAAGTCCCCCCAGTAGCTCTGTGAGACAGAGATTATAGCCCTGCTCCACCGATAACTAAGGCGCGGAACCTGTGTGCCCAAAGGCACGCAGGCAGGAAGTGGTAGAGCTGGGATTTGAACCCAAAGGTGGGCTGTTTTGAGGGAAACAAATCAAGGGTCTCCTTTATTCAAGGGCACACCCCCAGACTACGTCGGATTTTCAGTCCCTTCCCCTCTGAAATGAAGTTGATTCTGTGTGTCTCTTGGGGCTGTTTGAGGAATCCAGAAGATAAGGAAGTGAAAGCCCCTTCAGGGCCTTGAACAGTCACTAAATAGTAGCTATTGTCATTGTGGGGACAGAGCCCCAAAAAGCAGTTTCCAGGCTCTCGGCCTCACATAGAAAGGTGCTGGCTCAGGTAGTAAATGGCCATCGACTGTGATCAAATGGCCAATAGCTGTGGCTAGTTGGCCGTCAGCTGTAACCAGTGAGCCATTGGCCATGAATATAACTGCCGCGGCTATGGAGGGAAGTCGAGGAGAGAGCGGAGAGAGGAGGAGACTGAAGGAGAGTGGAGGAGAGTTGGTCAGTTGGTAGCAAAGCGGACAGCAGGTTGCACGTCGTGTAAACCCAGCCTCCAGTGAGACCATAGTGGTATGACTTCCCTACCTATGGCTCCGTGGGTGTTCCTTTTTGGCCTAGCCATATCCTGCGTTCTTGTGTGGGGAGCGGGAACAGAGACCCCGCCTGACACCCCGCACAACACATGGCGTAGTCGGCAGGATCCCCTGCACTACAAATGGCGCAACGAGCAGGGTATGGTGTCGGCCAAAGCTCCCCAAAGGGCAGTGGAGCAGTTTGTGCATATGAACACTCAGTTGCAGGAAGACCAGGAGGAGCAGCTGCCTGAGAGCTGGACCCCTGTGGAGGGGTGGGAAGACATGGACAGTTCCCCAACCAGCAGAGGCCAGAGAAAGCAAAGGTTGTTGCAGCCCTGTGATCTGGGACGTGCTTGCTGAGGCAGCCCGGATGCAGGACCTGTAGTCCCAGGAGGAAATGCTTGCTGAGTCCTCCGTGGGAGCTGAGGGTGAGGTCAAGGTCATCCCTCACCCCCAGGACAGCCCTGGCAAATGACTATGGACTATGGGGAATTGCCTTCCATCCCTAATTTAATTGACCACTTGACTGTTTGGGAACATACCACCATGTAGTGGAACTGGCAGATGTTTGCTTTTGTGTCTTGACCGGCTGCCATAGAGAATATGTAAGCACCTTGACTGTGAGCCGCTGTTGTTCCAGCACAGTGCCCTGAGAGGCCCAGAGAGAGTGGCAGTGCCCTGAGAGCCCTGGCTGTGTCCAGGAAGTCTGGCTGTGTCCAGAGAGAGTGGCAGTGCCCTGAGAGCCCTGGCTGTGTCCAGGAAGTCTGGCTGAGCCCAGAGAGAGTGGCAGTGCCCTTAGAGCCCTGGCTGAGTCCAGGAAGTCTGGCTGTGTCCAGAGAGAGTGGCAGTGCCCTGAGAAGCCCTCGTGTGCCCGGGGAGACTAGTGGTACCCTAAGAAGTCCAGGAAGTCTGGCTGTGCCCAGAAGTACTGGTGGTGCCTTGAGAAACCCTGGCTGTGACCAGAGAGCTTGGCTGTGTCCAGGAAATAGCATTCACCTCCAGGCTCCTCGCACAGGGCCCCTCGCGGAAGATGCTTGTCACGTAGATTGTGAGGCGAGACCCTGTAGGGGTGGAGTGTGGGGACAGAGCCCCAAAAAGCAGTTTTCAGGCTCTCAGCCTCACATAGAAAGGTGCTGGCTCAGGTAGTAAATGGCCATCGACTGTGATCAAATGGCCAGCAGCTGTGGCTAGTTGGCCGTCAGCTGTAACCAGTGAGCCATTGGCCATGAATATAACTGCCGTGGCTAGGCTAGCAGAAAAGGGGGAGCTAGCAAGAAGATGGTGGCTGAGCCTGCAAGCGGCGCAGTGAGGGTTGAGAATTGTGTGGCTCCTGTTTCCTGTTTCTCCGACCCAGCCGCCAACGAGAATATAGTGGTGTGACTCCCCTACCTATGGCTCCGTGGGTGTTCCTGTTTGGCCTCACCATGTCCTGGGTTCTTATGTGGGGAGTGGGACCAGAGACCCCGCCTGACACCCCGCACGACAGTCATTATTATGAGGAGGAGGAGCCTGGCTGGGCAGTTTTTTCTGCTCCTGGGAAGAGGAGAAGGGCAGTTGAAGGGCACTTGGGTCCTATTCCAAACAGCTGGCCCCTGTGGGGGTGGGGCAGGAGCCCAGCTGTTCTGTTCCTTTGTTCAGCAGACATCCAGGACTCTATCTGTGTGACCAACCCGTGCGGGGCGCTGGGGACACGGGCGCCTGCCCTTAGGGAGTGCCCAGGTTGGTGTGGTTGAAGCAGCCACAGAACAGTCATGGTATCGGGCAGTGTCAGAGAAGCACAGGCCCTGGGAGAGCCTGGCATTGCCCAACTCAGCACATCAGGGCAGGCTGAGGAGGGGCTGCCATCTGAACAGTCGCCGTAGGCAAATCAAAATCTGCTGGGCAAAGTAGGGATGAGCAAAGGTATTCTAGGCAGAGTGACCTGGAGAAGCCAACATCTAGAGGTGAACAAGCGTGTGGCCCCAAGCCTGGAACAGGCAGAGGGCCAGCTGGAGTAGATGGCAGTGGCACGGAAGGTGACGTGGCCAGGTTTCTCGTTTATAATAAGCTTCAGACTCCTAAGAGGTGGACTGGATGGGAGGCAGGAAGGCCTGAGAGCAAGGAGGCTGTGAGACCTGAACTGGGTGATGGGGCAAGGATGGCACCGCGGCAAAGCTGATACCTGGGAAGCTGTGGGAAGGGGACACGGGATGGCTGGCTTCTGTGAATTCACTTCCCGGGGTCCACACCAGATCTCCAGGGCTTTGTCAGGGTGGCGGGCCAAGGACCTGCTGTGGCCCCCCCTCCCCCCGCAGGGCCTGACTCCTCCTCTTCCTCCCCGGCAGCCTCCTGCGGTGTGGCTTCCCAGGCACGAGTCACCGGTGGCAGCAGCGCCGTCCCTGGCCAGTGGCCCTGGCAGGTCAGCATCCTCTTTGATGGCACCCACGTGTGTGGTGGTTCTCTCGTGTCTGAGAAGTGGGTGCTGTCGGCTGCTCACTGCTTCCCCAGGTACCAGCAGAGTGGGTGGCAGGGGGCAGAAGTCAAAAGGGGGCTGGAGGCCCAAGTTCAGGGAGCAGTTTAGGTCGGAGGTTGGGGTTCTTGAGTTGGGTCTGGGGGTATTGGTAGTCTGAAAGGACGTGTCAGGGGAGAAGGCCAGAGGACACAGGTCCTAGGGTAACATGAGGGCACCATCTGAGCCCTTTGCCTGGGATCAGAACCTGGGCTGGATGCCCAGTAACGGGTCGGGGGAGCAGGACAGATGTCCCGGGTCCCTGTGTCCTACTTGCAGGGAGCACCAAAAGGAAATGTACGAGGTGAGGCTGGGGGCCCACCAGCTGGACTCCTTCACGCCTGAGGCGGAGGTCCGCACCGTGGCCCACGTCCTCGTCCACCCCAGCTACCAGCAGGAGGGCTCCCAGGGCGACATCGCCCTCCTGCGACTCAGCAGCCCCGTCAGCTTCTCCCGCTACATCCGGCCCATCTGCCTCCCCGCGGCCAACGCCTCCTTCCCCAATGGGCTCCAGTGCACGGTCACTGGATGGGGCTACGTGGCCTCCTCAGGTGAGGGGGCGGGGACAGTGGGCGGCATGGAGGGAGCCTGACTCAGTGTTGGGGGCCCTGGCTAAGCCTCTGCTGCCCCCACAGTGAGCCTCCAGGCCCCCCGGCCACTACAGCAGCTCGAGGTGCCACTCATCAGTCGGGAGACGTGTAACTGCCTGTATAACATCAACGTGAAGCCCGGCGAGCCCCACTACATCCAGCAGGACATGGTGTGTGCTGGTTACGTGAAGGGGGGCAAGGACGCCTGCCAGGTAAACACAGGGGCCAGGGAACAGACGAGATGAGTGTATCCTGAGCAACAGGATTGTAGCCTGGGGCCGGTCCTGACTGCTGTCATATGGCTTTTCTCCTCAGGGTGACTCTGGGGGGCCACTGTCCTGCCCTGTTGGGGGCCTCTGGTACCTGGCAGGCATTGTGAGCTGGGGTGATGCCTGTGGCGCCCCCAACAGGCCTGGCGTGTACACTCTGACCTCCACCTACGCCTCCTGGATTCACCACCAGGCAGAGGTACAGCCCCGTGTGGTGGGCCAGACCCAGGAGTCGCAGCCCGACATCGGCCTCTGCAGGAACCATCTGGCCTTCGCCTCTGCCCCTGCCCGGGGACGGCTGGGGCCCATCCTCCTGCTGCCACTAGCCCTAACCCTGGGCCTCCTCCACGCACACTGGGAGCTCTGAGCTGCTCCCCTGCGAGCTGACCCTGCCGCCAGGACTGCCATGCCGCACCCAAGAACGGATGCCTACCTGTCTCCAGGAACGCACCTGGACCCTCTGTGACACTCGTTGGGCCTGGGGCCTGGCTTGTCACCCCTTCCTCCCAGGAATCCGTGGACCTGGGTCCCATCCTGGACTTCTGTGCCTACTCAGTGGGGTGTGTTCTTTAGGACCACAGCCCAGTTGGGTTTTACTGCCCGTGGTACTGGCAGTAGCTCTGGCCACCTGCTGTCCATGAGCCCACTGGCTGTGCTCCTGTGGGGCCCCCCACGGAAATGGGCCCTGGCTCTTGTGTCTTAAAGACTGGGCAGTTGCCCGCCGACTGCTGCTGAGGGGCTGGCTCCGTGCCCCCATTCTGCCTGAGGAGCCCCCATCTCTTCACGCTCCTCTCGTCTTCCGGGCTCGGGTCACCTGTGGGCCACACATTTGCGAGGACAGAACAGGCCCCCATCCTGCCTCATCGGCTGCCAGGCCCCCCTTGAGCCCCGACTCGTGGACTCCGGAGGAATGAGCCCCCACCGGAACTGGGCTTGGGCTGGGATCTCGGGGAGGGGGGCACAAGGAGCAAGAAGGAGTAAAACATTTTGAGCACAGCTGGCTGTGTGTGTGACGTGCCTCGAAGGAGATCAGCTCTTGGCATCTTCTCCCACCCCCGGAGCCCAGAGCCACCAGCAGAATGTTCTTTATTAAAAAAATGACGGAACAGGTCTGTACATATTTACAGGCAGGGGAAGGAGGTGCAGGTCCAGCAGGCCCCAGGCTACTCACTTCTTGGAGAGTTTGACTTGCTTATGCTTGGGGGGCGCCCACTTGAGGCAGAGAGAGTCCACTGTGGGGAAAAGAGGCGTGAGGGGCGGCTGCACCCCTGGGCCCAGGCCAGGTTTCACCTCCAGGTGAGAACAAGGGCCGACTGAGTCCTGGGAGGGGGCAGGGAAGCCCAGGCATGAGCAGCCTGCCCCGGGCCTGGGAGCTGGGAGCTGGGAGCTGGTCCGACTGGTTTGGGACCATGTGACAGCGAAAAGGAGGCCTGGGTTCCCAAGAATCCTTAACTCCACCCCCCAGCCCTAGGCAGCCCCCACCTACCTGTTATGGGTGGTTTCTTATACTGGGCACTTTTGAGGTGTTCCTCCACCAGCTTGGGCGTGACACAGATGACATGCTGGCCTTTCCAGTACTTGACCATGTTAAGGGACTGCAGAGTGCTGATGATGTCATTCTGCGTGATGCTGGTCATCTGGCTGCACAAAGGGGCCGGAGCAGATGCCAGAGGTTCCTTAGTGGGGGTCTGCTGGGCCCGTAGGGGTCAGGGGTAGAAGCCTGGCCAATCCTAGGAGGACCCTTCCCTGTGTGAGGGTCCTAGGAAGCCCGCCTCACAAGGGCCCCGATGGACAGGGCTGGGGCCGGGGCCTCACCTGGGGTCCCTGATGGACAGGGCTGGAGCCAGGGCCTCACCTGAGGTCCCCGATGGACAGGGCTGGGGCCGGGGCCTCACCTGGGGTCCTTGATGGACAGGGCTGGGACCTGGGCCTCACCTGAGGTCCCCGATGGACAGGGCTGGGGACAGGGCCTCACCTGGGGTCCCTGATGGACAGGACTGGGACCTGGGCCTCACCTGAGGTCCTTGATGGACAGTGTGCCACGGAAGTCTCGCAGAATCTCCAGCAGGACCCAAGACCAGTAGCTGCGGTAGCTGAGTTTGCCCAGGTCTGACAGCGGCTTCTCAGGGGAGCCGACCGTACTTTCCAGCTTGGATAGCTCATAACCTGGCAGTGGGAGAAACGGAGTCCTGCAAACCCAGCTCTGCCCACGCACTCCAGCCCCTTCCTGGGAGGCCAGGAGCCACTCACTGAAAGCAATGAGGAACTTTCCATAGCCACGGCGCTGGTAGGGGGGCAAGGTCAGGATGCAGGCCACGTTGTTCCCATCTGGAGACTCCTTCTCCTGCAGGGGCGGGAGGTCAGGACCTTTGGGAGGGCTCAGCCCCCCCCTGCAGCTCACACGCCCCACCCTCCCTCACCCTGGGCATCCGAGCTGCACCTTGGAGAAGTAGCCAACGATGTGGGCTCCCTGCCTATCCACCTCGGTCAGGATGTAGAAGACGAAGGGCTCCACGTCGAAGTACAGCGTTTTATGGTCCAGGAAGAGCTTGGCCAGCAGACATAGGTTCTGACAGTAAATCTGAGGCGGGGGAGGTGGGCGCAGGCTCAGGACCAAGGACAAGCAGCGCACTGCGGCCTGGGCCAGAGCTGCCCCCTGCCCTGCGAGGGCCAGGCCAGAGAGCAGCAGCCTTCTCAGCAGAACGGCAGCGTGGGGTTTCTGTGTGTGTGTGTGTGTGTGTGTGTGTGTGTGTGTGTGTGTACACGTGCACAGTGCAGCTCAGGTGGTTGGTTCAGGCTGTGTCCCAGCACCTGGCCCAGGGCTGGCTAAGCGCGGAGCTGGGTGTTTGGTCACTGTTTACTGAATGGACGAGCCTTGAGCCCGCCTCCAAAGCCTGAGTGGTTGGCCCGCCTGGCCACTTGCCGAGTCTCACCAGCCGCCCTGCTGCCCAGACACCCACCCAGGCCAGAGACCAAGGTCGGGAGGAACAACGGGACTTTGAGGTTGGCTTCCTGGCACAGGTCAAGGGTCCCTCTGGGGTATGACCTGTTTTGTATCCACTCTCATGACCCAACAAGGTGTAAGCCCAGCATGGCTCCTCCCATTCACTCAGGAGGAAACAGGTTCTGGGCGAGGAAGCGTGTGCCTGAGACCTCAAGGCAGCAGAGGGCAGAGCTGGCAAGAACAGCCAAGTCACCCGCTGGAGCCCTGTCTGCCACTCCCCGGTGGTGCTCAGGAAGGCACCACCCGGTGGTGGGGAAGACCTGGGCTCAGTGGACAGCCCCCAGGCTGCTCCTCACAGGACTGCCTGAGCCCCGACAGGGCACTGATGATGCCCCGTCAGTAAGCACCGACTGGCTGCCAGACGCCCTGCAAAGACGTGACTGCGGTCGCAGGTACACCGCTAACAACCCCTGGGGTAAATACTGACTCCTGTCTCACAGATGAGGAAACAGGAACACACAACGTTAAGTAACTTGTCTGAGGTCAGCCAGGAAGTGCCAGGGTGATGTGAAGCTAAGAGCCCCGAGAAGCCTGCCCTCTTCGTCTTCGTCTATTGTCCTTCCATGGGAAACAGGGACGTTTGGTGAGACCTTCCCGGACTGAGTAAGGAAAGGCCATGTTCTCAACGACAGCAAAGGCAGGTCCCACAGGCCCCACCTGGCCCCACTGAAGTCTCTTTGTCGGAAACAAGGAACTGAGCCATCAGAGACGCAGGGCTGGCAGGCAGGAAATCTTACACAAAGCAGTTCCCTCCCAGGGAGAGGCAAACACCTTTTCTTCAGGCAGAAAGAGACAGTGGTTCTAGCAGCAGCCGCAGGCACGGCAACCTCCCCTCTGGGTTCCAGAACCACCCAAACCTAAGCTGCCCCATCAGGAGACAAGTCCTCAGGGAAAGAACAGAGCCCGGTCCCCGAGGCTGGCACCGCAGGGCACGTGCTCACTGTGCACCAGGTGGGCCAAGCGCCAGGCTGAGCCTGACCCCGCGTGCCTGTGCCGCGGGGCTCCTAGTGAGGTGGCCTCTGTCTTCCACCGGCGTGGAAGTCGTCCGGGAGGTCACCCCCACCACCACCACCTGGCTCACCTTGTGGTCTTTACCATCCACCTCGTACACAGATATGTTGCTCTTGCGGTAGATCTCCTTCCCGGGCGGCTGCCGCCACTGGCACTGGCCCTGGGAGGGGGGCGGGAGGCAGAGGCTGGGACCCTGAGGTTCTCTGCCAGGCGCCCCACCCTGCCCGTGGGGCTGCTTCTCTGAGCGTCCCCATATGCAGACCCTGTGTTCAGCCTTCACCTCCCAACCACCTGAGGAGGCAGGGTGTTTTACAGGTGAAGAGAGCAAGGCTCAGAGGGGCTGGGTGAGTGGCTCGTACATCCCACCGCTAGGTAGCTTCTAGTCCCAGCCCGCTGGGCTCTAGGGAGCTCGGGCAGGCTCGGCTCTACGATCACGGTATTTTCCAAAGTGCCTGACTTTGGCCCGGACCCCACCTTGGAAAAACACCCAGGGCAGTGGCCATGTGCCAAGGCCTCCACCTGCCCACACCTTTCGGGCCCACTGCTCAGGGCTGTGCTGGCTTCTGCTTTGGCACTGAGCGGGCCTTCATAAACTGTGGTCAAGGGCAAGGGACCTGAGGAGGGGGAGGGCAGGATCACTGTCCCCATTCCACAGAAGAGGAAACTGCAGACTGCCAAGGTCACTGCAGCAGAGGCAGACAGAGCCAGGCCGAATCCTGGTCTCCAGACCCACGGGCAGCTTTTTCCCGGACGCCATGCCGCGGGCCCACCCGTCCCCAGGGCTGCTGTCCCCACGCCCCAGCGCCCCACGCGTGGCCTCACCAGGTGGAAGCGGTAGCTCTTCTCGTACTTCATGTACTTGAGGCAGTACTCGCACAGCCAGAGCTTTGGCTGTTTGCCGTAATCTTCCGGGAAGGGCGAGAAGTACCAGGCATCGATTTCATAGTTCCCGATGTGGATCTTGTCCACGTACTTGACCTTGGTGATCTGTGCAAGGCAGTGGATGGCTCAGGGGGAGCAAGGGAGACGGGGGGGGGGGGGGGGGGGGGTTGTGCCGCGTCAGGACCCCTGCCCTGCTTACCGCCTCATGCTCCTTCTCCAAAGCCGCGGTCGTGGGGTCCATCTCCGCATAGGTCTGGGCAAGGAAAGAGCCGTGAACAGGCGTGAGCACTCGTGGCAGGCAGGACCCAGTACTTCCCTCCCTCCCGTCTTGCAGACCTCTCCCCCTGAATGGCAGTAATCACATGAACAGCTGACTTGTTTTACCTGGTTCTGAAGCTCGCTGGTCCGCGCTCCTCTCCCGCCTGCCTGTCTACAAATACACCCCAGCCATCCCTGACGCCCGCGTGTGCATCTTTCGTCAGACGACCAGGGCAAGGATACAAGGGGATCAATCTAGCTCAGCCAAAACTGTGGTGAGATGAACTAACAGGTCTGGTCTTTCATGCCCTTCACAGGAACTGCCTGCCAATGTGCCCGGACCTCTTTCCTGACCACCGAGGAGCTGCGTGCCCAGGGAACGGCTCCAAGAGGTCCTTCCACATCAGACTCAAGGCGCCCCGAAGGGAACTGGGCCTTTCCTCTCTGCAAACCTCCTCCTCCTCCTGGGCTCCCCATCTCACTGGGACCATCACCTCCCGTCCAACTACCCAAGACCAATCATGGGCCTGCTCTTAAGGCTCTTCCCCTCAGCCTGGCATCAAATTAAAGGCCAAATCCTTTCAACCCTACCTCCCTGAACTCTCTGGAACCGGCCCCTCTCTGGAATGCTCTGTCCCACTCCAAATGGCCACTGCCACCACCTCAGGTCTGGACAGTTGACTGGGTCTCCTTAAGAGTCCCAGTCTCCGGCTTCAGCCCCTTTCAGTCTCCCCTGCTGCCAACTCCCCTCTTCCAGCCTCCGTGCCTCCGTACATGCAGTTCCTTCCACCTTGAATGCCCTTCCCAATCCTACTGCTACCGGAAAAATGCTTCTCAGCCCAGACCAGAGCGTGAGCCAGGTGAGTGCACGGGGTGAGCTACAGCTTGTAATTGTTTTCACTGTGCTCTTTCCGGTCCTGTGCCTTAGGGCCCAGCTCCCTTCCTCCCCCCAGGAGGCAGGGTATACTGTCTCCTTTCCACGTCAGGAATACGAGGCCAACGACAGTTTTCCCCACTTGGTTTTCCCAACCAGTGCCCCCACTTGGTTTTCCCTATTTTCCATGTCCTTAGAGCAGGGACGTCACACTCACAGCACAGCCTGTTCCCAGGCCAGACGCTGTAGGAGGAACCAAGTACAGCCTGACAATGGGTTGGGGACCCTGGAAGGCCCAGGACCTTCATCAGAGCAGACGGTGGCCCTGCCCTGGAGCTGAGCAGGGAGCAAGGGGCCAGCGTTTTACCCAGAACCCCCTCCACAGAGCACTTTGCAGTGTGGCCTCATTTAACCCTTTTGGCAACCCTGATACACAGAGAAGTAAACAGGCAGGGAGAGGTGACATCACTTGCCCTTGGGGACAGGCTAGCTGCCATTTATTCCAAGTGCCAAGCACTCCACAGGCATTATTTCATTTAGTCCTCACAATAAGCCCGAGACCAGAGTGCTCATTATCCACGCTGCACAAAAGAGGAAACTGAGGCACAGAGGTACGGTCACTTGTCCAAGGTCACAAAACTGGTACTCAGCACAGCTGGGCCTAGGCTCATCATCTGTCCAACTCCAAACCTAACTGACAAGAGACGGGAAGAAAGGTTTTCTTCCTCATATGGTTTCTTCCTTAAAACATATTCCCCAACTCTCACAAAACAATCCTCTTCAAGCAAATGCATTAAAGAACTACAAAAACACTACTTTTCATAGATGCTGCAATTTATTTAGAATTAAACATGAATTAGGTTCTGAAGAAACTTGCCGACTGTTAGCTTGACGATCAGCCATTCTTTGATTTTCTCACCACTGGCCCACTGCTCCCCATCCGGCCGATGGCCAGCTCCAGGGCACATCTTTGGGACGTAACTGGCCAGTGCAAACTGGCTGAGAACCTGTGCTGTCCAATCGAGTAGCCCATACCGACCTGTGGCTACTGAAATTCCAATTCATTCAATTTAAAGAAAATTGATTTCTTAGTCACACATTTCTGAACACATTTCAAGTTCTCAACAGCCACAGGTGGCTAGTGGCTATTGCACTGGATGGCACAGATATAGAACATTTCCATTTATCACATGAAGTTCAATTGGACCTTGAGGGGTCTTTCTAGTTCAGGGTGTTTCAATTTTCTTTTTTTATCAGAACCCACAGTAGGAGGTGCACTTAAGCACTCTACGTTAGCTGATGTTGGCGTGTGCGTTTGTGTGAAATAAAAGGTTCTCAAAATAATACTTACCTTTAATAAAGTGCAAAGTACTCCTATTTCTTTCTTTCATTTTAAACATTTAAATGCTGGTCACAACCCACTGAATTAACTTGTTAATCTATTAACAGCTGTGCCCCACGGTTTGAAAAACACGGCTGCAAGCACCAGGTACTCAGAAGGATGAAATCCCACTGGTTGAAATAACGAATATCTGTGCCTTCAGAGCTCAAAAAACCCAGTTCTCCTTTGCACCCCCATTTTACACATCAAGAAACTGAGGCACAGAGTGGAAGGAAGGTAATCTCCCAGGGGCAGGCAGGCCAGGGACAAGAACCCGGGTTTTGGAAACCAGTGGCCTGAGTTTCTAGGATGTGTCAAAGTCATGGTTAAGGATGTGTCCCTGAAGTAGGACAATCTGGTTGGCAAATCTAATTCTGACTGAGTTCCTAAACCTATCCGTACCTCCCTTGTAAACTGGCGACAATAATGCTTACCTCACAGGGCTGCTGGGAAACATGAGTGGTATTAAAATACTTAGCCTAAAACTCTGGGTCCGGAGCCAATAAATGTTTGCCATTATTATTCTAAGTCCAGCCCACCCTTTTACTAGCTGTGTGACCTTGGGCGTGTTACTTAACCTCTCTGAGCCTGCTTCCTTATCTACCAAAACAAAAAAAGTGTCCCTGTGATACGGAATGGTTAGGGTGGACGTGATGAGCTCACACACGTACAGTACTCAGCGTGGTGCTTGGCAATAGCAGGAGTCCAGTATCATTCATTCTCTTCCTACCCCTTGGACTTCAAGTCAATTTGTCTAATATGGCACAACCAACGAAGACCAAACACGCTATCAGTGCAGAGGCCCGAGTTCAGGCCCAGCTGTGCCATTTCCTTGTTGCAACTGCAGCCAAGCCCTTGCCCTCGCTGAGCCTCAGTTTTCTCATCTGTGAAGAGGACATGAAAGTCGGTAGGAAAAGTCTCTGACGTACTGCAGGAGCTAAGAAACGGAAGTGCTATGGTTTTGGCACTGGGACCCAGGGGAACTGGCAGAAGGAGCTGAGCCTCCAGGGGCCCTGGGGAAGGGGGGAGCCCGGACCTTCTGCACATGGTTGATCTCGTCATGCTTGCGCTTCTGGTTGCGAGTGATCTTGCGCTCCGGCTGCTCAGCCAGCTCGCTCAGGTACTTCTCAGAGTTCTTCTGCACGGCGTCCTTCACCGTCTTGGTGAGCGCCAGCCGGTTTTTGTCTACCCATTCGTCCAGCCGCCGGTTAACTGTGAGAACGGGCCATGAGGTGCCGCCCTTCCCTCCCTCTGCCCCACCCAGGCCCAGACACCCCCAGTCACTCACAGCCCACATAGTGTACATAGAATTCCTCTCGGCCCTCCTGGTCATTCACTCGAGACTGGATCACTTCGGCAGAATCTGTGAAGGAAAAAAGGCTCCGATCAGGAGGCAGGCGGGCCTGGAACACGGGCACCCTTCACACTGAGGAGCTGTTTCTAGATTCAGATACAAGTAAGTGAACCTCACCTGTCCACATCTGCCATTCCATCCAATCACTGCCTGTGAGGTGTGCCGGGTTGGGGCTGTTATTCTTATTTTACAGATGAGAAAACTGAGGCTTCTCCAGGCTCACAGATTTGAAAAGTGGTAAGAGCCAAAACTTAGCTGAGCTTACGCCTGGCTTCAAATCCAATGCTTGTTTTACTATATTTGTTTATTTGCAAGTTATTTTGGCATTTCTTCATCTGTAAAATAGAGATAAGGTGCCCACCTTTTAGTATAGTGGCCAACAACTAGCCGATTATTCACTAAACGAGGGCCACCGCTGCGTGTCTGGCCCTAAGCTGTGTTGTTGCGGGGTTCAGAGGACACAGCAATGAATCACAAGCAGTCCTGCCCCCCCAGAAGTCCCCACTTTGATAGAAGACAGACAACGACAACAATGGTACATATATCATGGCTGAGGTATGAGGAAAACGTTTCAGGAAGATACAGAAGGGAATGACTCACTTTGCCTGCAGGGAGTCCAGAATGACATCACGGGGGTATATGGTGTTAAAAGGATGAGTAGGAGCTGGCCAGGTGAGCAAGGATAAAGGGAAGAAAGGGCAGTCTAAGCAGAGGGCACTGCGGCAAAAGGCACATGGTGGGTCTTTCAAGGGTGTAGCGTGGTCTGGTCTGGCAAGGCGTTTGTTAGGGGTGGCCAGAAACCAGAGGGATCACAAAGAGGAAGGCCCTCCTACGGAATTTGGGCTTTATTTTGAAGACGAGGGGAGGGGAGGGAAAGGAAGAGGTGACATCGGAAGGAGAAGGGGAGGGCGGGGAGGGGAAGGTCGTTTGTGTGTTCTGGGAGGTCCTCCCCGCAGGTGACTGCAGGGAACCGGTGGAAGGCGAGTCGCAGAGACAGGAGAGACCAGTGAGGACGCAGGGTTCACAGGAAAAGAGAATGGAGCCTAAGGTTGGGCAAGGAAGTGGGATAGGAGCTTCACATGCACAAGAAAAATTCGGTAATTGCCTGACTCGTGGGGTTTGTAGGCGGAAGCCGGGACAGCCCGAAACTCCACGCTCGCCTCCCCTCAAGCCCCGCCCCCAGGACTCCCGGCCGCTCACAGAACCCGCCCTCCGACTCCACCCTGTGGGCCCCGCCCCCTGGCCCTGGGCTCCGCCCTCACGCCAGGTGCTATCCGGCCGCCGGCAGAGGTACGTTTCTCCGATCTCCACGGTGACTTCCGGTTCGCCGCGCGCCGGGGTTGGCGGGGAGACGCGGCCCGGGGACGGGGCGGTCCCTTCGACCGCCGCATTCTCCCCGGGCCCTGGCTCGCCCTCCCCCGCGACCCCTGAGATCGCCGCCGCAACCGCCGCCGCTGCTCCCTGGGCCGCCATCGCTGTAGTGGAAGTGACGCCAGAATTCGGCGCCGCGCAGCGCCTTTGGCTCCGGGTCAGCTCCTGGGGCGGGGCCGCAGCCGCCCTGGGGGTGGGGCCTGTGACGTGGCGGGAGACCATTGGTTAGTGCGGCCGGGTCGTGGCCGCGGCGCTGTGTACCGTGCCGGTTGTCCTTTACTTAGTTCTTTTCCATGTGAAACTCAGGCTGCACCCTTGAGCTGAAAAGAGGTCTTTCCGGGTGTGATGCCTCAGCTCCGTGTTTTTAAAGGCCCTGGTACCTGAGGAAGCCAAGACGTGCCCGTGTCCACGGGGCGCTATCCCCGCTTGAACCGGGCGGCGCCAGAGCAGCCTCCCTGCCTACCAGATTTTAGGTCTGTGGGCCTGGAATTAATACCCCGCGCTGCCACTTCCACCAGCCTGATACCGGCCACCCGTTTTTTGAAGATTGAAGAAATGGGCCCTCCTTGTTCAGGGTGGGAAAAGGATACAGTTGAGGTGGGGGAAGCAGGAGGACTGTCAGGGACAACCAGTCACTCTTCTCAAAATCAAGTTTTTCCAAAGCAAGGACCAGGCCCCCAAAACCAAACGTCCCCGGAATGGAAACGAGCGAAAGGCAGTGGGACATAGTGGAGAGCATCTTGGGCTTAGTGGGTGAAGAATCCTGGGTTCTGACCCTACTCTTTGTACGCTGTACAAGGTTAAACCATGTTATTTATCTACTAGTGTATACACGGAGGGTGCCAAAAAAAATGCATACACATTTTAAGAAAAGAGAAAGCTATTAAAATTGTAATAGTATATACCGATAACAAAAGATAAATACAAGTTATGTGTGTACATTTTTTGGCATCCCTGGTATAAATACAAGTGCATTGCAGTTCAGTAAACTCCCCTTGGCCACTCTCTGAATCTTGTTTGACTTGTAATTTGGTTATTGGACTTAGAAACAATTCTAGGAAGGGCAAAATGCTCAGGGCCAGAGAATGGGGCTCAGAGGTTACACATCAAGAAATATCTGAGTTAGGGATTTGTGGGGAATGGCAGTGGGACGTGCTGGTAACTTGTGAGTGTGGGGACAGAACCAGGAGTGCAGTTTCCAGGCTCTGGCCCTCACGTGGAAAGGTGCTCACTTGGGTGGTAAATGGCTGTCAACTGTGATTGGATAGCATTCAGCTGCGGCCAGTTGGCCATCAGCTGTAACCAGTGAGCCATTCGCCACTAATATAACTGCTGTGGCTATGCTAGTAGCGAATGGGGGCCTAGCAAGCAGATGGTGGCTGGCGGAGTGTGGATTGCGGATTGCAGAGAAGCACACGGCGGGTTGCGGATCGTTTGGCTCCTGCTTCCTGTGTCTCCAACCCAGCCACCAGCGAGAATATAGTCATATGACTCCCCTATCTATGGCTCCTGGGCCCCACTATGTCCTGCGTTCTTATGTGGGGAGCGGGACCAGAGACCCTGCACGACACCCTGCATGACACTTGGCTTTTGAGAAATGGAGTTTGGGGAGAGGGGCAGTGAATACCAGGTGTCTGACAATATAAAAAAGGCAAGAAAAAATTAAAATTGTAATACCTTCTCCCGCTCTCTACCCCACCCCTATCTTCAAGATTGTTATTCTGTCCACCCAGGGTCAGTTTGCAGCCTGGGGAATTCAAGTGCCTCCCCACCCCCACTTCCCAACAAGATATTAACCAATGATTGTCAAGTGGAGTTCAAAGACCGGAGCTTAGCTCTCTTGCCCCCAGCTGTGCTGCAGAACTTACTGGCTCTGGAATTTTGCCTGAAATCACATTCTTCCCAGGCCGGCTGCCCTTCCCTTCCTGCTTCCTCTGCACCTTTCCGGGAGCACTTTCTCGACAAATCTCTTGGACACAAATCTACCTCTCAGGGCCTGTTTCTCGGGAATCCAACCTGAAGCGTCCCCTCCTAGCTTAGAGCCCATCCATAGATCCCTGCTGCCTCCAGGATAAAGCCCCTGCTTCTGGGTTGTACATCCATGGCCCTGCGCCCTGACTGCCGCCTCTCTCTCCAGCCTCACCCCCTGTACCACAGCCAGCAGGATTTTCAGCCTGGCCCGTCACCAGTTTCCTCTCCCTCCTCAATCCCCCACTTCCTTCAGCAGTTCCAAGAAGCAGGCTCCCGGGCCTTTCTTCTCTACAAAGTGGGCAGGGGGGCCCCACCTGTTCTGTGGATCCCTTTCACCCTCCCTACCAGGCACCCCACTCCTGACTACCCCGTCCTCTGGGGCCTGCCAGGGCAGACTCTGTGTGCTCCTTTCCTTGGCAGCAGTAGGCACAGGTGTCAGGCGGTATTTTTAACCTTCCTTGGGCTCAGGAATCAGGTGGCTCAGGAGGCCGCCCAGCCTGGTGACCTTCACTTCCAGAAACTGTGACTGCCAGGCAGGGAGGAGTCAGAACCAAGGCCTTGAAGCTGGGCCGACCTGGGCCTTCAATATCATGTGGGAACCAGAAACAATTGTTCAATGAATGAAAAGGTCTTCGCACAACATGCCAGGGTCACCTCCACTCCCACCAAATCAGATGTGCGAGAGACAGAGGGCCCGTTCTACTCCCGGTCTGCAGGCTGTCAGGACAGTTAAGTGACTAGCTGAACCCAAGGGCCCAGGGAACCTGAATGGGGTCGGAAACAAAAGCTCTCCTGCCCTGTCCACACACGGGGCCCAAGAGGGCATTCAAAAATGTGAACTTTAATAAACAGCAGGTCAAAATGGGGTTCCCCAGGAACGAGAATGATGGAGCTGGTGCTGGAGGCCTCAAGGGTCCCCACGTCCTCCCCTCTCAGGCCTGGAGTCAGGGAAGCAGTAATCCCTGATGAGCTGGCACCGGCTCCTTGGAAGTCCATTTGTTTGGGGTCCTAAGACCCAAGATGCAGCAGAGTGTGGAGCAGGGTGGCACCCTAACCGGCCCAGGTCCTTGCAGGGTGTGTGGCCCAGGTCGGGCAGGCAAGCGAGTCATGGTCTGTGGGGTCAGATGCGGAAGCTTTCCTCCCGGCCATCAATGTGACGCAGCCGCAGGTAGACATCTGTGCCGATACCCTGCAGGGACTGCAGCCGCAGAGAACCTCCCAGGTACTCCGCATAGGCCCGTGACGTGGGCAGCCCGAAGCCAAAGCTGGGGGAAAGCAGGGGACAGGACAGGGGTGTTAGAGGCCAAGTCTCCTGGACCCCCCACCCCTCCATCCTGGCCGGGTAGGGCCTCACCCATGCATGGGTCCTGACTGGCCACCACTGTGCATGTCCAGGTGGCCGAAGAGGGGGTTGATGCGGGGGTCCTGGGTGCTGGACTCGGCTGTGGTGAAGTGGTAGTCCATGACTCGGTCCAAGTCTTTGTGGGCGATTCCTCCGCCCCGGTCGGAGATCCTGGCAGGAGGCCGAGGACAGGGGCTTGGCTCGGCTTCAGTGGGGAGCTCACTGCCTCCCAACCATACGGTGCTGTCCTGTCCCTTCCACCCAGAGGTGGGAGGTGGTCCACCTAGAGCCTTGGCCTTGTGTTTCACCTCCACCTGGGCCACTGACTGCTTACACCTTCTCACAGCATTGGGTTAGGACTGGTGTTTCCTGACTCCTTCCCCATTCTGTACCCCTCAGTTGTTAATAAGGACAGGGCCCTGGGGCCTGCAGCCGCTCCAGGCCCTTTCTTATCCAGCTCACGGCAATCTTAGGACCAAGTCTCCAAGTGGGGCGGGTACTGGCTTGAGGTCACAGAGCAAGTCCCAACCAGTGCCTGGAAACCCTGACCACCCCACGCCAACGCCCCCTGGGCAAACCTGATGACAAGATCAATATCATTGTTGGCGATGGTGACAACCACATCCGGAACGTTGTAGGGAGTGTCGAGGTGACTCTCCATCGTGGCTCTGTGCAGGGGGAAAAGACCAACAGTGGGTGGTGGGACCCCGGCCACACTCCAGTTCCTGTCCGGCCCCTTTCAACAGGTGCAGCTGGCCCACCTCATGGCATTCTTCAGCAGCTCGGGCAGGATGTAGTCCAGGGGCATAGGGATGAAGGGGAATCGGGCAGCCACGTGTCCATTGATGCGGACGCGGGGGGCGTTGCCATACTTGTGCTCACACAGGCGTCTGTGGATGGTAGCAAGGGTTCACACCTTGACCAGGGGTCCCCAGCTGGAGGTGCCTGTCCACATGCCCCACCTCCAGGGAAATAATTCAATTTCTAAAGACATTTTTGCTTGTCACACCTGGGGAGTGCCCCTGGCATCAAGTGAGTCAAGGCCTGAGATCCTTCTAAACCTCACAACTGGCACAGGACAGCCCCCCACAAAACAGAATTATCTGACCCAAAATGTTAATAGTGCCACTGCTGAGAAACCCGCCTTAGACCATGCCCCGGGCAAGGGCTCAGACCCCAGCCCTCCCTGCCCGAAGACATCCACGGCCCTCAGCCGTTCCAGCCTCACCTGGCAAAGTCGACCCACTTTTCAATAATCTTCTTTGGCGAGAGACGAGCACAGATGATGCCGACAAAGTCAGGCTGGCAAGAGAAAGGCGGTCAGGACTAGGCGGCACCTCCACCCACACCTCGGCCACCAAATGCGTGCAACCTCTGGCCTGCGGAAGTGGCTCCAAGCCTCTCCCCAGGTCCTTGGCCCAGGATCCTAGCCCAAGGGGGCCCCTGGCTCAGTCCCCTCTGCCCACTTGTCAGTGGGTCTCAGGTCCCAGAGACTCACCTTGTCCTCATGCAGCGCCAGGTGATGTGTGGCCAACATGCGGATCCCAAGCCTCGACGTCAGTGTCTTGTCCAAGAAGTAGCGGACGAGCTTCTCATCCTGGGAAGAGTGGGGCCTCAGTAACCCTGGGTCCTTGCCAGGCCCCTTGACAGACCCCCAGGCGCCACCTCTGACCTCTATGTGCTTCCGGCTCTCACGCAGGCCCTCAGCTAAGAGGGTCACCACGTCCTTGTGGTCGTCCAGCAGCTGACGCACCAGCTGGCAGTATCGTGTCTCATCTGCCTGGTCCTTGATCTGCCGGCCACAGAGTCATGAACATGGACGGTCCAGCCCTGCCCTCTCAGCCCCTAACCATGCCCTGGCCCAGCCCTCACCGGAGGGAAGTCTGTCAGCTTCTGGAAGGCACGGATGTACAGCTCGTGCTGCAAGGAAGAGGTGTTGGAATCACAGAGATGCTGTGGGCAGTGAGTACACAACTGTCCGGGTCTACCCGTCACTCCAGCTCTCTAGGTTCAAACCCAATCGTGGCCTTTCCGGCTGCCATGAATATGCCGCCCTGGCCTCAGCAGGTTGGGTCTGAGTCCTCTGATCCTGAAACCTTGTGCCTGGCAAGTCTCTGCCACTCTGGTCCCACCTCCCATTTGCCCCTTGGGTGGTGGGCACACTGATCTAAGGTCCCCTCTATTAGGGAACCCAGGCCCTCTGGAGGCCACCTTACCACATGCAGTATGGTGGGGTTGCAGCCAATGATGAAAGGAAGGCTGCGGAAGCCCTTGACGCGATGAGCAATCCTCACTGGCAACTCTTGCTGCAAATACCGGGCACTTTTCTACAAAGAAAAAAGTACAGAAGGCAGAGCTGGGGCCTGAGAGGCTGGGCAAGAGCTTCAGGCATCAAGAGAAAAACGGGGCGGAGGGGCGGGGGGCAGGAATCTTACCAGAAGGTGGCTGCCATCCTGAGAACGGCCCGAATAGAGCATCATGGTCGGAGTGAGGCGGACTGAGGGCTGCAGGGGCAGATGGGGTTTGAACACGATCTCCCACGCCGCGCGCGCCCCGCCACATTAGCTCCACCCCGTCCCGGGACACCCACTCCAGCGCGGGACCCGGGCCTCCCTGCCCAGCGGCGCACCTTCTCCGCTGCCACGTCGATGGCCGACTGGTTGTAAAAAGAGGTGACGGTCTTGGAGCGCTCCCGCGCCATCTCCACGTGGTGCGTGTCCGTGGCTGAGGTGGAGCGGGCCCGGAGCAAGAGTGCGGGTCCCAGGAAGGGACGGAGCGGAGGCCGGCTCCGGGGGCCACTGGCCAGCACCGACGCCAGGATCATCGTCCTGCTCCTTTGTCGGACTAGCCGGCCACTAGGGCTAAGGACCGGATAGACGGAGGCGACCCCAAAACGGGGCAAGGGGGATGCCGGTGAGCAGGGGCTCTTCTCTAACTTCAGGGTCGAGGGCCGTTGCAGGATGCTGACAAGCTCAGCCCCCAGGGAGCAGCTCCCATCTACCGGGGCGGGAGAAGGGGAAGTTGTAAGAATCCGAATCCAGACGGACCCGCACCATCTCTCCACGTAGACACTGGTACCCTCAGACCTGGGCAATCTCTGCCCTCCCTTTCAACCACCTCCCCCCCCCCCCCCCCCCACACACACACAGGCCGAACCTGGACAACCTTGCTTTCCAGAGCTCGTATTCTTCCACCTAAGGCTCTGTCTGGTGGTCTGGAGCGGAGGGGATCCTCAGACCCGTCCAGCCCGAAAAACCTCGCCCCCGCTCCCTCCGTTCCTGGGCACCGTCGTTGCGAGGCGGGGCGACCCCTCGCCAGCGCTTTCCGACCCGGCCTCCTCCCCCAGCCTGGCCGGCGTTCGCGCGGCACACTGCATTGTGCGCCCGAGGGCCCGCTGCATCCAAGCTGTGACCCGGGAGTCCCCATCTGGATCCCCCCTCCGCAGGTCACTTGGTTCGGCCCGGATCACCACCCCCCCCATATGGTAGATGCCAGCCCGGAGTCCAGCACAGCGGCGGAGGCTGCGGGCGCGCGCGGCGAGGCCTCGGCAGGCCGGATCTGTGCGGGTTGCTCCACTTACCGTGGGGTTAGAGCCAGGGCCGGGGTCCGCGCCTAAGGGCCCAACAGTCGACGGGCCGGGCTAGCGGAGCTGACCTCGCCCTCTGCCGCTGTGACGTCGCGTGGACTGTGGGCACCCGGTGCCTCCCGGGAGTTGTAGTTTGGAGCGGAGGACTCGCAACCCCGGTGCCGGCCCATCCTGGCCACGCCGGTGCTCACGACAAATAAATGCCACGGCTTCCTTCACAGGGCTCCCGGAGTTATCTGTGGTCTCCGTGGTCTAGTCTATAGGATGGATTTCCTGGGAGCGAAACGGGAGAGGGCGAGAAGACCCTTGGACATAAAGCGTAAAGCGCACAGACCAAATTCTACCTGAATTGCTTCCCTGAGGTCCCGGCTTTCTGCTTCCAGCTCTTGATTCATTTATCGGAAACCGGACAGCCTCGTTCCAACCCCAGCTCAGACACTTAAAATCTGAGGCAAGTTGCTTTAAGTTGCTCAATGATAAATGGCTCAATTGAAATGGGTAAAATGAGAATGTAGTAGCCTCAGGGAGTTGTGTAGTTGCTTACATGAATGTCTGTATGTAACGTGCCTAGAACAGTGCCAGGTGTGGAATTAGCACTATACACGCGTTAGGCGTTGTTATTATTTATTTTATCATTATTACGAATTCATTCATTCATGCCTGCAACAAATTCTGCTTGGGTAACTTCTCAGGGCCGGAGAGGAGATTGGGTGTTGAATCAAATAAATAAGACCCCGCCCTGCCCTGAGGACAGTTTCAGTGTCTTGAGCTATGACGAGGGCCGCACTGGAGGCTGCAGGAGCCGATAGTAAGACTTGGCCAGGCCCCAGAGCTGAGTGGGAAGGGCATGAGGACCGTGTAGAGAACAACCTGGGTAATCTGAGCATGTGGCTGCAGCCATGTGGAGACTGGGAACTAGAGGGGCTGAAAGGGGTGACCAGAGCCAGATCACGAGGAGAAAAGAGTCTGCATTGGTCCTGCGGTAGTAAAAAGCCACTGGAAAGTTTTAACTTGTCAGCTTTGCTCCTTAGAACCCTTGGGCTGTAGTGATTGGGAGGGTGGGGATGGGTGAGACCAAAGGCAGAGGGACCAGTGAAAAGACAATTCCTTTTTCTAAGCAGGAGATGATGGGAGACTCTGTGTGTGTGTTCTTGCACTAATTGCATTGTGCTTTACTGTGGTTATGTATTTTCTAAATATTTTTAAATGTTTTTTTTAAGAAAAAGCTAAGTGAAGCAGGCGACATCTTTGGAGCCCAAAAGCTGTCTTGGAGCCTCAGCAGAGGTGGACTGTTCACTATGGCTGGCCTATCTGAGGAATTGAGGGAAGCACTGCATAGACCATGAGAAAGGGGCTCTTTGAGTCTCTGGATTTCCGTTTGCCCACCCCCCATCCCCACAACACACCCACCCTTTTTTTTCCAGCATCCTGGCAATATCCTGAAGCAGGCATGGCTTGAGCCCGTGGAAGAAAGGAGAGGGAAGGGTCCCCCGGCCGGGAGGATGGCACGGGCAGAGAAGCAAGGACTCGAAGTGCTTGTCTTGTGCCAGACCTCGGCGCTCACCGGGTGCGGCAACCGGCGGCGGTGGCTGCCACAGAGTGGGAGGCGCCTGGGAACGGCGTCACCCTCACTCTGGCCAAGTGCTCTTTCGGAACACGTTGCTGCCACCCGGCGGCCGAGGTTAAACATGCAACTCACGGGCCCTCTTCCAGAATACTCCGAGCTTAAATAAATGAAAGAAATACTGGGCTTTATTCTCGGAGCTGTTGAAACTGAGGGTCCCTGTTATCCATGGCTGGCTTCCCTCAGAATGCGTGATCTAAGAGGAAGGAAGATGGAGGCCGCAGTAGCTTTACGACTGAGGCTGGAAAGTCACACATGGTCATTTCTTTGCATCAGGTTAGCCTTTTTTAGTGTGAGGAAAGGCTACGCAATGACACGAATACCAGGAGGTGCAAATCATTGAAGACAATTTTGGAAGCTGGCTGTTGTAGCCTGGAGGCTACCGTGCTGTGAGGAAGCCCAAACTTGCCTCTATGGAAATTACATGGATACCTGCATGGCCCCTGAGACTAGGAGAAGAGAGAGAGAGCTGCTAGGTTATCCTGCCGCTGCCTCCTCTCCCACTGTTCCAGCGTTAGCCGTCCCTGACTGCAATTATGTGAGCAGAACTGCCCGGCCAAAATTCTCTTCCCAAATTCCTAACCCATAAAACCTGAGAGAAAGTAAAATAGTTGTCATTGTTTTAAGCCACTATTTTTGTGGTGATTTGGTGAACAGCACTAAGTCCTCAATGATCCCCGCCCCCCTCCTGGTACTCAGACCACTCTAGTCTCTTTCCACACTGATCAGGGCTGACCTGAGCCACCAGGATCATGGAGAAATGATGGTGTGTTACTTTTGAGGCAAAGTCGTAAAGATATTGTGGTTTCCATCTTGCTCCCTCTTAGATCACTCATTCTGGGGGAAGCCAGCCATAGATAACAAACACTCCAGGAGACTGGAAAGAGGTCAGGCCCTCATCCTCTGGATTCGTTTCCTATTGCTGCTGCAACAAATTGCCACACACTTAGTTGCTTAAAACCACACAAACTTATTATCTTACAGTTCTCTAGTTCAGAAGTCTGACATGAGTCTCTCTGGGCTAAAAGCAAGATGTCAACAGTTTCTTTCTGAAGGATCTCGAAACAGTTCCTTTCTGAAGGCTCTAGAGGAGATGCCATGTCTTTGCCCTTTCCTGCTTCTAGAGGCCACCCACATTCCTTTGCTCATGGCCCCCTTCCTCCATCTTCAAAGCCAGCAACATTGCAGTTCATGTGCCTTCCTGCTGTAGTCACACCTCCCTCTGACTCTTCCTCTGCGGCCCTTTTCACTTTTATGGACCTTTGTGATTACACTGGAACCAGAATCTCTCTGGAATCTCTCTATTTTATAGTCAGCATATTAGTGACCTTCCTCTCATCTGCAATGTTATTTCCCATTAGGATATGGATGTCTGTGGGGGCCATTATTCTGCCGGCCATACTGTCTCGAAGAAGAGAAGCGGGTCTGAGAAGGAGCAGCCAGAGAAAGGAGGAGAGCCAGAGGAGAGTGACATGTCCCAGAAGAGAGGTAGTGACATAGTGCTGGGAGGTCAAGCCTGATGAGAACTGAAAAATACCTGCTGGTTTAGTGTCGTGAGGACACCAGCCATTCGTGGTCAGCGGTGTGTCGGGGGCAGGAGCTGGTTTCTGGTGCCCTGTGCAGCAAAGAAGAAGTGAGGAGGTAGAAACTGGGAGTGTAAAATCTTCCCCAAAACCTGATTGCGAAGGGAGCTTTGTTGCCGTTTCTAAAATGGGAAAGGGAAATAAGTTTCCCTGGGATGGGAAGGAAGGAGAGGTATAGGAGAGATGGGTCATCATCAGATGCGATGTCTGTGAAAGGGAGAGTTCAGCTAGACCACGGGAAGCTTGGAAAAGCGGGACAGTTGGATAGACCCAGGCTCAGAAAACGTTTTGCCAGGCGGGCTCCACCGCAGAACAGAGGTTAGGATGCTGTCAAGGGTGTGGCGGAAGTGATAGAGCTGGGAATTTAAAGGAGAGAGTGATCAGCCGGCAGGAGGTGCTGGCGAGGCAGGAGGCGCTGGCGAGGCAGGGGGCAGGGGCTGAGCAAGTTAGGGAGATACTAGTCCTAAATGGTGTCTGAAATAAGTTCAGAGAAAATGCTTGATTCTTGATTGGATCGCGGTACTTGCTGGATTCCCTGATCTGCTGGTCTCTAGGTCCCGCATGTTCCAATCCTTAGAACAGTGTTTGGCATCGAGTAAGTGCTGTATATTGTTAATCACGATTAATATACCTTCAGTAATTTTTAAAACTTCGGAGACTCCATTTCCCTTGAGGCATTGCAGCCGTTCGGACTACAACTCCCATGATGCCCGGCAGGCCGCCTCATCCGTAATTATTTACCTACGCACGTCCCTTAACTTGGTTTTCCAGTCCCAGCATTCCTCGCTGTTTTCCTACCTCCCCAGCACGCCTACCCGTCCTAGGAAAAACCAATTGGGTCAGGGAGTGCGAGACCAGGCCCGCCCCCGCCTGGTCAGAGGGGCGGGAGGGGCGTGGCCATGTCCTGCCCCGCCCCTGCCCCGTGGCTGGCGTCTCCGACGCGACCAGGAGACATGGGCGCTACCTGGAGGGGTCCCGGCTGGGCTCGGCTCGCGCTCTGCCTCGCGGGCTTGGTGCTCTCTCTCTACGCGATGCACGTGAAGGCGGCGCGCGCCCGGGACAGGGACTACCGCGCCCTCTGCGATGTGGGCACTGCCATCAGCTGTTCGCGCGTCTTCTCCTCCAGGTGCGCGCGGGAGTGGAGGACTTGGGGCATCGGGCTTGCTGATGGGAGTGGTGCACTGGGGCCAGGTGTGCACGGCGGCTAGGTTGCCAGATGATTCTGGAGTCCGGGATCGGGGTGTCAGGGAGCGGCTACGGGGAGTGGGGGGTGGGGGGTGGGGGGCGGACTGCTCGAGGGGAAGCAATGCCTGGCGAATCAGGTGTGTTGGAGATGGAGGGGGCGCACATAATGCTGGGGACTGTAGTTATTCTGGGGAGTAGAGCGTGGATCTGGATGCCAAGGAATAACGGTGATGGGGCAGGAGGGGGAGGTTGGGTGATGCGTAGAGACCGGGATGGTCTTGAGGATGGCGGTGCCTGGAGACAAGGTAGCCAGGTCTGGCTATGCTTGAGGGCCCAGGGTTAGGAGGGTGACCAAATACAGAAGCGGGGGAATGGGCTTCCAGGGAGCTAGAGATTGAGGGGTCCAGGGCAGAGAGATTCTGCTTCGGATTCCCAGTCTCTTAACTGTAAAGCAAGGTCAACCGTTATTACCCACGTTGCCATCTTAATAATTATTGAAGGTCTAGGATGAAAAGAGGGGCCTGGGGATCGGGGAAAATAGGAGCAGACACATGGAATCCTGACATGGCCAAAGGGAGACCAGGCCAGGAGGTCATCGACCCTTGGACTCAAGTGGGGGTGGAGGATTGGGGAGAAGGGGAGGGAGGACAGCCCAGGTGGCTTTTTGGAAACCACCTCTCCAGGACAGGGCCCAAAGCACTGGCTTGACACTTCTAACCTAGGTCCTCCCCTCTGCCAGGTGGGGCCAGGGCTTTGGACTGGTGGAACCCCTGCTGGGCCGGGATAGTGTCTTCAATCAATCCAACAGCATATTCGGTTGCATCTTCTACACATTACAGCTGTTGTTAGGTGAGTGGCCCTGCCCTTCCTTGCAGGCCCTGCCCCTTCCTCCCTTGGCCAGTCCAGCCCCATCCCTGGCAATGTTGGGGATCCACACAGCTGACAGCCAGCTGCTCATCTCTGAGCACCCTGGAGCCGGGAACTAACAGGAGTCTTTCAGTTGGTTTAGGTACCATCAGAGCCAGAGGACCCTTAAGCGCTTGCTCGGGCACCAGTTTTGTGTGGAAGATCAGAAGTCCCTTTCTGGGGGGATCCAAGGGTTGTCTTTCATCTCCTGTAGAGCTGAGCAGAAAAATTCACTGTCTGGGTCCCAGAGATCATTGACCAGAGAGGAGAACCAAGGCCTTGGTGGGGCCTGTCAGAGTCTCTTGTTTTACAGACTCTTCCCCAGCAGCCCCTGCTGTTGGGGTGGCACCATGAAGTCATGACCAGCCCCTGAAGTCCGTGCCTGACCCTTTTCTGCCTTGCAGGTTGCCTCCGGGCCCGCTGGGCATCTGTCCTGCTGGTACTGAGCTCCCTGGTGTCTCTTGCTGGTTCTGTCTACCTGGCCTGGATCCTCTTCTTTGTGCTCTATGATTTCTGCTTCGTTTGCATCACCACCTATGCCATCAATGTGGGCCTGATGATGCTCAGCTTCCGAGAGGTCCGTGGACCCCAGAGCAAGGTCAAGGGGCACTGAGCCCTCACCCGAAGCCAGGCCGACTTCATCTGCTCTGCTTCGGCATGTCAGCCTTGCCCAAGGGGGCCACGTCTGGGTCCTTAGAAGAGTCGGCAACCCGCCTCCGCCATATTCCCAACACAAGACAATGGACCAAATGTGCCACACTCTTTCCTCTACCCTAGTGCTTCTGGCTCTGTCCCCAGGGGCTGATGTCAAAGCCTCTGCCGTTGCCCAAGGAAGGAAGGTTCTGAACAATAAAATTTCTTAAATAAATTGGCCAAGTCTGAGGCACCTGTCTACCAGTGACCCTCATATTGGGCCCCTGCCAGTCTTGCTTCCTCTGGGACTGGAACCATGTGAGTCAGAGGGAGCGTGGAGGGCCTTCCTGGGAAGGGTGGTGAGCTCCTTCTCCAGCACGCGGAGTCAGCAAGACCTGGGGCCCCCACCCCCAGGAAACAGGCTGGCAGCTTCTCCCTGCAGCCCTTGGGAGCCACGCCTGCTCTCCTGGGAGGGCCAAGCACATGAGTGCAAGGACAAACGGCCCTTCTGGTTCTGGGCATGCTTGCTGGGAAGTTCTTCCCATAATCTTACCTTAATCCCTCTGGCTGCCTTATTTACCATGCCAAGCCAGTCCTGGCAGCCCGGAAGGGCCAGGGACAGGTTGTAAGTGTTTTTGATTTGTTTTTCGTAATATTTACCGAGTACTTCTGTATGCTAAGCACAGTTTAAGAACATGAAATCGGGGTGGCCGGGTAGCTCAGTTGGTTAGAGTGTGGTGCTGGTAGCACCAAGGTTGCCGGTTCGATCCCCACCTGGGTCACTGTGAGTTGCACCCTCCTTAAAAATAAAATTTAAGAAAAAGAGTAGCTTAAAAAAAAAAAAACATGAAATGTGTTAATTCACTTAATCCTTAAAGCAATTGTATGAGGTACGTACTACTGTTAGTATCCGTATCTTGATGAGGAAGCTGAGGTACAGAGAGGCTAAGTAATTTGCCTAAGATCACACAGCTAGTGCTTGAAAGGGGGCCGGGGAGCCCTCAGGATTTTGATCCCCCGGGGCCATCTGGCTCCAGGATCTGGGCTCTGAAGCTTCGCCACTGCTGCTTCTGTGTTGGGGGCAGAGTTCCTGAGCAGCCTGGGTTGGCCTGAGTTAGAAGTCAGGAAGAGACTGTGTTCCATCCTCCTGACCGAGTCTTCCAATACCTGTGAGAAACGTGGGCATCACCGTCAGCCTGTCTGCCAGACAGGTGGCAAGCCCAGAGAGGTGCCGAGATCTGCCGGCTCATAGCCAGCAAGTAGCAGAGAGCCCTGGCCCCTCGGCACCCGCCCTGCACATAACTGCGTCTGAAGCCGGATGGGAGAATGTAGGTGGAGCCCACCTGGCCCTGGTCCTGGGGGAGTCGGGGAAGCTGAAATGAAAGCGGGAACTGGGGGCGGGGGGGCTTGCCCCCGGGACCCTTCACAGTTGCAGGACAATAGCTTCCATGCTGGGAGCAGCTATACTCTATGCCAGGCTCTGGTCTATGCATTTTTACATTCAACAATTGTGAGTTTTTCTGACAAGGCATAGACTGGCTAACTGTCCACGGTCATGCAAGTAGTAAGCCGGAGACCCGGCATTTGAACCCAGGTATTCTGACCGTGGCTGAGGCCCAAAGATGGTCGGTGAGTACCCCAGGACCACACAGCCACAGCCAGCCCCAGAACTCGGAGCAGCTGGCTTCCTTCCAGCCCAGGAAAAGCAGTGCGCCTACTGGGGGGGGGGCGGAGCCGAGGCGGAGCCAGGGAGACTGGCGGCCTCTCTGAGCCCCAGCGCAGGCAGAGTTGTCTGGAGCAGCATGAGGCAGAGCCGCAGACCCGGGCTGCTGCTGCTCCTGGGAGCCGTGGTCCTCACGGAAGGTGAGCTGCCCGAGTCCGATGGCGGAGGGAGGGGTGTAGGAGGGTTGGGGCCCCCCTCGGCCCCAGCAGCCCCTGCAGTTTGGTGTGTGAGGGAGAATGCCTGTGGGGTCTGCCTGTGGTGCTGTAACTGGGGGGGCGGTGTCCAAATGAGTGGGGTTTTCTTGTGTCCTTGGGAACTGTCATGGGGCCTGTATGTGCCCAGTGCCCCATCTGCCTCTACCGGGGGTGCCAAAAAAAACGTGTCCACATGACTAGTAGTCATCTTCTGTTATCGGCACATACTGAGAATTTCCATTTTCATAGCTTTTTTCCTTTCTTCAAATGTGTGTGGACATTTTTGGGGCGCCGTCTGTATTTCCAGGACGACTTTAGGCAACAAGTTGTGGCCCTTTGGCCTCCGTCTGCCCATCCTTCTATCCCATTTCTCCTGACTCAGGTGTGCCCTGGGTGTGTTTGTGTGGGCCTGTCATGGGCCCCAGGCAAGGCAGGGGACCCTTCGGTTTCTGGGAAGGAGGGGAGTCTGAGCTGTCAGAATGGGTGGGGTGCGTCTCGACCTCCTGGAGCCCTCCCTCACTTGGACATGACGCAGGCCTCTAATCCTTCCTCTCAGGCCTCCATGGCTCAGGGCACAATTACACTAATGCTCCCCGGATCCACAGGCCGCCTCCCTAGCTCGGTGGCAGGGGCAGGAGTGGGATTCGGAAGCCCGGGTGAGGGTTGGACTGGTCCCAGGTGGAAGCCCAGGCCCTGCAGCTCAGGCCCAGGAGTGCTGAGCACAGCTGAGGGAGGAGAGTTAATTACTGAGCCCAGGCTCTGAAGAGGTGCCCATAAAAGATGCTTCTTGACCTCATATAAATATTTTCTTTCTGGGAGGGGCTGGTGAGGTAGCCACAGAGTCATGGGCCTGCCCCCGACGTGTCCCCTTCACCGAGGCTGGGCCAGGCAGGGAAGGATCCCCAAGTCTCACCTGTGTCTCTGTCTCCCCAGGTTTCCAGGCAGCTCAGCGCGGTAAGCTCTGGGGATGTGGGGCCTGGGCCTTGTCTGGGTTTGGGTCCGACCCAGGTTGAGGGCAGGACGGGGGCCTGCTATCCGCCTGACCCACTCCTCTCTACAGCCTGTGGGCAGCGTGGCCCTGGCCCCCCCGAGCCTCAGGAGAGCAACACGGAGCCTGGCGAGTGGCCGTGGCAGGCCAGTGTGAGGAGGCAAGGGGTCCACGTCTGCAGTGGCTCGCTGGTGGCAGACGCCTGGGTCCTTACTGCTGCCCACTGCTTTGAAAAGTGCGTTATGGCTGGGGTCAGACGGGGTTTCTGGCTTTGAGGGTGGGTGGTTTGTCCCCAAACCCCACAAGACTAATCCCGGTCCCCAGGATAATGAAGCACCATTTATTGAGACGTGCCACGTGCCAGGTACATGAATCAATCAAGTTAATCTTAACATTTCATGGTAGCAGCCTTACAAATGAAAAACAATTTGGGAGAAGGAAGGACCTTCCTTCAAGCCATGGGCTGATACATTGATTTCCATGGTTGTCACTGTCCCCCTTTGCGCTCCACACCTGGCTTTGTCCCTCTCCTTCCAGGGTGGCAGTGACAGAACTGAACTCTTGGTCAGTTGTGCTGGGTTCTCTGCAGCGTGAGGGGCTGAGCCCAGGGGCTGAGGCCGTGGGGGTGACGTCCCTGCAGTTCCCCAGGGCCTATAACCACTACAGCCAGGGCTCAGACCTGGCCCTGCTGCAGCTCACCCGGCCCGTGGCCCGCACACCCGTCTGCTTGCCCCAACCTGCCCACCGCTTCCCCTTTGGGACCTCCTGCTGGGCCACCGGCTGGGATCAGGACATCAATGAGGGTAAGTGCTGTCCCCGACCGAGGCCCAAAGAGACACTCCACTGGCCCAAGGGCACTGCCTCAGCGGCCAGCTGTCCCTGCTCCGTCTCCCAGGCTTCCCAGAGCCCAGACCCCAACCACCTGTCTCTTGCCAGCTCCCCAGACCCTGCGGAATCTGCGCCTGCGTCTAATCAGCCGCCCCACGTGTAACTGTCTCTACAACCGGCTGCACCAGCGGCTGCTGGCCAGCCCGGCCCGGCCAGGGATGCTGTGTGGGGGTGCCCAGCCTGGGGTGCAGGGGCCCTGTCAGGTCTGAGGGGGAGGAGAGGGCAAGGGAGCAGAAGCGGAGGGGTCCTGGCCTTGGGCCGGGTGCTCCGTCCACAGGGGTGGGTGGGAGGGCTGCACAGGAGGTCTGCCCAGGGCTGGGGCTCAGGAATCTGTCCTTGAACCCTTTGTCTGCTCCAGGGAGATTCTGGCGGTCCCGTGTTGTGCCGAGAGCCCAGTGGACGCTGGGTACAGGTTGGGATCATCAGCTTTACATCAAGCTGTGCCCAGGAAGACACTCCCGTGCTGCTGACCAATATGGCTGCTCACAGCTCCTGGCTGCAGGCCCGAGCTCGGGGGGCAGCCTTTCTGGCCCAGAACCCAGGGACCCTGGAGATCAGCGATGAGGACAGCTGCGTAGGTATGAGCTGTTGAGAGTGGGGTGTGTGGGGCCACTCGGGCCTGCATGCGGACGTGTGGCAGCTGGTGGAAGCCACCGCTCAGATTGGAGAATTGACACAGAACATCTACCAACTGCCACACACCAACGAGGGGGCCTTGAAAGGCCCCCTGCAATGGGAATGGCCCCCCGAGGGCTGAGAGGCATAGACACTTCAGAACTTTATAGGTTTGGAGTTTAGGTAAGAAGAGGGATCTCTGAGGTCTGGCTGAAGGTTTGGGGTAAGCTCTGTTTCTAGGCAGGGACCCAGTGAGATTGGAGAGGGCAGGGCACCCACTCAGAATTCTAGCATTAAGTGACTAATGTGCAAATGGCATGCAAAATAATTCCTGGGAAGGAAGCTGTGTCTTGATGGTGAGAAGCACTAGTGAGGCAGGAATTCTGGGGCCAGTCCAAGCCTGGAGGGGTGCAGACAGGCAGAGTGCAGGAATGGTGATGCAGGCCACGCCCTGAGGCTGGACCGGCACAGTTAAAGCTCAGGCGGTGGCTGTTGAATCCGAGTCGGCTACTCGCCTGTGGTTACCGAGCTGGAAGCTCACTCGGCCTCTCTGGAACTTTGGTTCCAAGGGTAACGAAGTTCAACTTAGAAGGCCGTTGTGAGGATCTGAGCACGAGAACGCTTGCTTAGCGCAGGGCCTGGCCTCGGGGAGCTCTGAGCAGGGAGACAGGTGGTGTGATCCTGTGTTGCAGCCTGTGGGTCCCTGAGGAGAGACGGTCCCCAGGCAGGAGCCCCGTCCCCATGGCCCTGGGACGCCAGGCTGAAGCACCAGGGGAAGCTGGCCTGTGGCGGGGCCCTGGTGTCAGAGGAGGCCGTACTGACCGCTGCCCACTGCTTCATTGGGTGAGCCTTGCCTCCCTCACCTTCGCCCCCAACTGCTGGCACCCCACCCCCCGGTGCTCAGTGCTCTCTCTGTACAGGCGGCAGAGCCCAGAGGAATGGAGCGTAGGGCTGGGGGCCGGGCCAGTGGAGCGGGGCCTCAGGCAGCTCATCCTGCATGGAGCTTACACCCACCCCGAAGGGGGCTACGACGTGGCCCTCCTGCTGCTGGCCCAGCCCGTGACACTGGGCCCCAGCCTGCGGCCCCTCTGCCTGCCCTATGCTGACCACCACTTGCCTGATGGGGGACGTGGCTGGGTCTTGGGGCTGGCCCACCATGTTGCAGGTACGTAGGACAGGGCCACCAGCAGCTGTCCCTCCAGCATGGAGGCTGCTGGGCAGCGGGGTCTGTCACCCCTGCAGGCCCCGGCTCCCCTCAGACAGTGCCTGTCACGCTCCTGGGCCTCAGCGCCTGCAACCGGCTGCTCACAACCCTTGAGAGTGATGGCATCACCCTCCTGCCAGGGATGGTGTGTACCAGCGTGGTGGGTGAGCTGCCCCGCTGTGAGGTGAGCCCCGGAACCCCCAAACCTTACCCCACAGACCCCTGGCGTCCTCTCCCTGCAACTCGTAAGCAGACCTTCTGCCAGGCTTGGCCTCCAGACCCCTCTCCCCCGAAAGTCAGCCTTTCTGCCAACTGGCTCCCAGCCTGAGCCCCTCGCAGCGGCCTCCCCTCAGGCAGTCAGCCAGCGTCCCCTGACCCGACAGGGCCTGTCTGGGGCGCCGCTGGTGCACGAGGTGAGGGGCACCTGGTTCCTGGCTGGCCTGCACAGCTTCGGTGACGCCTGCCACGGCCCCGCACGGCCTGCGGTCTTCACAGCACTGCCCACGTACGAGCCCTGGGTCAGCGGTCTGGACTGGCAGGTCTACTTCACCGAGGAGCCCCAGCCCGAGCCTGAGCCCCAGCCGCAAAGCTGCCTGGCCAACACGAGTACGTGGCCCCGGGGTCTCCGTGACCGTCCTGGCTGGGGTGGAGCAGTGGGCAGGCCCAACGGAGTCACATTCTGGCTCCAGTCACTGTGTGACTTGGGGCGGCCCCTCAAACTCTTTGAACTTGTTTTCTCATCTGTCACGGGGGCTAAGTGGCACCTCCTTACTCCTGCAGGGCGGGGGGCCAGCTGCGAGGATGAGGCCAGCCCCCCACCCCACCTTCCTCTTCCTGACAGGCCAACCAGCTGGCTGTTGACCCTGGGACACTGCAAACATGTCACTGCCTCTGCCCCTCCAACCCACGCCCAGGCGATGCCAGGCACTGGGGAGGCCCACAGCCGGGGGGCTTTGGGACGGGCCTGCCCGGGTCGGCAGCCCCACTCCTCACCCTGCAGGACAGCATCGCCGTGGACGCTGCCTCCTGGGCTCCGCTCTCTGACCCGGCTGCCCAGCTTTCCCTGTACGTTCATCCCCTCGGATACAATCACACCCGGCCACATAGTTTGAAAAAAATTTTTTTGGGTGGGGGGGGGGTGCAATTTTCCTTTTTTAAACTTAAATAAATTGTTACAAAATAGATTTTAGAAAATAAGTTACAAATTGTAGCAAAAGGCCCCCCCTTCCACAGGCAAGGTTCCTACCAGCAGCTCTTTGAATCGGTCTCTTCCTGGTATTGGCATCTGGTTGGTGAGGGGGGCCCGGCAGGTGGCAGAGCCTGGCTGCCGCCAGGTATCTTGCAGGGCTGGTCACAGGGAAGAGCGAGGTGACAGAGGCTGGGGACGGAGGTCCTTCAGGGGCAGGGGCGTGAGGAACAGCTCACTCCCTACTTTGGAAAGATACCACACCTGGGTCCTCTTCACGGGGCAGGAAGAGGTGGGGAGGCCCACAGCTCCCGAGCAGAACACAGCCAGCCAGCCTCCCTGGCAGCCTGCACTCCCGCCCCGTGCGCTGATTTTTGGAGACTTGAAGTTCAGAGGGAGAAGCTGAGGTCTGCAGGCCACTGGGGTGAAGAGTCCAGGAGCGGAGTCGTGGGGGTGGCTGGAGGGGGCAATGACAAGTCCCCTCTGCCTGCTGCTGGGGTCTTTGGGGCTCCTGGGGAGAGAGGGAGGGAGAGAGGGGAAGTCAGTGCCGGGGTGCGGGGTGGGGCACAGTCCACACAGTTTGTCCCCTCCTCCCCAACCCTGCTCATCGCCCCCGAGGCCTGTACCAGAACCCCAGAATCCCAGGACTTCAATTATTTTCCCAGACCGGCTGACTCCTTACTCATTCCCTTCAGGTCCCAAGAAATCCTTCATCCTGAAAGCCACCTCCTCAGCTCTCTCAAGGGAATTTCACCCACCATCAGCTCCTTCCCTGCCAACCCCTGGTCAAAGCCCCATCTCAGCACCCCCACCCTTAGTGGCTGCTAAATGGAACGTGTCCGGGGAGACCTCTGCAGGAGCTGGGGCTCCGGAGGGAACAGGCTGTCCCCCCACCCCCTCACCTGCAGCTGGCCTGGGTGGAGGTGACTCGGGAAGGACATTCCCGATAGAGGAGGGAGATAAGGCTAATGACTATTGTTGCTACAGCTGGGCCTGGCTTCAAAGAAACAATTATGTGTGACTCAGTCCTCCAGTTACAGGGGTGCTGGCGGGAGGGGGTGTGCAGGTGGAAAGGATGGTTTGTTGGATCCTGAAGGGTTGAATAAAGGCAAGAAGAGACGGGAGGCGCTTCTGGTAGGAAAGGACCAAAGGTCTAGTCCAAAGGGGACTGGGGGAGCAGAGACCACATACAGGGACAGAAGGACAAGGAGCTGGGGGCTCGACGGTGACAGATTTCTCCGGCCCAGTCAGCACCGAAGCCCCAAAGTCCAGTCGGGGGGTACCTCCCACACCCCAGTCTTCACTGCCTGGCTCCATGCCTGCTCTAGGAAACAGAACTCGGGTGACCTTTTTCTCTGGAGGGTTTCTGGATGAAGCAGCTAGATGGTACCCCACGACCGCCCCTCCCAAAACACGACCACTCCTCTTTGGCTCTGGCACGGCTGCCCCCCGCGCTCCCCCCACGGCTGGCCACCGTGCTGTCTACTTACCTGGCCCAGGGCTCAGATCTAGGCCACTCAGAAGGCAGCGTCCTCAAAGCAGTTTTTCTCACTCCACACCCAAGCCCCTGGCCACCTCCTGGAATCCATGTGACCCTGTCCTCTTACTCCTTGCTCCCCCACAACCTTGGGGCCAGACTTTGCCCTCCACTGTGTGCCCACCTCCTCTGCCCAAGCCCATTCATACCCCCGGTACCAGAGCTGTCCACAGCCCACTCCTCCTGGTGCTGCTGCAGGTGCTGCAGGAAGCTGACGTGGCGGCGGAAGTGGCGGGGACAGTGGGGGCAGGCGAAGGGCCCCTCCCGGGGGGCATGGACCCGCCTGTGGCCCTCCAGCCGGGCCGCTGTCCGGAAGCCCTTGCCACAGATGCCGCAGCGATGGCGCTTGGGGTCCGTGTGGGTCCTGCCGTGGTTCTTGAGGGAGAGCAGGTTGGGCAGAAGTTTGGGGCAGAGGGAGCAGGGGTAGAGTCCGGTGGCATGGGCCTTCTGGTGGTTCAGGAGGCTGCCGGCATGGCGGTAGGAACGGCCGCACTGCGCACAGCAGAAGGGCCGCTCGTCTTCAGCCAGCGCAGACTCAGCTCCCTGCCCCCCGTCAGCCCTTCCAGCGCTCTCTCCTGGGGCCCCGGAAGGTTCTGAGGGGGCCTTCTGGGCTCGCCCCTGGCCAGGGGGGCCCACCTCATCCTGCCTGGTCCCGGCGTCAGGACCTCGGGCCTCTTCCATCTGGGGTGGCACCTGACAAAGGGCACTGGCATGAGAGTGCAGGTGGCTGGCGAACTCGCGGTGGGACTCGAAGGACTTGCCACAGTCCGAGCAGGCAGAAGCCTGGGCAGCTACATGGTTGTGGCAGCGGCTGTCAGGGGCCACAGGACCCAAGGGCTCCTTGGAGCAGAGCAGGCAATAGTGGCAGTCTGTCTCACGGGAGTCGTGGCTCACGGGCCCTTCCGACTGGCGGCAGGAAAAGGGGGGGCTGTCTGGCTGCAGCTGAGGGCTGCTGTCTCCACCGTCCCAGCTATCCACCTGACTCTGACTAGGCTCACTGAGCTGGCTGTTGCCCAAGTGGCAAGGACTTCTGGGGACACTGTCCCCTGACGCGCCTTCTGTCTTGGTTAACACATGACCTGGAGGAACCCAATCTGCTTCCCGACTCACTGGTCCCCCGACTGCTCGCCACCCACCTGCCTGCCCCATGCCCCAGGACACTGGCTCTGTGGCTTCGGGACCTGCTGTCCCGGTGGGGCTGCGACTCTGCCCCCCTGGCCTCCCGGCGCCACACTCCAGGCGGGGTCCCGACCCGGCACCATTCCATCTGCCCTCTAGGTCCTGGTCAGGGGCCCGGCTCCCCTCGCTGCGGCCTCCCTGAGCTCTTCTGGTCTCCTCATGCTGCCGCAGGTGCTCCGGGCCGCTCTGGCCAGGGAAGCCCCGGCCGCAGCGGGCGCCGGGCACAGCTGCCCGCCGGGACCGCCCTGCTCGCCGCCGCTGGCTGGCCGCGTGCAGCCTCTGGTGGTCCCGCAAGGCAACGCGGTTGGAGCAGGTGCTGGGGCGAGCGGGACAGCCGTCGCGGCCCGTGTCCCGGCTGCACCGGTGGTTCAGGAGGCTGCCCGCATGGCGGTAGGTCCGCCCACACTGCACACAGCGGAAGGGCCGCTCCCCCCGCGTCCCTCTCTGGGCGCCCCCGACCCCACCCGGCTCGGCGTGGACCCGCTGGTGGCTCGCCAGCTGCTTCCGCAGGCGGAAGGCCTTCCCACAGTAGCTGCAGCGGAAACGCCGAGGGTCTGCATGGACGCGGACGCACCGGTGGCTCTTGAGGGACACGAGGCTCGAGAAGCCCTTGGAGCAGGCCCGGCAGCAGAAGTGGGCGGCGTGGCGGCTCTGCCGGTGATTGCTGAGGCTGCCGGCGTGCTTGTAGGAGCGGCCGCACACCTCGCAGCTGAACGGCCGCTCGCAGCCCGGGTCGGCGGCCTCCAACTTCAGCCCCAGGTGCTCCTTCTTCACAGCGGTCTCCGCCCACGCCGCCTCCTCCGGGGACTCCACTTTGAGTGCCTCCCGGGGCTTCCCCACTTCTGCCGGCGCCGCCTCCTCGGAGGAGTCCTGGGGCTCCCTGCCGCCTCCCGCCTCGGGGAAGGGGACAGGGACGGGGCCGGGCCCCACCCGGGGCTCGGAGCCTTTGCACAGCGGGTGGTTGCGCAGGTGGTTGCGGTAGGCGGCCAGGTTGGGGTAGCGGCGGGCGCACACCGCGCAGCCGTAGTCGCCGGTCTGGTGGGTCTTGCGATGGTTCACCAGGCTCCCTCCGTGGCGGTAGGTCTTGCCGCACTGGTTGCAGCGGAAGGGGCGGGGCTGCGCCTCCAGGGCACCTTCCCCACCGTGGGCGCAGAGGCGGCTTGCAGACGGGGCACCGACACCCTCGGCAGACGTTGTGTCCCCACCCTCTGCGGAGACGGACGTCCCGGTGCCCTCAGAGAAGCCATCCGTGACCATCTGCCTGGCATCACTGGTCTCTCCCACGGGGCTGGCAGCTCTGTCCGTGGTGTTCCCGGAACTCTGACTGCGGTGGTGACGCTCCAGGCTCCCCAGGTCATCGTAAGTCTGACCGCAGCAGCCACAGATGTGCCCGTACCCGGCTCCGTCCAGCGCCTCCACCTCCCGCTGCAGCTGGTTCAACAGCTCTGCTTCTGAGAGCTGCAGCGGGGCGCTGGGCGTGGAGGGGGCGGCGGCCGCCCCTTCCTCGTCGCCCTCCTCCTCCTCCCCCTCAGTCATGCCGGAGGAGCCATGAGCCTGGCGCCTGTGGAGCCTGTAGCCTGCCCGCCCGGGGAAGATCATGCCGCAGAGGCAGCAGAGGAAAGGCTGTGCTGGGGCCACCTCCCCGGGCCCGTGGTTCTGGAAGTGGCTGCGCAGGGCGGGCAGGGAGTCAAACTCCTTGGGACAGAGGGAGCACTGGTAGATGCCGGGCGGGTGGCAGGGCCTGTGGCTCAGCAGGCCGGTGGCGTGGGGGAAAGAGTGCCCACAGTCAGAACACGTGTGGGCCACCTCAGCCTGACAGCCAGTGACAGCTCTGGCAGAGTGGGCAGAGCAGCTGGGCTGGCCAGGGGCCAGCTTCTGGTCTTCACCCGCCCCCGGGAGGCCATCACAGAAGCGAGGCCCACCGCTTTCCTCGTCACCTGGGATGTCCAAGCTGTCAAGGAAACAGGCCTCCTTCCTCTCCAGCCCTTCCTTAGGGCCTCTGCTCTCCTTATCACCCTGGAAACAGGCCTCGTCCCTCTCCAGCCCACACCTGTCCCTTGCAGCTTGAGCCTGCAAAGAGTCCCCCTCGCTTTCCAAGCTGCCCTCAGCTCCATGAGGACTTTTCCCTGGCAGGTCCTGGGGACAGTCCAGGCCCTCACTGTCTCCCGCCAGCTCCCAGTTCCCAGGGAGCGTGGCGCCTCCGTCACTGCCGGCACTGTCGGCCTGGCCCCGCAGCTGCCTGCCCCGCCGCCGACTGTGGCGACGCAAATGGTTCTTCATGGCAGCCATGGTGTGGAAGTGCTTGGCGCAGGCAGCACAGCTGAAGTCCCCCGTCTGGTGGGTCTGCCTGTGGTTGATGAGGCTGCCTGAGTGGCGATAGCTCTTTCCACAGTCTCGGCAGGCAAATGCCCGGGGAGGTGACAGCCTGGTCTCTGTCCTGCTGCTTTTCCCTTCTCCGAGGGTTTGGCCATGCCGTTCAAGGTTCTCAAGGTCTTCAAAGAGCACCCTGCCCATGCTACATATCTGTGGTGCTGTCCTATTTGCTGCTGGGGGGCCCTCCGTGGACTCCTCTTCGTGTTTGCACCCATCGCCCTGATCTGTACATGGGGCTGCCTTTGCTCCCCCCTGGTCAGCGGGAACCTCCCCCTTGAGGTGGCTGGGGGGACCTTCGGCCCCTGAGCCAGTGCTGAGGCGTGCAGACTTGCAATGGACTCGCACGTGGTTGCGCAGGGCCATCAGGTTGGGATACTTGCGGGGACAGAGCGAGCACTGGTACTCTCCTGTCTGATGGCTGTGGCGGTGGTTCACGAGGCTCCCGCGGTGGCGATAAGCCCGACCACATTCATTACACTTGTAGGGGCGATGGTCCAGGGTGGGGCTGGGGACCTCTGTCTCTTTATGGGTGGTCTCGGCCGGGGGCAGGGAAGCTGGTAGCACTGATGGCCCATCCTCGCCAGCTCCTTGCCGGGGTCTGTGATGAGCCCGCACATGGTTTTTGAGAGCGGCTGCGTTGAACAGCTGCTTGGAACAGATGGAGCAGGGGTAGACACCTGTCTGGTGGCTCTTGCGATGGTTGATGAGGCTCCCGGCATGGCGGTAAGTACGGCCACAGTCCCCGCAGCGGAAAGGTCGATACTCCTCCAGGCCACTGTCCTCCAGGTCCCCAGAAACGCTGAGCTCCTCAGCGCCATTCAACATCGGGGCACTAGGGAGCTGGTCCTGGCTGCTCTCATCTGTGTGCCCGTTGGTGGTGGGTACCCCTTTCTCTTCCCACAGCCGCTCCTGCCTCTCACCCTCATGGGACTGCTGGTGTTCCAGCAGCTCTCGGGGGAGCCGGAAGGCACGGGGGCAGTGAGGACACTGGTAAGGCCGGTACTGGGCATGGAGTCGCGAGTGGTTCTTCAGAGCCATGAGGTTAGAGAACTCCTTGAAGCAGATGGCACAAGGGTAGATGCCGACAGTGTGGCTCTGGCGGTGGTTGGTGAGGCTCCCGGCATGCTTGTACGTCTTGCCGCATTGACTGCACTTGTACCGCCGTTCCTCCTCAGCAGGAAGGGACTGGGGTGGCTCCTGACCCCCCGTGAAATTCACCATTGACTCAGCTAAATACTGTTCCAAATTGCTAAGGAGGCTGCTGGCCGGAGTAGGGAGCGGTGGGGCTCTGGCAGAGTTGGTGGTGGGCCCCCAGCCCTCTGCACCCTCCTCAGAATGTGGCTGGCTTTCCCAGCCTTCCCTTTGTCTGGTGTGTGGATCTTCCCAAGTGCCCAGAGCTGCCTTAGGGTCAGGCTCAGATGCACAGATAGATGTCTCTTCGGTGTGTTTTTTCTGGTTTCCCCAGCTTTCCCCATGGCCAAGCCTCTGGCCCCAGGAGTCAGTGGATACTGTCTCCCCCTGAAGGTGTTGAGTGGCTTCCTTGGGGCGGGGGGGTCTGCGCCTGCGGCGGCCCTCAGGAGCATGAGTCCTCATGTGGCTCTTGAGGGCCATGGGATTGGTGAAGTCCTTGCCACAGGTGGTACAGGGGAAAAGGCCAGTCTCGTGGGTCCGGCGGTGGTTGACCAGGCTCCCTGGGTGGCGGTAGCCCCGCCCACACTGCTGACAGCGGTAGGGCCGAGGGATGCTGTCAGCCTCCTCACTGTCCTGGTTGGAGGATGGATGGAGTAGTTCTCGGTGCCGTGACAGTTCCGGGAGGCTAGGGAAGTGGCGCTGACAGTCACAGCAGCTGAGTGAGGTGGGCGCGTCCTCCATGGGGCAGTGCGACAGAAACCTGGAGGTTTAGGAGGACCAGGCAGGTGGCAGCGGCATCTTCCTCCGGTGTTGGGGCCAAGGCCTAGGAAGATGGGGCAGTGGTCAGAAGAGAGGCCTGAATCAACTTTGCCCTTTGGCTCTGTAAGCAAGTTCACCAGCGGTCACAGAGAGGTTCCCCAAGCAGCGATGCCCAGGGACCGGCTTTCTATGGACTAATCTGGAAGCACCATCAGGTAAGACCTCCCTGCACACAAGCTCCCTAGGCCTACCTCATCCCCACAGGTATAGAAAAGGAAACTTAAGTCTAGAGAGATGTACCCTATCTCTGATCACAAACCTCTTAAGCTGTTCTTCAGACCAAATCCAGAAAGTCTTCCTGCCCCAACCCTCTCCTCTCTACAACCAACCAACCTATCTTCTGTGTCGTCTTAACAGGAAACCCGAACCTTTTCCAGGACTTTCAGTAAGAGATGTCCAATCCTCCCTTCTTCACCCCTCAGCTAAACAGAGTAGCCTCGAGGCGTTGACAAAGCAGCCTCTTTCTCCAGGTGACCTGAGAGGTGACGTCAGGGGCCCCCTTCAGAGAAGGGGCTGGCTTGTTCCCCCACATCCGCATGTGATTCTTTCAGGGTCACAAGGTCTCCTTTTCAAAAGACTCTCTTGGCCACTTCCTCCACCTACTTCCCCTGAACCCAAACTCTATTCCATCATGGAAAATTCAATCCCATTTCTGGTGTCCTTCACCCCTTTTTTCTTTCCCACACCTCCTCACGATACCGTCACCACCCCTTGTCATTTTTTTCTTCTAATACTGAGGATGACAGCAACGCATGTTAGCTGGGCACCACCGTGTGCCCGGCGCTGTGCGAATCGGAGACTATTCATTGTCACTTAATCCTCAAAACACACCGCAAAGCGGGAGGTCCCCGTTTACACAGGAGCAAACCCACTGATTCAGGCAATCGTCTCTCCCAAGCCCTTGCCCTCCCCACAGCACGCCCCGCGCTATCTCTGCCTCTGCTTCTTCACTCCCCTTGGACCCAAACACAACTCCTCCCTCCGACGAAGCCCCTCGCTAAGCCCCTCACGGAACCTGCTCCCCCAGTTCTCACCACACAAAGCCCCTTCGCTCAAGAGTCCTGTCTCCTGATCGACCACCGAGGTCCTCTCGCCTCATTCATCTCCCGGGCCAACTTCCTCTTGGGACCCCTACCTGGCACGAGTGGCCCCTCCTCGTTCCCGCCGCGGGTGCGTCCGTTGGGGACCGCGAACGGGAGCGCGCCTGCGCACTGGGACCCTCACTCTAACTGCAGCCGCGCGCCCCACGGGGTGGCCGTGGGGAGTTCTCGCGCTCCCACACACGCACCCTCCGCCAGAGCTCCCAGGAGGTGGGAGGGGAGGGAAAGAGGGAAAGGAGAAGGGGAATAAGGAAGGAGGCAGAGCAGAGAGGGCGCAGCTGATCCGAGCCAGGGGTCTAACCCCAGCTCCGCGGATACTTCCTATTGTTACTAGGAAACAGGAAGTGTCCTAGCCGCAAAAGCTTCCCCGCGAAACCTCGGTCTGGAGAACACTTCCGGACCCGCCTCCAAGCAGCCCTGCTACACAGACACACTTCCGGCGCTAAGCAAGTAGTAGCTACAATGCGACTCTGGCCCCGCCCACGTAGGTCACAGCGCGGCGTCGTTTCGCACTAACCTCAGCCACATTTCCGGCCAGAGGGGCTCAAGCCGTTCCGGTGCAAAGTGACCGAGTTCGGAAGAGGACAACAAAAACAGGGTTCTGCAGCCGCAGCCTTAGGACTTTGGCGACACTTTTCGTGGGGCTCCCTGAAAATCTTCTCAAGACAGATGGAGGGAGCTTCACGCACGCACTCCTTGCTGTGAAGGGAAATGTGAAATATAAGAGGATTTAGGAACTGCAGTGCTTGAGCATGGCCTTTCTGTATTCCCACCTTCTAGTTCTTGGTGATCTGGCCCCAAGCTAGCAGTAGCCCTGTGTCACTAGGAAGCCTTTTCGGCGTCCCCTGGCCTGAGTCCCCACAGCGACCCCTTGCAAGGTGTTTCTCCGCCACCTTCGGCCGGGGATGCGCTGGTAAACTTTGCCTTCCTCCCCAGCGGGGGGAGCTCCCTTCCACTTCCGTCCCCCGGCCCCGCCTCCCCCACCCGCTGGGTCCTAGCGCCTGCCCCTCCCTGCTAGTGTCCCGGGCTCCGTCGCTGAGCGGAGCTGCCACTGACGCCAAGGAGCCAGCCCAAGTCGGTTCAGGTAGGAAACGCTGCGGGAAGCCGCGGGGACCCCAGCACGCAATCCGATCGGACCTCAGTTTCCCTGTGGGCGCCGAGGGCGAATGGTGTTGGCCTGGCGCGAGCAGCGCGGGCGGGGCGGGAGTGGTGCGGCCCAGGGAGGGAGCGGGCGGGCTCCGGGCCCAGCGGGTCCTAGAACCCGCCGGCTGTCCCCACCGGAGGGCTGCTGCGGATGCCTGGGCTCGGCCCGCGCGGCTGCCCGCCTTGAGCTGTGCGGGCTCGGGGGTCCTAGAGCCCACCATGTTGCAGGCTTTTGTCTTAGGCGCGGGGCCCGCTTAGGTAGGGCCCCGGCGCCTGCGACCCCCCTCCCCGGTCGAGGTCCTCGTCGCCCCTCCCGCGGTCCTAGAGAACGCCATTTGCAGGCCTTTGTCCAGCGCCGGGCCTCGGTCCATTCATTTGTTCATTCTCTCATTCTTCGTTTCCTCCTTGCCACGTTCTCCGAGGCCACTTTTTCCCAGGGCTTATTACGAGATGAGTCAGCCCAGGGCCCTGCCCTGCTAGGCTGTCTGGCGGGAGCGCCGACAGAGAGAAGGTTGCAGGGAGCGAGAAGCGCAGGTTTTCTGCAGCTCTCAGCCTTTCCTCGGCGCTTCTCGGATGCCATAACGCTCTTCAAACTCCCACGTACCCCAGAGGCCCCAATTTATTGATGGGAAAACCGAGGCTCAGAGCGCCGTGGCGCCCTTACTTCTGCTGCCTGTTAAGTATTCCTGAGGGCACTGGGGAAACAGGCATTTGAAGGATGCAAAAGAGTTTTCCCTTGGGGGAGAAGGCAAACAATGGCTTCCGAGGAAGAGGGCACTCACTGCCTGTGGAGATGCATTTAGGTGGGGAAGTTTGAGAATTGTGGCGGGAGGCTTGGGAGGGGGACATTGCTGCTGGAGCCTAGGCTGGAAAAGTAGGTTGTTTACTGACCAGGGTGGAGGCTTAGGAGATGATTGGCTCTAACCTTTGCGCGGTTCACAGTTCCCCATCCACCCTTCCAAATCTGTCAAGGGCTGTGAAGCCTGTGGGTGACTGCTTGTTTAGATGTAGGGAGACTAAGGTGCAGAGAGGATAAAAAGTGGCTCCCTTTTCACCTCACCCCTGTTCGCAGGGCCCGAGCCTAAACTCTCCGGGAATTAAATCTCTGCATCCCTAGATTTAGAGCCTGTTTGGGTACCAGGACTTCATCCCAGTCCTGAGCCAGTAGTGAAGCGCACACCTCCCTCACTAGAGTGACGAACCCAGTGTGGAAAATGGGGTGCTATTTGGACTTGGGAACTTGGACAGGCAGAGAAATTCAGTTAATAGTTGTTGATGGACGTTCTCACAAATGCCTACTGTAGCTCCAGGCCTGGGTTTGTTTTGGGGGCGCCAGTAACAGTTCTAGGGGTAGGGGATCCAGAATAATAAAGGTTACGGACTCCTCACCAGCCTAGACTGTTGTGCTGGAAACAGAGAATTAACAACCAAGCTGTAAAATGGGTAAGTGCTACCGAAGCAATAATCAGGGGGCAGAGAGTGGGAGTCTGGGGGGCAGACCGCCTGACTCTGACTCTCCTGCCTGTGACTGTGACTAGATATTTCGTTTGTGTGGGCCTCAGTACCCTTGTCGGTAACATGGGGGAAATGATGCCGTTTAATTGAGTCTGTTCAGGCTATCAAAACAAAAACCACAGACTGGGGGGCTTAAACACCAGAAATGTATTTCTCACAGTCCTGGAGGTTGGGAAGTCCAAGATCAAGATGCTGGCCAATTCAGTTCCTGGTGAGAGCTCTCTTCCTGGCTTACACAAGGCCACCTTCTCGCTATGTCCTCACGTGTCCTTTCCTTCTTGCACACACACATTCAGCCCATAACACATTTCTAGGCAGTTATGAGGCTTAGCTTAAGCGGTACACGTAAAATTCTTAGGATGATACCGGCCCGTGGTAAACTTGCAAGGAATGTTGTCCAAATGAGCACCGTAAAGGAAATTCAAGGGGTGGGGGGTATAGAGAGTGATCAGCAGGGGTGCAGATGGCATTAAGAAAGGTGTTCAGGAACGCCCTCTGAGGTGACAGGGAGCTGAGAGTGAAATCAAGGAGACAGCTGCACAGATATCCTTGGGGATAGTGGTTCCGGTGGAGGTAAGTGCTAGTGCAAAGACCTTGAAGTGGGAAGGAATTTAGCTCTCAGAGGAAAAGAAAGGGAGCCTAGGAGCCAGGGAAGAGGGGTGGGAAGTGAAATGGGCAGGAGTTAGGTGGTTCAGGGCCTTGTTGACCATGAAAAAGATATTGGTCTTTGTCGTAGGAGCAGTGGAAAGTGTCATGATTTGGCTGGTAAGCCTTAAGTAAATGAAGACTCGTAGACAAAGAGCCCAGCCAGAGATCTGAAGATGTGGGTTTAAGTCTGGGCTCCTTGACCAGCTGTGTGCCCTTGTGCATGTTGTCCCCCTTATGGGGGCTTAATCTCCACACCTGAAAACAAGGTATAGTAAGAACGCTTCTCGCCTAGAAGCTGTGACGATGTATGGGCGTGTCTTTCGTTCTTAAATGCTGAGTGTTGGTTGGAGTGACACAGAGCATGTCCACGGTACAGATTTTGAGTTGTGCCCCTCACTCCCCAGATTGTTATTTTCATATAGGGGGTGCCCAGACCTGATGTGGAGAATTGGGTGGACACGTCCTCAGTCAGGTGTGAAGCGAGGAGCTAATGGTGGGATTTGAGGCAGGGGCCTAGCCTGCCTGGCCCTCTGTTCTGTGGATTGTGTGTGTCGGGGTGGGGGACTGAGGCAGGCTCCAGGCCGAGGGTGCTGACTCTAAAGATGCAGCCCCTGCCACTCACCCCAGGGGCTTCCCTGTCCTCCCGGGGTCATAACTTAGAAGCCACCCATCCCTGGGGCGTACAGATAAGGAAACAGTCTTAGAATAGAGGAGGGATCTCAGGCTTCCTACCTCCCAGCCTCGGCTCTGGGCACACCAGGCTCCCCACTCCCCTTCTCTGTGGCAAAGCCTCAACCCCCCCCCCCAGGCCACCCCCAGCAGCAAAGCTGCCCAGCTCCTTAAGTGGATCTGCCGTAATCCTCTTCCCTTCATCCTCCAGGGAGGATGAGCCGGTGTTAGGACTAATGCAGCTGTTAATCCTATTTCCTTCCAGCCATGATCCCCAGGAACAGCTGTGTGGAGGGTGTCTGGGCTCTGAACCGGGAAAGAAGGGGCCTCCGCTAAAATGGGTGTCCCGGGAGCCAGGCTAGATCAGACACATTGATTATGACTCAGAGGCTTCTAACTGCTAGCAAGCTGCCTTGAGAGTAACTGAACTTTCCATGGTCAGAACTAGAACTATGGGAACAGGAGCCCAACAGCGATTCCAGAGCAGAAGGCAGACCGGGATTCCTGTCTGGGGTGGAGTCCCTCACTTGTGCAGGGCCAGAATTCTGCATGGACAGTTGCTGTGTCTGAAAGCTAACCAACCAGAGGGGAAAATAAAACACATGTGCTGGGGAACTATCACTTCCAGACAGGCGGTGCCAATCACCACCTTAGCCCACTGGTTCTGCTATCTTCCGGACCCACCTCTGTCTTCACTGGGCACTTGGAGACCTTCAGACCAGACCCACAGCTGGGTAGCCTATGTCTGCAGCCCTGCATTCTGGCACAGGCTGACTTGAAGAAAGAAGATATGAGATGGATAGAACCAGTGCCACCAGGTGTGGAAAAGCTCAGAGGCTGGGGAAGGAAGTGAGGTGGCGTTTTGATGACCCCAGACTCCTCCCTTAGCCCCTCTGAAGTCACTGGCTCCGACTCCCTTCATCAGTGAACAGATTAGAGAGGAAAGTTGAGCAGAACATCAGAGCCAGGAAGTGTTAAGGAGAAAGGATGTGGCGGTCCCAAGTGGGACACGCAAATGAAACAGGGTTCCTTGGCAGGCCTCAAGAGGGCATTGGGGAGGGGAGAGGCCTTGGAGAATAGCAGGGGGTGTGGTTTGGAGAATAGCAGAGGGATGTGCTTCTAACTCTGCTTCTCTCGCAGAGAAGCTTTGCCCATCAAGGCCATGGAGGTGGACGCTGTGGAGGCCCGGTCCCAAGGCCCCGGCTATAAGCGCTCCGGCCGGCGTTACAAGTGCCTGTCCTGTACCAAGACGTTTCCAAATGCGCCCAGGGCAGCGCGCCACGCTGCCACTCACGGGCCTGTAGACTGCACAGAGGAGGCGGCAGAGGTGAAGCTGAAGCCAGAGGCAGAACCCAATGCAGAAGATGCCGGCGGGGACAAGGTGTCAGGTGCAGCAGCTAAGCCTCGGCCCTATGCGTGCCCGCTGTGCCCCAAAGCCTACAAAACGGCCCCCGAGCTGCGTAGTCACGGTCGCAGCCACACGGGTGAGAAGCCCTTCCCTTGCCCCGAGTGCGGCCGCCGCTTCATGCAGCCGGTGTGCCTGCGTGTGCACCTGGCCTCGCACGCTGGCGAGCTGCCGTTCCGCTGCACGCACTGCCCCAAGGCCTATGGCGCGCTCTCCAAGCTAAAGATCCACCAACGCGGCCACACCGGCGAGCGGCCCTACGCCTGCGCCGACTGCGGCAAGAGCTTTGCCGACCCGTCAGTGTTCCGCAAGCACCGGCGCACACACGCCGGCCTGCGTCCGTATGGCTGCGAGCGCTGTGGCAAGGCCTATGCAGAGCTCAAGGACCTGCGCAACCACGAGCGGTGAGGGCTCCGTAAGGGGCTGGGAAGAGCAGGCCAGCGGGGTAGAGGCGGGACGGCAGCAGCTCCCCTGTGGGGACCAGTGGGGCCCCTGGTTGGGTCTTAAGGAACGGGATGAGCCAATGGGAAGATGCGTGGGGTGGAACCAGGATTGGTGAGCACGTGGGAGAAGCTGGTGGCCCTGATTGGTTGGTGCGTGGGGCCGCCTGCTGTGGGATGGGGCCTTGGAGGATGGGAGTGCAGTCTGATTGGCCTGAGTTCCTAGGCAGCATGAAAAGGGGCGGGGCTTCAAGTTGGGCTACCTAGAGGGTCTCTGGGGGAGACCAGAAGGCCTGAGTGGGGCCTGCTCTGTCTAGGTCTTTGGGGTGCTGAGAAGGGTCTCTGAGGTGCAGCCCTGTGGCTCTTAGAGGATTGGGCCAATGCTCCCAGGATGTTAGGGGGCCCGAACTGAGCGTACAGAGGGCAGCAGGGGTTGGGTGATGGGCCTGCCACCCTCATGCCGGGTTCCCCACACTCCCGCAGGTCCCACACCGGTGAGCGGCCCTTTCTCTGCTCAGAGTGCGGGAAGAGCTTCTCCCGCTCATCCTCGCTCACCTGCCACCAGCGCATCCATGCAGCGCAGAAGCCCTATCGCTGCCCGGCCTGTGGCAAGGGCTTCACGCAGCTCAGCTCCTACCAGAGCCACGAGCGCACTCACTCCGGCGAGAAGCCCTTCCTGTGCCCGCGCTGCGGCCGCATGTTCTCGGACCCCTCAAGTTTCCGGCGCCACCAGCGAGCGCACGAGGGCGTAAAGCCTTACCGTTGCGAGAAGTGTGGCAAGGACTTCCGGCAGCCTGCGGACTTGGCGATGCATCGGCGGGTGCACACCGGCGACCGGCCGTTTAAATGCCTGCAGTGTGACAAGACGTTCGTGGCCTCCTGGGACCTCAAGCGGCACGCGTTGGTGCACTCAGGCCAGCGGCCCTTCCGCTGTGAGGAGTGCGGGCGAGCGTTTGCCGAGAGGGCCAGTCTCACGAAGCACAGCCGGGTGCACTCCGGGGAGCGCCCCTTCCATTGCAACGCCTGTGGCAAGTCCTTTGTGGTGTCGTCCAGCCTGAGGAAGCACGAGCGGACCCATCGAAGTAGCGAGGCCGCAGGGGCCCCCCCACAACAGGAGCTGGTCGTGGGGCTGGCACTGCCCGTCAGTGTGGCTGGCGAGGGCTCGGAGGCCCCAGCAGCAGGGGCGGGGTTAGGGGACCCTCCACCAGGGCTGCTGGGGCTGCCCCCAGAATCAGGCGGGGTGATGGCCACCCAGTGGCAAGTGGTGGGCATGACGGTGGAGCATGTAGAGTGCCAAGATGCTGGCGTTGGGGAGGCTCCTGGTCCCTTGGGGGGCGCAGGCGAGGTGGGGGCTGAGGAGGTAGACGAGAAGCCCCCGCAGTTCGTGTGCCGGGAGTGCAAGGAGCTGTTCTGCACGCCGACGTTGCTGCGACGGCACGAGCGCTCACACCCAGAGCTGCGGCCCTTTCCCTGCACCCAGTGCGGCAAGAGTTTCTCAGACCGGGCTGGGCTGCGCAAGCACAGCCGCACACACAGCGCTGAGCGCCCCTACACCTGCCCCCACTGCCCCAAGGCCTTTCTGAGTGCCAGCGACCTGCGCAAGCACGAACGCACCCACCCTGTGCCCATTGGGACCCCCACGCCCCTCGAGCCCCTCGTGGCTTTGCTAGGAATGCCTGAAGAGGGGCCAGCCTGAGGCCCATGCCACTTCCTGGGCACTCCTGGGAGCCCAGCCCCCACAGGGTGCCTCCCGAATCTCCCTTTGCCCAGCTTACTCTTTAGACCAGATCCCTGCTCTCCCGGCAGCCAGCTCACCTTCCCAACAAAGATCTGGGGACAGTGGAGGCTGGCCCCCTGCTGGTGAGAGTCATGGCTCTCTCTGAGTGACACTATTAAAACATTCACTTTGACACTGGGTTGTCTTCTGTGTTCCAGTTGGGAGTAAGGGAGGTTGGACATCAGATGAGGTTCAGTGGAGAACCTGGATTGATAGATTAGAGACTAGAATGTCTTGGAGTGCTTTGTTTCTCAAAGTATGTTTCAGAATGTCTTGTGACAAAGGGTTCCATGGTCAAGTAAATACAGGAAATTCCCTGTGCCTTAGGGATTCTTGGTGATTAAAAGTGCAGTAAAGTCAGTGATAAGTCCTGCAACGAACAAATCTATTTAGCTCTGTTTATCCTGTGTATATATATATATATATATATATATATATATATATATATTTTTTTTTTTTTTTTTTAAAGATTTTAGTGGGGGAAGGGGAACAGGACTTTATTGGGGAACAGTGTGTACTTCCAGACCTTTTTTCCAAGTCAAGTTGTTGTCCTTTCAATCTTAGTTGTGGAGGGTGCCGTTCAGCTTCAAGTGGTTCTTTCAGTCTTTGTTGTTGTGGAGGGCGCAGCTCAGCTCCAGGTCCAGTTGCTGTTGTTAGTTGCAGGGGGCACAGCCCACCATCCTTTGCAGGAGTTGAACCGGCAACCTTGTGGTTGAAAGCCTGCGCCCCAACCAAATGAGCCATCCAGGAGCTCAGCGGCAGCTCAGCTCAAGGTGCCGTGTTCAATCTTAGTTGCAGGGGGCAGACCCCACCATCCCTTATGGGATTCGAGGAGTAGAACCGGCAAGCTTGTGGTTGAGAGCCCACTGGCCCATGTGGGAATTGAACTGGCAGCCTTCGGCATTAGGAGCATGGAGCTCCAACCTCCTGAGCCACCGGCGGCCCCTCACTCTTCTGCTCCAACTTCCTTTACCTCCCTGGATCTCTACCAGGGATCTCTACCAGGGCTGCATCTTGGGAATGCGAAACCATAGGCCCTGCTGCTGGGGCAAGAGCTGGTATCACCCCTGTCTGTGCTGGGGACTATAATCGTCATCCCCTCCCCCGCCAAATGACTGGGTAGATTGGAGTCCTTCGCAGGAATGCTCCAGGACCAGGGGTGATGCACAGGCAGGGCAAGACAGCAGGCTTTGGAGGTGGGACAGTCATTCTGGATTCAACTGAGGAATCTTGGAGACTTTCTCAATGACGTACACACAGCCCACTCTCAACAGAAACCCCTGCCCTGGAGCCCGCCTTCCATTCAGTACCTCCCCCAGCTCTGACCTCATCTCTAATGTAGTGCTTCCACTCAGCATGTGCCAGCTGTGCTGGCCTTCTGTTTTGTTTGTTTGTTTCCTCCTACTCTTGGGCCTTTGCACTTGCTCTTCTCTGGAGATGGGACCCATTACCCTAGATTTGCCCGTGATGGTCTTTGTCTGCATTCGTCTCAGCTCAAATCTTACTGTATTAGGTCCCTATTGCAGCATCGTAATGACCACAAACTTAGCATCTTACAAACGGCACCCATTTATTATCTCGTAGTTCTGTACTTCAGAAGTCCGGGCTGACTCAGTTTCTCTACTTAGGGTCTCACAAGGCTGAGGTCAAGGTTTTGGCCAGCCTGGGATCTCATTTGGAGCCTCTGGTGTAGAATCCACTTCCAGACTCATCCAGGTTATTACTAAATCCAGTTCCATTTGGCTGTAGGACTGAGGTCCCCCATTTCTTTGCAAGCTGTCAGCCCAAGGTGGTTCTCAGCTTCTAGAGGCTGTCTACATTACTTGGTGGGGAGCCCCTCCATCTTCGAAGCTGGCAATAGCACATCAAGTCCTCCAGCTCCAAATTTCTCTCACTTCTCATTCTGTCTCCTGCTTCTGTTATTAGCTGGAGAAACTTCTCTGCTTTTAAGAGCTCCTGTGATTACATTGGGCCCAGCTGAATAATTCAGGATACTCTCCCTATTTTAAGGTCAGCTGATTAGTAACCTTAATTACATCTGCAAAGTTACCATCTAAGGTAACATATCCATAGAGATTCGGGTATGGACTCTGGGGGCCGTTACTATCCTTATCAGAGTTTATCTTCTAGCCCTCAAAAATTCACATCTGTCCCATACTCAAAAGTACATTCACTTCTTCGCAAGGTCCCTAAAAGTTGCATCCCATTACAGTAACAAGTCAGAGTCCAAAAAAAAAACAAACAAAACAGCTAAATCTCATCAAACCAAAGCCCCTCCTCTCCTTGCCTAAATTAGATTCAGATGTGGCTCTGGGCATCATCCTGGAGCACAAGTCTTCCATTTGTGGACCTGGGACAGGCATAGAATTATATAGACATTATGGTTTAAAACGGGGAGAAATGTAAAGTAAAAAGTAGTCACTGATCCAAAGCAATTTCAAAACCCAGTGGGGAGAATTCCCCTGGGTTTCCAGGCCTAGAAATAACCTTCCATGGCTGTGTTCTGCCCTCTGAGCTCCCAGTTCTGCCATCTGGATTAGTCACCTTCCCCTAAGACACCATTCCTGACTGTCTCCAGGGTCCGCTGGGTGGATCAGGTTAACGCCAAGGTCACCAGTTGGAATCCCACATGGGCCAGTGAGCTGCGCCCTCTACAGCTAAGATTGTGAACAACAGCTCCCCCTGGAGCTGGGTTGCGGTGAGCAGCTGGAGTTCGGCGTGGGGCTGTGAGTGGCCTGAGTGGACGACTGGCGACCCAGGGAGAGCAAGGCTCATAATACCAGCATGGGCCAGGGAGCTGTGTCCTACACAACTAGACTGAGAAACAACGGCTTGAACCGGAGTGGGAGGGGAGGCGGAAGAAGGGGAAATGAAAAAAAAAAAAGACAACCACCTCGAATCCCTTGTCATTTTTTTGTCATATCACACTGTTTAATTTTTAAATAATGCGTATCGTGGGTTTGGACTACCTTAGCTATTTTTTTTACTTATCCTCCCCATTAAAATATAAACTCCATGGAAGCAGAGACCTTGTCTATATTTTCACCTTTATTTCTTTAGCATCTGCCATCATGCCTGGTACGAGAAAGTCTTGCTCAGTCAACATTTTGTGAATAAATAAATGAAGGAAGGCAGTAAATGTGGAATGGGGTGGTGTGGTAGGCTGAACACGGGCCCCCTAAATAAGTCCACATCCTAACCCCTAGAACCTGAGAAGGTCCCCTTATATGGAAAAAGGGGATTTTGCAGATATGGTTAAGGTAAGGCTCCTGAGATGGGAGATTACCCTGGAGTATTCGGGTGGGAAGGAGTCCTTCTAAGAGGGAGACCAGAAAGTCAGAGGAGAGGGTGACGTGATGAGAGAAGCAAGACTCGAATGCTGTGCTTTGAAATGGAGGATAGAGCCGGTAGCCGGCATCCATGAGAAGCTGAAAAATGCAAGCGAGGGGCGGCCGGACGGCTCAGTTGGTTAGAGCGGGAGCTCTGAACAACAAGGTTGCCAGTTCAATTCCCGCATGGGATGGTGGGCTGCGCCCCCTGCAACTAAAGATTGAAAATGGCGACTGGACTTGGGGCTGGACTGTGCCCTCCACAACTAGATTGAAGGACAATGACTTGGAGATGATGGGCTCTGGGAAAACACAGTTCCCCAACATTCCCCAATAAAAATTAAAAATTAAAAAACAAGAAAAATGCAAGCCAGTGGTTCCTCCGGAAAGAACCTGCCAACTCCTTGACTTGAGCCCAGTGAAACTAATTTTGGATTTCTGACTTCCAGAACTGTAAAATAATAAATGGGTGTTGTTTAAAGCCACGAAGTTTATGGTCATTTGTGACAGCAGTAATAGGAAACGAATACAGTTGGGATGGGTTAATACTCAGAGTGTGAGTATTATTGGGGGACTGCTGGCAGCCCCCCAATATTTGTTTTTCCAGAATGGGACTGCTTCTTGGGGATAGTTCCCTACTTCCCCTAGAAATTTTATATGGGCAAAAATCTGCCCAGAGCAAAGATTCTGTTCCTCAGCCTCCCTTTCACCTCGATGTGGCCATGTGACTACATTCTGGCCAATAGGATTAGAATTATTCACGTTGCTGAGGACTTTATGCAAAGACCCACCATACTAACTTGGACTTTTTTCTAAAGCAAAAGAAACTACTGTCTTGTTTAAGCTATGGTCAGTTTGGGTCTCTGTTTCATGCAGCTATACCCATACTGAAACTGGCACAGAATTTCCATTATGTTGGGGCATCTTGGAAGGGTGGATATCCATGCAGTTAAGGAGAGATTGAGCTTTACTTTTACACTTTTCTTCCCTTTGGGCAATTCCTTTGTAACAGTGCCATTGTGGTCTTAGGGTGTATGTGAAACGGACTTACGAGGCACCAAGTTGATGCTAGAAGGTTGGGGCCCCATCCCTCCAGATGTTTCTCTAGTTCCCATGAGCAGCTGCCAAGAATCAAGAAGGCTCACTGGACCTGAGGGGAAATATCGCTGAACAGGGGACAAAGGTTGTGATTCTAAAATCCTGCTGGGCAGATGCTGAGAAGGCCCCCACCTTCCCCTGGGAGTGGGCCTGTGTCCTGGGACTAGCTCCCCAGGTCATTCTCCTCTTCATCCTTGACTCTACCCTTAGAGTGGCCCATCCTTTACCACTGTTTTTCTCCTTGAACACATTTGAGAAAATACTAGAGGTTATGCCTTTCTGAGGTAGAGCTCTCTTCATGCCCATAGAAATTTGGGAGCCCTCAAGGTCATATTCTTTTTTTTTTTTTTAGCTTCAGATCAGATTAAGTCTTCAACACTCACAATCTTTCAAGAATCCAAGCTAATGGCTTTTTTTCTTTGCGGGGGGAGGGGGCTGCTTACCTATTTGGTTCTAGTCAGCTCCATGGGCCAACAGCCAAACCCGCAATTGTTTTCAGACATGTCTCCCTTTAGACTTAATTGTGGGCAAACAGAGCCTACACTCTCCTCTGGGGGAGTCACGCCCTTTGTCTCATTTCTCTGAATCATCTTGACGAACTGAAAGGATTTACTGGGAACCAGGCGGACAGATTCAGAGGTTTTCACAGAAGGCGGGAGAGCCGGGCACTCCATATGGTCCTTGCCACAAAGATGAGTTTTAGTTCAACTCTATGGCTTATGGACCTTGTCAGGTGTATCTGTGGGGACAGAGTGCCAGAGAGCAGTTTCCAGGCTCTTGGCCTCACGTGGAAATGTGCTGGCTCGGGTAGTAGATGGCCATCAGCTGTGACTAGTTGGCCATCAGCTGTTACCGGTTAGCCATTGGCCACTGATGTAACTGCCGTGGCTGAGCTAGCAAGCGCGGATTGCAGATGGCAGAGAGGTGTAGATTGCAGTTAGCAAGTGAGGTTGGTTGTCAGAGAGAAGTGGACTGCAGGTTGCAGATCGTGTGGCTCCTGCTTCCTGTGTCTCCAACCCAGCCGCCAGCGAGAATATAGTGGTATGACTCCCCTGTCTGTGGCTCCGTGGGTGTTCCTTTTTGGCCTTACCATGTCCATGTGGGGAGTGGGACCAGAGTCCCCACACGACATCCCGCATGACAGTGTCTCTCCCTGGTTAGGATGTGGACCACTTGCCTGGAGTTTCTATGTTCTCTTCCATTTCTGCTTAAAAACTGGCCAATTACTTTCTGAGGCAACTCTTTCTTACAGTAATTTGTTGACTGCTCCCAATAGCAACCAAGGCATACTACTAATCGTCTCTTCCCGACACTTTTTGCCGAAAGCCCCAAGCTCATTGGACAGAATTTGTATTCTTAGATATTTGCAACTTACAGTTTAACCAAACGCGTCTCCACTACATAACACGCATCACCATCTTTCCAACTTTCCGTGGTAGTTTCTTCACCAGCCACTGTCCAGCTCCAAGGTCAAAGTCATATAATTCAGGTTTATATTTTATTATAGCAGCACCCACCTCTGGGTGCTAGTTCTGTAAGAGTTGGTTTAGACTCATGATGATGTGGTAACAACCAACCTCCAAGAAGCAGTGGCTCACAGCAGGAGAAGTTTATTTCTCACATTACACATTGTTTTAGAGGTGGGCTATGACTCAGCCTCGTGTCATTTTAATGCTGGGTTCCAGGCTGGCAAATGCCAGGCTCAACGCAGCGGGAAAAGAGAAGGGAAGCTGCCAGACTATCTGTTGGTGCTTAAAGCTTCTATTTACATTTCTATTCACATTCCACTGGCCAAAACAAGTCATGTAGCCAAGCCTATTGTAAGAGGGGTGTGAATGGTACAATCCTCCTACAGTGAGGGTCCTAGTAGGAAGAACAGTATATATTTGGAACTAATACAGGGCAGGTACCAGAAATGTCAATCATGGAGCTCATCCACTCCTCCTCCACACATACTCTGCTTCAGCGTTTTGTATCATGTAACCCCACATACAGCTTGGTCAAGGATAAAGTCTTGACTCAAGGTAGATAAATCCCAGGCAGGTCATGTAGCCTGACCTAGACCAATCAGGTTTCTTTGCTTTGGAATTGGAACCATGAAACATTGAGTGAACAAGGCGGTAAGTGGAGAGAGCTGCAGCCGAAAGATTGTGATGCAAGATGGATTTAGAAAAGCCGCCACTAACCAAGACCCTGATTTCTGAACGTTAGGCTGACAGCAGCCAAGCCAGGATTTCAGTGCAAAACCTGCCCTTAGCGCCTCACTCGTGTCAGTTTCCCACAGGGAAGGGGCATACACACGGAGCCCGTGCATGGCTCCCCCTGTTTGCTACGTCTGCTCCAAACCTGCTACTCACCTGTTCAAAAACCTTCAAGGCGTCCCCTAGCCCACAGGAAAAGCTCAAACTACGAAGGCCGACCTCTGAGGCCTCGGCAGGTTCGGACAGCTTCCTATCATGTTTAATCCGGGGGTGCTCAGTGCCCCAGGACTCCCGGAACGACGTTGAGGTCCGCTGGCCAATCGTTTTCCAGTTGCGACCCAGTCACCACCTCCACCACGCCCCATATACTCGTGGCCAAGTGTACGCACTCGCACCGGGCGCAGGTGCCATGCGGCCGCCGCTCCAGGGCCACTGGGAGGAGCCGCAGGCGGGCACCCAGCCGCGGCGGGAGGTAGAGCAGCAGGACTTGGGTCTGGGGCGCGATCCCGCTCTCTGGCCCCGCCCCCAGCCTGCTGCCCCGGCCCCCAGCCCAGGTCCAGGGGCGGGATCGAGACCGCACACGGACCTCGCATCCGCCGGTCCACAGCTCTCGTGCGTGCGTCACTGCTGCACCCACGTGTGTGCTCCACACTCGGGGGCCGAAGCAAACGGTACTGCGGCCGACCGGCCGGCCAAGAGCAGCAGCAGCGACAGTCGCAGCACAGGCCTGTGGGGTCGAAAGTGGAATGGGACTTGGCAGCCGAAACCCGGGCTCCGGACCGTGGATGGACCTTGGATGGGGTCAGTCGCCGCCGTATTCCAACCAGGCTTCGGAACCAGGAGACGGCTTAGCCCTGAAACCAGGTGTCTGGGTACTGGCACCACACCTGGCTCCAGCAAGTCGGCATCTGGACTTGGACTCATTTGGAGTCAGGGCCTGGGGCTCAGGTGCCTCGCGGAAACCAGGTTCCTACCTGCCTCCTCCACCTGCTTCAGCCACATAACGCTTTAGGAACAGGGACTGCGGCCCCGGAGCCGCTGGCCCTTCAGGCCGAACTCTTACATAAAACGCATTGCCTTTTTCTGGGCATAGAGCCTGGACCACGGTGGGACCTGGCCTGGCAACCTCTTCCTCTGTCTTCCCTTCACTGGCTCCATCCCACTCAAACGTCACCCCTCCCCAGACAGTCCATTCCTTATCCACTGTATCCAAAATAACAAGTTACAGGGCCTCTTCTTGGCTTTGGGAATGCCCGCTGATGGGTGTCCGCCCCCCCCCACCCCCGCCGGCCCCATCTCACCTGTGTCCCTGCATGACCTGGCCCAGCTTCGCTTCTGCCTTAGGTGCTCACAGCGGTCTTTCCCCAGGGACAGTACTGAGCGCCGGGTGGCTGTTACCCCCTCCCAGCCCCACCCTTTCCTGTGGGGGAGTAGCTGCAGTGACAGTGCTTAACAGCCTGATTTGAGCTTGCCCCAAGAATAGCCAGGAGGTGGGGAAACGACCCCTGCAGGCCCTGCGCTTCCAGGAACACACATGCACAGGTGCATTTCCAACCTTTTTTTTTTTTTTTTTTTTAATTTCTTACAAAACCATGTGTCCCCGCCAAATAGGACACTGTAGTCCGTCCTCCCCTCCCCAGGCATCATGGCCCAAGGGGGGAGCCTGTGAACAAGTGCCTGCCAACCCCAGAAGAGCCGTCTGTCCCTCTGCACATGACCAGTGAGAGGAAGGGGTTCCGGCTGGGGGCTTTGTCCTGCCCCCCCTACCGCCCCAGCTGCTGGAAGAGAAGGCAGACCCTGGGTCTCTGCTGCTCTTAGTGCCTACAAGGGAAGGGGGAGAAGAGGGTCTGAGGGGAGGGGGACAGGCTCGGGGACGGGGAGGGGGCAGGCCAGGGGGCAGGCCCACAGTATCTCACCGAGAAGGTGCGATGCTATCAAACGAATATGGAGACGCAAATGATAACTGCCAGAATGAGGACTGTGATGGACACACAGATGGCGATCAACACTTTCTTCTGCGGGAGAGGTGGGCGTCAGGGAAACCCACGCAGCGGGGAGGGGTGGCCCCCCAGGCCCGCCCCCCCCCCCCCCCCGCCCCCGGCGGGGCCGGACGCTCACCTTCCGAGCCTTCTTCTGGTTCTCCAGCGCCATCTTGACGTGTTCCTGCCCACGTTCCACGTAGTCCGCTGAGCTCAGGATGTTCTTTTCAATCCGATTGATCATCTCCCCCTGCTCCAAGGACATGGCCGGTCAGGCAGGCAGGGGTGACTGGGGGAGGAGGGCCCAGTAGTCCACTCTGCCACCCCAGCCCCAAATGACCCAAGGACACTCCTAGCCAAAACTGATGCACTAAGAGACGTGGAGGCAGGACCCATCCGACACACGGTCACGCTCCCAAGGGTGGCTTCTGCCTCCTGCTCCCTGGCCTCATACAACCTCCGTTTGCAGCCTGGAACCAAGTGCCTTAAATGACTCCTACCTTTTCAGAGGGTAAACGTTTGTCCCCTCACAAAATTGTCTGAATTGGCTTGTCTCCCAGCAGTTGCAAGGCCCTTCCTACCCCTGCCTCCTTGTGGCACTGCCAGTCTCCAGCTTCTGGTACTCCTGCTGAATGCAACCCATTCCCCACCACTCCCAGCGGTAACAGGGTGTCGGCTGCAGCACTCGTGGGTCCGGTCGTCCAGGACAGGGCTGGAGGCCGCCTCACCCCATGCACCAGGCCCAGGGGAAGAACACAACGCCACGTCCCATGGGAACCTTGTCCAGATTTTAGGAGGCATGCCCTCTAGGGGGAAACTCTGAGTACAGCTTTTAGAGGTATAGGCTGGCTTCTATTGGTAAAGGAGGGTTGGGGCCACACCTGGGGGGGGCCTCAAGCTTGTGGCTGAGGAATGCTGTGCACATAGAAGTGGCCACCTGCCTAGCTGTAGAGGTAGATGCAATGCTGGGGTGTTGGCTATGGATGAAGAAAGGGCCAGCCTGGGGGCATGGCCCAGTCTGGAGGGGAACAAAAGCCTCGGACACACAAGCTAAGGGTGGGGGTGGGTGGACAGTCACAGCTGGGCTTCTGACTAAATAAGGTCTGACATCTGGACTCTGGGTTAAGGCCAGCCAGCTCCCTGGGGTACCGACCTGCATCTCCACCTCCGTTGCCAGAAAAGTGAAGATCTCGTGAAGTTCACGGATACTGCGTTCAAGCTGCTGGATCTCACTGTGCCGGGCCGAGATCTCATTTAGGGCCTGTCGAGTCACCTGTGTGTCCTTCAGTATCTGGAAATGGACAGGGGTAGAGGGACAGGTAATAGGGAAACCAGCATCAGTTTAGAAGTTCCTGCTGGGCTTTGGGGCAGCCCTTTGGCCTAGAAGTGGGCCAGCGCCTTGCTCCGGCACTCGAGGCATAAGGATTCATTTCCTTCTGGCCTCAGTATCCCTTCCGTCATAAAGGGCCAGGCTGGGAGAGGACGGCAGACGTGGCCACTTACATTGGACACAAACACCTCACTCTGCCCGCTGTCCAGCATCTGCTCGAGCTCCTCATCGGACACCATCCCAGCGTTGGCTGTGAAGGAAAAAGCCAGGTTCAGAGCCGGGTCAGGCCCACCACCCGGCAGCCAGGCGCCACGACTCACTGATCTTCAGCTGCCTCCGAATGCGTTCCACGTTCTTCTCCCGGTACTCGGACTGCATCGAGTTGCACTTGTTGATGAGCTCCACGAATTGCTGGGACAGGACCCCGTGCTGAGGATGGAGAATATGCGCTGGGCACCTCTGGGAGGATCTCCACCCTGTCTGGACCTCGGCACTCCGTGAGCCAGCAGCACAGGCTTTCTAGGGACCTGCTGCCTTCATGACCTTGCAAGGTTGTTACCAGGACCTGGACCTGCCCTCCCCTGGCCTCCCTGGGACCCACCTCCTCCCACTGTGCCGCCCTCACTCCCTCCAGCCGCAGTGGGCTCCTTCCTCTTCCGGCACAGAGCACACCCCACCTCAGGACTCTGCACTCACTGTTCCTTCCGCCAAAACACTCAGGCCCCACAAGGTCTTAAGTTCCGATGGTACCTTCTGAACAAAACTGTCTCCACCTTACTGAAATTACAAGCCTTCTCCCAGCACTTTCAATCCCTCTTCTCCCACACCTTTCCCCTTAATACGTAATGATGTTATACAATCATGTTCTAGGGATGATTACGATTGTCTCCCCTCATGAGAATAGAAGCTCCCTGAGGACAGGGATCTTTGGTTCAACACTGGACCCCAAACAGCTGCTTGTTGAATGCCTGTTGAAACCAGCCTCACTGCTTAGAATGGACGGGTGCTAGTATGCATGCAGTTCAGACTGCTGCCCAGATTTTACAAGCCCACCTGGGCCCCCAGCCTCTCCCACTGATGACCATGGGTCCCTTTTGAAATGCCCTCCTGCCTTGTCCATGTGTCTGACGCCTTATTCCTTGGAGTTCCTTGCTCTCCTGGCCTCAGCTACACCCTTTCAAGATACCCAAATTGTGCCATCTTTAATCTGGGCTCCTTGCTGAGCTCTGAGCCCACCTACTCTGACTCTGACCTCCAAGAACTGCAAACCAGTTCTCAATGGACACACAGAGGGGGCCAGTCAGATCACCTCAAATCACCTTCCAAAGATGTTGACCCCAGGAGGTTCCTTTCCCTGGTTTCTTGAATTCTGCCCACGGGGCAGAGGGTGTCCCTGCCACCTGGGCAGGAAACCTCCCAGTCATTCATGATTGCACTCTCTTCTTCGTGGGCAGAATCACTAGCTACCAAGTCCTACCTGACTAATATTCTTGTTACCTAGTCAAGCTTAACTTCCTCTCTTGGCTCCTAAAAGCATGTCTCCCACAGCTGAGCCCAGGTCACCTCTGGGGAATCAGCAACGTCTCATTGAATGGAGCAGAAGAAGGCAGGGTGTTAAAATGGACTCGGAATCAGAAGAATCTGGCTTCTTGACCTTGAGTGAGTCCTTCCTCTCTTTGAGCCTCAGTTTCCCCATTTGGAAAATCATCAGGTTGGACTTGATGATCTCCAAGCACCTTTCCCTCTTACTTCTGTCGTCTAATGAGCTATGAAGCACATACTGAAATGTGTTCGTTCTGGGACTAACAAACCCACCTGGGTTTTTCTCATTCTTGTGTTGACCGAATTATAATTCTCATCGGCTTCCTCCTTCTGGGGCTCTATGGCTGTGGGAAGAACAAAGGTGTGGTGGGGGAGGGGGTTTGACCTGTAGCTTCTGAAAATTGTTTGGGCTTCAGGACACAGGGCCAGGGCCACACCCCAGCCACACAACAGGGAGGTGCTTGTCTCCATAAGATTTTTTCGGGACATATAATTTATCACTAAATGACTAATTCTGAGCCTCTGACAGGAGACAATACATTTTTCTTTGCAACACATCAGAGAATTCCCACAGCTATGCAGAGGCCACAGAACTAAACCCTCATCTTCCTGCCCAAAGAAGGCACACTGGGCAGCCAGAACTGTAGGAGTAAACGGTTTCATAATAAAGGAACCTGAGAAGCAGCCATGTGCTGTGCAAAGTGCTATGGACTGGCAACCCGGGAGATGGACATTCTAGATTGCTGTGACCTGGATTTATCACTGGCTTCTCTGGGGCACACACTCCCCAGATCTGTCAGGAGCTGGGCAGAACCCCAGGAAAGGATGTGTCTGAGGTCCTAGGAGCTCACCCTTCAGCTGCCCGCGGATCTCCCTCCCCAGCTGTTTGATCTCGTCGCGCAGGTTCTGCAGGTCCTGTTTCATGCCTGAACAAGAGAAAGCAGTCCCTACATCAACACATCTCCCTGGCCACCACCTGCGTGGAACTACAATCCCCAGAATCCCCTGGTTGAGCGTCTGTGCGTTCTGGATCCAGGTTTTCACTCACTCTCCTCGGGAAGGGGCGTGGCCAGGATGGTGACCTGCTGCTTCTCCAACTCTCGGACTTTATTCTCCAGCTTGACAATAGCCTGCCGAATTATCCGGACCTGGGAAGGGTGACCGAGAGGGCTGAAGGAGATATGGGGGTACTGCAGACCGCACTGCCCCTCGGGTCCTCCAGCCCTCTCGTGAATCCTGGCGGAGACCCCAGCCTTTTACCTTCTGGAAGAACGCATCGTCCGGGCTCTCCAGCCGTGCCGTGCCCGGGTGTACCACCAGGGCGACCCGCTCCTTGTCCTCGTCGTCCGAGCTGTCATCCCCCTGCCAGGGCCGGGTGCACTGGCATCACTTCCTTGCTGTGGCTCTGTCCCCGCAGGACTCTCGGGCTTCCGGGTCTTCCTAGCCCTCAAGCCACCCCTCCCTGCTCCGAAGACCAGGAGCCCTGCCTTCCAGCCAGACCCCAGCCTGTCCTCCCGTCCCACCCCTGCAGCCCCGACTTCTCACCTGCCTCAGCTCATGGGTCCTGTCCCGCATGGCGGCCCGAGCTCCCTCTTCCCAGCGCCTCAGCCCCGAGGGCCTCAAGATTCTAAGTTTGGAACTCCCGTACCCCACTCACACCCTGACACTCCCAGTCTGCCCTCACCCTGCGGATCCCCAAGCCCCCCGCGAGCCGCCAGAGGCTCTGTCCCTGACACCATCCACAGTCAATGGTAAGGAGCCGACCACAGTGACCCCCAGGGTTCCACAGGTCGGAATTCCCTTTTCTTTCCCCCCCTCCCGCTCCAGCAGCCTCGGCCCCGCCCACTCTGGGTTGACTCGGGGCATGCGCACCGGGTGGCGACTCTTCCCCACCCGAGAGAAAGGCGGAGGTCGGAAGCGACAGCGCCCCGAGCGGAAGCACCGCTGCCAGGTTGTGAGAGCCCGCCCCCTTGACCGGAACTGGGGCATCTTCCAACCGAAGTCCTGTTGCCAAAAGGAGTGGGGATGCGTCATGTGTATGTAATCGGAGCGGCCCTGCATCTCACATCACCCCATGGTACTCCCCTCGCGCCACGTGACTGGCCCGGTCCCAGCCTCCCGGGCCACCGAACGTGACGCTCTCACTGTCACGAGTCCCGGATTCTGTCAACAGAGCTCGTCTCTTGGAACACCCCTCGCCACGACGTCCCCGACCCCCGGCGCCCGAGCCACGGCCCTCCGGCTCCCACGAGGCGGGGACGGGGTGCTGACTCTCTCCAGAGACCTTGTGAGGCCCTGGGTGGCAGGGCTATTGATGAACTCGGCTCTGTTGCTTTTGAGTCCAGGGGCGTGTGCAGACGGACGACCTAGAACTGGAGGCTGTCAGCGCGATGGGACCTTGGAATCCAGAAAATGCTAAGCTCCGGCGTCAGAGACTTGCAGGGTTTTGAAGGCAGAGAAGCTGGGGGTGGGAAGTGACTTCACTCGAGGCAGAACTCTCTCCTCCCGCAGACTCGGGGTGCAGCCTCTGACGTGGGCGGCTGGCGCCCCGCTTGAACACAGCAGGCCGCCACCTTCTGAGCAGCCAGGGCAGTTAGACTGAGAAAAGCCTAGTCTGTATTGTATCGAGCCGTTTGCCTTACACCTGGGTCTACCCTCCGGGGCCCACACAAAAATCCGTCACAATGTTCCACTTTATAGGGAACTGAGTGCTCCGGAAGTACGGGCATGACTGTTTGGTTTTCACCCGAATCCCCAGCGCCTAGTTCCGTCCCTAGCACCTAATGTACTCCCAATAACTGTTTGTGGACAGAGTATTAGCTTTTCACGTGTCTGGAGAGAAAGCTCACGGTTCCTTGGTCTTCTCTTTTAGGCTTCAGGCTTTCACAGTGACGCTACCCTACTCAGGACCCTCTAGAGACATTCATTCATTCAGTAGATATTTATGGGGCACTTAATATGGGCCAGACACAGTTCTAGGAGCCAGAGATACATCACAGCCTAACAGATAAGAATACCTTGCACTTGTGGAGCTTACATGCATGAGGGAGAGTCCCCAAGGCGGCAGATTGAGTCTCAGCACACCCGGAATGACTGACAGGTCCCCGGGATCCCAGGGCTCTTTCCCAGGGAGATTTTATGAAGGTTCAAGCAGGGGAAGGAATGTCCCCTCTCTAGTATGTCCTGGTAAGGAAACCTAGACTCCTATGCCCGAGTTGCTGTGGACTTCTGGAAAGTCACTTGTCGTCTTTGGGCTTCCGTCTCCCATCTACGCAATAGGAGGCAGTAGGGGGATGGGGAGATAATCTTTATGTGTATTCTCTGCTGTGAAATTCAATGTTTATGTGGTTGGAAACTGGCAAGTGCTGTCTGATTCTGTATGAGGGTTTTGATCCTTCTTCTCTTCCCTTTAGAACCCAGCTGGGCTGGGAGCAGGAATGAAGGAATGAGAATGCTGCCACACTGATCGAGTGTTGCAAGCACCTATAAGGGCAATCGCTACACTTCAGTCTCTTCCTGAAAGTCAGGGGGACATTAACCCCTGGGCAGGGCCCTACGTCCCTGCGTGGTACTTGCGACATGAGTGGGGAACAAAGTCCTGGCACACAGGTTCAGATAGAGTAACACAGCTTTATTTGGGAGCCAATGTCCCTCCAGAGGCCAGTGCTCTGGCAAGCACAGAAGGTTGTACAGAGTAGAATAGACTTTAATAACAAACCAAGTCCCAGAGTCAATCGGGATGGAGAAGGTTCCTGGTCCGGGAGAGGCGACTGGGCCCACGAAGTGTCTGAGGCGAGCTGGTCTTGCGAGGAAGAACTTCGGAGAGTCCGGGAGTATCACAGCTTGCATCTTGCAGAGGGTCTTAGCCGGAGTGCCCAGTTGACCACTCATGGCACTGCTCTGGAGTTCTGCTTTTATCTTCTTTTCCTTGCACTTGTTTACTTCTTAGGTGATAACCAGAAGTGGTTTGCCAGGAGTTGTTTATCTCTTAGGTGATAACCAGAAGTTGTTTTGGTAAAGATGTTTATCACTCAATTTTGTTATGCTCAGTTTCACACAAAAACATGTTTTTCACTTCACTCTTATCCGTCTCACACATGTGTGGCCATAGTCCTGTCCCTAGTAAACAACTTGTTTTGCAAACATATATAATACATTTTCTATGCTCTATACATCAAGCCACTGGAAAATTAAGGCTTGGAGGGCTTTTCAGGAGCCAAGCCCTGGCCCGTGGGCTCCTCTGATGGTCCTAAGGAAGGGTTTCTTCCCTTCTCTTGGGTGTTCCATATCAGCCTCTCTGCCCCCCTGAACCGCACCCCTTTTCTCTCTGTCTCTGTCTATCTCTCATACTCCGTCTCAAGCTTGAGTGGTACAGTGGAAGGAATTTTGGATATCTCGCTACTGGTTCTGGGTGTGATTTTAAATAATTCATTGCTCCTCTCTGGGGCTCAGTTTCTCCCTGGTTATTTCCATCTTGCCTAAGGTAAGAGCTGAAGAGTACCAAGAGCGGTTAGGAAGGACATGGAAGGGTTTTGTGAAGTATCGAGGGTTCCCACTCTGCAGGCTTTTACTGCTGTGGGTTCAGCTCTCTGGGCCCACCTGTCTCTCTCTGCTTCTCAGCCTTTGCTGACATGCCTTCTTGGTTCCCAGCTGTGTTTTGGAGTTGTTGCTGACTTTCTTAAATTGCTCAGGAGTATGATAGTCATGATTTTATTTGTGGTCTTTGGGTGGAATCGCGGGGCTTTGGGAGGGTGTCTTAACGTTCCCAGGGATCAAAGCCTTGTGGACCGGTGTGTGCAGGGGATAGGGGTGAGGGGCCGTCTAGGGAAAATGGCTCTTGGGATGGGGCCCTCCAGAGCTGAACCCCTATCTCTGTGCCATGGTCCTCTGTTGCTCAGGCCCGCTCAGCAGCCTGGAAGTGGGTATTAGGCATATTGGGTCTTGGATGTGCGGGTGTTGGTGGTGTGTGTGTGTTTTCCTTTCAGTCCGTGTAAGGATCAGGTCCTACCTGGTCCTGTGGCTTGGCAGCGTGCCCTGTCCCTTCCACTTGTAGGCTCGTCCTACCAACACTGGAGCTAGACGGCCTGGCCTGGAACCCCAGCTCGTTCACCTACTGTATGACTCTATAAGGCAGGTTACCTAACCTCTCCCTGCCTCAGTTTCCTCATTTGAAAAATGGGAACAATAACAGTACCAGCCTCTTACACAGGGCTGCTGTAAGGATGACATGAGATGACACATGTAAAGTGACTAGAACAGTGCCTGGTAGGCAGTAAGCGTCGTGGAAGTGTTTGCTGCTATGACCTGAGGTCTGACGGTGGTTGTTACTAGGAAGGCGTCTGCAGCCCCAGTATCCTCTCCAGGGACCCCACTCTGCTGCTTATCCAAGGTGTCTGTCCCCTTTCCATCTCCTGAGCCCCACTGTGTTGGTCCTAAGCTGCTAGCCTTGCCAACTCCTGCAAATCTCTCCTGTCTGTGCTTGGATCTGACACATCATATTTTGCTTGTTTATTTTATACATTGTCTGTCCTCACCCCTCCTCTCCACCCTACTAGAAAACAAGCTCCCTGAGGACAGGGATTTTCACCTGTGTTGCTTACGGCTGTGTCCCCGGCTCCTACGGCACAACTCTGCCTGGCACAGAGGAGCTGGTCAATATATATTCAAATCGAATGAAATTATTTCTCTTTAATTTAAAATGTCTATAGCACTTACTGCGTGCCAGGCACCGACAGGCACTTCATAAATATTTACTCACTTAATCCTCGTATCAATTCTGTGAGAGTTCTATTATCATTCTCATTTCACGGAGGAGGAAACTGAAACACACAGTCATTAAGTAACCGATGTCCATATGCCAGCTCCCCGACACAACGTGTCAGGATAAACGCCATAAAAATACTAGAAGAAAATATGGACGAAATCCTTTCTAACACTTGGAGTGAGAAAGGCCTTTCCAACTGCAGCTAAACTTTCAGAAGCTATAAAATAGAAGATTAATATATTTGTCTACATGAAAATTTTCTGCACGGCAAAAACATCAAAGCAAAATCAAAAGACAACAGACTGGAAAAAAAATTGTAATTCTTATCAAAAGGCTAATATCCCTACTATTTAAAGAGCTCCCACATATTGACAAGGAAAACCAACAGTTCAATAGAAAATATGAAAAAAAATATGACAGACAGATCACAAAAAAATACATAAAGACTTGAAGACATATGCAGATGTTCCACTTCATACATAATAAGAAATGGAAAGTTAAGACAATACTGAAATACCATGTTTTATTGCATTCGCAATAAAAAAAATTAAAAATCCATATATTTGATAAAACACTCTTTTGGCAAAAGTCGGGGGGAGACAGAGATTTTCACCCATTGTTGGTGGGAATGCAAAATCATATACCCTAGACAATATTTATCAAAATTCCAAATGCATGTGCACTTTGAACCAGCAATCCCACTTCTGATCTATCTGAACGGTTTTCCTGCTGTATCAGCTACTACTTTGTAACAAGCCACCTCACTACTCACTGGCATAAAACAACAATTTATTATTTCTCCGGATTCTATGGATGGCTGGTGGCTGTTCTGCTGGTCTTGCCTTAGGTTACATAAGTGTGGCAGTCAGTCTACTGTGTTTCCCCAAAAATAAGACCTAGCCGGACAATCAGCTCTAACACATCTTTTGGAGCCAAAGGTCTTATATTAATTTTGGCTCCAAAAAAATGTGTTAAAGCTGATTGTCCAGCTAGGTCTCATTTTTGGGGAAACAGGGTAGTACCCACCTGGCACTATACATAGTTATTACCACATATTATTGACTATATTCCCTATGCTGTACTTCACATCCCCATGACTATTTTGTAACAATCAATTTGTACATCTAATGCCTTCACCTTTTTCACCATGTCCCCTGACGCCCTCGCCATCTGGCAACCATCCAAGTGTTCTCTGCATCTATGAGTCTGTTGCTGTTTTGTTTGTTCATTTATTTTATTCTTTAGATTCCATATGTAATTCAGTGCATATGGTATTTGTCTTTGTCAGTCTGACTTATTTCACTCAGCATAATGCCCTCTAGGTCCATCCATGTTGTCACAATCAAACTTTTGTTTTACAAAGACCCCTCTGGCTGCCACGTAAGGGCCACCACAGATGGCTGTGCCCTTTGCACTACTACACAAGACGTGACGCACGACGGCCACCAACCACCTTGTAGACATCATATATTTGAATATTTATTACAACAATTATCTGACAGATGGAGGTAGAGGGTCATGAGGAAGAATCGCCATTTTTTATTTGCACGAGGGTTGGTAGTAGCCCTGGCTACGTGAAGGTTGATGGGCAGATCAGTTAGAAATCACCCCAGGGACAAAATAAAAAGGAGAGGTGAGGGTGGAACATCCAGTAGAGTCTGTCAGACCAATTGCAGATGGAAAGGGTGGTGAGGAAGTGGACGGGGCCTTGATCCCTCCTGGGTTTCTGGCTCCGGAAGTATATGGAGGCAAGTTTGCTGGAATAAGAGAAACGTCTTAAAATAAATTGACTGTATAAATTACAGCAATAGACATGTAGGAAATGTAAAAACACCATCTATAGAAACATATAGTACCTACATAAATCTTTAAAATGTATGTGAATATTCTTTATGAGAGAAAGTGTTAAGATTTTTTTTAAAGCAGTCCTAACTAATGGGTAGACATACCATATAAATGGACAGGAGACTCAATATTGTAATGATATCAGTTCTCCCAAAATATACCCCCAACGTCAGCACCGTGATCCGGTCTTCACTGCATGGCAGTGACTCTGATTTTGGTGGAGGGAAGGGCTGGAATGAGCCTCCCAGGAGGCAGATACTGGTCAACCAGGAGAATGTTTCTAGCCCAGGATTTCTGCCTGGATTGGATCTCAGCTCCCACCTTGAGTAAGCTCCTTCACCCTCAGTGCTTGGGTTTCCCTATCCGTAAACAGAGGCAATAGCAGTCCCCTTAGATGTTTGTTGTGAAGATTCAATCAGTTAACACATGCACTTAACACCGCGCTTGGCTTATGACAGGTGCTACGTAACAATCAGCTTTTCATACTGTTAATATAACAGTCGCTTTTAAGGCTCATGACAGCTTGAGGGGCCATGGGAATGGGAGCGGAAGGACGTGTTGCCAAATTCCAGTGGCTGGATGAATAAAACCTGAAGGTTGAGGGTTGGAGGAGTGGGAAGAGGCACTGTGGGGACAGAGTCCCAGAGAGCAGGTTCCAGGCTCTCGGCCTCACGTGGGAAGGTGCTGGCTCGGGTAGTAGATGGTCATCCGCTGTGATTAGTTGGCCGTCAGCTGTTACCGGTTAGCCATTGGCCACTGATACAAGTGCCGTGACGGTGTTGGTTAGTTGGTTGGTTGGCAGGTAGAGAAGCAGACAGCGGATTACGGATTGTGTGGCTCCTACTTTGTGTGTCTCCAACCCAGCCGCCAGCAAGACTATAGTGGTATGACTCCCCTATCTATGGCTCCGTGGGTGTTCCTTTTTGGCCTCACCATGTCCTGCGTTCTTATGTGGGGAGTGGGACCAGAGACCCCGCATGACAGGCACCCACCAGCGTCACAGGCTTGTTCACATCTGCTTGAATCAAGATTTTCAAGTTCCAGGTGGCTTTCTCCAGAAACCCTCACACTGTGCCTGAGGGGTGAGTATTATGGCTCATTGTACAGATTTGGACATTAGGGCTTAGAGAAATTAGGTGACTGGCTCCCCAGGGACAGGTGGACATCTGTTTTGCTCACCTCTGCGTCTCCAGCAGAGTGTAATCTTAGTACAAAGAGCAGAGTCGCAATCGACAAGTCCTGGTCCTGTGCCTGGTACATTGGGAAGCAGAGATGAGTCAGACAGGTCCGTGAGCATGAGGCATTCAGAGTCCAGCCTGTTGATAAACTATGTACAAACTTCTCCACCTGAAGCACTGAGTCTTCTTCAAAGGACAGAGGCCCTGGGAAGTAACCCAAACCAAACCCACTGCCAAGACAGAGCTTAGTTGTTGAGTCGCTGAGATCTGGGGCGTGTTTCTCACACAGCATCACCTGGTCTTGGTCTTGCCTATCTGATAATGGCTGCAGATAAGAACTGCCAGAGGTAATTATAAATTCCTGGACCCCAACCCAGGTTCCTGAATCAGAATTTCCAGGGTACAGTCCTGCTCATTTATATATTTCACAGGCTTTCCCTCCAGCTTCAGGAAGGTCAGGAAAGACTCCAACAGCTAAACTTTGGAGAGCCATAAAAAAGAAAGAAATCTTACCATTTGCGACAACATGGATGGACCTAGAGGGTATTGTGCTAAGTGGAGTAAGTCCGACAAGGAAAGGCAAATGTTATATGGTTTCCCTTATAAGTGGAATCTAAAATAAACAAACAAACAAAGCAGAAACAGACTCATAGATACAGAGAAAAAACTGATGGTGTCCCAAGGGGAGAGAGATTGGGGTGATGGGTGAAAAAGGTGAAGGGATTAAGAAGTACAAATTGGTAGTTACCAAAAAAAAAAAAAATGTTAGTTACGAAATAGTCAAGGAGATATAAAGTATAGCATAAGAAATATAGTCAATTATACGGTTACAACTATGTATGGTGTCAGGTGGGTACTAGTCGGGGGGAATCACTTCTAAGTTATACACATGTCTACCCACTACGCTGTACGCTTGCAACTAATATAAAATAATATTGACTGTCAACGCTAATTGAAAATAAATAAATAAATAAATTTTTTAGAAAAGAAAGAAGAGTAGGAGTTGGGCTTCGGGGTGTGAGGGGGCAGGGTGTTCTAGGAACAACATGGAAACGCCTGGCAGTGGGAAGATGCCGAGAACGGCTGGGACTGGAATCAGAGCACAGGATGGATGGTCGTGTGCCCTGCCGTGGAAAGTCAGGTGAGGAAGCCTGAGCCACGGGGAACCAAGGAGATTTTCTAAGCAGCAGCTACTAGGAAGTTGGGAGGATCATGGGAGCTAGTACCTGGGACCCAGTGGATGCTCCGAGTGGATGGGGGAGGGAGCCAAGGGCAGCTTTCTGTCTGCTTCGAGTGCCAGGCGTACGGAGATCCCATCTCTGATGGAGATACAGGAAGGAGCACTGTGGGGTGAGGTGAGGCCACCACAGGCTTGGAGCTTCTAACGTCAGAGCCCTGGCCTCACTCTCTGTACTCAGGGATCTACTCATGTCTCCAATTGCATCTGTGGTCTCTGTGTCCTCGTGCCCACTGTGTGCTCAGGCACATAGTAGGTGCTGCCTTTGAGGGGCAGGATCTGGTGGGGGGGTATCATAGACACAGAGGTACAGCTGAACCTGGGGGGCAAGAGGGTGAAGAAAGAAGAGAACCTGGGATGGAGACCAGGGAGCCCTGGCGCTGTTGAGGAGTGGTGGGAGAAGGGAGGGGCCTAGAAGGAGGCTGGGAAACAACATCCAGAGATTTTTTGGGGTAAGGGATGGTCAGCAGGAGGTGGGCCAGGAGCCAAGGAAGGGAGCGCTTACAGAAGAGAGAGGTCATCAGGGTCATATGTCGCTGAAAGACCCTGGAGGATAAGGCCTGACCCGTGGTCCGTGGATTTGGTATTACTGGGTACTTGGCAAAAACAGGTTGCCCCACTGCGGGAGTGGAGGAGCTGACGCGACATTAGGACATGGAGATGGCGAGAGGAGAAGTGGGAGTTAAGGAGAGCGATGCAGGGTCCTTGGGCCCTCAGGCTACCAGAATTCCCCTCCCAATATGGAGGGATTTCATTTCTAGCAGTCAGCGCCATCTAAAGATAGGCCGAGTGTGTGGGGAGGTAGTGAGTTTCCCGTCCTCGGAGGTAGACAACCAGACCCACTGCTGCCCAGCGACTCTCACACTTAGCGTGGGGCAGGCTGTTCATAAGAACCTGTCCCTTGCCCTTCTCAGCTAGGCTTGGTTGGTCCCTTGCATCACAAAAGCCACCTAGAGGGTCAGTCTTGCTATTTCTAGTGTCCAAAGAGCGTCCTTCAGGGACACACACTCTCACACACTCACGCTCGGGTGGTCCTGCACAGGTTCACACAGCTACCCCCAGACACAACATAAAACCTGTCTCTGTCTCCCGGTGTGGAGGGAGCCACAGCACCTCTCCCGGGTTATTCCCTCAATTCATTCCCTTACCCGCTCTCTGCTCTTCACCCCACCCCCACCCCACGCCAGCATCTCGGTGCCTCCCGCAGCATCGCGTCCGTCTCCCTGCTTCTCTGGCTCTGCCCTTCCCCACCCGCCTCTAGGACTCGAGTTCCCCTCTCCCCGGGTCCCCCTCCCCGGACTACAACCCCCAGGCGCCCCCAGCCCCCGGCGCTGCGCATGCCCCCTGCTCCCCGCCCCCTCCAGGTTCCCCCCTCCCGCTCTTCCTCCTTACCTCCCTCCGCCCCCCTCCCCCGCGCTTCGGCTCCCGCATCCCTCCATCCAAGCCTGTGCCGCAGCCGCATCGCCACCGCAGCCCCGGCAGAGCCGAGCCCGGCCCAGGCCCCTGCTCCTGCCCGGCCCTCGACCCTCGGCCCGCCGCCCCCGGCCCCGCCCCCGCCCGCGGTGCTCCCCGGGCGGCTCCGGTGTCCCCCCGGCGCCCCCAGACCCCGGCCTCCAGCACCGAGGCAGGAGGACGAGGAGGAGGAGGAGCCGTCGCAGGATGAAGGATCGGACTCAGGAGCTGCGGAGTGTGAGTTTGGGGGTGGGGAAAATGGGAGGGACCCCAATGTTGGGGGAGCGCGTGGGGTGGATTGGGGGAGGTGCCGGGATGTGGGGGCAACTGGAGGTTGGTGGCAGGGGCGCCACGACATCGGGAGGCACCTGATGTTCTCCAGTGAGCATGCATTTTGGGGACAGTGGCCGGAAGGGTTGGAAGCCCATAAGACACAGGGGGCGGTGGACACCCCGCGTTCCCAGCAGGGCCCGGAGTTTAATCTGGGGATGGGAAAGAGTGAGTGTCAGGAGAGAATTGCAGGGTGCTGTCAGCCCTCCGCGGGTTGGCGGAGTTGGAAGGGTGAGGATGTTACTGGGCCAGGCAGAGTCTGGCTGGACCCAGAAATGGGGGTGCCATGGGAAGGACACAGGCGGGGACTGAGATGCCAACACCTGGCACTGAATGAAGTGCGTGTGTGTGTGTGCACGCGTGTGTTGCTCTCTGTGGGGAGGGGACACCTCTCAGAGATAAGAAGGGAAGGGGTGGGCTCAGAAGACAGCCAGAGGGCCAGGGCCTGAGACGGGGTGACCCCAGAGGTGGGAGATGGGGTTGCAGAGGAGAGGGGAGGAGATTCCACTCACCGGGCCGGAATTGGGTTGTATGCCATGGACTGTGCGCTGTGGGGGTAATTGGGGCATCCGGAACAGTCCGGGCCGGCTGACGTGGGCCCCTGGTCGGCAGGCCTGAAGAGCCCACACTCCAGGAGTCTGGCCAGGCAGTTAGCTGTGTTTGGGTGACGGGGGAGGAGGGTGGCACGGGTGTCTGCACTGCAGGCTGCCGTTTGGAGGGGCCGGGGAGTGGGGCCTTGATGAGAATGGTCTCTGGCACCCAGACAATGCTGGAGGATTTGGAGAAATGACCTGAGATTCCAGGAGGCAGAGCTGACAGCCTGCTGTGTGCTCAGATTTTGTGGACTTATGTTCATAAGGTACTAGCCCCAGACGATCTACCCCATTTGACGGATAAGGAAACTGAGGTCCAGAGATGGGCAGGAAGTTGTCCAAGGTCACCAAGCAGGTGGGAGGATCTGACTGGACTCTGGGTTTCCTGTCTGCCGTGTTGACATGTGTCTGTGTGTGTTTTGGTCTTTGAAACAGAAGTCTCAACACTGGGGGTAAAAAGCTCTGTCTTTGGAGAGCCCCCTGGATTTGAGGGTGGGAAGACAGGTTACAGAAAGACAAGAGGAAAGAGCTTGGAGGCAAGTGGTTGTTGTCTCTGGGGAGAGATGGGTGGGCAAGTGGGAAGGAAGGCGGAACTGCTGGGTGAGGGAGGGAATTTTAAAGGTTTATTTCTTTATGAGACTTGTACTGAAAAGGCATCAGGAAAATGACAATAATAAAAACAACCCACACTCATGTGCCAGACATTGTTCTAAGTGTTTTATTCACTCATTTTGATCAACCCTAGGAGGTTGGTACGAGTATTATCACATTTTATAGATAAGGAAACTGAGGCCCAGAGAGGTTAAGTAACTCGACCAAAGTCACGTAGCTGGTAAGAGGCAGCCAGGCAGGCTGGCTGCAGCATCAGTGCTCTAAACTACCCTTCTCTCACGATGCAGTTTTCCTCCAAAGCAGAAAACCATCCATAACCTCGTTAGACCTTCACCAGCCTCCTGGTAAGACAGGCAGACTGAAAGACTGCCTCATTTTATAGCAGAGGAAACTAAAGCCCAGAGTGGTTAACTAGCTTACCCAAGGTCACACAGGTAGCAAGTGAGGAGTCTAAATTTGAACCCAGATCCCCTGCTGCCAAGACTCTTCCATGACTCCAAAACCCAGAGAAATGGACACTTGGGGTTGGAATGAGATGGTGGAATTGTGGAATAATTCGAGCGAGAGAGGGAGGGAGGGAAAAAGGAGGAAGGAGGAGGCTGAGTGGGTCAGGGGACCCTGCGCAGAGGTGAGGAACCCTGTCTGCTGGGGGCAGCCAGGTGGAGGAGGTGGGAAGCGGTGTGGAGAGGTGAGGGGGCTGGGTGAATCCTGGTAGCTCTGGTGTTAGTCACATCTCAGGGAAACGAGATCTGGGAGAGGGTGGGTGGGGCAGCAAGAAGCTGCCAGATACAAAGAATACTGAGGGTCTCCCTGCCTGTGCTGAGAGCAAGAAGGCTGGGAGGCAGGAGAGATTGGGCAAAGTGTGGGAGGCCTGGGAAAGGGGCCTCTTTAAAGCTCAGAGGGCTGGGGGCGGGCAGTGGTGGGAGGGGATGTCAGCCCCAGGGGCCTGATCATCTTTCTAAAAGTGCCTTAGAGTTCCCAAAGGGTTCTCAGATCTGTTTATCATGTAGCAGTTGAGGGCACAGATTTGGGATTCAGACTGTCTGGGTTCAAATACTACCTTTCCTACTTCCTGTGTGACCTTGGACAAGTTGCTTAGCCTCTCTGGTCCTCAGTTTGTTTGTTTTTTTGTGAGTTGAGAGTAATTCACACTTTGCTGGGTTGTCCTCAGGGTTGAAATGAGTTACTATGCAAAAAGTACCTAGGAGAAGGTCTGGTGCCCAGCTGTTCTCTATGAGAGTTTGTTATTCCACAGCTGACTTGTTTATTTCTGTGGAACTTCACATCAGCCGCCTGGGCAGGATGTGACTCTGAATTATTTTGGAGTCAGTTGAGGGCCACCGAGGTAACCTGACTTGCCCAAGGTCACACAGCTGTTAATGGCAAAGCCAAGGTTGAACCGGGCTTTTCTGTCTCCAGTTCATCAAGCACCTTTGGTTTGGACCTGGGAGGCGCTGGGCTGGTGTGGAGGTTGTGATGGGGAGATAACCAGCTGGGGTGGTGTTCCAGGGCCCAAGGCCCTGCAGGGGGAGAAGGGGGGAGCCAGTGAGGTAGAGAAGAAGGCTGGTGGGGAAGCGAAAGCAACCACGAGGTGGGCTAGAGCCTGTGGGGCGGCCATGTGCTGGGAAGGCAGGAGACAGAAGAAATGGGCAGACTGGGAAAGGGGGAAGGTGAGGCCCGCTTGAATCTGAGGCCAGGTGGGAACGGAGGCTGTCACAGGTGTAGCACTGTGTGTAGCACTGAGGTATGGGACAGGCGCAGTAGGTGTTTTAGAAAGGCAGATCTGAAATGACAGAAGGAAAGAGTGGCCCAGTGTGCCAGAGAAGGGGCAGGGACCCAGAGGACCCGGGTGATGGGTGGCACCGGTCAGCAGCACTGGGCTTGTTTCTGCTATTCCAACACCAAGTTCACCCCGGCTCGAGGTGCTTTGCCCTTGTTCCTTCTGCCCAGAATGCTGGTCCCTCTGCCTGAGATACTGTCCCCTCCACTTTGAATTCTGTGTTCTCCAGACTGTGGCACAGTTGACTCCTTCAGAACTTAGCTCAAGTGTCACCTCCCGGAAAGGCTTCCCCCCCACCACCATCCTGTTGCCCATTTCTCTCTCTCCCATCTTCAGGTTGATCTCCCTTCTGCTACTTAGCACAACCTGAAATTGTCTTGTTTCTTTGTCACTGTCTGTCTCCCTTCACTGGAATGTCAGCCCCTGGGACGCAGCCCCTTCTTCCTGCCTTGCTCACCTCTGTTTGCTCAGCAGCACCTGGAGGAGGACCTGGCACAGATCACACGTACTTGTTCGATGAATGAAAGACTCGGAGGGACAGAGGGAGGGGAGGGAGGCAGTACGTGGCCAGGCGGGAGAGGCAGAGGAGAGAGGCTGGGGTGAGGGCCAGGCCGGAGGACAGGTGGACAGCAGCGGGGTGCTGTGGAGAGAAGCTGCTGCCTCTAAGTCCAGCGACGACACTTGCAGCCCTGAGGAGCCCGTGTGAGCACGTGTGTGTGTACATGGGCCCCCTGTGTGTTTACACACACACACATGCCCACACACTCTGTGACTTTCCTATCCCCCAATTCCAGTCCCTTTCCTCCTGTCACCATCTGTCTCTTCGGTCACTGGCATGCTGGCTCCGGCGCCTCCTTCCATCTCCGCATCAATGTTGTCTCCTGCCGCTGACACCCACACGAGGGCCGGTGGTGTCTCTGGTGGGGAAGGACTGAAGCTAGAGGTTTGGCTCTGATGACCCCTATCCCAAGGTGGTTCCAGAAGGGCTCTCAATCCCTTTGAGGAGTTTGCAAGCACCACCCTGTCAGCACCACCAACTGTGTGGTCTCTGGCTTCCATCCCTCTCAGCCTCAGTCTCCTCATCTGTCAAATGGGAATAGCAATAGTATCTACTATAGTGGACATCGGTATTAAATGAGAAATGCGCGGCATTGTAACAGGGTCCATCTCATGGTGATCAGTGCCTGTTAGATGTGTAAGTCTTATCTTCCTCTTTTTGCACACGAGGAAACGGAGGCTGAAATTTTCCGTAAAGTGGATTGGGGTACACTGGGTCATCTTTTCCTGGGTAGTCTCATTTACCCACAGCCTGCTTTCTTTCTTTCTTTTTTTTTTTTTTTAAAGATTTTATTGGAGAAGGGGAACAGGACTTTATTGGGGAACAGTGTATACTTCCAGGACTTTTTTCCAAGTCAAGTTGTTGTCCTTTCAATCTTAGTTGTGGAGGGCGCAGCTCAGCTCCAGGTCCAGTTGCCGTTGCTAGTTGCAGGGGGCACAGCCCACCATCCCTTGTGGGAGTCAAACCGGCAACCTTGTGGTTGAAAGGACGCGCTCCAACCAACTGAGCCATACGGGAGGCAGCTCAGCTCAAGGCAGCCCAGCTCAACACTGCCGTGTTCAGTCTTAGTTGCAGGAGGTGCTGCCCACCATCCCATGCGGGACTCGAGGAATTGAACTGGCAACCTTATGGTTGAGAGCCCACTGGCCCATGTGGGAATTGAACCAGCAGCCTTCAGCTTTAGGAGCACGGAGCTCCAACCGCCTGAGCCACCGGGCGGGCCCCTGCTTTCTTTTAGGCTGGCCAACTTCTTCCAGAAATGGAGGCTGTACTCATGACAGAACACCCACACCTCGGAACAGGGAGGGCCCCTGGTGAGCACACGACCAGCCAGAAAAGAGCTGAGATATTCCTAGGGTCACACAGCAAGTCAGGTGGAGGCCAGAATGCCTGGGTTCTTTCCACAGCCAGGTACCTCCTACCGGCGTTCTGTCCTGGCCACAGGAGGTGAGCAGCAGTGAGGACAGCAGAACGGCCTCTATGGGGCCAGGTAGGAGTAGAAGGATGGAGGGAGGAAAGGAGCCTGGGATTTAGCAGCAGACAATTCAGGTTCCACCCTGGCCTTATTGGTTGTGAAGCCTCAGGCAGGTGAGGCAGCTTCTCTGAGCCTGTCTCCTCACCTGTGACATGGGAGCAAGGGGTAAGCCAGCCCCTGCTGAGCTCTTGTTCTCTTGCTGGCAGCATCAGGCATTCTTCCTGGCTGGTTTCACTGCTGGTCTCACCATTTGGGGCTGACATCACTGCCAGTCAGCAAATACAAAGGCTGTGGCCTTCTGGCTGCTGACCTGGGCAAGTTCTTTAGCCACAAGGCCTCAGTTTCCCCATCTATAAAAGGGGGCTATAATGTCTACCTCACGGGGTTATGTGTAAGAATTAAATGGAGAAATCTATGCAGAGTACAGAGAATGGTCTCCCTGACATGCTAGGTAAATGTTTGCCATAATTTATAATTACATTGGTCAATGGTGCCCATAGAGTTTTATGAAGATTAAATGAGATAAGAAGGAGGTAAGGACTATGCAGTGATGCTAGTAAATGAGAATCTTTTGCTAGGATTTCAGGGCACAGAGCCTCACCCAGATGGGCCTGAGCAGAAGCCACCTGAGAGGGAGAATAGCTGGGAGGGTCGAGTGGGGAGGCATGTCTTAGATGCCGTGGGTCTCAGCCCCTTTCAGCCTGGGTGACCTCGGACAACTCACTTTCCCTTCCCCGCTCTGACCTCCTGGTGCCTCATCTGTGAAATGGGGACAATGACATTTGCTCCCTCTTTCCCAGCAGGGTCCGTGGGGGTGAGGATCAAAGGGAATATAGATACCAAAGTGTTGGTAAACTGTAGAGGTTGTTAGCTGTCAGCTTCCTGTAATTACTATACCAAATAAGCCACACTTGGGCCCTCTGCCTTTCTTCCTATCTCAAGGTCAGGGAAACAGGAAGCCCAGGATGCCTCAGGGCAGAACCTAAGGGGACTGGCTCAGGGAACAACAGGAGAGAGAGAAATTAGACTTCGGGAAGTCTAAAGTCAGCATGAGGAAGGGAAAGAGAGAACGGGAGAGTTTCCAAGCACCTCATTACCTGTGGGCAGCTGGGCTGAGGCTTGAAGGCACAGAAGGGGCAGAAGAATGGCTTTTGGCGTTAGGGGTGGGAGACCTCGTGGGGCAGCTGGCTCTTTGAGGACAAAGCATCACGGGAGGCCCGTAGGGCCTCAGAGATGAGCCAAACGTCCCAGAGCCTCTGAGGGTCCAGGTCTGCTGGGATGGTCCTGGGTCCGGTGGCAGCTTGAGAAGCCAGAAGTCCCATCAAGGTCCCCAAGCCCCGGCTGGTGCCACGTCTACTTCTTGGGCAGCTGTGGGCAGAGATGGAAGAGCCTCTCTTTCCCAGTGGGTATTTGGGATTGTCTGGAAATTAAATGTAAGCGCTGACCACACTTTCTGACACTTGTGGGGCCCAGTGTCTATGAGGAAAAGCCTGGAGTTTTGGGGCGGGGCTTGGGCAGAAAACTGGGGTGGCTTTGAGAGTGTCCGGCTGCGTCTCCTGTGGGCTTGCGGCTCTTCCGCTGCTGTCGGGGTCTCTGCTGATTCTAAGTGTACTCGGCTGTCTAGATCTCATCTAGGTCCCATCTGGCTCTGTCTGGGTTCGATCTGAGCTGTCTGGTGTCTGTGTGCGCCGAGTCTGGTTCAGTCTGACTGTCTGGCTTCTGTTAGGTCCGGTCTGTGCCCTGTTTGGATCCGTTGAGGTTGAGTGTGAGCTCTTCTCTTTAGAGCCCAACTGGCCATACCCCAGGGAGACGCTTTTTGGATCTGGTCTTGATTTTATGCAGGCTCTGGGCGTTAAGAGGCTGTCGGAGTTTTGGCCAGGTTCTTTCTAGAAATTAAGGTGAACCGTGTTTCCGTTTCCACTGGAGCTGATTAAGGCTCCAGATGTAATTAAGCTTGAAGGGCTCAGCTTTTGTCTTCAGCCTTCTGTCCCAAGCATAGAAGAGTCTTGAGTCGGAGTGTGTAGCACTGGGGAGCTCTCCCTGCCCCCGTATCCTCTTTCCCAGATCTGAATGAGTGTGCAGACCTGAGGCTGGAGGGGCTGGGAGAACAGGCTCAGAGGGCCCTGCAGAAGGTCCCTGGGGCGCTGGTGACCGGCTGTGTCCACACATGGCAGCATGCAGCTCTGCTGTGGGTCTGTGTGCGGCTCAACGTCAGCATGTCGCTGCATCTCCGTGTGGGTGTCCGTGGGCCTGTCTCTGTGTGCCTTGTGTGTCAGCCCTTCCGTCTGTGCCACTAGTCTGCCTGTTGGTGGAGGTGTGGGTGGGTACGTCCCTTTGTGTCTCTGAGCCCTGGGGGCGGAAGGCTGAGCAGCTGCAGGTGGCAACTGGGAAATCCAAGCAAGTGAGAAGAGGTGGGTGTGAAGTTGGAAGGGTTGCTTGACAGCAAGGGAGAGTGGGGAGGGGCAGAGCCGAGGGGGTGCAGGTGGGCGAGAGGAGGAAGACCGGGAGCGAAGCGGGTCAGGGTGATGCTTGTCTCTCCTCCAGCCCTCACTGGGCCTGACTGCTTGCTCAACCCATTGCCTGCAGCTGGCAGTGAACTGACCTTGCATCGGGGACAGTGGCTGGAGGGGAAGAGGAGGGGAGCCAAGTGAAGCTGGGGCAGGAGGAGCTGGAGGGAGGGCGGAGAGGGTCAGCCACCTGGGGCTCCATCCCAGGCCTCTTCTCAGAGCCCCGAGTCAGTTATTGCACAGCTGACATTCAACTGGTTGTTACAATATTGAAATCCTTCCATCTACTGGTTGGTTAATAGCAGGTGTTGTGAGTGCCACCTGTCTCCAGGTGACTGCATTCAGAGGGCCGCATCCACCCCGAAAGGATGCCTTTTGCTGATTCCCTCCCAAGTGTCCTTTGGCCTATCAGCTCCCTGGCCTCTGGACCCTGCTGCACAAGACACGCCGCGTTGGTTCTGACTGCCTGGGGCCCTGGCTGTGCCCCCTACACACGACCCCTCTCAAGACCCCTGCTCTGAGCCTAGAGCTGGGTGGGGGCGGCTCATGGTGTCTACCTTTCTTTGCTCCCTCCAGGCGAAAGACAGCGACGATGAAGAGGAGGTGGTCCACGTGGATCGGGACCACTTCATGGACGAGTTCTTTGAACAGGTAACAGAGCTTCCAAGGCCCCCAGACCCAGGACGTGGCCCCCAGCCAACAACTCCCTTCTCTCTGCCCACCGCACCCCGCGTTCCCCGTTCTCTACTCCCAATACCCCTCGGTCCTTTATCAAGCCCTCTGGGTCTGGCCCATCTCCCTGACCGAGCCCCCTGGATGCCCTCGCCCGGCCTGAGGACTTGGCCGGCATAGCTGATTCGCTGCTGCAGGTGGAGGAGATCCGGGGCTGTATTGAGAAGCTGTCAGAGGATGTGGAGCAAGTGAAGAAACAGCACAGTGCCATCCTGGCTGCCCCCAACCCAGACGAGAGTGAGTGCAGCTGCTCGGGGGCTGTGGGTGCTATGGAAGGGGTCCGGTCCCACTCAGACCTCTCATCCGCCCTGCCCCGCTCCTCTCAGAGACCAAACAGGAGCTGGAGGACCTCACTGCAGACATCAAGAAGACGGCCAACAAGGTTCGGTCCAAGTTGAAAGGTGAGGACTGCCATCCCCCGATGAGGAGAAAAAGTTTGCCTTCCAGTGAGTCAGGCAGGCCTTCCCCGTCAGGAACGTCTACAGACTTCTAGAAGCCAGATTCCTAAACAGGGAGAAAGCACAAGACCCCAGAGTTCCCTCCTTGCTTCCGCTAATCAGGGAAATGCAGAAGAGGAGGCTGTGTGTTCAGATTGCATTGGAGCTCTGCCGGTTCCATCAGCGTGAAGGTCCCCCTAGAAAAATAGAGTCTTCCAAGTGGCTTTAGTTTCATTGAGGCCTCATTTCTCCAGAGCAGGTGCCAGGCCTAGCACTCAGCACCCAGTAGGTGGGTTCAGCAAATGCTTCGGAATTGGTATCCTCGGCTCAGGACAGATTGGACTGTGTAGCTGACATCAGGGGCTGGCAGGCTTTCAGGAGGGACTTGCCAAAGACTCATGGATTCACTCTAATTTAAGGACTTGGGTGCTGCTGATAGCCCCTTTTCCCCAAAGCTCTGTGGGTTGGGGACCCTGTTGTCTGCTGCCACCAGAGGAACAGCAGCGTTCCCGTGATGCAAATTTGTATGGTCATAGTAATTCGGCATCAGAAAACATTTGCCAAGCACCTACTCCACCCACGGCCCATTGCCGGGCTTTGGGGAAAAGGAACCATGTCGAATGACTGGCCCTGGCCCTCTGACCTTGGTCCAGGGAGAGGGGGATAGAGGACTGGATGCCCTCCTGGACTCAACAGGAGGCCGTGTGTCAGCCTCCAGGGCGGGTCTGTAAAAACATAGCTTTTGCTGGGAAGGAAAATGACCTAAACTGGAAACACATTCAGTGCACATCCCGGCAGACAGAGGCCAGCTTACATCATTCGTTCATGCTGGACAACTACCCTACCCTCAGCTTCCTCAGGAGTATAGTACGAAAAACTGAAGCCGTTTCAAAACTGGCTTTTTTTTTTTTTTTTTTTTTTGGCAGCAAAATTCTTTTTTCCCCAAATAAAATCTTACAAAGAATTCCAGTATATACAGCACGTTTAAGTCAGGCTGTTCTGGGTGAACGAGGGTCGGGGCGCCCAGGGCTCCCCTTCACTCCTATTGATAGCCCCTGAGGTGCCTTCTTAGAAGCAGGGTGCCATGGGACAGCTGAAAAATCCCTGGGCGCAACGATTTCTTTGGGCCCATCAAGCTCTGACCTTAATAGTTTCTAGTAGACCACGAGGAAGGCTTCATGATTTAGGGGTTCAGGAATAGACCAAGAAAGAAACTAGGACAAGTGGCAGTGGCTTAGCGATGCCGACCTTCCAGACCTTCTCAGAAGTTTCTCTTCATCGTCTTCCTCCAGCTATGGGGTGGCACGGGCTCAGGCCTTGTGTGTGGCTTTGAGTGAGTTTTTCACCCCTTTGAACCTCAGTTTCTAGTTTGAAACATGGGCTGATATCACTGAACTCCCAGGATTGTTGGAAGAAGTCAGTGAGCCCCTGTAAAGTAAGGGACCCCTTCCTTCAGGGTGACGCCCCAGCCCCCAAGTCTGACAATAGGGTTCCATCCTGGACGAGAGGTCCCGTATCCCCGTATCCCCCGTATCCCCGGGTGTGTGTTCCTGTGCTTTTCCTGCAGCAGCTGGGCCCCAGCTGTCACTCAGTCACTGCCTGATATTGCTGGCAGGGAGGCTTCCGGTGCCATCCCGCCCCCTCTGCTGCCAGTAGAATGGAGAAGTGATGGAGGCTCTTCCCGGTCGGAGAGGGCCTGTGATTCATCCTGCTGCGTTTTTGTAGCACAGTAGATCTTACCTCAAGCTCTTTTTTAGAAAATCTGAATACGTGTCGGGAGTGCTTGATCCGGAAGGAGGAATCCCAGTTAATCTGTGCGCTTTCCCAGACATCCTTTCAAAGTGGGAATTCCCAGGACAGGGATCCCCTTGGAGGGCAGGGGGCAGCTATTTTCTCTGTGGGAACATCTACCCTCTCACCCCTGAATTTTCCAAGGAGAGGGTGGCCACTGGAACCTGACTCACCTGGGAGTACCTACCTTCGACCAGAAAAATCCCAGGGTGGGTTCCTGCCCCTTTCCAGAAGATGTAGGAAGTGGAGTCCTCTGCACACAGGGGACCTTCATGGTGCCCTGGGCCCACACCCCTCCTGAGATTGGGCCGCAGTCACAGCTACCGGACTTTCCAAGACCCAATCTTTCCGACAGAATAAATAGATCCCCTTCTGTCTGCTGAGCTGCCGACCTGCAATCTCCCTCCTACCTGCCTTCCGGACCCCCTCAAACGTCTGTGCCTTGACTCGCCCCACTCCTGTCCCATCCTGGATCTTTTACCATCTGTCCTCGCCACGGGTGTGACATCTCTTCACAGGCCTAGGGCCTGCCTCGGGGTGTCGGCCCTTCAGACATCCCGGACCCCCGCCCCACACGCCCCTGGTCTCCCGCGGGTCACTGCGTCCTCTCTCCCGCAGCGATCGAGCAAAGCATTGAACAGGAGGAGGGGCTGAACCGGTCCTCCGCCGACCTGCGCATCCGCAAGACGCAGGTAGGAGGCGGCGGCCAGGCAGGGACTGGACCTGGATGGAGCAGGGGAGGAGAGGGAGGGGTGGAGTGGGCGGGCCGGAGCGGAGCTCGAGTCCGGGGCGTGGCCAAGGGGCAGCCGGGGCGGGGCTATCACGGAGGGCTAATGGGAGGGGGGCGGAGGGCTAATGGGAGGGGGGCGGGGGGGTCCCTCGGGACTCCAGCCAGGGCCACAGCTGGTCTGGTCGTAGGACACGGGGCGGCTGGTGGGGGACGGTGCACTTGTGAGGGGTGGGTGTCACGGCACTGTCCCCCCTTTCCCACCCGTCCCCCGCACCGCCGGCTCAGCCCCTCGGTCTGTGTGTGCTCCCTGCCTCCTGATATGTGTACCCCCACCCAGCACTCCACACTCTCCCGGAAGTTCGTGGAAGTCATGACCGAATATAACGCGACCCAGTCCAAGTACCGGGACCGCTGCAAGGACCGGATCCAGCGGCAGCTGGAGATCAGTGCGTGTGCCCCTCCTCCAAGCTCCCCAGGCCGCCCGAGCCCCTTCCAGGGCCCCTTCCAGGCCTTTCTTCGCAGAGGGGGCGCCTGGCCCAAGGCCGGGTGGAAGGGTGGTCTCCCGGGTCCCTGCCCCATCCCACCACCCCAGGCCCCAGGCTGGCCCAACTCCGGAACATGAGCTCTTTCTCCCCACAGCGGGAAGGACTACGACCAATGAAGAACTGGAAGACATGCTGGAAAGCGGAAAGTTGGCCATCTTCACCGACGACGTGAGCTCCAAGTGGGGGTGGGGCTGTTTTTGGAAAGCCTTTGCCTCTCCTCCCCAAGCTTAGGTTGGGCTAAAGTCCTAAGTCTACCCTGGAATAACAGTCAGCGGGAAGCCTGGATCTGGGACTGGGGGAATTCCATGGAGGCCCAGCCGGAAGGCACCCCCCCTAAAAACGGCTCAGTAGCGTGCCAGGCGCTGTTCTAAGCACTTTACACATTTACACTTACCTACAAAACTCATTTAATCCTGCCCACAACCTCTGAGGGAGCCACATTTCACTGATGAGGAAATCTGGCCAAAAAGGTTGAATAGCTTTCAGTGGTCGCACAGCTGGGGGCAGGGCCAGGATTTGGTTCAGAGTCGGATTCCTGGGTACTGAGATACACAGCTCCCTATTGAAGCAAGTCATTTCACCAAATGACTAATGTGCTGCCATCCTGAAGATTTTTTAAAACCCCTATTTGGGTTTTGCACACTGCACTGCCCGTGGCATCTTATGTATGAATGGATGGGCTTCCCCAGCTGTAGTTCCTCTTCCTCTTTGTTAACTTTTGCCCTCCTCTACCCAGTTCTGTTGATCTATTTCTGTTTCTGGTGGCAGAATAGCTCTGGTTAAGGTTTCTAGGCCAGGATTAAAGTATGTTCAGTGACTGTCTAGCAGGTTTCAGCAAGTTGTGGCTTAGATCATTGGTCTTCGTTAAATGAGCTTTGACCAATTCGATGGTGAGCAATTAGCCTGGAGCCCTCCCAAACAGCTGTGTCCAGGCTGTGTGTCTGTCTGAGAATGGAGGGAAGGCCGGGATGGTTCTAAGGAGACAGGGCTGAGCCCAGCACTGCAGGGGAGCCAGCCGGTCATTCCAAGGCAGGGTGGTCTCCCTCCCACTGACAACGTGAGGCCTGTGGTGCACTTCTTTATGGGGTTTTCCCCCCATCTCATGGCATGGGGATCCAAGGGACTTGTGGGCACACTGCCTTCTCATCAGGGCTCCTTCTCTGCTTGCCATGCTCTATGCTATGTCCACTTGCATTACCCTGTCTGCCTGACCAGATGGGAGCCCCCATCCTGGTGGGGTCCTCGAGCCCTGTCTCCCTGCTGTATGTGGTACAGGGAGTCCTGGGCTGAGGACAGGTTTTGCTTCCTATAATTTAACAGACTTCTCTTGAGCGTTTCATGTGTGTCAGAGACTGTTGTAATCAGTGTACACATATTAAGTCATTTCATCTTCTTAACAGACCTAAGGTGGGCACTGTTATTAACCACATTTCCTAGGTGGGGAAACTGAGGCCCCGAGAGGTTAAATAATTTGCCCACAGTGACAGCCCGATTTGAACCCAGACACTCTGGCTGTAGAATCCAAGCTCTTATGGGGGTGCAGGGTGGTGTTCAGCGCCCCCTCCCCTCATCGCCCTAGATCAAAATGGACTCGCAGATGACGAAGCAGGCCCTGAACGAGATTGAGACGCGACACAACGAGATCATCAAACTGGAAACCAGCATCCGCGAGCTGCATGATATGTTCGTGGACATGGCTATGCTTGTGGAGAGCCAGGTGCGGCCTCTGCCCTGTGCGCCCCGCCCCCATTCCCCTGCAGCCCCCTTCCAGCCCGGCCCCACCCCTCCCTGTGCACATCCCCTCTGCAGGGCGAGATGATTGATCGCATCGAGTACAACGTGGAGCATTCAGTGGACTACGTGGAGCGGGCTGTGTCCGACACCAAGAAAGCTGTGAGATATCAGAGCAAGGCCCGGAGGGTGAGCCAGGGCAGGGCCGTGGGCAGGTGGGCGCAGCCGGGGCGCGGCTGGGGGCAGGCGTGGAGGGTGAACCAGGGCGGGCCGTGGGCAGGTGGGCTGGGCCAGTGATGAACCCCCCCCCCCCCACAAGGCCTTATCTCTGGCTCTGACCTCTGCCTTCTTCTGTTTTCTCTCCCCTCTTTTCCTCACACTCTCCTCCCTGTCCGTCTGCTTCTCTCTCTCTCTCTCTGTCGCTCTCTTTTCTTCTCCTTCTTCCCGGTGGCCCTTTCTACCTACAGAAGAAAATCATGATCATCATTTGCTGTGTGGTGCTGGGGGTGGTGTTGGCGTCATCCATTGGGGGGACGCTGGGCTTATAGGCCCCCCACCCCTGTCTCCCCAGACCCTTCCCCCACCACATTGGGAGCAATACCCCCACCACCCCTTTCACTCCACTCCCCCTGCTCCAGGCTCAGCCCCAAGACAGACCCAGGCAACCCTCCATTTCCACCCCCATCAGACTGGAGTCCCGGACCTCGGCGCCGTGGATCACCCCGCCCTGCCCATAAATAGCAGGCGTGCACACACATGCACACCAACATGCATGCCGCCGGTGCGTGCTCGAGATGTGTGGACAGCCCAGCGTGCGTGCGTGCGTGCCCGTGCCCGTGCGCGTAGATGTGTCTGGAGGCGCCGCCTCCCCCTTCTTGCCCTAACCTCAAGTCTGTGTGTTGTCTGAGCTTCCCTCCCCACCCCCCCATTCACTTGGTTGTTGTGTAGACCGTGGCGGGTATAACACAGCAACCCACCAAGCCCTGCTCTGTCTTCTCTGTGTGTATGTGTGTGTGTGTGTGTGTGTGTGTGTTCACACAATTTGTGTACGTGGACTTTTGTGTTTATTTGAATCTAAGGCGACAGCACTTCTCTCACTGAATCCCCCCCATGTCTGCTACAAAGGGGGTGCGTTGTGAGTGCACAGACGCTCATGCTCACATTCCCAGAGGCTCCAGGCACACCCCAGTGTATGCAGAGCAAACTTTCCTGGCTTAGTCGCCCAGGCATGTGTCCTGGGGCGTGTGGTTGTGTGTGTGTGTGTGTGTGCACATGTGTGTGCCTTGGAGTTCTGCCAAGATGAGTGGCAGCGTATACGTTTAAATAACCGAGCTTGGCTTGTGCATACATTTGCATTTCCCCCAGCAGGTGATGTGAGAAACGTGCGTGTGTCAGGATGTGTCTGAAGTGGGGTTGGGACTCCCTACTGCACTGGCCCCGGGTTTGGGTGGCGCAGCCTTTCTGTGCCATCTAGACTATGTCCTTATGTGTGCGTGTGTGTGTGCACGTAGATGCTTTCTGCGCAGTGTGTTTCTGGCCCCCTGGGTATTACGTGCACACACGTTTCCCTTTAAGGACTTGTACCCATCCAGGTTGGTTTTGGTGGGTTTGTTGCCCTCCCTCTGCCCCGTCGCTGGAAGGGCCTCCTACAGCCACGTCGTAAACAGGGTTTCCTGCCTTGTCACGTCCAGCCCTGTGCCCACCAGCCCACATGCTTATCTCCCTGTTTCCACCACACGCCAGGCTGCACCGTAACAGCTGGTACAGGCCAGGGCGGAGGGGCTCACGAAGGTGGCCACACACACACACGCACACACACACACACACACCGGAGCGCACGTGCATGCTGACACACATGGTTCCCACACAGGACTGCACCCATTTGCACACGAATGCCTCCTGGAAGGGCTGTTGTGAGAACGGCAGTGCTGAGGCGAGTGGCAGGGGTACTCCCAAACGCACTGAAAATGACAGCACCCCTGCCTTCCTCACACCACAGAGCTGGGAGAGGCCGATACTGGCCCCACTGCCCTCCAATGCTCTGGGCTATGCCTTGGGGCTCTTGGGTTTGGGTAACTCTATTTCTGACACTCTGGAGTGGCTGGTGTGGTAGCAGCCACTCAAGGTGGGCTACGTCCCAGGATCCATCTTCTCAAATGTCTACGATAGCTGTTCCCCCAGCAGGGTGCGACTGGGGGTGGGACACGGGCCAGGTTTCGGATGCTAAGGAAAGAGCTAGCTCCTCCCTCATGTAGACAACCTATGCACCGGTGTGTGTGTCTGTGTGTGCGTTTGGTGGCAGGTGGGAGGTGCGTGGGCAAAAGACAATGTTAGAAGCCCCCCAGGCCACGGCCAAGAAACATGGACACACAAGTAAGGACTGTATTCTGCCCTGGGGTTGGGCATACATATGTACGGGGTGTGGGCAGATTGTGTCCCAGGGTCTTACTTCACGGGAAATGTGTGTGTGTGTGTGTGTGTGTGTGTGTGTGTGTGTGTGTAAGAGGCAGAGAACGTAGACGTGACCTGGAATAGTTACTCTCCCCACCCCCGCCCCAGCTCAGATAGCCAGCTTCTTCCCTACTTGGCTGTTGGAGCCCCACCTGTGTGTGGCCCACACGTGTAACCCAAGGTGGCCTGGCCTGGGGAGGGCCTCTGGCTGCCCGCCACTCCCAGAATGCCCTTCTGCAGGGCGGCAAGTTTGCCCATGTCTGACTGCAGCCCTCCTGCTCCTTCTCAGGCTTCTTTGAGACCGGCCGAGCCGCCCCATTTCCTCTTGCTGCCCAGCCAGGACCCTCTTTCAGCCCAGGTGTTTCTGGAATTCTCACAGCCTAGGGGCTGCAAGGAGAAGGGTGGGGCCATGGCTGGAGTGAGGCCACTGCCTCCTCGAGTGGTAGTGGTTCTCTAGCTGCCCATCTCTGGGCCTCAGTTGGACTGGAGGGACCCCGAGGGTCTGCTATGCCCCAATTTCCACAAGTCCCGTGCTCGTTGTTTGCTTGGTGGCTGCTGTATCTGTGTGTGTCCTGGAGTGTTGTCTGGGGGCTAGTGTCTTTTGCATGTTCTCAGAGGAGTGTGTGCTGCCCACCCTTCCCACACCTACAACCACGTGTGCCCCGTGGGTGGTCCCGGGCCTGGCCAGGGCTCGTTGCTTCCCTTCCCCCTTCTCCCTAGCCCTGCCTCTCACGAAGCACACTGCGCGTGTCCATCCCATGTGCCTGTGGGTTGACGCACACTCTTGCCACGCCTTGAGCGTGTGTACATGATGTGTTCTATGCATTTACCCTGCCCCCCCCGCCTGCCCCGCAAAGGACAAGATGGGTGGCCCCCGGCTCCCTTCTCCCCCACCTGCCCCTGCCCGCTGTGCAGCCGTGTGCGTTGGCGTGTGTTTCCGTGTCGCTGGCGTGTCACGTGATGTAGCCGTGTTTGCTGACATGAGCCCCTACCCCTTCTGTTTCTCCATTGGTTTCTAGAGCTCTTTTCCTCCCCGGAGGGGACAGGACTCTCGGGGCCTGGCTGGGGGCCCAGAGCCAGGCCACCCTCTCCTGTTAGCCCTCAGAGACCCATTTCTCTCTATTGGTGACCAAGTTGCAAATGGATAAAACACAGGAAAATTCTGCCCTCTCTCCCCAGCCCTGCATGTCCTGTCCCCAGAGCCCCCCACCCCCACCCTGGGCCGGGTCGGGCCCCGTGGGACGGGAGAAATAGCAACCAATCCAACAGCGGGCATGCTGCGTGCTGACTTCCTTCTGTCCCCACAGGGGATGGGCGCCGTGGGGTCAGGGAGACACATGGGGGTAGGTGGGCTGGGTGACTGGGCAGGCGGCTGGACGCAGGCTTCGTAAGGTATTTTAATCCAGGGCTTGGGCAGGTACAGAATTACTGGGGCATCCTCAGGCAGGGCTCTCACAATATTGCAGAAACTGAACGGGGCTTCCAGGGGTGGGAAGAAGTGAAGACACAGGTTTCCTCAGGTTTCATTCAAGATAATGAGAAGAGAAACATCTAAGGATGGTCAAGGTTTTCCAATAATGGGAATATGACGCCCACCCCACCCCTCGCCCCCAGGAGGGACAAAGGTGGTAGGTAGGAGGAACAAGAAAGCCTCTTCGCTCTAAATCCAGGCCCGAGGCTCCGTCTGGATGTCAGAAGGCCAGCGCGAGGCTTGTGGAAACCTACCCACTTCCTGACTGAAAAGCCAGTGTGGGATGGGGCAGTTGAGAACATCGGGAAACTCAGACCCTCGCCCACCCGCTGTCAGGCCTGGGTGGAGAGTGACGACGTGCGTGCCCTGGAACTTGGAGGCATCAGGACACGGGCTCAAGGCTCACGGGTCGATTTAACGCGTGGAGAGCTCTAGGACGGCCATCTGGCCCCGGACCTTCCCCCCAGCTCTAGAATGCAGGTTTCCCTCCCCACCCAGGGTTTGAGGGCTGGATGGACGTGCCAGGCCGGGCCCCAGGCCCCAGTGCCCTTGTCACGGGGCTGAACCGTCCATGGCCCGCACCCAGCCGATGGTGCGGGTCCGACTGTCTTCCCAGGAGAACAGGGGCTCGTAGCCAAAATGGCGCTGAGCCTTGTTGGTGCTCACTGTGAAGGTGGTGTTGGCCATCGCCAGCGTGTAGGGGTTGAGCAGGGGCGCGTAGAGCAGGAGCGGCCGCAGCAGCCACTGCAGCAGGGCGTTGAGCACAGCCAGGAACATAAGCAGCCAGTAGGGCAGCAGCGGGCGGGTGCCCACCAGCCGCAGCCCGCAGGGCCCCAGGATCTCCATGTTGAAATCCTCGTAGCTCTTGTAGGGCGAGCTGTCGTAGCAGAAGTACGCCTGGCCACCCATGAGTGCCCCTCGCTGCTGCAGCTCCCGGGCCACCAGCACGTGCATCCAGGCCACGTTGCCTGTCGGTGGGGATGGGGTGGACACGCCCCTGAGCGTCCTTTCCACCAAGCAATTCAGCTCTTTCCTGGCCAGCCCGGGTACAAGCCACCTCCTGTTGGGGCCCTGCTCCTCCCAGGGACACGCTGCTGCCATAACGGTAGTCCTCTCCTCAGCCCGTGACTTGTGTGTCTGCCTTTCCCAACGTGCTTGGATGCTGTTCCCTCTGCGGCCCGTGCCGACAATGCCTACAGACAGTCGACCCTGGCCTGTGCATAGACCATCTTTTTCTAGCCAGGCTCCAGGGCAGCCCACCCCCCAGAACAAGCGGGTCCTGCCCAGGCCTCACCTACGTAGACCCGGCCGTGCTCCACAGAGGCTGGGATGGCCCGGAAGAGCCGGCCTCCCAGGCGCTGGCCCTGGTAGAAGATGTCCCTCATGATCTGGTGACCTTCACCGTAGATGCCGGTGGGACGCAGGGCACAAGTCACCAGGGGCCTCCCTCCACGGACCTGGGGACCAAAGGTAGGCACTGCTTAGCTTGGGACCCCGTGGCCCACCCTCTGCCCCAGCCTCCTCCAGCTGGAGGTGGGAGGGAGGCGCCCAGGGCAGGAGGCAAAGAAGCCCGCTGGCCGTGGCTCTGCATCGCGTCGGCTCCATCCAGCCTCACCTTCCTTCCATTGGCTTCCAGGACTAGCTGCTCAGCCAGGGCCTTGCTGCGAGGATAGGGGTGTTTGTGTACTGCTTCATATGGGGTGTCCTCATCGCCTCTGTGGGGGAGACGGAAGACTTAATGCTGAGGGGAGGTGGGGCTCTTAAAGAACCGGGGGGACGTCAGCTCACCTGTAGAAGGGGTGACCTTTGATGTTGGGCCCCACCACTTCCATGCTGCTCGTGTAGACCAGGAACTGGGTTCCAGTCTGCACACAAGCGTCGATCACGTTCTGTGTGCCTGCAGGTGCGGGGTATGTGTCCACACTGAAGCCTCCTCCCTCTGCATCCTCCCCTCCCCCATCCCAAATCTGGATGAGGGCACGTGGCTTCCTTCCCCAGGTCCAGGGAAAACCGCAGCAGGCCTGAGAGGGCCGGCCTGCCGTGACAGGGGCGGAAGTACACACAGGACAGACAGAGTGTTACAGGAGAATCAGAGGTCAAGGTCAAAGGGGGGAGAGGGACACAGACAGGCCAGATCAGGCTGTGTGTGCGCCAGGAAGTGTTAGGTGCTTTTTCAGAGCAGGTGGAGAGTCCCTCACCCTGCACGTTCACCTCATGAATGGTCTCGGAACTGGCCCTCCCAAACACGTCCACCAACCCAGCTGTGTGGATGACCACGTGGGCTCCAGCCACAGCCGCTGCCACCTCGTGGGCCTGGGTCACATCCCCCTGGATGGCAGTCACCTGCACGGGCCCTGGGAGGGGACAGGGGCCGTCAGAGCTGGGGCCACCGCCAGCTGCTGGTTCAGCCTAGTCCCTTGGGAGGCAGACATTCCCAGTGTGACTCACTCCACCCACGTGCACTGAGGAACATGAACAGGCAGCATCTTTTCCGCCAGTGAAGGGAGCCCACATCCTCCCCCCTCCCTGCCTACCACGGTCACCTGTCTGCAGCTCCTCCAGCCAGGGCCCCAGGTGCAGGTCAAAGACCCGCAGCTCATGCAGCCGGGGTTCCCGCTGTAGGAGCATGCGAACTACATGCTCCCCCAGGAAGCCACAGCCACCTGTGACCAGGTACACCAGCTCCTGGGCTTGTGCAGTGTCGGCCATGTCCTGCTGGGGAAAGACAACCTGGCTCACCTGGGTGGCTTGTCACCACCAGCCACCACCTGCTCCAGCACCAGCAGCCCACCTGTTACTCCTTAAAGGGGCCTCCGGCCAAATGGACAGACCAGGCCTGGTCCTAGTGGATGCAGCAGCCAGGCTACCTGCCCTCTGACCCGGCCAACGGCAGTTACTGAGATAAGAAAGGTGAGGGCTTGGCATGCAGGGTTTGAGGTAGAGGGGGAGGTTCTGGGACAAAAAACAGGGCGGGAGGAGGGGAGTTGGGAAGGGAAGGCGGAGAAATGTGGGCAGGGCCAGGACAGGGGGAAGGGACCCCTGGTATCACCTCTGCCTACCTGCAGCGTCGGTCCCAGGGTGCCCAGACTGGCCGCCGGAGGGGCTATCTTCTCTCGTGTCCTGGGCCAGCCGGCCAGCAACACACCGTCCTCTCCTTCCGCTTGCTTCTCCTACCTCCTCCCCATTCCAGGAACAGCCCAGCCCAACCTCCACCCGTTCGTTCCCCACTCTTGCTACCGGTCGCCCCCTGGCGGCCACTCTGTGCTTTTTCTGGCATCTGGTTCCAGCAAAGAACTTGGGAAAAGGGCGGTGGGGAAGCCAAAACCTGCTGGGTGGGCGCTGCGGGGTTTCCGGCCTCAGAACGGAGCAGGCAGGGTGACCTCACTCTTACTGCATGACGTCAGCCCTCCCGGCTTGCTGGATTTCCCAGGGGCCAGCTCAGCCGCAGCTGTGGTCCTGTGAAGGGGAGGGAGGCCTGACCTTGGCCAGCTCTGGCTGGCCTCAGTGGGGGATTTCTAGATGGCTGTTCCAGCCGATCAGGTGGCTCAGAGCAATGGTGGCTGAGTCTGCAGGTCTGGGCTCTGGCCCGAAGCCTCTCTATTCACGCCAACTCCAGGCCACCCAGTTCCCCCCTTCACTTGTCCCACCCTCTGTCCTCAACCCCGATCCCACCCTACTCTTCCCCAAATATACCAAACAAGCACTTTTGTACAATAAAGTTTAATCACAATTATAAAAATGTGGCATTGGGTTTGTGCTATTAACATATGTACAATCCAGCCCAACAGAAAGGGCCTGCCCCCTCCACCGCCCGGCCTGGCTGCGCGAGCCTCCAGACACCAGGGTGGGAGGGTGACCCACGGGGCCTGGCAGGAACAGACGATGAGGCAGGGTTCCAGGCACGGAGTCCCCAGGACTGGGGGGCGCAGGCCCCCCCCAGGGGGAGAACATGGCCACTGCCCCTCGAGACCCCTGAACTGGGGAGGGGTGCACGCAGGGCACGAAGGGGAAGCCCCATTAACACAAAGCGAGGGGGGTGTGCATCCCCCAAGGACAGGATCTGTACAGGCTGGCACCCCAGGTTTCCACAGGAAACAGCTGCTGGCAGCTACAAAACATTTACAGCTTCTTCTCCGCAAAGAAAAAAAATTAGGGGGTGGGTGAGGAGTGACAGGGGAGGCACAAGTTGCCTCAAGGGGCTGAGGCTCCCTTGCAAGGCTCAGGGCTCCCCGCTCCATATTCAGAGTTGGGGGCATGTGGGCCCTCTTGAGCCCACTAAGGCTGGGGGGCTGGGAGCTCAGGGCACCAAGGGGAATAAATAGGGGTGTGGGCGCCAGTTGGCCCGCCTCAGTTGAGGGAACCGCGGCAGCTCTCGGTGCCGCACAGACACGGGATCTTGTTGTCCTCCAGCGGGAACTTGTAATCGTAGGTGATCTCCTCATCCACGCCGATGGGCTGCTTGGAGTAAATCACGATCTTCTTCTGGGCCTCGATGGTGATCACCTTGGCATAGCAGTTGGGCTGCGGGGTGGGGGGGGCGGAGTGAGCCGCGCCCCGCCCGCGGCCCCGGCCCCGCCCCCATGGCCCCGCCCCGCCCGCTGGCCCCGCCCCCCACACACCGTGCAGCAGTGATTGATGAACCTCGCCAGGTTGCCACACTTGGTGGCATCGATGATGGTGTCGTGGTCCACCCGGAACAGGTAGCTGCTGCCAATGCCCTCCTGCGCGTAGCGCTTCTCCCGCATGTCAGCCACCATCTGGTAGGGGGGGTGCCAAGTCAGGGAGCCGCCCCCCAGCTTCCTGCCAGACTGGCGGGTCCCCCAGCCCTGTGATGGGAGTCTGGATAATCTCCATGACCCCCTGGGGCCACTGCAGGTCTCCTCTGGCTCCCACTCAGCCCAGGCGTGGACACCCCAACGTTGCGTCCCTCCTACAGCCACCCCACTGTCCCTTCGGCTGCTATTTAAGTCACTCGGAGGACCCCGGGCGGGGGAGTCCACACTGGTCACCGGGCAGAAGCAGCCACTGGCCCCCAGTGGAGCCCCCAGTGTGCCGTGGGGCTGCGGCAGTGCCCGAGATGACAGTGGCCGTTTCATGGACCAAACCCGACTCGCCTCCTCACAGGACCCACTGGCCTGTAACATTCTTACGTGACAAGGAATAACTAACTCTTCCCCAGAAAGTGGGGCACAGCCCCCTGCACTCTCCCCGCAGGGGGACTCTCGCTCGGGGCTTCAACTGCCAGCTAAGTGCTGGGGGCTCCCCCAATCGTCCAGCCCCAGCCCCAGTCCACCTGAGGGCCTGCTGGGTGTCACCCTCTAGAGGCCCCCCGGCACTGGAACCTCAAGCGTTCTGACTGGAGCCCATCTTGACTGCACATCTGCGAGTCCTCCTCATTCCTGACTCTGGCACGGCTCCAGCCCTGCCCTCATCCTCCAGAGCGAACTTGTGGCCTGGCCTGGTCCTGCCAGCTCCTTTGGCGGCCACTGCCGGGTGCAGGTGCCCCGCCTTTGTCTGGTCTCTACGACAGCCCCCCACCCCCCACTAGTCTCAGTCTAGTTCTCTCTTCACCCGAGGGAGCTGATGACCCCCGGAGTCCCCTCTTCACGTTTAATGCTCTGCACTGTTCTCACCATCAGTCCGAACCTGACGTGGCTCGTAAGCTCTGGGCAGTCTGGCGGCCACTGGCCGCCCCAGTTGTACACGGCAGCCAATGGCCTGCAGTTTCCCACCTCGCCTCGGTACCCTCCGGACTCTCTGCCTGCAGGCCCGCGTACATGCTGCCCCCCTCCCCCACCTGAGGCTGGAGCTCCTCCTCCTCCAGCTCCTGGTACACACAGCACTGCTCAAACTGCCCTTGCCTCTCTGGACTTCCCTTCTGCATTAAACAACTGCCATTCTTTACTGGCGTTGCCTGTTTACCTGCCTTCCCCACTGAACTGAGGTCCTTAAAGGCAGATACAATATTAGTCTTGTTTCTTGCTGGGTCATTACATCTAGTTTACTACTTTACTAGGACCCATTACCCATAGGGAGGGAGCGGGAAGGGAGAGGGTGGGGGTGAGAGAAGGAGGGAGGAGGAGAAGGAAAGAAAGGAGGAGAACAAAGGCAAAAAGGAGGCAGGCTGCACTGGCTAACTCTTGGAAGGTCTGTGGGGCTCTGTGCAGAGGTAGGCGGGCCTCAGGTCGGCATCCCACGCTGCCATCAGACCTGGGCCGGGCATGGGGCCTCACCTGGCGGATGTTCTGACCCACATACTCGATGACCATCTCATCTGCTGCAATGGGCTCCATGGCAAACAGGCCCCACTCGTGGATCCGGCTCCGGCCGAATCGGAGCTTCTTCTTCCGGAACTACAGGCAGAAGGCAGGCTGCTGGAGGCCTCCCTCATGCGGCCTCCTGGCTTTCCCTGCAGCCCTCCAGGCCAGGAGCGCCTTCTGGCTTCTGGGCCCACCCCCACCCCTAGGGGACTCCACAGGGACGCTGCCCCTCCCCAGCTCCGGGCGCACCTTGAGCTGGTTCAGCTTCAGCAGATCGCTGTCCACGATGGCAGAAGTGCCGATGGCACTCAGCAGCCGCCGCTGCTCAGACCGGCGCTCGGAGAGCACCCGGTTAGTCCCCTGTGAGAAGCAGGACACCGAGGGAGCAGATGACGACAGACCCCGGGACAGGGGCGCATGCCTGCGGGGCCTGTGCCAGGGCAGAGCCTCACCTGAGTGTCCGCCCCTTCCAGCTGCCGGGCTGAGACGGGGCACACGTCCAGGTACCGGTCCTTTTCCTTCTTGCTGATGGGGTAGTAGCCTTCGCTGCGGGCCGAGCCCGTCTGGTGCTCCCGGGGCCCGTCCTGGGGCCGCCGCCGGCGTCTGGGAGCGCTCAGGTTGGTGAGTGCAGGGCGCGTTAAGGAAGAGAGCGGGTTCCTGCCGCCCAGATCCCTACGACCCCACTCCCGTCCCCCTAGGCCCAGCCCCAGGCTGACCTTCGCTGGAGGGCCTGAGCGTGTGGCGTGAGGAGGACAGAAGGATGAGGAGAAATGAGTCTTAGAGCACCTTTCTGCCAGAAAAACTTTGGGAGGCGGAAGAGAGGCAGGGGGCAGAGAGAAGGGTGGCTTGGTGGCCAGAGGAGAACCACCACGCAGAGGAGAAAGCCAGGAGGCCGGAAGATGGCAGAAAAGTGGACAGGGAGGGGGACACTCCCGCGTGGCCTCGGGAAGGCCGCCCCACCCCACTCGGGGCCTGGACTCAGGATATTGGTGTGGTGGACCCAGTGGGTGTCGTTGAGCCAGTCCGCCCCGCTCGTCTGCTGCAGCAGCTGCTCATAGGTGAGCCGCAGGTAGCCCATGTCCTCCAGGTCCAGGCCCGAGTTCCAAATGTCATACAGGATGGTCATCTGCTCAAACTCGCTGCGAGCCTCGAAGGCGGAGGGCGGGGCCGGGGGCGGGGCCGGGCGGCGGCGGCGCGTGTGCGAGCGGAGGCTGCGCCGCCGGATGGCGCCGTCGCTGCTGCTGCTGCTGCCGCTGCTGCTGCTGCTCTCGGACGACTCGGAGCCCTCCTCCTCCGCGCCCGGCCCCTGCTCGCGCTGCGGCGGCTTCGGCTCCTCTGCCTCGGTCACCACCACCTCCGGGGCCTCCAGGACCTCGTCCGCCGGGGAGCTGAACAGGGCGGCGGGGGCAGGCGCAGGCTCCGGGGGCCGCGGCGCCGGCGTGGACGGTGGCGGCTTGACGGCCAGAGCGTAGTTGTGCTCCAGCAGGACGTGGCTGAGCAGCGGGCCCAGGCGGTCGGCCTCGTCCGACGTCTCCGTGGCCTCCGAGTCGTCGCCAGCAGGCAGGGCGGCCAGCCTGCGCCGGGCGGGGGTCAGAGCCAGGTCGGCCAGCACCGCCAGGTCCACCTCTGTCCCCGACTCGGCCTCTTCTTCCTCAGTGGAGCGTCCTCGGCCGGCAGCCCGGCTCCGACCTCCTCGGGACACCTCCTCGGGCCAACTCTTGACCAGAGATGCATGGTCCAGGGGCAAATTGCGAATGGTCCGCTCCACGCCGCGGGGGACTTTGCGGGAGCTGGGGCCAGGAGACCGGACCTGCAGGGGGGCCGCCGGGGAAGGCTCTGGGGCTGGTGCCTCCTCCACGGCACAGAAGGACACGGTTTTCCGGCGTTTCTTAGGTGGGGGCAGGAGGGGGATAGGCGAGGAGGGGCGCTCGTGAGGGCGGGGGGCAGGGGTGGGAGGCCCCGCCGGTGGCTCTGGCGGGGGCTGCGGCACTCGGTGAGCTGGCTCCTCCGCAGATCCTGGGAAGGAAGCAGCACAGGGAAGGGGAGAGGGTCAGCTTCTCGGCCCACCATCGCCAGACCGACCAGCCGCCCGGGGCGTCCACAACCCCCCAGCTGCCTCTGCACTGGGGGCGGGGAGGGGGCGCACTCATCCTGTCCTCCGTCCCTGACACTCCTGCCCGTCACACCTGCAGTGTCTCCAGCGCTGTGGTCCCCTCCACAGGAGGGGTTTGCACCTGTGCGTTCATACACTCCACATTACTGAGCACCAACTTCATGTCAGGTATGGAAAAATCACTGAGCAGATACTTCGAAGTCCAACAGTTACAGGAAACAAATCACAGCCCCAAAGGGGAAGGGGGAAGTGGGGAGAGGGGGGCTCAAAGGAAACAAACCCTCGGCCTCCAGAACTATATCCACCAAGTAGGTGTCCAGACCGAGATACTTTTGCCGCGGCATTTACAGTGAGGATGCAACAGCCACATCTGAACTAAAGTATCCATTATTTCAACCGCAAACAACATTCTATTTAGTGAGGTGGAAGAGATACAATGTAAAAAGCTGAATCTTTGTATTAAACTATATTATAAAATTTGCCTCCTCCCCACTGCCTCCCAAATGGCACTGGGGATCTGCTCAAGTGGGGAGGGTGTCAGGAGTCTCCCCTAAAGAAGCTGAAAGGCAGCTGACACCCCAAAGATGAGGCTGGGCTGGGGGGGTACCCGGCCTGTCTGAGCAAGCCCTGCCATTCGTCAGTCCCCAGCTGCCGCCCCCAGGACCGGGAGGGAGCGCATCCTCCCTCTGTCGGGACCCTCCAAGTCTGCTGCAGGTGGACAGCCCTTTCCCTGGAGCGGGCAGACCCTGGACAAGCCCTGTGAGGCTATTCTACGCCTCACCCGCTCACCCTAGGTTTTAGCCACCCAAACTTGCATGGCCTTTTAGGGTCCTGGCGCTTGCTGACGTGTACGTGGTTCCCTTGGTTTGGAATGCCTCCCCCCGTGCCCATGGGCAAAGCTGACACGCAGCTTTTAGACCCGGCTTAATGCCGCCTCCTCTGTGAAAGCTCCCAACTTCCTCAGATGTCGGTAATATCTTCCCTCAGAACCAGCAGGCTGGTTGGTGGCTCTCAACTGCCCGTCTTCAAGTTGGCTGCAGCAGGTTAATAGCTGGTATTGGATGCCAAGCACTAATCCACACCTTTACATGTGTTAACTACTCATTTAATTCTCCCAGCAACCCTAGGAGATGGGGACTCATATTAATCCTATCTGACAGACAAGGAAACTGAGGCAGAGAGAGGTTAGTGACCTGCTCAAGGCCACACAGCTAGCAAAGGGCAGAACAAGGTGTGCCCTGGGCAGCCCGAGCTCAGTCCATGCTCTGGCCTCCTGCACTGGGCCTCAGGGGTTTCACAGCTGCCTCTGCCGCTCAGAGCTGGACAGCACCTGCACCAGGCCCATCGAGCAGGCCGTCATCACGTGTCCACTGCCTGTGCCCCCGTCCAGCACCCTGAGCAAGGTCTTCGGCTGCGCGCCCCACGGCCTGAGGCCATCTGGGGTCCACTGTGAGGCCAGCGAGGTCCCAGGAGCTCGGCCCAGGCTCTCCAGGATCTGGGAGTTCTCTCACCAATTCTCCCAGAGTTTTGGGGCAGCCTCCCCTCTGAACCATCCTCCCAGCCTGGTGCCCTGTGCCCTCTGGAAGCCTGGCTCTTGAGGAGAACAAACGCCCATCTGGGCTCAGCGTCTTCACACAACATTCCCTGCCCTAAAGGACACCTTCCCTTTAGGGAGACAACTTTCCGGATAGTTTCCCAGTCTACACAACTCCCAGAAGCCACTGTTTCTACTGCAGGACCTGCCCTGCTCTCTGCCCCCCGACCCTCATTACCTGACGGCTACCTGACCCTAGTAAGCCGAACCAGAACCTTCCCCAGAAAGAGGATCTAGGACAGGACGTCTGTCTGAGGGCGAACCCCCCCTTATGGAACGGACAGCAGAGGAAGCCCATTCGCAGGAGAAGAGAAAAACCCGATCAGAAGACAGAAAAAAGCAAGTCCTAGAGACACCAGGTCCTGTCTTTGGGTTCCACCAACAAGCCCCCTCCCCCAGGCTCCTGCCATTCAGGCCACACAGTCCCCTATCTGGTCGCATTTGTGGTAACTGGGATTTCCCTCTCATTCTCTAAAAGCCAAGGGACCTGCCTTAATCGTCCTCTCGTCGCTCACCTCTGCCATCTGCCTCCGGGACTCTGATGTCCCCCGTTTACCCGATTTCACATGTCCAGTAACCTCTTCCATCTTGTTACCCTTCACCAGCCACACACCTGACCTTGTCACCCGCAGCACAGTCCCCCCTTGGGCCCTGACCCTCTGACCACAGTTTCGCAGGTCCCTTCAGCTTACCCCAGGGCACCCTTGCAATTTCCCATCCTCTCACCGCTCTCTAGCCCCATCACCTTCCTCCCAGATGCACTTTCTTTCTTTCTCGTGCCCAGACTGCAGGCACCCTCACTTTGCCCTCTTTCATAGCACTTTCCACCCTGCGGACCCCCCACCCCTGCCTTCTCTCCTCCTTTAGCCCCACCCTCCACTGCACGGAGGGCTTCTGATTCTCTGGCAAACCCAGCCAGCTTTCCTCCTCACTCGCCTCACTTTCCAAAGCTCCTACTTCACCGTAAGGCTCAGAAAACTTCCCACTTTTCTGCGGCAGAGAGAAAAGTAGGCCTTGAGGCACGAGCCCCCAGGTGTGTGCACGACCCCCACGTGTGCTAACCCAGCAGGTATGCCTCTCTCCTGGTTCCTCTGCCGGCTTGGGAACACACTCAAGTGTCACCTCCTTTGAGAAGCCACCCCTCCCCCCATCCGCCCTGCATTCTGTCCGCGCTGTCTCCAATCACAGCTGGGTAACCTCGAGTAGTTCCCTAAACCTCGACGTCCTCCCCTGTAAAATGGGAGTAAGAAGGATGTGGTGAGGACTGACCGAGAAAGGGAAAGTGCAGGCCTGGAGCCTGGTACTCAGGCACTCAACAAATGTTAATAAGTGTCATTAATTACACCCCCAAGTCCCTCTCTTCTTTCCCAACAGAACAGTCCAGAAGGTAGGCCAGGGCCTGTCCTCACTCCTTCACACCCTGTAACTTGGCTGCAGTCTGACCCACTCCACTGAAACTGATAAGGTCACCAGTGACCTAACTGCCAAATCCAACAGACACGTTTCCTATCGTACACCCTCCCCTGTGGTCTGCTGATACGAACCACTCCCTCCTCCTGGGACTCGAGCGGCCTGCTTTCCTTCCCACCTCGCTGATCCCTCCTTTTCAGCCCCTCTGGCTCCCTCTGCCCGCCTGGCTCCTGGAAGACTGCAGGGCTCTGGCCCTTGCTCTCGTTTCACGCATCCTCCTAGGCAGACGAGCACACCACACCCACACCGTCACTGCTCTCAAGCACCAGCCTCATTCCCAGGGCTGCGGATCGATTGCTTCAACTACCTGTTACTCAACTGGTCAATTTCTACCTGGCGGTCCCAGAGGCATGACAAACGCAAGCCAACGAAACGCACCGGCTTTCCTCCTAACTGGTTCTCCCTGAGCTTCCTTTCCTGAGAAGGAGTTTAACCAAGTGGTTCTGTCTCCTCCATTTCTCTCAGATCCTCACCCCACGTCTACTTCCTGCACCCCGTAACCACCCCGCTTTAGTCTATGCCCTTCACTCACCCACACCCCCCAAACCTTCTCATGGGTCGTCTGCCCGACCACTTTCCTCACGTCTTCCAAATCCCTCAGCCTCTTGCCAGACTGATCTTTCTGAACTGCAAATCCGACCACATCCCGCACTTTCTTCCCACCCTAATGAAAAAAAGGTACCAGACTGATAACCTCTGACCCATGACCCCACTGGCTCTTCTGCTACGGAGGGTCTGAGGCCGGCGGGCACCATGGGGTTAATGAGCCTCCAAGCCTCCTCTCCAGGGGTCTGCACCCGGACAGAGCGCCCAGCCTGCGGTCCCCTCATGTGGCCACTGCCTCTCAGACTGCAGAGTCTCAGTCACGTGCTGGCGATCTCTGAGGACGGGGCATCTCTCAGCAGGTGCGCAAACAGTTCCTCACCCCACAGACCACCCTGCTGCACGGCGCCCGCGCTGCCTAATGACAGCAGCGGCCTCAACCTTCCTGTATCAGCTCTGGCCCTTCCCAAGTTCTCTCCACACTCCATCTTTTCAAACACCAATGCAAGCCTGTCGCTCCTCTGATGCCATTTCCCACTGCCTTCAGGTGACGAGTAAGTGGCCTCTCATTCTGCACTGCCCGGGCCAGCCCTGCTTCACTGCTCACCCCAACCCCCTCCTTTCAACCCTCCAGGTTCACTTTCTTTCCTGCCTTCCTACACGCCGCTTCCATGCCTTCGGGCCTTGGCACATGTTCATCACACCCTCCTGTGGGATTGGCAGGATTTCACAGCCCTGTGAGGCTGCAGCAGGAAGGACGTCTAACAGGTGTGACGTCCCCACAGATCGCAGATGTGCTCAGCTTCTCAGAGTACCCTGTTCCTTCATGGTGCTTATCACAGCTGGAAACAGATTCTTAGCTTTCATTACTCAACTGTCTCTCCCTACAGACCATAAGCTGCATGAGGGCCAGACGGGTTGTGCGTACATCATCATAGGCTCTCCCCTATGCTAAGTACTCGGTGAATAAACAGCGATTGCCTGAACACACACAGTCCGCGCAACAGGATAAAATTACGCGTGTGCTAGAAAGTAACAATTGAATGTGCAAGTCTACAAAGGAAGGCTGAGCTAGAAATAAGTTCTGAGTTAACGTTTTTGGTAGTTTTCTACCGATCTGTCCATTTAATCCCATGCAAGTATATACTACACTTGCATGTAGTATATGCAAGTGTATAGGCGTATCAAGGAATAGGCGTAACAATAGCACAGGAGGAACTGGTCGGGTTGGGAGTTTTTTCCTTAACTTACTTGGGAAGAGACCACTCTGCTTTACTTCAGTACCGAGTGCCTGGTCTGGCTCTGAAGCCACTTACGGCCACGCAGCTGGAGTGTGTTGGGCAGTCAGCATCCTCCAGGGACGAGGGACAGGACAGTGACTTCTGCCCAACTTTGTATGTTGTCCAGCAAAGCCAGACACGTACGCACGGCTGATAAGCGCCAACCCCAGCACTGCCACTGACACACACGCGCACGCGCACACCCTCGTAAAGCCAGTTCCGCGCCACCTACCTGCAGGCCTTGCTGGAGACTTCTCCTGCTCGGGGAGCAGCGTGACGGGGGAGCCCACAACCCGCTCTGGCCTGGGCTCCTCCACCGGGGCTGGCAGGGGCGCAGGGCTGTCTCTGGGGGGTGGGGATGCCGAGGGGATGGCTGCTGGCGGCTCTTCCTCCTCCTCTTCTTCAGAAGAGGATTCAGATGACGCCGAGGATGCCAAGGAGGAAGAGGAGGAGCTGGACGAGCTGCCACTCTCGGAGTCCGAGGCGCTGTCGTCGTCCCCATCTGAGTCGGCATACAGAGAACATTTGGAGGACGAGCCGCTGTCCTCGTCCTCGCCTGCAAAGCCAGAAGGGGCAGTCAGGCGAGGTGGGAAGACCCTCTCTGGGCCCCGACGGGTCGCTCGCTGACTCCACCATGAGGGTGTGCCAGCCTGTGCCAGGTGGGCCAGTCCCGCCCGCAGGGAGCGGGGGACCACTCGTTCAGGGGGATAAACCACAGTGAGAAGGGTGGGGGGCCTGGATCCTGCCTGCAGGGCCAGCTCAGGGGAGGCGTTCCTGGGCCGGGGATACTGAAGGTGAGGACGATGATGAGAACGGACACGGGGACTAAGCAGGATGTCAAAGGTCAGGAGAAGACGGGGCACTGGAGACTGGCGGGCAGCCTGCTGACGATCGAGCTTTTCCCCAAGTGCCTGGATGACAGGCGGAAAAAGGGCTGAGGCAGAACAAGCTCAGGAAGCAGCACAAGCTGTGCCTCTAGGTGATGATACGTTGGAAGGGTTCTAAGAAATTAAGAGTTCTGCAGCCTTCGAGAAACATAAATGGGTGAGTTGGAGTAGAAGGCGGTGGCAGCCGGGCAGGGGTCTGGAGAATGAGAAGATGGAGCTGAACAGGTGACACGGGAGCCAGATCCTAAACAGCCTGAAGCATCAGGCTGAGGAATCGCCTGTGGGACACGGGCAGCCAGGAAAACACGTAGCGGAGGAAGAAACAGGATCCGAAGTGGTCATCCCATGAGCAGGCTGGAAGATGGGCTGGGACATGGGGGGAGGATGGAAACAGACAGGGAATCCTGTCGACACTTCTGCAGCCTCCGAGTGAGAAAAGGCAGGGCAGCAGGAAACGGAGAGCGGGACTGACACAAGGCGGGGACCCCAAGGACGTGCGGGGTCTGCACAACCCCCCGCCCCATACACAGACGACCTGTCCTGTGCTTTACTGCGCAGGTGTCGGGTCACCAATCTCACCGTTCTGGCCTCTGCGGACACGGCACCTTCTTCCACCATCGGACATGAAACAGCTGCTCTTTCCCCAGCCCCCACCATCACTACTTCACTAACCTACGTTACCTTCTTCCAAGCACGCATCTGTGCCACAAACGCTAGCTACCATTTGTTCACTTGTTTGCCAAGTCTCCTCCTCCCCACCACTGGTCACAAGCTCCACAAGAGCAGGACCCACATCTGTCGTGGTCACTGATATGTCCCCACCACCTACAAGAGTGCCTGGTACAGAGCGGGGCTCAGGACATAGTTCTGCACAAACGCGTGAAAAGACACCATGGACGCGAACACCAGTGAGTGTGGAGGGGCAGACAGGTGTCAGCTGAGGAAGAGAAATTGTGTCTGCGGATGGCAGCCGCAGGGAAGGGAAGAGGGAGGCATGGCTTAGTGGCTGAGCCTTAAAGACAGCTCAAAGCTTCCAGGCGGAAAAGCAGTCTGGTGGCATCGGGGACAGCAGGAGAGGCACCCCTTGTCCCGACTGCTCGGCAAAGGATCAGGCTCTGCCAGGCTGCCTTAGGGGGAGCCGCGTGGGCAGCAGAGCGGGGAGGAGGGAGCATTCCGGGTCCTGGGCTACTGTTCACAATGGGCCCAGGCTGCCAAAGGGCGGCACCACAAAGTTGATTTGCGGGAGGACACAGTGGCCGTAAGCCAGCGGGAAGGTTCTGTGGGTCAGGAAAGGGCTGCCTGGGGAGCGGAGCCCCTTGCCCCCCGGCCGGAGTCCTGCCGCCTCTGGCCCTGCTTACCATCCGACGCCTCTGTCGTCTTCTTCGCAGTATCCATGGCTTCCTCACGCTCTTCATCTTCCTCATCTTCCTCATCCTCGTCCTCATCCTTAAGGAAAGGGACAAACGGGCACTCACAGGAGGAGGCCGCTGGTCCTCCAAAGGACAGAGCTGCCTGGGCCCCAGGGCCCAGGAAGGAGACGGGCCTTGCAGGCCGGGTGCTGGCTCGTACCTTCTCCGAGGAGGACTCCTGGGACGCCTCCTCCCCCTCACTGTCCAGAGCGAAGGCCTTGCGCTGTTTGCCCTGGGCCTTGCTCCGCTCTTCGTCTCGCTTTGGGGGTTTGGTCCCCGGCCGCCCCGGCTCTCCAGCCTCCTTCTCCCGCTCAGGATCTAGGACCCGGGAGTAGCAGTTAGGGCCGTGATATGAGAAGTGACATCACTGCTTCCTGACCTCGAGGGACGGGCTCTGCGTACCCTGACCTTCCTGACCGTCCCACAGACAATTTATAGCCAAGAAGTTGAAGCTCAGCACAGAAGCACAAGGACCTCAGAGGCCAATTAACATCTGATATGGTTTTAAACGCATCACACTCGTTTTGCCTTTCACTGTTTTCTGGGCAGCGGACTGACTAGGTCTGGTCCAGGAAGAAACTACTAAGGCCCAGGGTTCCCAGGCAGACGCGGCCGACGAGGGAGTGGCCCAGCCACAGACGCTGTCAATCGGGGGCTCAGGCTGAGACCACGGGTAAGGAGGTTACAGAAGGGCTTAAGCGTTAGGCAGTAAATGTGGGGAGATGACCTGTTTGTCCCCCATATTGTGATTTTAGGTGCTGCGGTTAGCATTTCTGTTTTACAGCAGGAAACTGAAACAGAAAACTTGACTCCGCATACCAGAGTAAGAACCGTAACTAAAACCCCGGGAGCAACCCACCTGAAGCTTCTCACCCCTCTCAGAGCTGCTTCTTACAACCCTGCCCCCCAATCTCCACTGCGCCCTTGCCTGTGAGACACCTCACCCCTTCACCCGCCTCCTGCTTTCCTCTTGGGGTCTCAGCAGCCTTTGCCTTTCTCCTTCTACCTGACCCGCCACTCACCATCTTCATCTTCCTCAGCTGGGGTGGAAGGTCGGGGCCTCTTCTCCTCACTGGCCTCTGAAATTTCTGAAGGCTCTTTTCGCTTCACCTGACGGACGGGAAGAGACGAGGCCCGCTTAGAGCTCAGACACTCCGGGTTCCCAGCCACCCTCCCCACCGGGCGAGGCCCCGGCTCCGGGCACCTTGAAGGACGGCAGCCGCAGGGCCCCTCGCAGGCCTGTCCCAAAGGCGAAAGCCTCCACGCCGGTGGTCCCCCCGCTCTTCGCCCAGTCTACAAGGGACAGCAGGCCTGGCTCCTTCAGCTTCGTCTTCTCTTTATCCTCCTCCTTGGCTTGCTGTTTGGCTGCATTCTGGAACGGCTGTGGGCACGAGGGGACTGAGCCCAGATCCCCGGCGCTCCCTCCTGCCTCCTGCCAGAACTACAGCCAGGCTCCCGGTGCACAGAACACGCCTCCTGGCTCATCCGCCTGGCGCCCACCCCTGCCGTACCTCTGCTGCACCAGCCCCCAGATAGGCATTTCCTCACAGGTCTGCGAGCTTACAGTCCAGGACCCTGAGGAAATAGTTCCTATCCTCCCCACCCTACAAACGGAGACGCTGCAGATTAAAGCCCAGAGACAGACACTGAAGAGCCTCGTCCACCGCAAGCAGGCATCGGAGCCGGCACAAGGCTCTTCGGGCTCTCGGGCTCATGCTCTTCTGCGGTGCTATGCGCCCCCCGCGACGCTGCCCACCTGGTGTCCCCCAGGTGCCCCGTGTCTGTCCACGTGCCCTCACCGTCCATCCCTTTCTCTATTCTGAGCGGCGTCTCCGAGAGAAGCCCGAGGGCTGTTTCCTCCAGCGGAGCCCCAGCTTGCCCGGGGCAGGCCCTGGCCCTGGCCCTCACCTTGGCCTTTTCCTCCTTGCTCTCCCACCACTGGTCGAACGCGCCGAAGGCCACGTTCTCCACCATCTTGCGGTTGAGGTCTCGCTGCATGATGCTCTTCATCTCCTGGACCAGGGTGGCCAGCACGCGGCCCACGGTGCCGGCCGACGGCAGGGCCTTGCCCTCTGCCAGCTCGGCTTCCTCCCTGGGGGGCAGCCGGGCCTCCTCTCCTGAGACTGAGGACGAGGGCAGGGGCTCGGTGGCCATGGGCAAAGGCAGGTGGTACGCCTCCCGGGAGTAGGCCCCGCGGCCTTCTTGCCCTTGTGTGTACAGGGCGTAGGGTAAGCCATAGGCCGCCTCTTGGGGTGGCGGGAACGGGAGGAAGGCTTCCCCGAAGGCCCCGCCAGGGGGGCCCGTCGAGGCTGCAGCCAGCCCCTTGCCCTGCCGCAGCTGGTGGAGCCGAGTCAGCATCTGGGTCTGCATCTGGAAGGACATGGGCATCCCTCCCCACTGCGCCCCAAGTCGGTCCATGAGCTCCAGGGAGTTCACAAAGTCATAGATGTGGGGGGGTGGCGGTGGAGGCGGCGGGTACTCAGGGGGCGGCGGCCCCTCAGGTCGGGGTGGGAGGAGGTAGGCAGGCTGGTGGGGGGGGTAACCAAGGGGAAGGGAAGCCAGGTAGGGGGGCGGGGGAGGGGGCGGAGGGGGCGGGGGCGGAGGCTGCTGGGGGGGGGTGGGGGCCGGAGGGGGCGAGCCGCCCCTGTCGTCATCGGAGATCTCCATGTCCTCTCCGGAAGAGCATGGAGAAGCCTGGGGATGCAGAGGAGGGTCACAGGAAGCTTCTGCCCGTACCCTGGACTTTCCCGCAAACCCCTGCTTTCTTGCCAGTGCCCTCCCCGCTCCCCTGGGCCTGACCTCACCTCCCTGACCCCGGGCACCTCTGCTGGCTGACCCCACCTCACCTGGCTCTGCCCATTGGCCTTGGGGGACTCCCGGGCAGCCACTGGTTCCCCACTCCCTGCAGGGGCCACGTCCTCAAAGCTGGCTGGAGCTGGAGGGGGGGTGCAGGGCCCGTGACTTGGCCCCGCCGGCACCTCCATCCCCGTGTCTCTGGCCCCAGGGCCCGTGGTGCTGTTTTCTTCCTCTTCCTCTGTGTCAGAGGCCAGGAAAGAAAACTTGGAGCGCTGCTCCTTCAGCAACATCTCAATGCGGGAATCCAGGCTGCTGTGCTGAGCGAAGGGCACACTCTCATTGGTGGTCTCTGGGGCTGGGGAGCCGGAACGGGCAGGTGAGGCTGGGCGGGGGGAGGTCCGGGCTTCTTCTCTCTCAGGGCTGAGCCCCCCAGCGCCGCTGCCTCCACCAGGTTCGGGAGGCTCCGGGGGCGGAGCCTCTGAGGCCGGAGGCCGGTAGTCCTGGTCGGCGGGCCGGCTGGGCTCCGGGGGCAGGTAGGAGGTGTAGGCGGGTGGAAAGCGTTCGGCGGTATTTTCAGCAAAAGGTGCCCCAGGGGCCTCCTCCCGAGTTGCCCGGCGGGGTGGGAAAGAAGGATGGCGTTGGTAGCGATTCCAGCTTTCGTAATATGCTGGGTAGTTTGAGTCTGAACCACGAAAATGAGAGGACGAGGAAGAGGAGGACGAGGAGGAGGACGAGGACAGGGAGGAGGAGGCGGTGGAGGAGGTGGCGGTGGCTGCAGTGGTGACAGAGACGGCGGCAGAGGTGGTCGTGGGGGCCGAAGACGCAGAGAAGTGGCGGCGGGAAAAGGAGTCCTGGTAGCTGTTCTCTGACCGCCGGGGCTTGAAGGAGGCCGACGTGGTGCTGGAGGGAAAGCGCAGGGTGAGTCAGTGGGGCTGGCGGAGCTGTGGCGAAGCCCAGGTTCAGGCCTCAGCACCCAGCGCCCCTCCGCAGCCCCCAGAGGAGACCCACTCGCTGCTGACACCCAGCCAGTGCGAGCCCTGAGAACAGGGATTTGTCGGCTGAATCTAAGAAAAACTAGGACAACTTATTCCCAACTCCTTCTTCGGGACTCTGGGTTTCTTTTTCGCAGCGGCCGCTCCCAGAACCTGGGGGTCCCAGAGGGCAGGCAGTCTGTACCTGCTGGAGTAGGCAGAGTCCTGAGAGTAGGGGGTACTGCCCCGAGACGTGTACGGGGTTCCTTGGGAGGACTGAGGGGTAAACTGGCCAAAGGAAGATGGGGTGTCTTGCCGGCTGCTGGAGAAGCTTGTGTCCTGGGAGCAAGGGGTGCCGTTGCCAGGCGTGCCCACCCCAGCGGTGCCTGCCGGGTAGGCAGCCGTGTCGGAGGAGGACCGGCGGCGGGATTCGGTCTGCAGGGGAGAATGGAGCACGCAGAAACGAACAGTGAGTGCCATTTAACACCTTACCTTTCTCCAAACCAAGAACCCCAGTTCCCTGTCTTTCGAAAGTATCGAGACATCTTTTCTTGGCTCTTCTAATACTTGCAGAACCTCCCGAAGACCGGGCGTCGCACTCAAGCCGCCGCTCACATGGCGAGAGCTATGGCCCCACAGGCTTCTCACCGTCTCGGCGGCTGCACTGGAGCCCTGGAACTTCTCACTCAGGGCCTTGCCCCCTGTGGGCACCGTCTGAGGGGTGTAGGAGCCATTGACTATCAGCTCATAGTACTTCATGCGTTGTTGTCCTGGAGCAAGAAAAACGGGAACCCACAGGGTCAGATGGGGGAAGACAACTCCTTCCGGACTTGGTATTCTCACGTCGTCCTCAGATGTCAAGGTAAGTATCAGGTTTGGGGATTTCAATTCTTCTACCTTCTGTCTCTACCTCCGGGACCTTCTACCTCACCTCCACCTGACAACTACTACAAACGACATGGATTATGACACTTCCGCTTTCTCAAAAGGGGTTAATATACTGGATGACCACGGGGAGGGAAAAGTGTTGGTGCCCCTTCGTTAGAGACTTAAAAGAAAATGGACCTGCACAAAGTCACAAAGTTGGTCAGTGGCAGAACTGGAATTCAAGCCCAGGTCGTCTGGTATGAGGTCCTGTCATACTCTTCATCCTACAAACAACCTAACGGCAGCCTCAGGGCTAAATCCAGCCCACAGCTGTTTTGTTTGCCTTACACAGTCACTTAAAAAAAAAATTTTTTTTTTTTTGGTGGGGGTGGGGACCCAACATTTTAAAACCATGAGATTTCACATAAAAATCTAGACTTCTGGCTTTAAAAAACCGGAATATTTGGCAATATTAGTCCTCATTCCCACTTGCAAATTGGCTGATACCAACTAAGGACTGCCCCCCTGTAGCTGGCACTGCATTACAGCTCGCCATGAGCCCCACCCTCCCTGTTACCCTGACACCGAAGCCTAGAGTTCTTCCCTCACTCGCCTATACAACAGGTCCCTAATTCTCAATCCAAAATTTCAAAACCCCAAAACCTCAACACCCACTATTTTGGGGAATTCAGTGTCACAAGCTGAGCTGAGCTGAGGCTACTTACTAGTTTTCATTCATCCTACCTAGTGTGACCCTTCATCCATTTTCTTACAAGTATAGTCACGTGCTCCCCAAGCCTGCTGGAGATGACACAAAACATTATGTACCACAACACCTCTGTAAGATCCTGATTCCAGAAAGCCACCTGGCTCCAAGAGGCTCAGGTAAGGCTCATCGCGAATCTGATCGCCTGCCTGGCCGCAGCAGCCATCGGGGGCACGGTCTCCGCTGGGGCCCTACCGCGGCGGCGGGCAGGGGAGCCTCACCTTTGATGTCGAGCTGCGCATGGATGATATTGCCCATGACCGAGGTGAGGTGGAGGTTCTTGACCGTCTCCTTGGCTCCCCGCGTGCTGGTGAAGAGCACGCGGGCCAGGCCCAGGTGCTTGCGAGTACGGGGGTGAAGAAGGATCTCTACCTCCTCCACCTCGCCATACTTCCGGCACATATCCTTCAGGAAAGTCTCCCGCACGTTGTCGTTGAGCCTTGCAAAAGTCACTTCCTTCAGCGGGATCTGCCCGATGTAGAACTCATCCAGCTGCGGAGAGGACGAGAGCTCAGTGTGGGGTCTCAGAGCTGACCTCTGTTTCTTTGTCCACTGGGAAACTTAGAGCAAGAGAAACTTAGAGCAAGAGTCAAGAGAAACAGAACTGGGAAACTGAGAGACAAGGGAATAGGAAGGGACTCCATCAAGGGATACATCACTTTTGACCCCTCTCTTCCCTGACCTCTTCTCACCACAGCACAATGGCAAGAACCAGGAAAAGTAATGTACAAACTGAGGAACAAACACACACGGAAGGAACTATTTGTAGAGAAATAATTCACTAACAGCTTTTACGAAGTGATCACCATGGACGGGGCACTAGGAATCCACAGATGGACTGCTGGCCCACCGTCTGGGAACGTCGGCAAGACAGAAAGACACACACAATGCTAACAGGACACAGGACGCGCTGGCAGAGATGCAGACAGAGCGTACAGGAGCCCACAGGAGGAGACCTCTGTTCAGAGTGGGAGGCAGGGAAGATTGCATGGAGATGGTGTCACTCATCCTGGGCGTTTTGGACAAGCAGGAGTTCACCACCAGGACAAGCACTCAGAAGGCACTGGGTAGAAAATAACTTAGCATTTCCTGGAAATTGCAAAGTGTATGGAACACAGGTACGCAGTGGCAAAGGCGGAGGTGTGTCAGTCATATGTATCAATACGCAAGAACACAGACTTGGCAACCGGAGTAAACTCAGAGAATAGTGAAATAAAAAAGACAAAATGACAGCACAGCGGAGCATAAAATGGAGAAAGGAGGCAAGGAAACCAGGTGAAATGAAATGAACACGAGTCTACATTACAGAAATAGCAATGAAGTGGAATTATTAAGGTAAAAATATACGTTTAGGAAAAAGAGTCAGCAGAACTTTGTTACAGATGATGTGATAAATGAAAGGAGAATCACAGAATGGTTCCCGGGTGTCTAACTTGTGCAGCTGAGTAGATGGAAGGGAGAGCAGGATTAAAGGGGGAAAGGGAATTTGCTTTCGAGTCTGAGACGGCCGTGGGGCCTCCAGGTGGAGCTGTCCCACTCCCAGGCACCTATGTCTGGAATTCTAGAGACTGATCTCATCTGGAAACCGAGATTTGGAAGTCATGGACATTTCAGCAATAGTCAAACTCATGGGTGTGAAAGAGATTGTCCAGGCAAAGTGTACGAACTTAAAAAAAGAGGGGTGAGAGAACCCAACACACGATTTACTTACAAACGAAGAAGAAGAAAGAGTTAGTGAAGGAAACTAAGAACCACCAGTTTTCTAAGCCCAGCCTGTGGAGTATCCTGCCTGGTCAGGAAAATGGGAATCTTTGAGGAAACGTGATGGAGGATCCAATGGCCAAATGAAGGGTGAGGCACAGAGGACTCCAGGGATGGGGTTCCTGGCCTTGACAGTCCCCTTAACCGTTGAGAACCTGGGGTATCACACCAGGGCACTGTCAAGCTGTGCACTGTCTAGAATACAGAGTGACAGGGAGAGCAACTGAGCCTGTCTTTATAATATCCTTCAAGAAGTCGACACTCCTGCTTGGGACCCCTCACCTATACCTTTCTAGAATGTGAACCACACCTCCTGTCTAGAACAATCCCCTCACAGCTTCAGACACTGCTAGACCTGGCTGAGACCCTTTCATCGGAAAACTCCCTTTTATTGGCTACAGTACGGCCAGACAGCGAGGACGGACCCCCACCCCCTCCAAAGGCCACCACACCAGGACACCAGCAGACACATACCTTAAATTTAGGGACTGGGAGGGAAAAGTCTCTGTTTTTGGACCTGACGTGGCAACGGGGGTCTTGGAGGTCTTCGACCGGTATATACTTTGAGTCCTAGAAAGGAAAGCAGGGATAGAAAGCACACGATGTGAAACCACATTATGGAGCGCGAAGAAGCCCCTCCGGAGACCCCTCTGCAAGAGCTGGCTGCTGGGTACCCACTTTTTAAGCCAGCAGGTTATGGGCACAGACGTTCTGGGGGCTGCACAGAGCTAACCGGAGAGTGGGGCCGAGTTCCCCGGCTGGCAAGGAGCGGCCCGGGGCACTCACGTTGACACTGAAGTGGACTCCATCGTAGCGGTACACCTTTTGCGAGGGCCTGCGCAGGGCAGGGTCCAAGGCAGGATCCACGATGAGCTTGTAGTTCCTCCACTGGAAGCTCGGGGCCTTCTGCCCATCTCCCCCACCTTCCTGATCCATCTTTGCTCATTTACACTGTGAGGACAGAGGGACACGCAAAGAGGGGGGCGCGGGGTCAGGTCTCAGGCTTGCCTCCCTTGCTGCCCCTCACCGACCAGCCCAGACTCGGGGTCCTCGCATCACCCCAGTTTCCCCACCTCCCCATGACCCGTGGCGGCCCCCGATGTCCCCCCAAGCACACTTTCGCCACGACACCCCATTCTCTCTCCACCTCCCAACTCTCTTCGCGGACCCCAGGCCCATCTCGCGCCCCGGCTCTCCCCAGCGCGCGCCCCACTTGGCCTCGGCGCAAGACCCCTCCCCCGCCCCCTGGCAGGCCCCGCCCCCTCCCGCCTCCTCACCGGCCAGCGGCCCGGGCCAAGCCCGGCTCCCGCTCCCACACACCCGCTCGCGTCCCCGCGCCCCGATCCTCCAGCCAAGAGGTGGCACCTATTCGGGGCGTTGGAAACACCGCGAGACCGAGCCCGAGCCCCGGCTTCGGCCCCGAATCGGAGCAGGGAGGTGGCAGGAACGCGCGCCGCTGCCCTCTCCTCCCGCCCCGGCGCTTTCTGCCCCCCCCATCTCCGCGCACGCGCGGCGCGGCCCCACTCACCCGCTCGTGTCGAGCGGCTCCCCCTCCCCCCACCCCGCGCAGCACCTTAGTGGCGCGAGGCGGCGGCTGCGGCGGCAGCGCGAGACCCGGCCCCGCAGCGGTGGCGGCGGCGGCGGCGCCCCCCCACCACCACCTCCCCGGCGCGCGCACCAAACACCACCGCCACCTGCGCGAGGCCCAGCGGGCACAGTGTCCACATTCGCACTTTCGCCACGGGCGCCACCGGGAGACCCACGGTGCCGAGGATAGCGGTTTCGCCTCGGCCGGCGCCCTGTAAGGGTCGAGAATTGCGGCCCAGGGAGCCTGGAGACGGGCCGCATCCCCCGGAGAGTGGGTTTCTCCACGGCTATCCAGCTGCTCGGGCCTGGGGTCGTTGACGAATCGGCGGCGACGAAAGCAGCGACTAATCCCTGAGGAAAAGGGGGCGGGGCGGAGGGGAGGAGGCCAGCCCGAGTCGGGGAGAGGAGTGGTGCGTTGAACGGGCGCAGATTCGTCAGGCGGGCGGGGCGAATGGGTGGACGGGACGCGCGCTCTTTCGCTCCTCTTGCCTGCCCCTTCCTTGCGCGGCCAAAAGTCTAAGAGGCTGCAGATTCGCCACAGGTCCCGGCCCCAGCTGTTTCCTCCCTTTCCCCGCCTTGGTGGAGTCAAGAAAAGAATGCCTGGTTAGCCAAGCCCTGTTGGCAAGAGTCGGCCACTTTTTATGGATCTTTCTCACTAGCACAGCTCGGGGAACTGCCCAGTTCCGACCCGGGGGAGATAAATACGGCCCAAAGCTCCTCTCCGAGTCCCATGAGAATTTTCGGTCGAGCCCAGAGGCCTGAGTAATTCTGAGGAACCGGCCTAGCGAATCTGCGAATTCTCCTGTGGGCGGAGCCAAGGCGTCGTGCGCAGAGGGCGTGGTCAGAGCGTACCGAGGCCGGCGTCGCGGGGGCGCTTCCTGTAGGACCCACCGAAACGGGGCGGGGTGGGAGGGGCTCCCGGGAGGTGAAAAAATACAACGAACGGCGGTGACTCAGGCCGTTTCCCTGGCGCCTCGCGTAATGCAGGGAGCGGTTTCCTCCCGTTATCCCTCTTGGGCCTCTCGCAGTTTAACGTGCCCACTTGACAGATGGGGAGACTGAGGCCTGCAGAAGGTGCCACATTTTCCCCTGCTCGGCTCACCGTTGGTGCTTAAATCCGAGGCTGTCTTAAAGTTCTGTGGTAAACTTGGTGCGACCTAAAGGCCCTTAAGTGGGTCCTGTAAGAATTAAACTAGGTTTTACGGGAACTAGGGTGGGCTTGTCGACTCTCCAGGCATCACGGTCCCAGTGCCCGCCGTTTTCAGCCGGTGGTGGTGGTGGGGGGGGTGCCTATGCTTACGCGGTCCCGCCGCTGGAGGGCAGCACCAGCACAAGCTTACACCGGGGATCCGGGGCTAAGCCCGCCCTGACGCTGGTCACCCTCTCTTGGATGCAGGGTGTCCCGTCTCCAGATAATGGCATTCCCAGGAGGCACCTCTGCCCTAAGACCCAGACATCTCTATATACAGCTCTTGCTGTATGACTTCTCAAAGCTTCAGAGTCTTCCTCTGAAATGGACATTAATCCCCGTCACGCAGGACTACCGCAGGTATCAGAACAGCACAGGAAAAGCCCCAGAAGCCTGGTGCATGCAAATTCACCATTTTAAGTAACAGGAAAAGAGCAAAGGAGACTTGTTCTCAAGACCTCACACCCTAAGAATGGAAGAGAGAGGATTGGGACGCTTTAAATATTTGAGGGAAACGAAGCTGGAAACAATTCATTTACGTGGAAGCACGTGTGATGAGATCATATCCCTTTTTCTTGTCCCAGTGGAAAGGTAGGGGCTCCTTTTCTCAAATCAGAGATTCCCCATGTGAGGGTCAAAGTAGTCCTAGTTTTCACTGACTGGCTGTGTGGCTCTGGGCACAAGCCTGAGTCTCGGGCCTCAGCGTCCTTACCTTGGAAATGGAAACAAGAAAGACGTCTCGCGATGGAGGTGAGGTCTCAAGGAGATAACCTAAAAGCTCCTCATAGGTAGCAGTCACTCAAGAAAGAAACTTATACTAAATCCTCAGTGGAAGAGAGAGCACCTGGGCTCGGGAACCAGCGTGCCAAAGCCCTTTGCCTTGGAATAACTCAGTCTCCACCTGCAGAAGCTACCGGCCCGTCAGCACCAGGAAGGGTTCACACCTGGAACCCACTCTCCCCCAGCCGTGCCCCGCCCCCAGGTACACTGGCCTCTGCTGGGCTTTTGGGAACAAGTCGCCCGATCCCAAGAGACCTCCCCTTCACCCCACTCAGAGCCACAGGGACATCTGTGAAATACAATTTATTATACAAAACAAGGTGCATCAAAAATTCAGTGTCAGGATACCAAAGGCTCGGGAGGGGCTGGACCTTCTCCTTTAAAACCTCACCCCAACCCTTGATAAGGCAGTCAGTCTGGGGCTCACAGGCCCTCGGTCTCCAAAGACCCCCGTGCCCTCCACCCCCAATCCTGGCACAGAAGAGTGAGAACCAGTTATAGAAGCATCCAGTGTGGGTCTAGGGAAGTTGGACAGGCGCTTGAACCTCCAAAAACAGGGAGGCTCCTTCTAGGAGAGGCTGGACCTATGCCAGGGCAGAAACGCCCAAACCCCTCTCTACAGCAGCTACAGCAAGAGTGTGGAACCCATCAAAATCTGGGGATGGGAAAAAGCTTCCCAATAAATGGTAACCACAAAATAGATTCTACAAAAATAATAAAAGCCAGGGTTTGCTGCCTTCTGGGCAGCTGGGAGGGTGTGTCCTATACCGGACTGCTACGTCTTGTATAGGGGCAAGAAGTAGCTAAGGGTCAGCACCAAAGGTCTGACCAGGGTCTCCCTGCCTCCCCTCCACCTATCCCAGGAGCCTGGACTGAGCACTTTTCACTCGCTCCTCCAAGCCAGTATAGAGCAGAACTTACAAAGCCCATGGAGCAAGCTGACAGGGAGAATCCCTTGGAATGTGGGAGCTGCTCCAAGGCCCCGCCCACAGGACCCTGCTGGCAGGAATCTGGTCTCTACCTGAGAGTGGCCTCAGGAAGTGGCTCCAGGCAGAGTCAGGGCAGCGGTCGGCAGACCTGGGATCTGTGGTTGAACCCGGAGGGAGGCAGTGTTTGTAGAGGTGGCCATACCAGCCTCACACAGCCTGCAGCTCCCCCTGCAGGCGACTCAGCTCCTCTAGCTCCTGCATGTGGCGGTCTGTCTTGTGTGCCACCAGGGAGCGGTAGAAATGCAGAGCAAAAGCCACAAACACAAGCCCTACGGGTACCATGATTGCTGTGGAGGCCATGGCTGCTTGCCAGCCTGGTCCATGGGCCCCGCCGCCACAGACCTGCCGGGGTGGGCAGGCCTCAGACGTCTCAGCCTGTGGCGGGGTCACAGGAGCAGAGGATGGCTTGGAAGCGGGACTAAGGGAGGTGGCCACGGGTGGCAGAGTCCCAGGCACGTGGGAGGGTGGTACCACGGGGGCAGGCGTGCCCACGGGGGCCCCAATGGGCACGAACTTGACCCAGCCCACCAGGACAACTTCAGCAAGGAAGAGGAAGGTGCCCAGGGCAGTGGAGAAGCCCCAGGCCAGCTCCACATAGCGGTGGAGTCGCTGGTGTGGAGACTGGTGGACAGAGTTGAGGTTGTGGATGTTGCTGACAGCTTCAATGTGGGGCAGCAGACACGTGGAGACCATGAGGGCAAAGAGGTGAACCGCCACCAGCACAGTGGTGCAGGCACTGAAGGCCACCAGCAGGCCTGGCGGGTATTGGTAGTTGTTCTCCAGCTGTACCTCCACCATGGCCACCTGTGGGGACAAGAGACCACGGACTCAGCGCTCGTAACCTTCTCCACATAGTGGGATCTGCCTGCTGGCGCATATCCCTTACGTGGCCTTAGGCCCTAGAATGGTGGCTGGCGGGAGGAAACAAGGCTCCCAGCCTTTGTTGAGTGCCTGAAGGGGCAGCCTTGGCAAGGCTCTGGCCTGTTCTGGGTCTGGGTTCTCCCACCGAGCTATCAAGAGGGCTGGGTGACATGTTTCTGACGATCTTACCTCGTTACCACACACGGGTTAAAAAGCACAGGTTCTGGAGCTAGGCTGCCTGGGTCCCTTCTCAGGTCCACAAGCGGTGTTGTGTTGAGCAAGTGACTTAGTTCTCTCTCTGTGCATCAGTTTCCTCCTCTGGAAAATGGGGATTAATACCAGTACCTACCTGCCTTACAGGGTCGTTGTGAAAACTGACTGATGGTATATACATCAAGTTATCAGAATAGTGCAAGGCACGAGTCAGCACTAGGTGTTTCGGTGATTATTGGAGCCAGTGCCGAAGTGCAAGGCCAGAGTTTGCAAACTGGCACGCTATGAATTCAAGCCAGCTTGCAGACATGTTTTTCTTGGCTCATCCAGTGTGTTTCTTAAAGAATTAAGTTGCCAACTTTTAAAACTCAAGAGATTTCATATAAATATTCCTATTTCCAGATCCTCCAGAAAATCTGACAGACCTGGTTACACCAGGCCCATATTCCGGCGTGGACACTAGCAGCTAGAGTTGAGTCACAGCTGCTGCCTTGGGACAGGTCACATATATCCTCAGGCCCCACACAGCCAACTTGGTATCCATATTACAGGCCTGGCCCTTGCAAACATTTGATGATCCTGTTCTAAACTTGTATAAATTTGGACTCTAGAACCAGACTGCTTAAGTTCCAATACTGCCACTTACTTGCTGTGGGACCCTGGGCAGGTGTCTTAACATCTCTGATCCTGCTTTCTCACCTGTAAAATGGCCATAGTAACGGTACCTACTTCATTCGATAATAGAAAGATGATAAACACAGAAGCACTACCAGCCTGATACTTAGTGACAGTTTAGTACTATTTTTGTATGTTATTCTAACCCAGGCCACCGGGATTCCAGAATCTGGATATTACCCCAGCCTCGTTCTTGTGGGATCCATTAGATTGCTCCGGGCTGAGGGAAGGAGGAAGGTGCAGAGTCTGGAGAGTGGTAGTAGGAAGACAAGTCTGAGTATTTTGGGAAATTGGGCCATGACGGGTGTTAGCAGGTGTCTTCCACAAACGGATCTGGGCCAGGCCGTCCTGGTGTCTCCTATAGCCTGACCCAGCCACACTCTCCCCTGGCAGGACTGGAGCCGATCCTGCCCCCAGAACGTTCCCATCTGGCCTCTCGATCCTGCAGAGAAGATCCTGACCCTTAAGCTGTGACCCCAGCAACACCCAAGTCCAGCAGCAGGCCAGGCTGTCACCACGGGAACAGATGGACCACAAGGTTTTGGAGGTGAAGGTCCACGGGACTGCTTCCCTCCCTCTGCGGTCTGTACTCCCTGTCCCTAGATGACCACATCAGGAAGCGTGGACTGGCCTGTGGACCCCGGGCCCCCACACAGAAAACCATGGACCTAGGATAACCGTGAGAGGTAGAGACTTTCCTTTTCATCATTTCAGGTACAGAGGCCGGGACCCAGAGAGGGGCAGGGACGAACCAAACCACCTAGTGCTATGACCCTTCTATTCTCATCTCCAATTGATCCCAGCAGCCTAGTCCTATGAGGACCTCCCCCCACCCCACCAGCCGCTGCCTCTGTCCTGTCATGGTGGTGGGGAAACCCTGGACGAACAGTCCAGTGACCCTGGGTCCTAGTTTATTCTATATCCTTCACCTACTGAGTGCTCTTGGCAGACCCACTGTCCCGTCCTGGGCCTTGGCCTCCATGCCTGTCCAATTAACAGGTAGTTGGCGCCATCTTTGATGTGTGTCTTGCTCTAACATGCTGGGATGTAGGATTTGATGACAACAATCGGCTCATCCTGTGGCAGGTACTTGGCAGGCTACAGAGGGCACACCCTCCAGCATCTCACCTTTTCCCACTGACCTGCGGAGTGCTGGCCTGTCCAGGGTGACACCGCTGGCCACAAGCAGGAAAGAGCCAGGACTTGCGTCTGTTGACTCCTCACCCGGAGGCCAACCTCAGTACCACCTTCTAGGAGGCCTCCACTGGGACCGTTAGCTGATAGCATCGTCCCACACCCCCAGTGTTATCAGCTTCCTCATCAGCTTCTTTACCCAGAGGCTCCCTCACAGCCATTCTCTCTTCGCAAAGCTTCCCTAGGCTACACTGAGCACCCTTTGCACCTGCTGGGGCCAGCCCTCCTCGGGATGCGCCCACCTTGTTGGGTGGCCACTCCAAGTTTATTCTTTGACTCCACCCCCTTCCTGCCCGGTTTCTACAGCCTCCACCCAGCTCTGATTTGCCTCTGAACTCTCTTGGGGATCCGGTCATCACTCCTGCCTGGACTACGCTTTCGGACTCTGTGACCCATCCTTGCGCATGTATACGCCTCAGTGCTACCTTTGGTACTTGTTTATCGTCCCTGTGGCCCAGCTCATGCCACGGGTGTTCACACACACCCCCACCCATTAGAAAGGGACTTGTGCCGCCCATTGGGACCCCGTTTGCTCTCCTCTTTCCCCGTCGCCCTCCTCCAGTGGGTACCCGTTCACTGTGCCCACGACCCCCGCGCTGTGCGTGCCTTCCCTCCCCTCACCATGGCGAAGCCCGAGAGCAGGGCAGACGTGCGGCTGGAGGCTTTGAGCTTGGCCCGGCTGAGGTAAAGGCGGCGCCAGCTGAGCGCCCGCAGGGAGTGCTGACTGGCCCCCATGAGGTCCAAGTAGCCGCGGTGCACGAACTCTCCGTACGTGGCCGAGCCCGCGGGGCTCTCGGCCTCCGGGTTCAGCGGGGCCTGTTCGCCCGTGTCCCCCTCGCCGCCCTTCATGCTGGGGGCCGCGGCGCCAGACTGCAGAGCGGTCACGGCGGGGCCAGGTCGCCTCGGAGTCTGCAGGAGGGCCGGCCCGGGCCGGGGGGCGGCCCCATCCCCCGGTGGGGCGAGCAGAGATGCGCAGGCGGGCTCCCAGAGAAAGGAGGCCCGGGGCGGAGGAGCGGCTGGCGTCTACTGGGAGCCCGAGGGACCGCAACAGGACAGCACAGGCCGAAACAGGAACTGGGGCGGAGGCGGAGCCGGTGGCCACATGATGGGGTGGAGCCGGGGGGTCTGTCCGCAGAGCTCCCGAGGGACCCCGCGACCCTAGACTTAGCATGTCATCCAGACGCCAGAGCCCCGCTGCCGTGAACGGCCGGCCCCAGCCCGTGACCCGGAGTTCCCGGGCCCCGCACCTTTCCAGCACACTTGGCCACCTAACCCCTACCTAAGTTGTGAACTCGGGGAAGGCGAGCCTGTTCGACTGTGGGGATCCCGGGGGACCCTGCATGCTCGGCTCCAGGAAGCCGTCAGGCCCAGACTCCCAGATCCATCCAAACAGCCCCTCCTCCGAGAGCCCCAAAGGGTGACCACTGCGGTCATCCCCTCCCTACCCCAACGCCCCCGACGCCGTAAACAGACACACAAACTCGGCAGCCCCAGCTGGAAGATTTTGAGTTTTATAGCAAACCGTATTGTACAGATCCGGGGCCCAGCCCGGCTGGGTCCCCCATTCGTCCCCCGCCGGGCTGCCTCCTCTCCCTCCCCCAAGCGGCCTCATCCTCAAGCCTTACGCGATCCCCAGGACCCCCTCCCCTCGGCCTTTGGTCCGCCCAGTCCCTCCCCCCACCCGCGCACCTCCCTGTTACCTGAGGTATGTGGATTCCCCCCTCCCCTACATGGTACAACCCAGCTCCCACCCTGGCCGGGGCTGAGGGGCGGGCCCTGGCTTCCCAAACCCCGCCCCGCCCCGGAGGCAGGGGCAGGGACGGGCCAGGAGAGTTACTAAGTTCCCATGGCAACCAAGAGGGGCCATTTCCAGCCTTAGTACTGGCTTTGGGACGTGTCCATTGGCTGCTATTTCCATGGCAACCAGGAGTGGCAGTTCCCTGGGAAAATGGGATACAAATTTCCACGACGATGAGTGGGAAGAGCCAAGCTGGAGGAGTCCCCCATTCTCATCGTTGGGCCGGCATCCCACCCCTCCCCACCCACCCCACCCCATCTCAGGTCCGGAGGGGTGGAGCTGCTCAATACAGTAAAGCAAGAGAGCCTGCGAGTGGGGCGCAGTCCAAACGGGGCGGGGCGCGCACCGGCCCGTCTCCGTCCAAACTGGTCCTGGCCCCGCACACTCCGGCTCCCCCAGGTCCGAGGTTCCCCAGGTTCAAGTAACACTTCAGTACAGATGAATGTTCAAGTATTGAGCGGGGAGGCAGGTAGGGGGCTGGGGTACCCCTCACCGCTCCCCTGGGGCACGCTGAACCAGCGGGTGGGCCAGCGGGCCCCCACTCCTACCAATAGCTGCCATTGTCAGTGACGTTCAAGGAGTCAGGGTGGGGGAAGGGACTGAAATCTGGGGAGGGATTAAGGAGAGGGGTGACCCCCCCAGGGGGTACTACTGCCCCCAGAGCTGGTCGTGCCCCCCACCCCTCTCAGCCCTGCCTGGTTTTCCCTGGTTCCCCAAGTACCCCCACTTCTGACACCTGGATTCCCCAGTTGCTGCTCTGGTTTCCCTTTTTGGCCCCCCACCCCACCCCCCAACTCCAAGAATCTGGGCTGTTCCCTGCCTCCTCGGTGGTCGGCTTTCTGCTGCCCTCCCCCAGCCCCTGGCTGCCAGTATCTGGTGTGCACCCATCCTCCCCCGTTCTCCCTCCCTCCAACTTGCACCTTAGCCCCCTCCCACCATCCCTTTGGCTCAGCACCCCCAGTACCTCTGACCCACTCCCCCCAGGGGATGGACAATGAAGCAGGTGGACGGGGGAGGGGATAGGAAGGACAGACCCCCAGAAATATCAGTGCAGGGGGCAGAGAGTGGGGAGGCTGGCTCGAGTCCCTGGGCAGGACTCCCAAGTCAGAAAACTCAGGACTCCCGAGTCATGAGGTGGGTAAGCTGGCCTTCTGGCGGGGTGAAACGAAGGCCCGAGGTTCAGGCTCCGGACGAGTCCTGGGGAAGGGTGGGGGGCACCCAACTAGCTGTCCTTGAGAAGCAGCTTCTCCTCTGGGCAGCGGAAGGGGCCGGGGGGCCCGGCGGCTGCCAGCCGGGCACAAGCTTCAGGTGAGAGTTGGCGGCAGGAGCGCAGATCTAGACGGCGGAGGCGCGGGCAGCGGCGGAACAGCGGAAGGCAGTGGTCAGTGAGGCGGTGGCAACCTGGGGATGGGGCAATGGTAGCCGACACCGGGAAAGTTAGGGGGTAGGCACTGGTCATGGGGACCGACAGGCTAGCAGGATGCACAGACAGGGGACCATGCTTACCAGCAAGATTGAGGTGCACCAGGGTCTCTCGGAGCGGGGAGGTGGGGGCCGTGAGGAGGTGGACGCTGGGGTCCCCGACGTGGGCGCAGTGGCTGAGGTCCAGGGCGCTCAGCTGGGGCGCATGGCGCAGCAGGAGCCGCAGGGAGGCATCTGTCAGCTCCAGGCCTGCCAGGCGCAGCTCTGCTACCCCCTGCAGCCGCCCACGGCTCTCCGTTTGCCCTGGGCAGGCAGGTCAGAAGTCAGTACTGCCCGCTGCTTCCATCCCTGAGCCTGGGCATGCAGACCAGCTACGTCCCCACACTCATGCCTCACCGCCTCTAAACCTGCTCCCTCTATACACGGAGCCTTGGCTGGCCCTCTGCCTGGCTTGCTCTTCCCCCAAACACCCCCACAACCTGACTTTATCTCATCTGTCCACGGCTCATGTCGCCTCCTCGGCTCATGTCGCCTCCTCGTTGAGGCTTGCCGTGATTATTCCATGTGCAGTTCTAACACTCCATCCACTCCTACCCTTCCCACCAGCTGACATGTGTATCTTTTTCTCTCCTCCCAGTGGAACGTCAGTTCCACGAAGGCGAGAACTTTCCTGTCTCGCTCTTGCTCTGTCCCCAGCAACTGGGATACAGGTGCTCAGGATACAGTCACTCATCCAACAAATGACACCCACCGCCCTCTCCTGCCATGACTAGTGACGCCACCAACGGGATCCCTTTCTCTCCACTCACCGTCCACCACTCTTCCCTGAACCCTTGCCCTGGCCTTCTCACTCACTCAAGTCTCTCCTTTCCACCCTGGAATCCAAAGAGCCATTCTTAGCCCACGTGGGACTTCTCTGCTAAAGCCTCTGAGGGCACCTCACAGAAGTCCAATCTCCTTGGTGGAGCACCCAGTTCCTAGAAGATCTCATCCTTTTCTCAGCTCTCAACTCATCTCCCTCGCCCCCAACAGCTGGGCGGCCCTGAGAGACTCTGCCTGTGGCCACCTGTGCTGTCCTCTGCCTGGCCCGTGTCCCCGGCTGTCAGGTCTGCGATCCAGGCCTCCTCTTCCCCCGTCTCCAGAGTAGAGGAACGCACACAACTCATCTCTGCATCCAAAGCGTATCGTCTGCTTCCCCTTATTCTATCTACCATGTTCCTGCAGTAGTTTTTGTTTTGTTTTTAAACTAAATGCCTATGGTATTGAGCACTCACTGTGGGCCAGACACAGGCTCGGTGGCTGCCTGCCCCCAGGCCAGGGGCTCACAAACCACATTAGTGGCAGGCTAGTGACAATGGACTACTGGCCCTGCCCCCCAGAGTTTAGGTCTAAGGTGGGGGGGCCTCAGAGTCTGTTTTTCTAACAAGTTCTCCGGGAATGGTGCTGCTGGTCCAGTGACCACGTTTAATCAACCATGCTCCATCTTCCACAGCCCTGGGAGACAAGTTCTCTGATTATCATGTCTGTCCACAGATGAGAACACTGAGGATCAAATCATTAAGCCATCTGCCCAAGGTCACATAACTATGAAGTGACAGAGCCAGGACAGCAGGCCTGGTAATGAAGTCCAAACCCTTACCACAAGGCCATGTGTCTCCCAGACACCAGCCTAGCCCCTGGATAAACAAGCTCAGATGCCACCAACTCATGAACCTCGCCACACAAGTGTCTGAGGGAGTCTGCAGAGGACGAACGATTTTCTTAGTGACTAAGGCTACAAAAAGGACATTTTTATAGGGAAATGCAGACATTGAACTTTGTGAGTTCCGGCATCACCTGGGCACCCCTTTCACCTGACAATGACCGCCGGGCCGGGTTGGTAGGGGCCACTCCCGAATGCCCTCCAGCAAACCCAGCACTCGTTCGTTACCTGCCAGGCCGCCCACCCCTGTGGGTACCTGACCGGCACGCTCTGAATTCCACCCCCTGCTTATTTTCCTTTGAGAAGCCAAGGGCCTGGGAATACGTCTACAGATACCCTCAACCTTGGGCCACAGCTAAAAGCCATTAGAGGGGAGTAGGGGAAAGAGGTCCTTTCTGGCTTGGGTGGGGAAGAGGAGGCATCAGCGAGGAGTTCACTGACATGGCAGCATTTAAGCTGGGCTTTCAAGGACATAAGAGAGGTGGCATAAGAGTGTGCCCGGCAGAGAGCAGGAGGGGCAGGAGCAAGGAAGCAGCCCTTGGCTTTGCTCCGGGAAGGCTGCACAAATCAGGGAGCTGAGACCGGAAGGGCAGGCCAAATCCCCGCACACACATCAGGCCTCAAGCGCCCAGAAGGTTCCTGTTTGCGAGCTCCTGCTAACGGGCTTAGACTGAAAGGGACTCAGGCAGGAGATGCGTCCGTCTGCCAGTCTCACGGGACGCACCGTTCCCAACACCCGCCCTTACCTGCCCCATCTTCCTGGCTCAGGAAAAGGGGGGCATCGGCTGAGAGGGGTGCTCTGGCCCGGCTTTGCCTGGTGACTTGCACCAGTCACTCAACCCCTCAGGGCCTCATCCAGAAAACGCAAAGAATCCTCACTGCTTCTCTAGTCCTTTTCCAAGGTTGCTGTGACCGGGGTAGGTGGGAAGAAGGGAGCCATGAAAGAGAGCTGTGAAAGCAAGGTGCTTGTCCTCGCAGAGATTAAAAACCCAGCGAGAGGAAACAGATTTTAACCAAACCACTTCACAGCTGTACCGTGACATTCCAGAGGGGACCGCTCTCAAAGCTGCAGAGGGGCTCTGATCCGCAATGCGGGAGGGGATCCTGGAGGGCTTCTAGGAGGAAGTGGCATTTAGGATGCCACTGAGGATGATTAGGTGCTAATTAGACGGCGGAGGATAGAGCATTCGAGGCAAAGAGGAGCGGGCAGAGGCCCTGGGGTTGGAGGGGACCGGCCAGGAGGTTGAGGTGGCCCAAACGCAGTGACGGCAGAGGTCAGTGGGGACCCGACCAGACCAGGTCTTAGCAACGATGGCACAACACTGGTCTTTGTCCACTGAACACCACAGAGCAATGAGAGTTCAGCGCGCTCAGAGACGGGGCAGGGCAAGGAGTGAGGTGGTTAGATTTGTCCTTCTGGAAGGTTCCCCTGGCTTCCGTGTGTAGAACACACTGGTGGGGGCCACAGAGGATGCCACTGTGAGCAGCCCCCCTCCTGGCTGGCCGCGGCGCCCCCAGACCTCAGTGCCCCCACCCCACATGGCCGCGTGACCCCAGCGACTGGGCCTCTGCTTCTGCACCTGACGAGCCTCGGCTCCCAGCACCTCCCTCGGCCAATACAGGCCTCCGGCCCCACGAAACCTCTTACTTTGCGTCACACACCCTAGAACATCCCTGTGCTTTCAGGACCAAGTTCAAATAGGTCCTTTTAAGGAGGGCTTCTCTCACTGCCCCGACTGTCAACCATCTTTACCACATGCTGCCACGACTTCCTATTTCTGAGTCTCTCTCCTGAGTGACGGGGGCGCCCCCAGGCGGGTTCCGTTCAGGTCCCGAATACGCGCTCAACAAGAAAAGCCAATGTTCCCTGGCAGGGTCCCCGGGCCTGACCCCGGGGAAGAGCTGCCCAGTCTGACCGGGCGATGGCACCGCATCTCCACACAACCTGCCAAATCAACTGGCTCCGTCGTTCTGCTCTCTGCCCTCAGGAAAACCCTCATCCTCTTATTGTAACCAATCTAGGGGCCAAATTTATCGTTCAGTCACATTTTTACTGGGTCTACACGGGAACTTGAAAAGATTCTGAATTAATTTCCATCACTTAAAAACCAAGAGATTTCACAGAAAGCTCCCCCTTTCTGGCTCCTCGTGACAAACGGAACTGACTGGCCCCAGGGGCCCGGGCTCTTCCTGCATCGGCACTGCTCCCCTGGGGGACGCTCTTCAGCAGAGCCCAGGACACCCGCGACGTCACTCACATCCCCGGCTTCCCCCAGAATCCTGCGTCATTCTCCTGTCCTGTACTGAGCTTCACCCCATAATTCCCTCCCCCTGGAGGGAGGGGCTGCGTCCTTATGGGGTTCCCTCTGCTCCCATCACAGGGGGGCGGGGGCGGGGAGGGGGGTGTGAATGAATGAACAAGGGCCAAGTAGGGCCTTCCTAGGCAAACTCAAGTGTTCTCACTGTTCTTTCTTCAAATCTCTGAACACCCAGCACGAGTCGGAAGGGTCTCAGAGCACCCCCTCGCTCTGCGGAGGAGTCGAGAGGCCGCACCTGGTCTGGTGTCTGGTGGCGGCAGCAGCAGCTCACGGAGCTGGGAGTCTTTGACGTCCTCGACCCAGCGCAGGTCCAGGAGCCGCAGGGCAGGCAGTGGGGCTGAGCCCAGGGCAGAGACGGAGAGCCAGGAGCAGCCGGACAGCACCAGCTCCTGCAAGCCTGGGGGTCAGAGAGCGGGTGCTGGAGGGCTCTGCCCCGCGCCGACCCCTCCTCTCTAGCCTGCCCCACCTTCCCGCCGTACCTTGCAGTCGGTTCAGAAGCCACATGAGCTGCTTCTTGGAGACACCTGTCCAGCTGAGGTCCAGGGCTCGGGGCTGGCGACGAACCACACCGCTAAGCATGGGCGGGGTCAGTGACTTCCGCCGGCTCAGGTCCATTCGGGGCCACAGACGCTTGTCATAGCACCTGTCGACCACAAGGGGGAGACAGCCCTCAGCCCTCAGGGAGCCCACAAACCTCCCACACTCAATGGTTCCCCGTTTTCTCCAGGTCCATACAGACAGCGAGGGAGGTAGGGTGGGGGTGCTGCAGGAAGGTCTAGACCCCAGGCCAAGAGCAATGAGCTTGGGGCTCAAGCACGTCACTAACTAGACGCAACACCCTGGGGAAGTCCCTTCCTTTCCCTGAGCCTCAGAAGCCGCATTTAGAAAGCGGAGATAGGGATCCACACGTGGTCTGCCCCGCATGGGGACTGTGAGGTCACACGAGGTCGTTCTGGTTTGCGGGCCATTCAGCTTATACACCATTCTGCCAATGGCACACCCACTGCACTGATGTAACACCCCAGGGGTCTGCCTGCACCCCCAGCCCCTTGGACTGCTCCTGCTGGCTCCGGGGCATGTCCCACCTGACCTCTGCCCTCGACCCCCACGTGGCCCGTCCTGATGGCCATGGCCCCCAGGGCTGGCCTTTCGGCCCCACTTGCTCTCTTTGTGTCTCCAACTGGAATGTAGGCTCCCCAAGGGCAGCACTGGCTTCCCCGTGTCCCCAGGGCCAGCACTGTGCCAGGCGCACAGTGGGTTATCTGCTGCACATCTGCTGAATGAACCCATGGTGCTGAGCTTTCACGGAGCAACCCCACCACACAGCTCCTTTACAGCTTTCCGTTACTCGGTCGATGTGTACGGAGGACCTGGCAGGTCCCAGGTCCTGAAGCTACAAAGACGAATCAGGCCCCAACAAAAGTAGACTGAGGTTTCCCAACCCCAGCAGTTCCCAGAGCCTTGACCAGTCTGACACGCAGAGAACTGCAAGGGCTTCCCAAACTTATTCTACCAGGGAACTCTTCCCCACCTCTTCCAAGGTTATCTATGAACACTCTGGGGTTCACGGAAGGTCCCTGAGACTCCGTTTGAAAACTCTTTTAACATAGCAGTCTCAAAGGCATCCCAATTTCTACTGTGCAGGGTGAACTATGTCAGAAGCAACAGGGGTGGGGAGTGGCGAGGAAGCTGTATCTTACCTCCCTCCCACACCCCAATTCTGACGGGCTCTTTCTTCCAGAAGTTCTGGGCTGGAGCAGTGAACCCCAACTCCAGTCACTGGCTACCCACTTATCTGCAGACCGCGAACTTATCTTTAAATCGATCCCCTCTGCACACTTAAAACCAGTACTGTTTCACATAAATATGTTAACCTTAGAAATAAACATAATAAAAAACACACCAGGATTATGAAATTCTAGCCGGGTGGTGCTGTGTCTTCACGCTACCACCTGAAGACTGTTTTTGTTAAACAGGGAGATAAGTATTAGGATGGTGTTAAAGATATAATAGCGCATAATGGAGAGACTTTCTTTGCAAAATTAATAAAAGGATCAAGCCAGGTTTTTGTGTCACTTAAAACTGCCAGGCATACACCAGAGCCCCTGGGTGACATTTCAGGGAATGCTGGAGGCAGACAGGAAGGTTTCAAACTGCACAACCCGACCCCCATGCCCCACCCACACCTCCTATCATTCCCCCTCTCCTGGCATCCGAGCTTCTCCCTCTCCCAATCCCATCCCCTTGGCCAATAAACATTTGCAAATCTCTCCAATTCTAAAAAGGAAAACAAACAAACAAACAAACAAACAAACAAATCCACCCTCAACGCAGCTTCTTCCCCTGGGTCCTGCCCCCTTTCTGCTCAGTAAATTCTGCTCCGTCCCAAACCTCTCTCTGCCCGCTCTGTCCCAGTCTTGAGTCCCACCACCATGAAGCCCCTCCCGGACCTTCCATGGCTGGAAGGGAACCCTTCCCCTCGGGGGCTCACACAGGCCCTTACACAGCTGTGTTTCTGTACCATGTCCCACAAGAGCCAAGCCAACCACCTGCCTGCCTATAGACACACAATGCTTTCTGGTGCCAACACATCTGGGTACAAATTGTGCTTCAGCTGGAAATGCCAACCAGCCCAGATCCTTCCAGGCTCAGTTCCAGTGCCTCCTCTTCCAGGAAGTCTCCCCAGACTTTTCCTGGCCAGAGCTAATTGGTCCCTTTGCCCTTGTGTGACCAGGACACTGGGTTGAAACCTCAGACTGGCAGCCAACAGTCCCTGAGGGCCCTACTGAGACTGTGTGTCCAGCCTCCACTGAGCACAAAGCAGTCAGAACAACGGGGAAACAGACAGGGCCCAGCAACCGAGGCAACAAGGGACATGGTGGAAGTCAGTGAGAGGACTGGGTAGAAGAGCCTCCCAGAGACAACACCTGATGAGACTTGAAGGCAGGCAGTAGTTATTCAGGGGAGGAGAGGGGAGTAAGAGGGCGTAGCTCTCCAGACGGGGGAGAACTAGTGTGCAGGTCCCAGACCCATGAGACAGCTTTGAGAACCTCAGGCAGAAGGACCACAGGGCGATGCATCATCTCGTAATAATGAGGATGACGGCGGTAACTACAGCTCTAGTGACTCGTGTTCACCGCGAGTTCATCGTGTGCCAGGTACTGTTCTACGCATTAACCATGTCGCCTCCCAACGGTCCTAGGAGGGAAACACTATTACCATTTCCTCTCAGAGGTGGAGGAGGCTCAGAGAGGTTAAGACACTTGTTCAAGGTCCCACGAGATGGTAGCAGACGGCTTGAACCAAGCGGGTCTGGAGCTCTGAGTGGGACAGAGACAGGAGTGAGGCCGCAGAGGAGGCCTGGGGAGGGTGCCATGGTGAGGAAGGCTGGATGCCAGGCCGGTCGTCACGCCCGAGTCCAGGGGTGAAGCGTGAGCCCTGCGGGCACCTAAATCCCAGCTCTCCAGCTCTGTGCTTTTGGGGACCTTAGGCAAGTCACTTTCCTTCTCTGGGTCTCCACTCTCCAAACCACGAAAGGGAGGAAATGCAGCACGTAGTCCAAAGGTTTGCTGCAAAGAGGAAGACAGCTCCTACAGAGGAAGCGCTGAGGGCAGGCACGTCCCAGTGTCCAGCAGGACACTGGTGAGGGAGCCATGGATGGGTTCTAGCTGGCAATGACACCAAGGCAGGAAGCATGAAGAACGTTTCAGAGGCCAGGGCACGCCATCATCCAGGCAGTCAGGGATCCACGTCCAACTTCCCGAACCCACTTACTTCGTCCTCGACTCCAGCCTGCCCCTGACCGAGCTAACCCCCTGCTAAGCTGGCCTCCAAAATCCTACATCCTGGTCCTAAACCTCCCTCTGGCAGAGGCCCTCTGGGGTCACACAGGTGGACCAGCCCAAACCACACCACCAGTGAGGAGCTCATAGCCACCTGGGCCCTGGCCAGAGCCAGTGTTTCCCTCTAGCTCCCTGGGCTCCCTGAGGCCACCTCTGTCCCCCAATCTGTCCACGCCCAAGCCTTTACTCCCACCCCCAACTGGCCTTGACTCTGTGTTCCAGCCCCTTCTTTGCCTCCCCCCCGCCGCCCATGGCCTCCAAAGTCCCAACCCTCTTCCCTGCGACCCCACAACTCCCCCACTTTTCTCCCACCCACCCTCTTGTCCCTCCCTCTGCATAGATCACTTCACCTCCCAGTTCCAAGACAAGATAAAAGCCACCAGACAGGAAAGCCTGCAACTTCCTGCTCTCCCACCTACAAATGTCTCTCCAGCACCACCCTCACTACCTCTTTCTACACTCCATTCTGATTTCCTCACTGCCATTCATTCATTTATTCATTCAACCACTCACCCGTTCATTCAACAAGTATTTTTTCAGTACCTACTGTAGGCTACGTGCCACCTTAGAAACTAGGGACACAGCGGTGAGAAAACAGATCCAGCCCCTGCCCTGAAGCTGCTATCCTGGACCCCACGTGACCTGGCTTTGGTCCCTCCACCCTCACAGAGCACAGCCAAGGACACCAAGGCCTCCTTGTAGCAAAATCCAACCACCACTTCTGGTCCTTGATCTCTCCGAACCTTTGCCAACACCCGACACTTTTATCACTCACTCCTTCCTCAGTCTCTCCCCCTTTGGACATACATCCACCCTCGATCTCCTCCAAGTCTGGCTGCTCGTTCTCTACCTCGTAAAGATGGACATCGTATCTTCTGCCCTCTTCCCTGAAGCTGACACCTATAGATTGAAAACTCATAAACTTGGATCTTTCCCTCGGTAGACATCTTCGCTTTCTAGTTCCGAGAAGACAGACGCCACCATACAGGACAGCCTGTACGTTGCTGCTCTGCCACCTCTTTATTCACTGCTGTGTCCCAAGTTCCTCGATGTGGATCTTCCTCGTGACCATCAGAGCCGTCCACCCAGCTGTTTTCCTGCCAGCTCCCGACTGGCCCACAGGCCTTCGGCCAAACCTGTCGAATCTGAGCACTTCACTCCCCTCGGGAACCCACGTCTCTTCCTCCGGCACTCCCAGACGAGGGGAATGGCACTGCTGCCCATACAGACTTGTGGGCCAGAGGCTCAGCTGAGTCACCCTGCTGCCCTGTAGCCATTAGTCACCAAATGCAAGCTACTCTGCTTCTTAACCGGAGTCTGTCCTTTCCACTCCCACTGGCCCTGCCTCCTTCTGCCCCCAGGCCTGACAGCCTCCTGACTGTTGCCACTGGGTCCACCCCAGACCCCTGCTCTGCCCTACCCTCATCTGACCAAAAGCAACCATTTTACTGAGTGTTGTGTACCCTGCAGGTACTACGCTACGTGCTTTGCAAGGAGCATCTCATTCAATCCACACAAGGTCTTAATACGAACCCCAGACTACAGATGAGAAAACCGAGGCCTGGACAGGCAGCTGTGCCCCCATCACCACATATCCAGGAAGTGCCCGCGTCACAGCTGATGGCACTCATGATGACCAGACTCCAGGGCCCACGCTGGGAAGCCCCGGCCAGTCCGGCCTCTCTCCACTTTTGGTCACAAGTCTCTCCTTGAGGCAGAAACAGAGTTCTCTCCAGGTGTGGATCCCACGTGCCAAACGTTCCCTCAACGACGGCATAAGGCGGGGGTCGTCACCCCAGCAACTGCTCTGACAATTCGCTTCTATGCTGCAGGTTGACTGCGAGCTTTTGCAGGACACAGGTCCGTGTTCCGAGGATGGAACAGGCTGTGCTTTCTGTAATTACTTCTAACTGAGAGAATAATCAGCATTAGCGTTACGGCACTGAGTCGTTTCTATTTCCCAAGAACTGTCCTGTTTTTCAGGTATGTTTGCTCACAGCACCACTCTCAAGTAACTGCTTTGGTTCTCCTGCTTTAACAGACGAAGAAAATGAGGCACAGAGAAGGTAAGAACCTAGCCCAAGGGTACACAGCTCACCAGAGAAGAATAAGATTGAACCACAGGTAATTCATATCCGGAGCCCACGCTCCCGGCTGAGCTCTACCTGCGGCCTCCACGCAGACCAGCAGACATCACCAGCACCCAGCACCCAGTGGAAAAGGACGCGAGTCTAGTGCTGCCACTACTCTGCATGACTTCAGCTGCCCCTCTGCCCTCACGGGGACAGACATGAGAAACACAGCAGCGACCATTCCCGAAGTGGCCAGCAGGACACGCGGCCCATGTGAGCGCCTGGGGAAGAGCCTGAATTTACCTATTTAATAGAATATTTCTTGAGCACCCACACTGCCCCTCGTCCACAGGTGGGAACATGAAGGTGAAACAGACACAGTATCTGATTGGCACATGAAAATGAACGAACTAACGAAAGACTGTCAACGTGCAGAAGGCCTCCAGGAGCTGAGGGGAGCAGATCTGTGCGAGTTTGACCGGGGGACGAGAGGTGTCAGAGGCAGGATCGAAGAGGGGGAGCAGGCTGGAGAGGACGACCAATATTTATGAACAAACGAGGCTGAAGAAGCAGTGGGAGACGGACGGGGGACGATGGTGGAGGGTGGCTCTGGTGCACGAAGAAGTTACAAGAGGGGCCGAGAAGCCCAAGGACGGCTGCCTCTAGAGGGCAGGGACCACCGCAGCAGAGCTTCCTTCTGTGTAAGGGGGACCCGTGAGACTGTCCTCGGAAGGCGCGAAAAGCAAATCAGGTGACGCACGTACCACACTGCACTACGCTTGGCACACACTAAGTGCTCACAAACGATACTTATGATTAAGAGCAGAGATCCTGGAGCAGGCGGGCCTGGATTCACGTGCCTGGTCCCACTGCTTCCATGTGACCTCGACCTCGGCTTTCCCTGTCAAAGGGATCACCTCACCGAGGGGCTGAGGGATAAATGAGCTCAAATATGGAAAGCGGCCCATGTACAGCAAACACGGAAGAATCTTGCTGTAACATGTACACACGACAGGAGTCCTGGCAATGCCAGAACAGTGACCAGAGAGGGTCAGGCACTGGCCGCAGGTCACACAGCAGGTGAGGAGTGTCAGCAACGGGCCCCAGGCCCATGTGGGCCACTCACCAGCGGCTCCAGGTCCGGCAGACTCGCATGCAGACGCACAGCTCCCGGGGCCCAAGGTGCTGGAAGACGCGAAGCCAGGCAGCTCGGGGCAGGGGGTGGTCGGATCCAGCGGCCAAAGGCAGCGTGTCGGGCTCGGGGCTTCGGGGTGGGGGCCGTACCACATGCCGCTCCAGCTGCGGGGGCCGGGGCGGTGGGGCGGGGCCCAGGGGCCAACTGAGGAGGGGTCCCCCACTGCCAGGGCGCACAGCCCGCCGCCCCCCACGGTTCTCCTTCTCGCCTGAGCTGCCCCGGGCTGGCCGTCGCCCGTTCCGGGCCTCGCCAGGGGCCTCATCCTCACTCAGCGACGTGCCTGATGAGTCGGAGTCTGAGTCCGAGTCTGAGGAGGACGAGGAGGTATCAGGCACGCGCTCCAGCAGCTGGCACATCCGCTTGAAACGCTCTAGCTTCTCCCTCTGTGGTGATGGCGACGGCGCCGCGGGGCCCTCAGCAGAGGCCAGAGGTGGCTTTGGTTTCTGCAGGGAGACAAGAGACTGTTCCAGAGCCTGACACACACTGCCCCACCCCCTGCCCGAGGAGTCACCAGGGATGAACAGCCCAAGGGACAGTCCTGAGCTCCGCCCGGGCTCTGCTTCTGATGTGTGGCACCAGCCGAGCCATGCCCCTCTCTCAACTTCAGTTTCCTTCTCTGTCACACGAAGGTGCTGATTCAAAGATTAAAAGCCTAATGGGTTTCAATAGCTTATGAATTCCCAAAACCACTGAGCTAAAAGGGCGAGCTGGAGTACTGGCTTGCCTACCAACTCTGTGTGTGACCTTGGGAAGACCCCTGCCTCGTCATCTACAACGTGGGATGCTGGACTAGAGGATTCCAAAGTGTCTCACATTCAGCAGCATGAGAATAACAAAGCTCGCCTGGCCCCAGGCACAGCATCCCACACCCTGACGCCCCCATCCTCACGGTGCTCGAACAAAAGGGCAACCTGGTCACCCTTTTTAGACAAGGAAACTGAGGCTCAGAGAGATGAAGCGCCCACGGTTACAAACTGACAAATGGCAGACACGGGGTTTGAATGCAATCAGCTAGACCCTGCATTTAGCATGTCCCTGCAAAGTGACATCTGAGTTCTAGCTTTGCCATGGGACTTTAAGCAAGTCTTTTCACCTCTCATTTCCCTCGAATCCAGGTAAGTTTTATAGCTTACAAAGCTCACCTACTTTCATTAAACAGTTCTGTGGGACAGGCGGATAAGGAAGCAAAGCTATACCATCTCTATTTCAAAGACGAAAAAAACTGAGGCTCAGAGCAGCTGACAAGTTGCCAAGACCACATAGGGAGTCAGCGAGCAAAGATTTAAACTCAGTTCTTTCCCCTTTAAGGTTTGGAAGGACGAGACAAAAGGGTCAGGTAATACCCCAAGGGTTCCTGGAAAGTTAGGGGGTCCTTGGCATGGCCCCAAAGCACTCTCCCCTCCATTCTTCCCAGGGGTCCAGATGCCCACGGTGGCCACCTGGAGCAAGGGCAGGACAGGTGAGCAGGAAGGGAGAGATCTCTGTCTCCAGGGTGGAGGGTGGGGCAAGGACAGGTCGGAGGGGGAGGGAGGAGGTCCCCAGCACACCTCCCAGTTCTCGGGAGGGAGCCCAGGGTGGCAGGACGAGAAAGCCTGGCTTGGATTCAGAACCCTGGGGGGCAGAAGGCCTGGGCCGCCTGGGTCCGATCCTCGGAGGAGGCAGGCGTCTCCACCCACCTTCTTCAGGTGCCTCTCACGGCCTCCTTTCACCTACCAGGGCAAGAGGCAGATATGGGGAAAGGGAGAGATCCCCTTAGCCACTCACTGTCCATAAAACTATGAATAAGATGTGTGCCCTCCTTAGACTACAATTCCCAGAAGCCCCCATCTCAAGGAGAACTCTGAGCATGCTCGTCTTCTAACCAGTGTCCTGGCTCACCGAGCATGCTCTCATCTCCTCTTTCTTCCCCCTCGGGCCCTTCCAGCCCCTCCCCTTTGTGCTGTGCCAGCTCTGAGCATGCTCTTCCCTGCTCCCTGAAGTACCCGGGCTCCCAAAGCTTCCCCGTCCAGTGCCAAGTGCCCCTCACCTGTACCTCTCCCCCACCCCCCATACCTCCTGAACTACCTCTCCCAGCACCCCCTGGGGGCACCCACGAGCACAGCCTCAGGCCCACCCTCCCCGAAAGGGAACAGGACAGGACGCCTGCTCTCAGAGTCCCTTGAGCTAGACCTCATGAGCATGCTCCTTGGCTCACCTTTTTCCTTGGGGTGGGGGGCTCATTCCCTGCCTCCCTCTCCTTTCTTTTGGGGGGCCCAGGCACGTCCTCTGGGGGGGGGCCAGCAGGCAGGGGGCCCTTGCGCCTGGGCGGGGGTGGGGGAAGTGGCGGCTCCTCCGTCAGCTTCCACCCGCTCCCCAGGCTGGCGCCCTCCTCTCCGTTGTCGGCCCTGCGGCGGCCTGGTCCCTCACCTGAATCCTGAGGACATAAAAGCTGGTGTGAGATTCCGCACGGCCCCCAGCCCGTTGCCCACCCCCAGCCCAGCGCCCAGCCCAGCCCCTGCCCCAACCTTGCTGGTCCGGCCTTCCTGGGTGCAGCGAGGGCACTCCCAACAGTTAGGGATTTCCGCATTGATGACACCCTCGGCCTTCCCCATCTGTGGGCAGAGGGCAGGGAGTGGATGCAGGGTGCCAGCAACCTGGAGGCCGCGCTCCCCACCTGTGTATGCCCCAGGCCGGACGGCAGGGCCCCCAGGGCCATCACCTTCAGGCAGCCAGGGTGGACGATCTCATTGCAGATTGTACACTCCATGAGGCTCAAACCAAACTTCTCTTCCTCTCCTTCCACTGTGTCCTCCTTCCCAGCCTCCCCACACAAGAGGCACACAGCTGTGTGTGGGAGCACGGGCTGTTGGGGGAGAGGGGGCATCAGGGACCCTGAAAGCCAACAAGGACAAGACCCTTCCTTGCGGGAACCCCGGCCAGCTGCTGGATGAGGTTCAGCACGGATGGGCCACGCGGGGTCAAATCCTGAATTGCTTCTTTCTTGGCAGTATGACCTTGAGCAACTGATTTACTCTCCTTAGGCCTCTGTTTCTCCATCTGTAAAATGGGGCTAAGAATGTTCCCACGCGGGACCGCTGTGAGAATGAGATAACGCACGCGAGCCACTCGATACAGTTTATCCTCACTATTGTGAAGGTTGCAGCAGGATCCGGGGCTTGTGTGACCCTGGAACTGCAGCTGTGGCAGGGACAGAGACCACGGGCAACTAGGACAATACTCAGAGGCAGCCGTAGCCTGTGATGAGTCTGAGTTTGCTCAATGGGCAGCCCAAGGGTGGCTCTGGCCCCCACAATGAGCCTGGTTTTGGTAAGAGCCCTGGGAACACCAAAGGCTGTTCCTGGGGAAAAGAGGGTAGCCTTCAGAGAATGGGACTTTTGGGAGGGCAGTGGTCACATTGAGTCGTATCAGGGATGCTGAAAGTTGTGAGACAGGCTCAAGGAAGAAATAGGTAGGGGGAAGAAGGAACAGGAAAGGAGGCAAGGGTTGGGGGACAAAGGAAGAGACGAGAGGGGCTCCAGGGTGAACCGACCAAGCAGGGAAGAGTGGCTGGAGGGAAAAGGAGGTGGTGGTGTGGGCAGGGGGACACAGGATACAAAGGCTGCTTTCTGGAGCCCTGGGAAGCTCAGAGGATGAGGACGGCCAGGAAGAAAGCCACGTTCCCCGGATACCTACTGTGTGCTGAGTCGTGCAGCAGACCCATTCACATCCCTGCTACTGTTTACAACTCAGCGAAACAAACATTTTACAGAGAAGGTACCTTGAGATCCAGTGACTTGCTCAAGGTCACACAAAGGGTAAGCCCGGCCTCAAATCCAAGACTACTTTTGTGGGTGAAGAAGAGGCCAGAGCAGGCTAAGACTTACTCACTGGGGCCGGCTCTGGGGGTGGGCCCCTGTGCACACATACCTCCAGGGCGGGGACGACAGGGGCCAGGCTCTCTATGGGTCTGAGCCTCTGCAAGTTGGGAAAAGTACGAAGGTGGGGACTGGGCTGGATCCTTCTGTGTGCCCGGATAGTGCCCCCCGCTTAGAGCTGAGGACAAACACGGGCCTGGGGGACACGTGAACAACACAGTGAATGAATGAATGAATGAATGAATGAATGAGTGCACAGGCGGCAATCTACCGCAGACCCTAGAAAGCAGCCACCAGCCCCCTAACCCCCGGAAAGGCGCCCAGCATCCCATGGTGGTGGTGCGGGGGGACTCACGGCGGTGCACTGCCGGAGCAGGCACGACTGCTTCATGCGCCCGGGCCCCCCGAACTTCTTCATGTCTCGACAGAAGTGGCAGTCCCCGCACTCAGTGCGCACACAGGCGCGACAGCGGCGGCAGCGGGTTCGGCGTCGGCGCGCTCCGGCCCCCGGCCCCCGGCTGCTCGACGACATTGGGGGCGTCAGCAACGCCGAGGGCTGTGGGTGAGTGGTGACAGGGTCAGGCAGGCCAGCTGGGGCCGACTGGGCAACCTCCCGGCAACTCCCCCACTTGTAGGCAGCCAGAGTTCACCCTCCCACCCCTGGAAACAAGGCACGGGGAGGTCACTCCTCCTGCAGGGGGTGGGGAACCCGCCTCAACCAAGGCCTCTGCCTCCCAGGCCGTTCGCCGGGCTCCTCTGGCTTCCTGACCTCACGCGCCTGGGGGTGCTGAAGGAACCCTGGCCTCTCCCGCGGACATGCCCCCCATCAAAGCTCCCGGTAAAGCCAGGGGCTCCCTGTCTGCAGTTACATCAGGGGGTCCCAACGTTTCCCGTTATCCAACTGTACCCCACTCCATGCTCTCCCCAACCTAAACGTCCCTACATTTAATTCCAAGACACCCAGAGATTCCTGGGTGAAGCTCCAGACCTTTCTTCCTCCCTCCTTTCTCTCACACACAACTACCACCCAAAACCTAGATATCATCCCCAGATCCAGTGGGATCTTCCCCCCTGGTTCCTAAAGATTCATTCTGCTGCCCAACTTTCAGGGCTCTGTGACACACACCTCCTGTCCCCTCCCCCAACCTCCTCAAATGGTGCTTCAGGGACCCCTCCTTGGGCCCAAGATCTCCATTCCTCTGCTCCCCACGAGCTCCCTCTGCTCAGACACCCTCCTCTTGGATATCTCAGGTCAATCTGGCCATCTCCCAGTTTCCCCCGGATTCTAGAACCAGCCTGACATCCTTAAAGAACTCAGGATGGGCTCCTACGGGTGCCCCCCCACCCCCAGCTTCCCAGGCTGCTTTCCATCCCTAATTGTCTAGAATCTCTTGGGCTCCCCTTCCCATGGAAACCAGTTCCTCCAAGATCCCACACGGACTCAGCAGGCCTGGAGGGGCTCTCTCTCCATGGCCTGAGTCTTACCCCAGCTTCCCCCTTTCCAGGGACTTCCAGACCCATCCATGGGGGTGGGGAAGGGACCCTCCTGCGCTCCAGGGGAGGGGCCTGGAGGGCGACGACTGCAGGCGGGGATGGGGGTCTGCAGGGGGAAGCAGGGTCTAGGAAGGAAGGCCAGTTCCCCAGGATTGAGAGGTAACAGGATGGACTGGAGATGAGGAGTTTGGAGCAAAGAGAGGGTGAGGCTGGGGGCGGGGAAGGTGGCGAGCCAGGCTGAGATGAATGGAAGTCGGAGCTGCCCAGGTCTGAGGGTGGGGGGGGGCCGCACGAACCCACCTCACACGTGTCCCGGGAGCCATCTCTCCCTTCTCGGCAGCTCCCGGCGGGTCGGCGGCCATCGGCGGCGGGGGGGCCGGGCGGCGCGGGGCGCAGAACGCTCTGAACGCAGGGGTCCACGGCCCCCCGAGGGCGCTCGGCCCCTCCCTCCGGCGGAGGCCGGGACGGCAGCGAGTGGAGATGGGGGTCGCCGGGGGCGAGGCCCTCCCACGGGCTGCGGCGCGGCCCTTCCAGGGGGAGGTCCTGCTCTGGGGGGCTCAGTCCCTCAGCCCCCCCTGGCCAACGGGGGCTCCTCGGGCGCAGTGTGCTCAGCTCCTGCCCGGGCCCCACTCAGTCCGGGGTCCGAGTCCCAGCTCCCCTCCCCCCACCCCGCCCCGCCTCGCCTCTCCCCAGCGCCCCCGACCCTTTAACTGGCCTCTTCCCGACCCTAACTGCCCAGGGGTCCAGGGCCAGGCCTGGGCCCCCCCACCGTTTCCGGGGTTCAAGCCCCGCCCACCGCCGGTTCCCGGGGAGGGGGGGGTCCCTGTAACCTGCCCCCCTCCCCTGGGCCCGCCCCTGGGCTGCGGCCCCTGCCCTACGGCTACCCGGCGAGCGGAGGGGGGTGAAGGAAGCTGCTCGGGCCCCGCCCCCCCAGCCTGCGCGTGCCCCCGCCTTCTCCCTCCTCCCCCAGCGCTCGACCCTCCAGAGATAGGGATTTAAATAAAATTTGAATAAACCCCCTTCCTCAAGCAGGAGGGTGGAAGGAAAGGATGGAAGGAAGCAGGGAAAGGGGGAGGGGGGATTGGGGTGCCTCAGCCCCCTTGGTCCCCCGGCCCCGCGCTGCTTCGGCCCGGGGCCCTGGCCGCCTCTCTCATCCTTCCTGAGCTCCTTCCTCCTTCCTCCTCTCTTCCCCCTCCCCTCCCTCCTCCTTCCCTCCTCCTCCTCCTCTTTACTCCCTCCTTCTCCCAGAGGAACCCCGCCCCCTGCCCTCTTCTTCCCCCACCACTCCACTTTCCAGGCAAGACGCGCGCAGGGCACGACGGAAGTCGTAGTCCTGAGGACGCTGGTGCCTCCGTGGGAACAATGGGACGCTGGGGCCTACGGGGACTACAAGCAAGATGGCGGAGGGCGTGCCAAACCGAGAGCCGAGAATGCCGGGAGTTAGAGTCCAGTTGCCCCGAGGCTCCCCGTTGCAGAGCATACAGAAGGAGTGGGAACGAGGACTACAAACAAGATGGCCTGCTTCCCTGACCCGACCTCCTTCCCAGGCACTCACACGCCCCCCTGTCCACAACTCTCCGCGTGTGTGGTACCTGACGGGAGTCGCAGTCCATCTGCTGCCATCCCGCTGCCATTTCTACTCGTCAGGAACAATGGAAAGGTGAAAAGGAACGCGGACTACAAGCAAGATGGCGGAAGAGGGGCGTACACCTGACTAGTAGTCTATTTTATGAGGTGCGATGGGAATAGTAGTTTTTCTTGCCTTTTAGTGTTCCTTAAGAATGACGGAACCGGGAGGTTAAGGAGACTACCATAAAGATGGCAGGCTACCTAGCCTCTACCCGTCCCCTCTTTTTACCACCTTGGGCACCTCGCCCGCGTCTATAATCTCGAAAAGCCCCTCCCCGTGCCGCAGAGCCTGACGGGAGTTGCAGTCTTCCCGGCGCCTCTCTATTATCTTCGGTCGAGACAATGGAAAGGAAAAAGGGGCGGGGACTACCAGCAAAGATGGCGGCCGAAGGAAAGGGGCGGGGACGACCTGGGATTTGTAGTTCACGCGCTAAAGCTACTCCCTGCGGAAACGGGGGAAAGGACTACAGTAAAGATAGCGGCCTACCACTCGCTCCCTGCGGCAACACCTGCTGGGGGACGTAGTCCCTTCGGTAGCTTCTAGAGAGAAAGGAAGTGGGCTGGTGAAATGTGCATCACGGTGGACACGCCAAATTGCAAGCCGACGGAAACCGAGTCTTTCCTCCTCTCCGTCACCCCTTCTCAACGACCTGCCGGGAATTGTAGTCTCACGCCTTCACTCGCTACTGGAAAGGGGAAAATTTATGTCACCAGTGGGGATCAGTGTGGATGAGGAGAAAGCAGTCTGGGCGACCCAGTAATATATGATGTCCCCGTGTGGCGTGGGCTTCATAGTTCAGGGCTCGGCTCTTACAGGAAAGCGCCGGGAATCGGTATTATCGCCAGGCAGGCGTGGTTCTGGCCGAAAGGATGGCCAAGCTGTTGTCCCTTGGAAAGCTTGTACACCTCACACCCGACGCCTGTTCCCCTAAACCTCAGGGAGCCAGTGTCTTCCAAGTCGTGAGCGCCCCAGGGAAAAGGCTCAGGAGTCGTACAAAAGGCCCCGCCCCTCTGGAAGTCACCAAACCTCGGTTTTCCCATCTGAAAAATGGGGACAAGGATCCCTACTTCTCGCAGCAGAGCTAGGCGTGTTAAGACAGTGTTCGCGAAAGCGCTCAGCTCAGGGCCTGAATGGGGGCACGGGTTGGTTGATGCTTTTTCGAGGTTCCTGGTTCCTGGTTGCCTGGTTGCTCTGGGACCCCAGGAATCCATCGTGCTGGAAGGAGTTCGCTCCTGTGAGGACAAAACTGGCGGGCAGGCAATTTGAGCCGCACCCTCTCTCCCGTCCCACTCCTTCCTCAGCTCGGGCCTCGGCGTCCACTACCCGGCGCTGCTCCCAGGGGGCGCCCATTTTCCACTTGACTGAGGTCTAGCTTCAACCTGAAGTTGCCGGCGCAGTGCCGGGCCTGGTCTCATCTGCCGCCCGCCTTGGAGGCACCCCGCCCAACCCCCAGACACCTGAACTGCCAAAGCAAACAGAACTGCTTTCCACCTCTGTGCCTTCTTACCTGCCTTCTTGGTATTCCTTCTCTGCCTGGAAAATGACTCACTTTTGACCCCACAGCTTCCCTCTCCTGTGTTTGAAAAGAGAGGGTTAGAGGGCCCTGCGTTGAAACGTTGGGGGTGGTTTTTCTGTGTCACAGGAAGTTAACCTCTCTGGTCAGTGAGGTGTGAAGACCTAAGTCTGCAGGGGCTGAACTCCGGCTGAACTGAAGAGGCTCCTTGTCGCTCACGCTTTGTCATGACATTCAGGAAACCCTTGGCTGCCAAAGGATTGTCGTCTCTACTGCTTTAGCCTCAGCTTGCATGATTACTTCAGGGCTTTGTCACAGCTGTTCCCTCTGCCTGTTGGACCCATCTCCTCCTGTCCCACTTCCCTACCCAATTAGTTATTCATCCTTCGGGTCTCTGTTTAAATGCCACTGTCCCAAGGAAGCCTTCCTGTAATTCCCAGATGAGATTCATTTATTGACACTTCCACTAGATCGTGAGTTTTATGAAGGGTCCATCTCACACGTCAAGTGCTTTCAGCATCTCATTTGATCCTCAAGAACCCTATAAGGTAGAATCCCATTTTACAGATGAGGAAACTGGGGCTCAGAGGGACGACTGCTAGAGTCCGGATTCAAACCCAAGACTGCAGAGCCCATCCTTGTAACTACTGCAGCACCCACATACTGATCAAATCCAGCCCCTGTGTGGGGTTAGGGTGGTGGAGCAACAACAAATGTCTTAGGCAAAAATGGGTTTACGCTTTCACTTGAAATCCTGAAATCTAGCAACACTGAGTCTGCGTTCCTTGGACAAGAAACAGCTGGAGCTGAGCAGTGGCTGCCCCTTTTGGATGGGACGCCAAGTTTGACACCAAGTCCCCACCTAGTTTGCGTCCCTTCTAAGCACTTTCAACCCCACTCAATGCACCAGAATACTCCTATTGAGGGTCAAGACCATTTCTTACACTAGCACCGCAGTGCCGGGCGCTGGGCTTGTGCCCACAGCCGGGTGGGTAAGGGGATGGCAGAGTGGGATTGCACATAAAGGTACAGGAAAACTTAGGGTGGCCAGTTAGCTCAGTTGGTTAGAGCATGGTTTGCCACTTTGATCCCCACATGGACCACTGTGAGTGGCGCCCTCCTTAAAAAAAAAAAAAAAAGAGGAAAACTTGTCCTTTCCACTTTATAACCTACTCTACAGTTTGAAGTTCTTACCATGAACACATATTATGTACTTAACACATGAGTTGAAAATACTATAAGCCAGCCAGGTTGGTATTAAATTATAAAGATGATAGAGCCCAGACGTAGATGAACTCAGGGAATACAGCACCCATGAGCCCCGTTTCATTTGTACCAAAATGATGTTTGTTCACTGTCAACCTTATACATGCATTTTGTTTAAGAATCTTTGGAAGGATGGCTTAAGACCACTTGGTTTCCTCTGTGAGAGTCTGTCATGCAGGCTGTCATGCGGCGTCTCTGCTCCCACTCCCCACATAAGAACGCAGGACATGGCGAGGCCAGAAAGGAACACCCACGGAGCCATAGATAGGGGAGTCATACCACTATATTCTGGCTGCCGGCTGGGTTGGAGACACAGGAAGCAGGACCCACACGATCCGTAACCTGCCGTCCACTTCTCTCTGACAACAAACCTCACTTGCTGTCTGCAATCCGCCGTGCTAACTGCAATCCGCTCTTGCTGCCTCAGCCACCACCTTCTTGCTAGGCCCCCATTTGCTGCTAGTGTAGCCACGGCAGTTATATTAGTGGCTAATGGCTCACTGGTTACAGCTGACGGCCAACTAGCCACAGCTGATGGCCATGCAATCACAGTTGATGGCCTTTTACATTGAGTGAGCACCTTTCCATGTGAGGGCCAGAGCCTGGAAACAGCACTCCTGGCTCTGTCCCCACAGGGTCTGGGCTGTGGGGCTGCAGACCAGTTTCAGAAACAGGTCGGACCGTTCCGGCTCCAGTGAGGAGCTGCTAAAAGGAATGGAGGGGACCTGCCCACTTTCAGACCTACCTGCAACCTTGCAATGAGCACACGGAATTCAGGAGCTGGAGTGGCCCATTGGTCTTGCGACTCCTTTTTAGCAGTGGCTGCCCCTTCTTCTCTGCCTCTCCTGGATCTCTAGGAGGTTCCAGCTTCTGGAGCAGCCAGGGTAGGCTAGGGTCTCCTGCAGTGACAATAACACCCACATTTTGGAGGCTTGTAATGACAAAGGTCTGCTTGCTCGTGCTGCACGTCTAACGTTGCTCAGGGGGAGGTCAGCCTGTTCCAGTCACTCGGAATAAGGCCGAGGGAAGAGGCTCCATCTCCATGAGAGCTTCTGTGATCACCATCCAATCAATCCAGGATGGATGGTGGGGAAGGGCTTGGTGAAACACACAACGCTTTTTATGCCCAGAAGTGACACGTGACAGTTGTGCTGACATTGTATTGACCAGTCCATAGCCTTATGTAACTTCAAAGGGGGCCAGAAATAGAACTCTCACCATGCCTGGAAGGAGAACTGGAATACTTGCGAGCAGCCCTAATGCCAAGCACAGCTCCCTGTGGGTCCTGGGGGAGTTAGTGCTGCCATAGGTAGGATTTCTGGGCAAGCACCCCTCTGCAAGACACGGAGTGGGCTGGTTTTTTTTTTTGTCACATCATGGCAATAGCCACGTAAACTGGAGAGGACTCTGAGCTACACTGAATGATGGCGGACAAGTGGACAGAAAGATGTGTCAGTGAGTGGTTGACGGTCAGCCCTGGAACCAGTATTCACAAAAGGCAAGGCTCCCAAAAAGCTGTGTGGATCTGCTCAGTGTCCGGTCCCAGCCGTGAAATGCTGGGTGTGGCTTCCGGTGGCTTCCCAGGGCTCCTTGGCCAGTGTTGCTGGGGCCTCTGATGTCAACGGTAGAGGAGTTTCTACTGGGAATCCATGTTGCCAGTAGGAACTTCTGAACGTCTTCAAATTGATCACGTAGATGATATAATATCAATTTTCTTTTTGCAGATGTGTCCTTTCATGTGGGAGCCAGGACTGATGCTCTCAGTGGCTTCCGGCAGCGAAGGCTCTGGATGTTGTAAAAGTTTCCCTTTGGAAGATGGTAAATTACATATATATATAAATTAGACAATTAAGTTCACGAACTTGTTGCAATGATATTGCTAACCTTTTTTGGTATCAGAGGGATTATCATTCATTATGCCGTTGCACCACCTGGACAAACAGTTCACCAAGATTACTATTTGGAAGTGCTGAGCAGGCTGCATGAAAAAGTTAGACGACCTGAACTTTTTCGCCAACAATTCATGGCTGTTGCATCACGACAATGCACCAGCTCGCACGGCACTGTCTGCGAGGGAGTTTTTAGCCAGGAAACAAGTAACTGTATTGGAACACCCTCCCTACTCACCAGTGACTTCTTTCTTTACTCAAAAATAAAGGAAATATTGAAGGGAAGACATTTTGATGGCATTCAGGACATCAAGGGTAATATGATGACAGCTCTGATGGCCATTCCAGAGCTGAGTGTCCTGCAGTGGGGACAGGACAGATCCCTTGGGAGCGTATGGATGGCTCGTGGGGACTGAGCTCCAAGCATGGGTTGTGGGGTATTGACAGAGCATTACGTGCCATTGGGGACACCCTGGAGGGGCCTCATCGCAGACAGCGGTCAAGGAACATGGTGGGTGGAGTCAGTGACAGCCTGAGAGGTGGCAATTCTTTTTTTTTTTTTTAATCATTCATAGGAGATTTATTTAAACAATAATACATATGTCATCATTGCCAGACTTAATATGAGATGTTAAATGTTCGATCCCATTTTCTTTCCCGGATAAGTTTTTCTTTCCTATCTCTGTCACTTTTGAAAACATAATACCAGAAGAAGAGAGGCCCAATTCCAGCCAGAGCTCCTAAGAGGGAGGTCTTGGGGGTGGGTCTGAAGTTGGGGTAGACATTTGCTGATCTTGCATAGGTCCAACGAGCCAAGGCAGGATCTTCGATGAGCCCGTGACGGCTGGGGTCGTTGTACTGAAGCAGGTACTCCCTTTTAAGCCGGGATCTTATGGCCAGCCGCTCGGCTTGCGCTTTCCGGGTTTCCGGAGATATGTCGTATTCAATCGGGTCGAGGGTAGGGGCAAGGTGGCCAGGCACGATGGCTCGTACTTGGGGGACTTCATCTTGGGAACCCGGCGCTCAACTGCCGAGAGGTGGCAATTCTTATCCTGGTTTCCAGATGAGGAAATAAACTGAGGCTCAGAGAGGTTAAGTAACTTGCCCGAGCTAGTGACAAACAAAAGCAAGATTTGCACCCAAGTCTCCTGACTCCTAAGTTCCTGGATTCCTCAGGTATCAGCTTCTGGTGAGACCAAAACAGACATGGAGCCAGGGGGGCTGCAAGGTGGGGTTGGACAGGGTGGCAGAGCGAACGACCTCTGCCAAGACAGGTGCCCAGGACAAATGGGACAGTTGGGCCAGGGATGGGGACCAATTCCTCCAGCTGTAAAGATGCACCTGGGGTCCAGAGAGAGAAAGTGAAGCCCCCGAGAAAGGTGGGAGGTGGTGGGGTTGGGTGAGGGTGATTCTTCCCTCTTGGACAAGGCCTAGCCCCACGTACACGGTTCACCTGTGAATAGTACCAGGCTGAGGCTCTGCCTCCCTCCTCCCTTCCTGCCCTCCTCGCTCCTCCCTCTGCCCTCCTTCTCCTCCTCCCCTCCTCCAAGCTGGCCTGGCCCACACCTCAGTGCACCTAGACTAATCCCCTGACATCACGTCTGCCCTGCACGTGTCCTGCCTGAGAGCACCGGCAGCCCCTGGCCTGGAGACTCAATTTAGGATACCCCATCTCAACATCCATCTTTCTCTTAACCTCTTTCCTCCTTCAACTCACAGTTCAGGTCGGGGACACCCCTGATCCAGTCCCAAGCTTGGGGGCAGGAGTCTAGGGTCTGTCCTGGCCTTGCTGTGTGACTTCAGGTAAGTAGCTGCCCATCTCTGGGCCTTGGGCTCCTTACCTAAGGCTCCTGGACCCTGTTTTATCTAATTACATCAACCTGTTTTGGCTTCTCAGAACCTTGTTGCTTTAGGAAATTTTTTAAATCCATTTATAAGTTTGTTGTTGGTCTCCCCCCTGGAGAGTGTGTCCCATGAGAGAGGGAACTGGCTCACCTTATTATTCAACCTGGTGCCAGCACACAGTAGGGCTCCATCAATATCTCCTGATGGCTGAATGAGTGAACAGATGTGTCCCCTGCCTCAGCAGAAAGGGTGTGGGCCTTCTTCCTCCACACCAGCCCCTAACAGAGAGGGGGTTAGAGCAGCACTCCAGCCCCCAACTGGATGGAAGTAGGATGGGCTCTGGCAGACTACTCTCCAACTCAGTAGGTGGGCAGGGACTGAGGACTGAACAATGACCCCTTATGGAGAGATGGAGAAAGTGCAGAGAGAGACCAGCCTGGCATCTGTCTCCCCACCCTCCCCCTCTGCCATAAGCCTCCTGGGGACCTCAGATATGTGTCTGTGTGTGCTGTCTGGTCGAGGGCAGCCACTGGCTCAGATTTCCCAGGGCAGCAAAGGCTGAGACGGAGCTAGCTCTCAGGACTCCTGCAGCCCAGCTGCCTGTGTGTCTGTGCACACATGTGGCCCTGACGTGTATACACCGTGTGTGCATGTGTGTATTTGTCTGCTCTGCACATGCCCCTCCAGCAGGGCTCCCAGATGTGGCTGTGCATTCACATGTCTGTGCATCTGTGTGGACACGTGTGCTCACCTGTCTGGCTCTCTCTGCATCTCGTGTGCCCGCCTGGCTGGGTGTGTGTGATACAACACGTGTGTGGGCATGCAACTCCACAGAGGCCAGGATTTCTGTCTTACTTGTCCCCTGCTCTATCCCAGCACCTGGTACAGGGACCAGCATGCAGTAGGTATACGTATTTGAATGAATGAATGAATGAATGAGTGTGTGTGTGCACATGTCTGGTGTGTGTCCACGGACCAACGTGGGTGTAGACGTGTGCACACGCCTGTGTCTAGTGTGCACCTGGGGTGGGTGATGTCGCTCACAAGCCACCCCTCTTGTCCCTTTTCCAAACTCCTCGGGAGCCAGGGCCCAATGCCTGGGTCTCCATGGGGCGGAGCAGGGGGCCGCCTCCTCGTGGGAAACTGGATCCCAGGACGTGAGGAGCTGCAGGGAGCAGGGCGGCCCCTTTGTCCCCCATAATCCCTCCTCGCCTGACCCCCTCCCTCCCAGCATCTAGGATTTAAGGTCGAGTTGGGGGCTATAGGGGACGAGGGTGTCATGTCAGCCTCCCCTTCCCTGTCTGTCCCCTAACTCTGGGGTTTCTGTACCGCCCCCACCCCGTGTGACTCCTTCCCTCCCTCTTGGGTGGCTCCAGGGCTCAGCCCCAGGTATAAAGCCACCTGAGGGACAGGCCAGGTGCTCCAGAATGAACCAGAGACTGCAGAGAGGAAGCAGCCAAGGAGAGAGCATGAGGTGTTGGCTGGGTGAGTGAGGAGGTTAAAGCACCAGGGCCCGGCGGTCAGGAGGGCAGGGGGCACTGCCAGCTGACTCAGGCACCTGGCTGCCTTTGCATCTGCTGCGAACCTCCAAATGCTTGCACACCGAACGTTTCACTCACCATTCATTCATTCATTCATTCATTCATTCATTCATTCAAGAAATAGTTATGGAGTGCCTATTTTGTGCTAGGTAGTATTCTGAGCATCTGGGGAGAGAGCAGTGAACAGACAAAAATCTATAGCCTCATGGAGATTTCATTCTGCACACAGACAATACATGCAATAAAGCAGTAAATTAGAATGCCAGTGTGACAGGTGAGAGCAATGATACAAGTTTGTGGGAGGGATGGATGGATGGATGGATGGATGGATGGATGGATGGATGAACGAACAAATGAATGAAAAGACCTTCACTTTCAGCCTTCCCTTAAGTTCTGAACTTCTGGGAACTCTGTAGAAAGGGGAACAGAGGAGGCCATCCTGGTTGGCCTCTAGCCTCTCTCGCTTCCTGCTGGGAACGTCTTCTCTGAGCCTCACACTGCTGATGGGACATAAAGTCGGCCCAACCTCTGAGAGGATAATTTGGCAGCATTTACTCGAATTTAAAATAAGCATGCCCTCCAGTCCAGACATTGCCACTTCCAACAGTGCCCACAGAGGCCGGGAGAAGGACGTTGATGGCAGCATTCATTCATTCAACAAATATTTAATAAACGGGTGCTAGGTCCTGGGGAAACAGCAGTGAATGGACCAGGTGAGGTTTCCTGGAGCCAGCATTCGAGGGGGAGAGACAGCATCAAGCACGTAGACAAATAAATACATGAGGTAGTGGCAAACAGCAAAAATCTCTGAAGACTGTCAATCACGGAGAGGGAGGGGCTTTGGGTACCAGGCCTTCGGGCCACACAGAGAACCTGGGCTTCACCATGGGAGGGTTCAGGCAGGGGAGGGTATGTAGCTGGCCTCAGGGGTGGGCATGCAGAGGGGAGTCAAGGGTGGAAGCAGAGACCAATGAGGAGGATGCTCTAATGTCCAGTGGGAGGTGCTGGTGGCTGGGACTCAGGTAGATAGGTAGTAGCAGCAGCGGGAGGGGAGAAGCGGTTAGACTCTGAATGCATGTTTGCCTGTTCTAAAACTTTGTGTTAAGACTAACAAGGATACAGAAAAGAGCACAAGTCATAAGTGTTCAGCTCAGTGAATAGTCACAAGATGAAGAACCCTTTTCAGGAGCACTCAGATCGAGGAACAGGCTTGTGCGGGCTGCTCTTTAAGGACAGAGGCCGCAGGACTCTGACCGTGCAGAGGACGAGAGGACCCCTGGTTTCGACACGGGGAGGCTGGGGCAGGGGAATCCAGAGTTGGGTGTTGGGTATTTCGAGTTTGAGCTGCTTATTAACATCTAAGGGAAAATACGAATACATGGGTTTGGAATTTAGGGGGACACTCTGGGCTGGAAATAACCGTCGTCCAGGGGGACGCTGTCCTGACTTGGATACAGAAGACGGTTGTAGACCACAAGGGCTGCGCCCGTTTGAGGAGTGATGAGGGGGACGAATGAGCTGAGAGGTGGGGTCGGGGAGTTGGGGCTGACCTCTGATTTCTTCTGCCAGGCCTCCTCTGTCTGCTGACCCTGCAGATGGCCCCGCTCAGTCCGGGCGCCCCCATCTCCCCCGCTGAGCCCATCAGTCAAGCCTATAGCCTGGCCATATACATGCAGAAGAATACGTCAACACTGGTGCAGACTTATGTGAGTGACACTGTGCACAAGCGGGGATCAGGGGACAGGGACACCACCTTCCTGGCCCAGCCCTGCATAGGGGAAACAGAGCAAGGCCAGGAGAAAGCTCCTTCGTGGGCCTGAGGGTACAGGGTTCCATCAACTGGAGACACACCCACACAAACACGATCACCGATGGTTTGTGACCTCGGGCCAGTCATTCTTTCTCTCTGCCTCAGCTCCCTCATCTGCAAAATGGGATGGTGATCCTACCTTTGCTTACTTCTCAGAACTGTTACGAGACTCAAAGAAGCACACAGAGGGAGCGGCGTGACCATTTCCACAACCTCTGTGTGCCTTCTGCCATGCTGGGGGCACTCTAACACCTCACAAAGTTCTGAAAGACGGAATTATAATGCACTTTACAGATATGAAAATGGAGTCGGAGAGAGGATCGCTAATTTTCCCAAAGTCACACAGCTAATAAATGGCAGTGCCAGGATTTTTTTCCCCCCCTTTCTTCCACTTCGCCCCCCCACACTCCGGTTCAAGCCGTTGTTTCTCAGTCTAGTTCTGTAGGACACAGCTCCCTGGCCCAAGCTGGTATTATGAGCCTTGCGCTCCCCCTCAGTTGGTCGCCAGTTGTCAGTCAGCCACACACAGCAGCTCACGGCAGCTCTCCCTGGCCGCCGGCCATTCACGCCGGCCACCCATTCATGCTCATGGTGGCACAAGGTAGCCCACGGCAGCACACAGCAGCCACGGCAGCTCACACCAACCTCTGGCTGCTCACGGCAGCCCAGCTCCAGGGAGAGCTGTTGTTCACAATCTTAGCTGTAGAGGGCGCAGCTCACTGGCCCATGTGGGAATCAAACCAGCCACCTTGGTGTTAGGAGCCCGGAGCTCCAAAGGCCTGAGCCACCAGGCCAGCGCAGTGCAGGATCTTAAACCAGGTCTGTGGCATTTGATGCCAATTCCCCCCGTCCCCCAGAAATTCAAACTGTCAGCCTGTTGGCCGGGTCTGACCCACAGATGTGGTCTGTTTTGGCCATGCAGTGCTTCTTCAGAGTTTGAACGCAAAAGCCCATCTCAGACACGCACAGGGGTTCTTCTAACCCAGCCATCTTAGTCCTGCTTTCTTCCTCAAGTGACATGACCTGCCTGGCCCTGCCCCTGCGCAGTGTGTGACTCCTTCACGGGACTATATTCTAGGCCTGTGTGCAGTCACTTCATCCTTCCTGGGCTATTTCCTCAGGTGCAACATGGGGGTACTACGGTACATTTGGTTTCTGGCCCCATACATGGTACCACTCCCTGGGTAACTCGGGGCACCCTGAGCCTGTTTCTCCACCTGTAAAATAGGACTAGGTGATCTGTCAATCGGGGGGTTTATCACCATGCACCCAGATTGTGTGGGTCCAGGTGTGTGCAGGCAAGAACTGTCATGGAGAAGGCACTCGACTACATTGAATACTAAGAACGATTGTTCATCAGTGGTTATAGTACAATTCACAAGCACGAACTACTAAATGCTCTAAATGAAAAAGAAATGTATTGGGCTATGACTACATTGTCCTAACATATTTAGACTGAAAATATAATCATAATGATCACTGTAGTAACATGTAGTAATTCATGGTGGCTTATCATGTCCTTCTCATATGCCAGGTACAGCACTTAGGACTTTGTATATGTGCTTCTTGTCATCTGCATGATGACACTGCCATGTGGGAATTAGTGACGCTGGGATTCAGAGTTGCACACCTCGTACTCGGAAGAAGCGGAACTGGAGCCTCAGAGAGCCCCAGCTCTGTGCTAGGACATCCCACCGATTCTCTGGGGGGCTGTGACTGGCAACTCCCCCTGGGAAGATGCTAGTCTCGTAGAAGGCAGAGGGGAACTCGGGGGAGCGGGGGTGGGGTCCTCAGAGTGCCGATCTCGTCCCTTTACCATCTCTGTCCCTTGTACAGCTCCAGTACCAGGGTAGCCCTTTTAGTGACCCAGGATTCTCCGCCCCCGAGCTCCAGCTCAGTAGCCTGCCTCCTGCTGCCCTTTCCTTCAAGACCTGGCACGCTTTGGACGATCAGGAGCGGCTGGGCCATGCCCAGGGGGCCTTCCTGGCTTTGACCCAGCACCTGCAGCTTGTGGGGGACGACCAGAGTGACCTTAACCCCTGCAGCCCTATCCTGCTTGCTCAGCTCAGGGCTGCGAGACTCAGAGCCCAAGGCCTCCTGGGCAATGTGGCTGCGATCATGACTGCGCTGGGCCTGCCCATCCCCCCAGAAGAGGACACCCTTGGGCTCGTCCCCTTCGGGGCCTCAGCCTTCGAGAGGAAATGTCGAGGGTATGTGGTGACACGGGAATATGGCCACTGGACAGATTGAGCTGTGTGGGACCTGGCTCTGCTCAAGGCCAAATACCCCGGATAGAGTTGGGGGGACTTCTTGTCGGAGGCTGCAAAGCTTCTGTCATAATGGACTTTTCTCTGCCTTGCTTTGTGGCTGGAAAGACTGCTTGTTTAGGAGACAGGGCTTGTGTGCCATGTCCTGATAACACTTCCTGGGAGCCAGGCCTGCCTTCCAGGTCTGGGTGGGACTCCACGGAAATCATTTCATGGATTACCAGTCCAGTGGTACTGGGTGCCCACTTCCTGGGTGGAGTGGGCTTCCCTCCTTCCTGGGCTCTGCCTAGAACTTTGGCTGCCTTCTGGTCTCCGTCTACCTCACCTTCTCGATGAAGATATGGACGTTGGAGCAGACAGACCTGCCTTCTTGCTGGAGTGCATTTCCTCCCCAAGTGTACTGCTCCAACGGTGGCCACTGTGCCAACTTCCCATCTTAAGGGGCTTCACTTCCCGATCCATGGCAGCCCAATTGAAAAACTAAGGATTCTTGTCAAATCTGTTTCCTGCGGAGGACACATCCGCTTCCTGCTCTGGGCTGACAGACGGCCTCCCTGAGGGGAGGGAGGGAAGAGGGGGCTCAGGAATCTCGTATTTATACGGTGGGTTTGGGGGATGTCTGGGGGACCGGGCTGTACCCCAAGGATCCCATTCTCCTCAAAGGTGTATCCCCATTTTCAACAACTATATATACTGGTAACTTGAGTGTTCTTTTGATTGTATTTTTAACATTTTATTTACAAAAAAATTTAATTTATTCTCAGAAATAAAACTCTTTGAAGGTGTTGATTGCTTCTCTCCACAGACCTGGCTTGGGGGCGGGGGCGGTGCAAGGATAGGGCAGAGGGAAAGGATGAAGGGGAAGGACCTCAAAGGGAGAGTGGGCAGGGCCCCAAGGCCCAAAGAGATGGCATGGGACCGGAAGGGAGAGGACAGCAGGTGGAGTGACCCTGGGGGAAAGAGGCTGACCTTTGTCTGGAGCGGCCCTCCCACCCAAGGGCCAGTAGCAAAGGACAGGAAACAGAGTGACGAGGTGTCTGTCCCCTCCTTGAGATGAGCTGAGATGTACATGTGCTCACCTGGCGCCAAGAGGAGCTAAATGGGAGAAGGGGAAACAAAGTGGCGCCCAGACGGTGGCCATGAGAGCCTGAGGCAGGCCCGATTGATGGAGAAAAGAGTGGGAAAGCAAGCATGTGATGGACATGGACAGTCACATACAGAAACAGGAAGGTCCTGAGAGAGAAAGAGAATGAGAGCGTACAAAGCAAATCGGGACGACAGAGGCAGAGAGATGGAGAGGGTCCGAGCTCCTACCGGCCCTAACAGAGATGGAGCAAGACCAGGAAGTGACAGCGAGCCGCAGACCGCCCGCGCTCAGGCGGGGCCCCCGGGCACCAGCTGGCTCAGGTCGGCCTCGGTGCGGCTCACCCACTCGCTGTAGAGGCCGCACACGCGGAGCCCCAGCACCTTGGCCGGGAAGACGCCGGCGGCGGAGGCGGCGGCGGGCTCGAGCCGGGGCCCGCGGGGCTCGGCGCCCAGCGCAGCCAGCACGGCCTCCACCGCAGCGCCCAGGGCCCGGGCCTGGCGCGCCGCGTCCTCCAGGCGCCGCAGCAGGCGCAGCGCGCGCGGGTTCAGCTCGGCCTGTCGGCGGCGCACCACTTCCAGCAGCGGCGGCAGCGCAGCCAGCGCCCCCGCGTCCAGCTGCAGCTGCTCGGGCACCGGCAGGCCCGCGTGGCCCGGGGCCGGGGCGCTCAGGCCGGCCACCGGCAACCGCGGAGGCGAGAAGCCAGGGAGCCCGAAGGGGTCTCCCTGGTGCTGCACCTGCGAAGACAGGGCTGTCAGTGGGGATCCCGGAACTCCTCCCCTCTCCTGGAGCCTCACTTTCCCCTCTCACAAAGGATAAATTCCTCCTAACAGAGCTGCTATGTTTGAGATAATAAACAACAACAACAACAAAAAAGTGGGCTCTACACCAGGGCCTTCATTTCCTCATCTCCAAGATGGAGGTATTAACACTATCAACTTCATAAGGCAGTTATGAGCATGTTAGAATGCTTACGGCAGGTCCTGGTCCACTGGAAGGGCACAATAAATGTTAGCTCATTTATTAATAAGATTTTACACCCCAGTGTGCAAATCCTGTCTCCACCATTTACTAGCTGTTTGGTTTCCCACAAAACCATTTCCCTTCTCTGAGCCTCAGTCTTCTCATCTGTAAAATGGGGAAACACTCCCTGTCCTGTCTCCCTACCAGGCGTCTCCTGAGAATCACACAGATAGTGCAGGGACCAAGTCTGTTTCCCTCCCTCCCTTCCTCCTCCCCACCTCTGTACCTGCCTGGCACACAGCAGGGGCTCCATGAATAACTGTCATCTGAATGAACAAATGAAAGTTAAAGGTGATTTGTAATTTGTCAAACTGCTATAACAAAACCATTTATCCTTTGCTAACATCTTGCCTCGGGTTCAGCATTGTGCTTACTGCTCTAACACCCTATTCCTCGTCTTCCCAATGATGGGTGTGGTAATGATGATTTTGTAAGTGAAGATGTAGCGGTTGACGAGATACAGTGAGGCCCTAGGCCCTACATCTAGGAAGGGACAGAGCTGGAATTTGAACCAAAGTCGGCAGGACTACAAAGGTAGTTCTATAATCCCACTACTTACTGTCAAAATGGTGACATCCTTATTTTAGGGTTATCATCCCTGCCCAAGGTCACAGCATGGCGGCAGGCAGACCTACAGTCTATCTGATTCCAAACTGTATCCTCCCTCCACGACAAGAGTCATTTGGGGAAATATCTTCTTTCCCTGGGCAGGGCCTTCTGCCCAACCAAAGACGTTGACAGATTCCCCTCCTTTGTCAAAGTCCCCTCTTGGGATGGAATTTCTGCCCCTGTACTGAAACCCCTTCTGGGTCTCTCGGCCACGCACTGGTAGAAGAGTTCACAGCTCATCCTTTTACAGTTGGGGAGACCAAAGCCCATGGAGGTGAGGTGACAAGATCACACAGAGCCTAGAAACCAGGTTTCCTGACTCACAGAGTGCAGTTCTCTTCACTCTCAGGCGGCCTCTGTCTTAAGCCCCAAGGAGGGAGCCTACAAGCTGAGGTGGCTGGAAGGGCATTGGAGGCACAGAGATGGGCCTCCAATGTGTGGCCAGGGGCAAGTGACTGAGCTCTCGTAGGAGCCCCCATTTCTGCAGCTGGGAAACGAGGCCGAGAGAATGGGTGGTGAAGAACCCTGACGAGCTGGACTTGCGCGTTCCCCAGGCCCCGGCTCCTCCACACCAGCCCTACTCACATATTCCTGGAGCAGCTGCTCGGCGTATTTGGTAAGGAGGCGGGCAAGGCTGTGTGTCTGCCGGATCTTGGCCTCCAAGAGCGGAAGGGGTGAGACTGAGGAGTCAGCCTGGGGGTCTTCTGGTGGGAAAAGGGGGGGAATGAGGGTAGCCCAGACCCCTACTCCTTGACCACTTTGGTCAAGCTGGCTCTTCCTTCCAGAACCCAGAAGCTCAGCTCTGACTTGTGCAACTTGAAGCCAGGCAGGCTCTGTCCCATTCCAACTGAGGGGAAAGGAGGCATCAGACATTTGCCAAACGGTTGTTCTACTGGAAATGTGTTCCCTGTCTCCGAATCACTGTTGAAATCCTATTATAGCCAAACTCAAATACTGTCTCCTCAGTGCAGCCTGGGAATCACCTCTCCTTTAAATTAACTTCTTCCTTCTACTTAAAGCCATTTGTTCATACTTCCAAGGTAGTTATTTTAATGGCTCTTTGACCTATGTGATTTGGCCTCCACCTCGGAGTCCTTTGAGAGTAGGACTCACATATCTCTGTACCTCAACGAACTGTGGGTGGAAGTCAACATCTCTGTAGCACAGAACATCACATCGGAATGTGCCTTTCAGCCCATTTTACAGACTGGGAGACTGAAGTCCCATTCCCTCCCTGATGGCCCTTCTGTGGAAGGCGCTGGGCTGGGTAACCGGCAGTATCAATGCCTGAATCAGCGATCAGCCGTCCCTAGCACAAGCTACAGGGTGGCTCCCTGGCAGGACTACATTTTCTGAGACGCCCAGCGCAGCGCCCAGGGCATGCTGGGGAATGTAGTCAACGCCCGCAACTCCTACCCCGCCCCCCACCCCCATCCCCGCCCCACTCGTCCCCCTCGCCTGAGTTTCCCACCGCCTATCCCTATCCTTAACAGCCTCGACTTTCCTTTCCAGTTTCCTTTCCAGTTTCTAGCTCTCGGGACCCAAAGACTTCCTCCCCTAACTCTAACCTTCCCTGTGGCCCCCAGCTCTGATTCTTTATCAATACTGAAGGAGAATCCTGGCGTCCAGCCCCAGCCACCACCCTCCCCCAGGGTGTACTCGAACCAGTGATCTAACCCTGGAGCCCACGTCCCTAAAAGCACAGCCCCAGGCCTCTAAACTCTGGCGCTAGCACCTTCCCACAGCTCACCGCTTGTTACCTGACACCGGGGCCCTGCTCTCCTCCGCTCAGGACGATCCCTTCCCGGACCCAGGGGTGGTGGGGACCCAGACCCCAGCTTCCAGCCCTTCGGACCCCTGCTCCCCTTGGGCACTCGGCACAGGCCCTTCAGCCCCTTACCCAGACTTCCCTCCCTCCGGCTCATGCTGGCCCCTGGTTGATACCGGTTGCCTCCACGCCCCCCTTCCGAGGGGGAGAAGGGGGGAAAAGGGTAGGGGCGTGGCCCGGGCGCAACCAATCAGGGCTCAGACCCCAAACAACCCACCCCCGCCCTCCCACCCCCCGCCCCAGGCAAGATTCCTTGTTCCTGAGCTCAGCTCCCTGCCCGCGCCGCCTTGTCCAGAAACGGGCCTGAGGAGGGCGACAGGTTGCCTGCATGGTGGACTCGGGACCTCGATGCTGGGGGCGCCCGGGCCTGGGAGGCAGCCCAGCGTCCCGCCGGGAGGAGGCTGAGGCTCTGATCTGGGGCAAGGCTTGGGTGCTCGGTTTGCTTTTCGGAGAAAGCTGAGTAGATAGGAGAGGGTGGAGCTGGCAGGGCTGGAATGTGGTGCCCCTCCCTTTTGGCTGGAAAGCAGGGGTAGAGAGGGTGCGAGAGAGGCCGGTGGAGGCCCTCAGGCTCGGGCCACACCACGCCTGGCCTACCTTAGATACTTTGTGCTGCTGGTCTCATTGTCACAGCTACCAGGAGGGGGACAGATACACCAGCTCCTCTCACTTTACCAGGCTCAGTAAGAGAACCCCTCTGACACACCTACTACATAGAAATACTGTAGTATTTCTACTACATACAGACTTTCATTCTTACACAGGAACAAGCTTCAGAGACAGGTACAGGAAGTCATACACTGCCAACCCCACTAACCTGGTGCAGACAAACACCAGGGCCCCTCTGTTTTGGGCCCTGGTATTGAGGTGCTTCATACTTGGTCTCTGGTCCTCTGAGGAGCTCACAGTCTGATGGGGGAGGCCACAGACAACAAGTAATGGGGTTTGTGAGTGAAGAGCCTGGGAAGGAGGTCTGTGTGTCTGTGAGGATATTGCCAGAATGAAGGGAGAGGGCACAGCAGGTGCAGTGAAGCCAGACTGTTGATAGCAAGCACGATCACACACTTACTAACAGCGAATATTTACTGGGTGTTGAGTATGACGTACAAGACGCTGTTCTAAGAGCGATCCACTGCTTAACTCATTCCCACGTCATCCATGAAGACAAGTGACTTCTCCAGGGTCATTGGACAAGCAGATGGGGTTCCCCCCAGCAGTTTGGCTCCAGGAATGCTGTCATAACCACCTTCCTACACCTTAATCCCTGTGGACAAAATCACACCAAACCGCACAGGCACAATAGTCACTCTTGAAACACGCACACACATAGCAACACAAATTTAGACGCGTTCTATCTGCTGGCAAACACAGCCTCAAATGAAACCAACCAAGACACGCTCCTTTGAAGTAAACTTTTCCTTGACGTATGATGTACATAGGGAAACGTGCACACCTCCTAACTGTAGAGCTCCGTGAATTTTCACAGAGTAAATAACCTGCAGGGAACCGGCCCTAGGTTATGAAACATGATCAGATCCCAGAGCCCCCTCTGAGCTCCTCTCAATCCTGAGGATGACCACTGCCTGACTTCTCACACCATACATTGGTTTTGTCTGTTTGGAGCTTCCGATCAACGGAACCATACAGTACGTACTGGTGTATTTTACTTTCATGAGACTTGTACCGGTTGTTGGGTGTAACCGGACGTCATTCTCCTTGCTGCATCCAAGGCGTGAATAGGCTTCTTCCACTCCCCTTGATGGGTTGTTTCCAGTTTGAGGCTATTATAAATGGTGCTATGAACATACCGACGCTTTTCGGTTGGGTGTTACTGACCTAGGAGTGGAATTGCCGGGTCATAGGGTTGGGGTGTATGCTGGGCTTCACTAGAAAACGGCCTTTTCCAAATTGTCTCTACCAGTTTACTCTCCCCCAGAAATGTGAGAAGCCCAAGTTGCTTTACTTCTTCGCCTACCCTTGGCATGCATGGTCCGTGGTCCGTCATTGTCATTTTAGCCATTCTGGTGGGTGGAGTCCCACTCATATGTAGCGTCTGGCATGTACTTGGCACTCAGTTAATAGATTGTTGAATGAATGGCTAAAGGAACAGTTGGACAGTGTACAACTGGACAGTCTGGCGAGGGTGGACACGCACACGCTCACGGCGTTTCAGGGACGCCCACGCGCAGCGGACGCACACCGGGACACCGGCCCTCTCGCGCCCCTGGCGCCCACGTGGTCTGAACGCACCCCTCAGCCCCGCCGCGCGCGCGTCCACTCGCGGAGCTTGCCGGCAACCTCCCTCTGGGCGGCGGGCAGGGGGCGCTGCGCGTCCGGGCGCCCCGAGGGGGCGGGCCGGGGCGGGGCGGGGCCGGGCGGCTGCCAGGCCTGGGCTCAGGACGTCCGCGCCGCCGGGCCGCTCCGGAGACGGGCCGGGGCGGGGCGCAGCGGCAGGAAGCGGGGCGGGGACTCGCGGAGGCGTTGGGGAGCGAGGGAGGGCGCGGCCAACTCCCGGAGGGACGACTGGCAGAGCGAGCGGCGCCCGGGCCTGGCGCCGAGCCTGAGCCCGCCGGACGGGAGGCGGCCCAGCCACGGGCTGGGCCTCGGCTCCAGCCCAGCCAGCATGGCCGGTCGGACTGTGCGGGCCGAGACCCGGAGCCGGGCCAAGGATGACATCAAGAAGGTGATGGCGACCATCGAGAAGGTCCGGAGATGGTGAGCGCTGTCCCGGGGTCAGGGACGGGACATGGCGGGGCCGCCCCTCCTCCAAAGGCGTCTACCCTCCCTTTGCCAGCTGTGGCCCCAGGTGTTCTGTGCGCTTCCCCCGGTCCCCCCACCTGCGCCCTGGGTCTACAGGGCTCTGTGCCCCTTATCCTGGCTACACCCTGGGGTTTACAAAGCGTGTTCCCCAGCCGTGCCCTCTCAGAGCGGTTGCTCCGCCTCCTAAAGCTTTGACACTCCTCCCGCAAGTATGCCCGCATCCCCAGCCAGGCTCGTGGCCGCGAGCCCCAAGTATACCCCAGGGGTCTGCGAACCATGGCCCTAAGCCACGCTCTTACTGGAGACACCCCATGTATGCCCTGGGGTCTGCGGGGCTCTTTTCTCCCTCTATGCCCCATTAGCAGAACTGCCCCTTCCCTCTTGCACCACCCAGATCTCTGCAGGTATCCCCAGATGTGTCCAGCTGCTCGGGGGCTCTGTCCTCTGGCCTTTCTGACCCAGTCCCCCCACTCTCCCACAGGGAGAAGCGCTGGGTGACTGTGGGCGACACTTCCCTTCGTATCTTCAAGTGGGTGCCAGTGGTGGACCCCCAGGAGGAGGTGAGCAAACCCCCCCAGCCCAGACCCTGCGTCTGTGCCGCCACAGGCAGGGCCCTCCCCATCCTGGCCTCCCCCCCCACTACGCACTCTGAGACCTCCAGAGCAGCTGCCCAGACAGGTGTTAACAATTACGCGCACCTCCGCTGGCTCTCCCTTTTTCCTGCTCCGGCCAGACCCTGGAGTTCAAGACCTAACCCAGTGTGCGCCTCTCTGCCCTCTCGTGCAGGGCCTTTTGCTCCTCTGTGCCTCAGTTCACTTGTCTGTAGAGTGGGGGCTTTGCAAGTGGTAACTGGAAAGCGGGTTCTGAGCCTTCCCTCTCTAATCGCCAGGAACGACGGAGGGCAGGTGGCGGGGCAGAGAGGTCCAGAGGCCGGGAGCGGCGGGGCAGGGGTGCCAGTCCCAGAGGAGGGGGCCCTCTCATCCTGCTGGATCTCAATGGTAGGTAGGGATCCTGGGATTTGGGAGGAGGGGGCTGCGGGCCTCAGACCCAACCCTTTCCACCTTTGCTCCCACAGATGAGAACAGTAACCAGAGTTTCCATTCGGAAGGCTCCCTGCAAAAGGGCACCGAGCCCAGTCCTGGCGGCACTCCCCAACCCAGCCGCCCTGCGTCACCTGCTGGACCAACGGAAGGGGTCTCAGAGGAAGCTCAGCCCCCACGGCTGGGCCAGGAGAGAGGTAGGACCAGGTGCCTCTCAGGAGCCCTGCCCTCTCAAGTCTTGTCCTCTCCCAATTTTAAGCTCACCCCCGTACACGCACTCCACACCCCACTGGGTCCCTTCCTTTGACTTCGTCTGATCTCTACATAACGTATCACTGTGGGATTTTTCACGCAAATTTAATTTTTAGTACCTAAGTGTCTTTCTTCCCCCCTCCCACCTCACGTCTGCTTCCTGAATGTTGGGCTCCTATTGACCTTGCTCACTTCAGAGCACCATAGGACACATAGTAGGTGCTCAATAAATGGTTGTTGCGGAAAACATAATAGTGACCATCCTGAGTCATTAATAATAACAGCTGATCGTTACTGAGCTCTTAGCACATGCCTTGCACCCTTCTAAGCACTTGACACGTGTTATCTCATCTAATCCTCACGACCCACCACCACCCCCCGCCCCCGTGAGGGTTTTTAATCACCATTTACACCCAGAGAAGTACAGTCAGTTGCCCAGGCTCACGCAGCTGGTGAGCCAGCCTCCTAAGTCCCGCTCAGCTCCTCTTTTCTCCAGAGTCAATCCCCTTCCTGTCTGGTCAGTACCACCTGCCAACTGTCCACCTGCCTGGCCCTGCCCAGGCTCTGTCTTCGGTCATCCACACCTGACTTCAGCCTCCTTGTAGGGTCTCCTACCCTTCAGTCACCTCCACACAGTGGCCAGAGCCATTTTATCTAAAGCACAAGTCTGACAGGGTCATTTTGCAGCTAAAGCCTCCGATGGTTCTCTGTGGCCTTTGGCTCCTCATCCTGGCACCCTGGGCCGTGTGAGCCGTTCCCTGCTGACCTTGTTGTCCCCTTTCAGGACACCATGACTTGGTGTGGTATGGGCTGTGTCTAGACTGGGCCATGCACCTGTGTATCTTTACCGACATAAAAACAGTAACTGGCATTTACTGAGCACTTACTATGTGCCAGACAGTGTGCTACCCGCTTTACCTGTATTATCTCATTTAATCCTCCCAACTTTTAAGTGGTAAATACTATAATTATCCACATTTTACAGATGGGAAAACTGAGGCCCAGAGAAATGAAATCACTTGCCCAAGGTCAGGGTTTGAACCCAGGCAGTCGAGCCCGGGTTCTGTGCTTGCTCAGAATCTGTGCTTGCTCAGCATATGTTCCCTCTGCCTAAGACATGCTCCATCTGCCCACCTGCCTACTCACCTGTCAAGATCCCACCTGGATGCCCGTCCTGTGTCTTCTTCCTGGGTTGTAGCCAGGTGCCTGGCTCCCTCCCCAGGGCTCCCACAGCTTGGGGGCTTATGTGACTCAGGGAATGTCTGTTACCTTGACATTCCAGATCCTGGGGGCATAACGGCAGGTGGCACGGACGAACCCCCCATGCTGACCAAGGAGGAGCCTGTTCCAGAATTGCTGGAGGCTGAGGTGAGAGAGGCCAGAAGGCTGAATTCCTGGGGCTTGGAGGGAATGGGGGCTCTGGGGCAGCCGAAGGCTTGGGGGCTGTACCGCTGAGGGCCAGGTGGGACACGGAGACTTCAGACACAGCCAAAGGCTTAGCGCTGGGCTCTTGGGACGGAAAAGGAAAGGGTATTTTAGAACTAAAGTCCTGTGGGTTGGACCAGGGCTGGTTTGAGACCATTAGAAGCCTGAAAAGATTGCGGTGCTCCTCTGAAATTCCCCACTTCAACAATTAGCTTAAGAAATCACCCCCTCAAATTTCTGACTTCCGCCACAAAGGACTGCCGTGATACATTTCCCAGAAATATCAAATATCGACTCTTGCCCCAAAGCAGTGCTGTTTCCGGTGCCCTACTTCATCTGTATCCTGGGTGCCTGGCTCTGGGCTAGACTCCTGGGTCTGGGAGGGGAGTGCAGTGGAGGCTTTGGAGAAGGCAGACGAGGCTAGGAGGCTGCACGCCTGGACTTGGGTGGAGCTCATGCCTGTCCACCCTTCCTCTCCAGGCCCCTGAAGCTTACCCCGTCTTTGAGCCAGTACCACCTGTCCCTGAGACAGCCCAGGGTGACACAGAGGACTCGGAGGGCGCCCCCCCACTCAAGCGCATCTGCCCCAATGCCCCTGACCCCTGAGAAGCCGGCCTGCCTGTCCTGTCCCCCAGGGCCCCCTTTGACTTTTTACAAATAAAGACCCTTTTGTAATTTTGTGTCATGTCATTTCCCCGTCAGGGCTGGGGAGGGTCTTTGGAGACTGTTTTGTCTCAGGCTCCATTTCTCAGATGGGAGTCCCTGAAGCTCTCAGGGACCTTCCTATAAGTCACACCGTGAGCCAAGCATGGAATGGGGGCTTGAGCCAGGACCCTGCCTCCCCAACCCTCTCTCCCTCCACCCTGCCCTGTCCCTGTTACCTCCAACCCTTCCTGACCTGCCCTTCTCTGGGAATCCCAGGATCCCTCTTCTTCCTGCTCAGCCCTCCCTGGGGCCCAACAATTACCAAAGGTCTAGGCAGCTAGGCCCACAATTGCCATTCATACACAGGTACACAGTGGCTCAGAAAAACTTTGGGGTCTGGGACACCCCAACCACTTCCCTGTCCTCAGGAAGCTGTAGCACCACGCCTCCCTGCCTCTGCTTAGTCATTCCTCTACTGGAACCCTTGCCCACATTTCTGGTTGAGTTTTACTTGTCCCCAGCTCCATCACCACCTCCTCCAGGAAGCCTTCCCTGACCCCAGGCAGTCAGCTTCCCCTCCTTCTTGGGCTCCCACACCCCTTGTGCTTCCTTTGCTTTGTCTTGGCATTTATTTGGCTGTGTGGGGTGTCTGTCTTGTTCACTAGGCCATGGGCCCCTGAGGGCAGAACTTGGTCCCCAGCTTTGCCTGGCACCACACTGGTGAATGAATGAAGGAATAAATGAATGGGCTGAGGCCATCCAGGAAGGCTTCTCTGAGGAGGTGGCACATGAGCTGGGCTCTGAGATGTAAACCTCTGAGTGAGAGATCTGAAGGCAGAAGTCCTGGTTCGAGTTCTGGCTTTGTGACTAGCTGTGTGTCTGTACACAGGCCACTTCCCCTCTCTGAGCCTTAGTTTGTTCGTCTGAGCAATGGGCACAAAAAACTAGGCCTCATCTGCCCCAGTGGTTTGTGGGAGCCTTTAAATAACATAAGGCATCTTCACGCTGTGCCTGTTAAGAGTCAGGGTCCTATTTTGATTTTTAACCAAGGAAGAGACTGAGGCTCAGAGAAGACGAAATTGGAACTTTAAAGAACTATTCAAAACTGTAAGGGTGTTGGCGTGATAGCAGCCACAGTAATAGTTGGGCCAGGGCTGGCGAGGGGAGCCTGGTGTGCGGTGATGTGGCCTATTCATTTTCTGTTCCTGCTGTAACAAATTACCACAAATTTAGTGGCTTAAACAACACCAATTTCTTGTTGTCTAGAGGTCAGAAATCCAAAATTAGTCTCACTGGCTAATGTCAAGGCATCGGCAGGGCTGGTTCCTTCTGGAGGCTTCTAAGGGAGGGTCTGTCTCCCCGCTTTTTCCCGTATCCGAGGACCACCTGCATTCCTTGGCTTGTGGTCTTGCCCTCCGTCTTCAAACCCAGCCGCGTGGCATCTTTCAAACTCTCTCTCTCTGCTTCCTTCGTCAAACGTCTCCTTCTGTCTCTCTTGCCTCCCTTTTATAAGGACTTTTGGGCCCACCTGGACACTCCAGGATAATCTTCCCAGCTCAAGAGCCGTAATTTACTCACACCTACAAAATCGTGTTCGCCATGGTCAGCCACATCGTCCCAGGTTCTGGGGACTAGGGTGGGGGCGGTTTGGGAGGGCTGTTCAGTCTCAGCCAGTTTCCGGAAGTGTAGGTCATCTCATTATTCCCCTCGCGCCCCCCCACCCCGAGGTGATGAGCGTGCTCTGTAAACTGTAAAGTACCTTGTACGGGTTAGTAGTACAGAATTCAGGCCCTGGGTTTGAATCTCAGCATCTCCATTCATTCACTGCGTTACCTTGAACAGGTGACTTAACCTGCCTGGGCCTCAGTTTTCTCATCTGTAAAATGGATGTAATAGTAACATCAGCCTGGTGAGACTACCGTGAGGATTAAATGAGGCAGTGCGAGAGGAGAGCGAGTCCTTGGCTTGGCACATAGTAAGTGCTCGATAAAGTGGCAGTTCTTTTTCCTATGATCCATGTTACAGATGAGGGTACTAGGGTGCAGGCCAGAGACGTGCCTGTCAGTGAGGGGTCCATTTCTGAGCAGCCTCGAGAGGCTAAAGCTTGAGTCTCCCCCATTCCTGTCTGTCCCCTAGCCCAGGCCTGCACACACACCCCTACTTGTGACCTGGCTTAAAAGCCACCTCTTCCATAACCACACCCCTGACCATCATCTTGCCGTGCCCACCCTGCCCCCTCCCCATGTCCAAACTCTCTTTTTGGAAATTCTGTCCCTGGCTCTGTGGCCCTGGCCTCCACGCTACCCCACTGTCTTCCCCTCTGGCGTTCCCCTCTTCTGGATCCCTTAAAGATCTCTTAGCCTGGCCTAGCTCTTCTCTCCCTGAACACTCTTCTGCGGGGGCCCACATATTCCTCGAATTTAACAGTTCCCAAGTCTCTGCCTCCGATCTGTCCCCTACCTCCAAGCTCAAAGAGCCAAATGCCTTCATGACACCTCCACTGGGGTGTCCCACAGACCCTCGTCCTCCTCCCGACATGTTCCCACTATCCCAGAAATGGGAGGGGAACAGCCATCAGGGGAGCCTGCTTGGAAATGAGATCAGTGCTGCTGGAGCACACGGGGTGGGGAGGGAGAGGGGGTGGGAAGTGAGGTCAGGTCGGGAAGGGTCTCACACGCCAGGCAGGCACCTGATCTGTCATTCAAACTTTGAGACTCACAGAGGATGATGTTTATAATTACGCCCCGATAACAGGTGAAACCTAGGATGACCAGAATGTATGGCCATCCTGCTTGGAGGCCGTTGTCAGGACTTTGGCTTTCACTCTGTGTGAGACAAAGTGCTACTGAAGGGGTCCAAGCAGGGGAGTGACATGCTCAGACATAGGTTGTTTTCCCTTGATGTTTTATTATAGGAAGTTTCCAACATACAGCAAAGTTGGAGGAGTTGCACTCCCCAACTGGATTCTGTAACATTTCACTGTATTCACTTGGTCACATATCCATATGCGTCCATCAGTCTCTGATTCTCTGATGCATTTCAAAGTAAGTTGCAGACATGCCTTCTAAACACTTGGGCACGCGCATCATTACCTAGAGTTCAGTTCTTATTTATTGTTTAGTTTTTCTTTTCCTGTGAGGCAAAATATCCACAGTGAAATTCACAGGTGTTGGCTGCATGATGCAGTGTTTCAACAAATGCAGACATCTGCGTAATATAAGCCCTTGTCAAACGCTTTACTAGCCTCCCGGAAAGGGTCTTGTTGTCCCTTCCCTGGGCCAATGTCCATTGTTCTGAGCTTGGTTTTGATTAGGTGACTGGTGGTAGGACTCCACCTGCATGGAATTACAGGGTGTACACATTTGCATGTTTTCTTTCACTCAGCATAATGTTTTTGAGCGTCATCCATACTGTTGCCTGTTCAGTAGTTCGCTCCTTTCTACTGCTGGTTGTATTCCGTGAACTTGGCTTTGACTAGGATGGCTCTGCAGGGTGGAGAACAGATAGGTGCTCCCAAGGAGATGGACGGCTCTTTCCCGGGGATCTTTCTCAAATGTAGAGTCTGGGGAGACAGGCCTCTATCAGGGGTAGGATCTAGGGTGACCACGCATCCTGGGCAGACTGGGATGGTCGGTCACCCGAGCAGGATCCCACCTTTGTCACCCCAGACGACATGCGCTTCCACCTAAGAACTGATGTTTCTGAAACTCTCAACCGGTCTGCGCTTCCCCTGCTCTAAAACTTCCCAAGGCTCCCCATGCCTCTGCCCGACAACCCAAAGGACAGACAGGAACACTCAGGGATATTGCGGGGTCTGTTCCACCCCATCCCAATAGAGCAAGTATCACAAGAAAGCGAGTCGTAGTCTTTTCGCGGGTGGAGGGTCTTGCCTTCCATTTGTAAAAAGGGCCACACCCGTGAAGTACAATAAAGCAAGGTGTGCCTATACTCAGCCTACAGCAGTGGGTCTCAAACTCTGCTGCATCTTAGAACCCCCTGGGGAATTCGGATGCCTGGCTTCTATCCTGACTTTCTCATTGGTCTGGGAGGCGACTTGGGCATTGGGAGTTTTCAAAGCTCCACAGGTTGATGCTCATATCCTGCAAAGTTTGGGAACCATTGGCCTATGGAGATGATGCACTTGGCTTTCGTGGTGTTGAATATGTGGCCAGCATTTAAAATCAAGGGATTGCATATGAAAATCTGGACTCCCCGCTCCCTTTGACAAAGCAGGTCTGAGACGTGGCAGTGGCCTCCAGGTGTGGTTGTCACCAGGTGTGTCACCACTGACAGCACGGGTTTCCCTGGGAGATGGAGTGTGGGCTTCCCACTCCCCGCCACCCTTTCGTGGTTTGCTCTTCTCCTATGTGTCCATTTGCATGGCCGCCGTCTGAGCTCTGCCCCCGGCACTCCCAGGTGCAGGCATCTGCTCACTTCCTCAGCCCCTTCTCTTCCATCCCAGCATGCTCTTCTCACTTCTTGCCCTCTGGCTGCACCTGCCTCATGGTTCCCTTTCACACCTGCCTTCGCCCATGCAGTTCTTCCACCAAACTCCTTATCACGGCAGAGGAGACCCTGCTCAGTTTGGCCCCTACCCCTCTTTCTTGCCTCTCCCCAACCCCTGCCCTGCTGAGTGCTCTACTGTAAAACACGCAGAAATTGGACCCTGCGGTTGGCCAGGCTAGTTTCCATCTTTGCACTTTCTGCTCCCTGCCTAGGAAACTCTTCCCTTCCTTCCTTCCTCTTTCTTCTTGGCTGATGCCTACTTCTCTTTCAGGCCTGGGCCTAGATCTCAAGTCCTTCAGGAAGGTTCCCTGACCCTCGAGCACCAGATCTGCAGTTAGTCACCGTACTTCCTCCTTCACTTGACATGTCACTTCCTCTGCTAGAACAAGGTCACTCATGTTGTTCATCTCTGTGCTCCCAGGGCCTGGTGTCGTGCCTGGTAAATACGCGTAGTAGGTGTTCATTAATGATACATGAATGAAAGCACAAAAGCAAGCACGACCTCCTTTTCTCCACTGGCAAAACTCCTACCCTTCTGGTTCCATTTCTATGATAGTATTCAACTCCCTGTGCTCCGGGAGACCCCAAACCTCGCTGAGCTCAGGTCTGGCTCACAGTGGGCCCGAGAATCCCTAACCGCATCCTGTGCTTGTTTTCCTGGGTTTCAGAAGGTGTGACTGGAGCAGACATCCTTAGCACCAGCAGAGTCGTCAGTCACATCAGTTGGCTGGGTCTGCACTGCTGGGAGGCAGGGCTGTGTCTGGTGGGGGACCAGGGCCCCACCCAGGGCCCAGCACAGTCACTTCCTCTCCACTCCCTTACATGGCTATCGATTTTCAGGTGGCAGTGGCTTTTCTGCCGGTCTCCTCCATTGTTTCTCCAAGCACCTCTGGGAGGCAGCTGTGATGTCGATAGAGAAGGGTTGGGCCGCACGGTAGGAATGGAGGTTTCCCAGGTTCAGCTGAGTGATCGTACCTGTGTGATCTAGGGTCACGTCACTTCCCCATCATCTGAAACGTGGAGCCAATGCTCTTTCCCTCCTCTTTGGGGTCCCCCACCTTTGAACCCGGCCAGGAACAGCGGGACCCAGTGCAGAGCCTGCACTTGAGAAGCTGGATGTCAGCCCGATGTTTGTAAAGCGCGGAATAGGTACAACCTTTAATTTTTTAGACTCACCGGTAGGGTCCCTGGCACACTAGGAAATTTAGGAAACTCAGTGCCCGACACGAGTGCACTGAAATCGCTCATCATCCCCCATGACGTTTTAATGGACCTAGTTTACGATAGTGCGAGGCGGTTGGGATACGTGAAAACATGCCCCCAGAGGGGCGCCGGGACGTACCCAGCGGCTGGGTGACTTCAGTGGCCTGGTCTGTAGACTGGGACCCTCGGGCCCGGCTCCGCTCGCGACCGTGGTGAAGCTCGGAGGAAACAAAGGAGGGCGGCGCGCTCCCAACGGCGGCGCGAGGGTTAAAGCCACCGAGCGCCGCGCGGCGTCCTAGAGGGGCCGCGGGAGGACTTCCGGCCTCCGGCGCTGCGCTGCGTGACCCGCGTGACCGGGCGCGCGCCACCACACGTGCGCGCCGGGTTGAGGCTGCGTGGCGACCGGCGGGGGGTGGGGTGGGGGGGGTGGGGACGTTTCCTCGGGCGCCCGCCCACGTGTCCGCGTCCCCCGAGGCACGGACAGACGCGCGGTGTTGACCGTGGGCTGCAGCCGAGCCTCTCTGGGCCTGGGTTTCCCCGGCCGCCCTGCGCGCGTGAGCATCCGGGGGCTGGCCGAGGACCGTCGGGGCTTCACTTTACTTGCCCCTGGGAAATCCGCTGCGTCCCCATTATACAGCCAAGGCAACTGAGGCCCAGAAGGAAGACGTGGCCGTGGAGCGGCGACGGCGTGCTTTCCCCCTGGCCCGTCCGGCCCGGCGCGGGCAGCGCCCGGCCGCATCCCTTGAGTCATCCCGGAGTCAGACCGCGTCTCTGATCAGGGCCCCCGCGGAGAGCCAAACGGTGCCGGGAGCGGTCCCCCTATGTCTCCTCTTCCCCTTATTGCAACTCCCGAGGCAGGTGCTGTTTACCCACATTTTACAGGTAAGAAAAGTGGGCTCAGGGCGATTTTCTGCAGAATCGTGAGGCTGGTCCACGGCGGCGTAGGGAGGAGTAGGAACTCAGAGTTGCCTCACTTGGCTGGCATATCCGTTTTGGGGAAAATATTAGCTAAAGTTTGAGCGCTTACAGCGAAATCCTTTCCCAAAGGGGCAAAAGCGAACCAAGGAGGTGCTGGGGGAGTGGGCAGGGGGGTCCCAGACCCAGCAAAGTCTGTCGTGGCCCTGGTTCAGGTGTCTTTGCATCCCTTCCTGTATCTCAAGTAGAGAGAACCTAGTTTAACATCGTCCTTTCTAGTAACTGCTTTGTTGAGCTATAACTCACTATACAATCCACCCATTTAAAAGGTCCAAGTCTGTGGTTCTTCGTATGTTCACAGACGTGTGCAACTATCACCATTGTCAATTTTGGAACATTTTCATCACCCGTCAGCAGTCACTCCCACCCAGACCTCCCACCTGCAGACTTTCACTAATCCTCTGTCCCTATAGATTTGCCTATTCTGGACGTTTCATAAGAAGGCCGTATGTGACCTTTTGTGACTGAGATCATTTTTTTTTTTTTTTAAACTAAGTCCAGGCTTTGGCCTGTGACTGTAGGCAGCTAGACTTGAATAGCATCATTTTGATTTTGTTTGTAGAGTGGTATTTTTACCACTCTAGCGTAGGCTATAGGCATTTCCGGTTCATGACAGTGATATAAAGTTTCCTTTTTGAATACTAAATCATTTTCACAGGACAGTGAGTTGATATTTTTAAAGAACAAGATTGACGAATAATAGAGGTGGCGCACAAATATGCCCGAAAGTTGGGAAGACGGGAGGTGAATGAAATTTGGAAAATACTAGATTGATGAGAGGTTCTCCAAGACGTAGTTTGAACACCATCCCGTTTCTCCATTTCACTCTCCTAACAGCTCCAGTGAGGAAGCACATGATTGTACTGATGGAGAGACAGGTGCAGCAAAGTGAAGTACAGTAACGTGTCCGGGGTCACCCAGCTACTGGCAGAACCTAGACTTTACCTAAGGTCTGTCTAATTCCAAAGTCCAGAAGTGAAACGGGTGAGCAAGGGACAAGCAGGCTTGAGAGAGGACTGTAGACGCTAGACAAAAATATGGGCACCAGGCTGGTTAAGTTGTTTTGGGTACAAACTATTCAGATATTTCAAACACATTTCTATAAAATAACTCCATTTGTGACTCTACACAGAAATCCATCTCAGTCACTGGTGGGGCTTTCTTCTTCTCTCAAGGGCATTCCAGGTCCAGAAGGCGTTGCCTGGATAACCAGGGTTTTTTCGGGGTGTGCCTGCACATGCGTGTTTTCACACGTGGTGGTGTTGCTGCTGGGGAATCTAATCTCTACTTCATCTTGATTGTTGTTGCCCTCACTGTCCAGGCCAATGACCCCAAAAGTCCATGGCCATGGCTTCTGCCCTGTACCACGTACGTGGGGCTCCAGAACCTCCAGGCTGGCTGACATGCCTTATACGCAGGGACCCATGTTTTCCTGGAGCATCAGGCAGCCATTTGCTCTCAGGACTGGCTCCGTTCGTAGAGCATGGCCACATGTGCAGCGGGACCCCCTATGTCCCCTTCCAGGCCAGGGGACCTTTCCATCCCCTGTCACCACCTCCAGGATCTCTACCTTTCCCCTCAAGCCCTTCTTATTCCGCTCCTTATTCTTTCCCTGTGGGCTTTAGTAGCACGTTAAACTCAGAGCCCCATGTCCAATAAAACTAGCTTCCTTTTCCTCAAGTGCAGAGAGAGCTTAATTTTTAAACCTTACCTATAAAAAAGGTAGCATGTGGAAGACAAACAACAACCAAATCGTGCCACGCTGTCGTCAGCACTTACGTAGCTCAGTCCTCTCCTCTCATAGCTGTGCAATTCAACTTGGACCCAAACTTAAATTAACCACACATGTCCTCCTTAGGAGGCAGTTAGGGTCCATCTGTTGTTACTCCGCTAGGCTGAGCGTCTTAGCCCTAATCCTAAGCAGCTAAGATCTAGGAGTGATTTTGTACCATATATGAGTAAAACGAAATAGGTAATACTGAGCCGGGTAACAATAGTCCAAGAGCCGTACTTGCACGATTTCACAAATCATTTCAGCAACTCTGTGAGGTCAGTACTGTTTTATGTCCATTTTACAGATGAGAAAACTGAGACGTGAAGTTAAGTCACTTGTCCAACCAAGGTCCCCCAGTCAATAGTAAAGGCAGGTCTGAATCCACATAGTCTGACTTAAGAGCGTGTGCTCCGAATTTAGACGTGGACAGTTTCTTCCATCTTTTACAGCAGATGTTAGCGTTCCCTATACATTGACACCCTCCTGGAACAGTCTATAGCCACTTGGGGAGCAGAGTTGAGAATCCTCCTTCCCAAAGAATAATCTGAGCACCCGGAGATCTGGCTCTCCCCTCCCCAACCCCTTCCTTTCTGGGCATGAGTTAACTAACAACTGTTCCCCTAACCCAAACTGCCACCCTGCGTTACTGCTACGTGTCCACATCGGGCGAGGTACATTTACAGTTTCTGTGTGTTGCCACAACCCATCAAGGAATTATCCCAATTTTACAAACAAGTAAACAGGTTTAGGAAGGTGAAGTGACTTGCCCAAGGTCACATGGCTAGTGAATGGAGCAACAGTGACTGGAGCCCAGATGCCTATCCCTGCGTCCCCTGCTCTGTGAACTGCTTCGTGGCCTTCCAGAGTTGAGGGCCACACGAGTTCCTGGGGGTGACGACTGGCTGTGGTACCCAAGCCAGTCTCTTACCCACTCTGGCACTATTTCTTGATCTGCAAAATCTCTTTTTCCCTCGACTTTCTAATGAAACCAGGCTTTTTTAAAATTTCAGTTTCAAAATGAAACCCCAAAATGAGAAGAGGGTGTTCTTACAAAGAAGAGTCTCACCCCTTTCTTGGGGGGTGTGCGGGGTGGTCACACGGTCTGCTCTAAGGAGACTTTTGCTGCCTCGGCTTCTCGAGCAGCAGCTGGATTGAGGGGTTTGGGGGGAACGAGCCTGCGTGGGGAACAGGGATGTGATGGTAACAGTAGCTCCCGATTCCTGGGTCTTCGTACCGGGCCAGTCCCAGGGCTAAGGGCTGTGTGTGGGTGTTTTAATGCAATGTGGACACACGCACACATGCTGGAGGCCCTACTCTACTTCTCTACCTTTAGAGGGGAGTTTTCTTAGAGATTGCCTCGTCCCACCTCCTAATTGAGAGGTGAGGCGTCGTTTCGGTTCATCCCCCCCCAGTCATGGAGGTTCTGTGCTAGGCTGGGCCCCATGCTGAGCTCTTAGAAAAGACAGAAAAGACCAATGCAACGTGTTAGCAGAAGGAATCGCTAGGTGGTGAGAATGTAGTGTTATACTTAGTTTTGCTTATCTGTGTTTCTCAACTTTCTACAATGCACACATGCTGCTTTTACAATACAATAAAAACCAGTTCCCTTCCCTCACAACGTGCCTCTACTTGTACAGCACTCTTTCTCCAATTTCAGTCATTGCATCCCTCAAAATCCCCAAGGTGGGAGAAAGTCCAGGGAAGGCACTCAAGACCTTGTACTAGAGAGGTGTGCCCCTAATTCAAGTGGCAGCCACATCTGCAGTCCCTTCTGAGTAAAGGGACCAAATGTCTTGACGCCCCACTCCTCTCAAATCCCTGATTAACCTGGGATTGGCCTCTGCAGCCAGCTTTCCATCCATCGCAGTGTTGTCTGTTAGCAGGGCCACACGGCCTGAGCGTTCCGGCGGCACCGAGCAGCAGACCCTTTGGGGCTGCTGCGGGCAGGCAGCTGGCACAGCCAGGGATGCTGAGCATCCAGGCAGCCCACACAGCCACCATCCCACCCAGAATGCCAGTGGGCTCCTGGCCTGTGGCCTCGGAGGGGTTTGGGCCTGGAAATACTGTCTGGTTGGCTCATGGCCACCCAGCGGCTCAGCCCTAACCTCTTAGGAAGTTTGAAAGCCAAACCCAGAAGAAGTGAACAAACATCCGGGACCACAAGGGCCCACGTCAGGAGTCTGGTGCGTCCACTGTGCTGGGAGTGATGTGCCACTTCTCAGGGACAAGGACATCGGGGACCCCCCGACTTCCAGGGCGTCTCAAGGGCATGACCAATGTCCCTGTGTCTGTGAGGCTCCAGCATGAACACTCAGCCACTAGATGGGATGTGTAACTTCTGAGAAATCCTGCAAATGCTTGTCCTTTTCCTGAAAGTCACTGAATAGCCAATAAGTGGCATTTTAAATAATTTAAAACTACTTCCTCTATTAACGGGTATTGTACATACTCTTCCTTATTTTCTTTTTTTAATTATTATTATTATTTTTTTAAATTTGGGAATATTGGGGAACAGTGTGTTTCTCCAGGGCCCATCAGCTCCAAGTTGTTGTCCTTCTGTCTAGTTGTGGAGGGCGCAGCTCAGCTCCAAGTCCAGTCATCGTTTTCAATCTTAGTTGCAGGGGGCACAGCCCACCATCCCATGCGGGAATCGAACCGGCAACCTTGTTGTTGAGAGCTCACGCTCTAACCAACTGAGCCATCACGCCACCCCGCTTCCTTATTTTCTTGAAATATTTTAGGATCCATTCTTTGCATGGGTTATGTTGGGACAGGTAACGTGCCATTTAAGAGGGAAATTCTATGGGATGTTTGCTGCCTTTTTAATTTTACAGCTCCGAGTCCCAATGAAACATTTTTATCACGTTATCTTAGGTATGCTTCTTATAAATTGCTTATAGCTAGATTTCTAAAGTAATTTAGTCTGACATGCTCTGTCTTATAATAGACTAATTCAGCTTGTTCGTATGTATTGCAATAACTAATATACTTTTTTTCCACCTTATATTCATTTACTATTTATTTTTCATTAATGTTTTCCTGCCTTGTTTTTAACTTTTTGGGCTTGGTCAAGTTTCTGTTATTACCTGCCCCCCACCCCCCCATTAACCTGCTAGTGTTTATCTTCTCTTTCCTAACAATCACAATTATTCTTAAACTGTTGTATCAGCACGTGGTAATAATCCTACTCCTTCCCCAAAATGTTTGACCTGCCCTCCACAACCTGCTGAAAGATGCCACGTTTAGAATGCTTTTAACTTCCCCACTCTCTTCACTCCTGGAGTTTTACTAAGATAGCTTACAATTTTTCGTTGTAGTCTATTACTGGGTTTTCCATCAAAGTTAATCACTCTGCAAGAGTCCTGACTTAACCCTTAAAGCACAGATTCCCATTCGGTCGTCTGCCATTTAAACTGAATGCTCCGCTGTATTGCAAGATTCATTGCCCAGCTCTGCTACTTCACCGCGTCCTTCATTCTGAGGAGCTCTCGGTCAGTACTACTGAGAGTTTCTTGGGCACGTACCTTAGAAGGGCATGCACGTGACATACGAACTGAGCCTTGTATGCCAGGTATCCTTTTGCCCTGGCGGGTCGTGATTCTACATTCCTTTTCGCTTAGTAGTCTGTATTCTGCCGTCTCCTAGCTTAGATGGGCTGCAGGCTTAAGCTCATCTGATACCTGTTCCTTTGTAAGTAACACAGTCTTTCTGTCTGGAAGCTTATGTGTTGTTTTTTTCCATTTCTGAAATTCGGGCATTTCATCAGGAGATGTCTAGATGCTTATCTTTATTCATGTACGTCCTTTTCATCTGCAGACTAAAATTTTCCTCACCATTTGTTACTCTTCTCTTCTTTTAGGACTCCTGATATTTGCATGTTAGGTCTTCTTTGTCCTTCAAAGATATATATTTCATGGCATGATTTCCTTTCCCTTATATTTTTGACGTGCTGTAAAATTTCTTCCAGCATCTTTGAGTTTCTCACTAGTGACTGTGCCAGTCATCACGTGTGTCTATATTAATAATAAATTCAGCCATTGAGGAAGTAGCCATTGGGTGGGTCCATGGGCCACCTGGGCCACTGAACTGGCCTCCATAGTTAAGACTCCATCTGTCACCTGACTTTTGTAAGCCCCTCCTTTGAGTGGTGGACCAGGTGGCATTTTGCGTCCCCAGGAATAGAGCCAACGCCTGATAACCCTGGAGAGGTCGGGATGTTTCCTTTGCACAGTGCACAGTCACTCTAGTAAATGACCGGAGGTCCCGTGGTGAGAGGCTTGGAGGAAGATTTAGGAGGAGCACTCCCAGCAGGGGTGCGGGCTCAGGAGCCACAGTGTCACCGTCAGTCAACAGGCCCTGGGTCTGTGACTGACACGGGGCGGGGACGGCGAGAGGCTGTGACTGCACTGCGGCAACGCAAGTCAGAGTTCTGGCTGCCAGATCTAGGGTTTCTGTCTGTTGTATAGATCAAGCAGGAGAGAAACACTTCCGCAATGATGGAGTAAGGACCCCCAAAAAGTCACTCCTCCATAGAAACAAGAATTCTGGCAAAAAATGTCAAAATCAGCTTTTTCCGAACTCTGGAAATTAACCAAAGGTTAGCTACAATCCAAGAAGCATTTATTCAAGAAAAATAGCTGTATCCGAGAGATACCATGAACTTTGTGGAGTTTTGACTCGCCCTAGTCCCATTCTCCTCTCTCCAGGTCCACAGGAAACTTGAAAATTAAAAGCCTCACAGCTAAAGGAGCTGTGAAAAACAATGGCCTAGCAGCCACTGGAGGGAGAAGAAGAGGTTTGTCACTCTACAAGAGCCCCCACCCCAAGGAAGCCACTATTTGACCTGTCCGATAGTTCTATGAGAAGCTCTGTTCGCAGGGTTTGCCTTATTGGACCTGACTCAGAGCTCTCCCTGTGCTAACAGCCACATCCCTAGGGAAATGTTGAAAACAGTCACTGGCAGGTGTTTAGCATTGCAGCTGCCTAAAGTTGCAAATCTGTTGGGGGTGCAAAAAAAATCTTAAAAGGAAAAACTCGGGAATGAGATATCCATAGAGGGCCTTAAAAAAGCTCTGACATATTTCTGGGAATTCCTAGGTCACAAGCATGTGTGCGTGCCCCAGGAAAGACCTGAGAAGACCATAAGCTCTCACCTCCAGCTGACCTTGAGGCTCAGTGCAAACAGGAAGTGAAAGTTAATGCAGTCTTACACACACACACACTCACACACGCACACCCACAACACACACACAGCCCCGCAGAAAAGCTAGGACACCAGTTGAAAGCATTTAAGGAAATTTTTGTCCAGTCATTAGTTGACTATTAAGCAAACTACCTGAGCAGAGACTTCAGTGACACACGACAAAGAATACAGTCCTTATAGAATTAGTCCAGGGAAATCACTGAACAAACAACAGCAATAAAACCGGGAGAGGGGTGATATCTGATTTTCAGAGTTGCCACAATTTAATGTTTAAGATGTAACTTTCAACAACAAAAATTATGAGTCATACAAGAAATAGGCACGTATGGTCCATACAAAGGAAAAAAGGAGTCAAAAGAAACTCCCTGAGAAAGCCTTTCAATCAGCTCTTATAAATATTTTCCAAGAAGTAAAGGAAACTATGTCTAAAGAATCGAAAGAAAGTATGGAAATGATGTTTCACCAAATAATATTAATAGGAAGGTAGAGATTTTATATAAAACTATATAAATGTATTTTTAAATAATATATATTTTAATATAAACATATTTTGATATATTTTTATTTTTTAAATATATATAATGCCAAATATGTACCAAATATACTTGTATATATACCAAGTAGAAATTCTAAAATACAAAAACTGAAATGAAAGATTCACTAAAAGGGGCTCAAAAGCAGATTTTACCTGGCAGAAGAAAGAATCAGCAAACTTAAAGACAGGCAAATTGAGATAATTTAATCTGAGGAACAGAAAGAAAAAGAATCAAGAAAAATGAATAGTGCCCCAGACACCTGTGGGCACCATCAAGTGTATTAATAGACATATACTGAGAGTCCCAAAAGGAGAGAAGACAAAGGAGAAGAAAGACTATTTGAAGAAATAATGTACAAAAGCTTCCCAAATTTGATTAAAAAAATTAATCTACACATTCAACAAGCTCAAAGTAGGATAAACGGAAAGAGGTCACATTTAGACACATCATCGTCAAACTGTCAAAAGACAGAAGGTAATGGATTTTACTATTTGGGCTTCTCAGCAATGTGAAAAAAAAAAAAATACTGAAACTGCAAGAGGAAAAGCAAATCATAATGTATAAGGGCTCCTCAATTAACAGCTAACTTCTTATCAGAAACTATGGAGGCCAGAAGGCAGTGGGATAACAAAGGGATGACTGTTATCTGTAATTATTTAAATTGTTTTGTCCGATCCATCAGGAAGACATAATACCATGTTTCCCTAAACAAAAGACCTAACCGGGAAATAAGCCCCCAGCATGATTTTTCAAGAGGACATCCCTTGAACATAAGCCCTAATGCGTCTTCTGGAGCAAAACTTATTATATAAGACCCGGTCTTATTTTCGGGGAAACATGGTAAACATATACCTATGTATCTAACAGCAGAAAACCAAAATACATGAAACAAAAACTGACAGAATTGAAGGGGAAAATGGACAATTCAACAATAATATTTGGAAGCTTCAATACCCTACTTTGAATAATGAATGGAATAACTAGACAGGAGATGAAGAAGGAAATAATCAATACTGGAGTGGGTTGCCCATCTGTTTCATTCCTAGGGACACTGATCTTACCCACTGCCAAAGACCTCTGCGAGCCGAGAGCCAGCCTCCGGGTGGTCCCTGCTGCCCTTTACAGTGGGGGTGTCCACCTCGTCTGCATCCCATCAAACCCACTGAGATGAGGGAGCCCATATCAGTGGTTGTAACCCCTACAGCCATACCTGACCTACAAAGAAGAGCAACCAGAGAGAGAGCTTTTAAAGGAAGGAGGGAGTTACTCCCTTCAAGGCCTTCACGAAGGAAGTATCTCCTGGGTCCTCTCACAGAACACAGTTGACAGGTCACACGTGATAAGTCCAGTCTCTCACACTGAGCCTTTGGATTCCCTGTCCCGTGGGATGCCAGGGAAACTCTGGCCTCTCCACTTCACTGACTATAGACCACTGTCAAGTCCAAATTTCAGGCAGCTAAGCAAGTAACTTCTTAGAGCCGACTTCAGGGCCCGAGCTAGCACGTTAAACCTGGAGTTCCAGGTAGACGCACCCACATCAATGAATTCTGCCCCATTTAGTGTTACATTCTTGTCTCATTAGTCTAATACACTTAGAATCCATTCTCACGTGCTCCCAGGTTTTGGCCAACGGACCAGCAAAGTATTGAATTCTTCTGGTGTATAAGCCATTTCTTCCTGGATCATGTGTGTACCTGTCCCCCCCGGAATATGCTAGATCTGACCTTTGTTAAAAGTCTAGTGGCAACAGGACAGCTGTGCTAGATGTTGAATGGCTTGAGTATCCCCTCCCCACGCATTTGCCCCAAGTGAGGGTACCCAGGGTTTTCAGATGGAGGAAAGTTAGTGTTTGCAGACACAGAGGGCAGGCAAGTTCTGCTGGCAAGGGAGACTTAGAATGACAGGATTTCCTAGCGTCTGGGTCCAACCAGAGGCACCAGTCCAAATTTCTGGGTCTTTTCCTGACCAAGGCCCTGGTTTTTCCACGACAAACTTGATAAGACTGTGAATTCAGTTGTCCCGATAAATCAGCAACCGACTGAATTACGTTCTGTGCTTGACTTGTAGCCCTGGGTCTACTTAAGTGAGAGACTGTTTTAGAACTGTCGCCCTGCCGGACGCATCCTGGTTCTGACTGACTTGTGCTGGGAGGTCATATGCCTGGGCTCATCATTTCATCTCTGTAGTCACTCACATACACTGAAAAGAATCCATCCTACAACGGTCCTTAGTCCTACGGCTGCCGCAGCATTTGGGGGCCGCGGCCGTCTGGGTTCCCCAGGCAGGTGCCTCCGCTGATCGGAACCTCAGGTGACCCCGTGATTGACTGATGCCACTGCAGGCTGCAGGTGACTGGCATCCCATCCTACTGGCGAGCACCTCAGCGCCGTGCTGAGGTCCAAGGGTGCGACCAAGTCTGCTGCAAAATCCCATCGCCAAGAAGGTCCAGTCCGGAGACAGCAGCCACAATGGGAAAGTTTAACAGAAAGAATTACTCATGGGCGATTTGGGATCATAGGGAACTGGCTCGTGAGAGCTAAAAACAACTTTAAGTACAGAAGTAGCAGCTACTATGCCCACGGCTGGGAGAGGGCCCAGGAGGAGTCAGGTCCCAGCAGGACTGAGCTCCAGACTCCATCCGAAAGGGCAAAGTCACTGCCTGCCTCACCAGTGGGACTTCTAGGAATCCGCTGTCTGGGGTGCCAGGTGAAGCTGTGAGTCACTGAGCGCGGCTGGAACCCAGACCGGAGGAATGTGGTCTGCGAGCCGTCCAAGGAGGAAGCGCTGTACCAAGTGGTGCCGGGGCCGGAGCATGTGCACGCGGCAGCAGCCCGCGCTGCAGAAAGCTGCACCGGGCAGGAGTCCAGGGCTGTCCGCAGTGCAGCCAGCCTCCGTGAGAGCACATGTGCGGGAGAGAGCTCACTCTGCAGGAGGTCGGTGCTGGAGGAAGCCGTGTGAGGGCCAGGACAGGTGGAGGCGGTGCAAAAAGAGTCCCCGTGTCAGGAGGTGGCGGCCTGTGTTCTGGGGTGTGTGCTGTGCACATGGGTACATGGGCTGCCACAAGCGGGGGTGAGGGAAGGGCTGTGAGCTGCCCAAACGACCCATCACTCTGGACACACGTGTAAATGAGGACTCCTGAATGTAGCCACATACACGTGCCTTGCAAAGGCCTTAACAAGACCAGAAGCGGGAAGGCCAGCCCCGTCCTCTATCAGCGTCCCTCTGGCGCCCTCTACTGAAAGCTTCACGTCCTGCTCAGGCCCGGAGAAACGCTCAGTGGTCAGCCGCATCTCAGCACCTACTACAGAGCGAGAGGCACTGAGCTGAAAACTGACCAAGTGGAAGGATGCACTCTCCTCTCTGACCCACACAATGGGAGCTGAAACGGCAGGAAGGGCTAAGTGAAATTCCCTAGAACTTCCCCTCTGCACAAAGAAAACAAACCAGCAGACACACCATAGCCCTGGGAAAAGTGCAGAGATTCTGCTGCCGCCAAGGATTTGAAAGAAGCAGGCCTGGGAGACCCCCAGTGTGGCCTGAACAGAAGCTGGGGGTGGGGGTGGGGGATGAGGACCATCGTGGACCTGATGGGGTGCTGATTCCGGCTGCAGTTGTCCCGGGTGTGGTATCGTTCCCTTGCTGTTTGGGGTGCAGCTGTCAACCTGGCTTTCTCTTCACATCTGCGTGCTGGGTCCAGCGGAGCAGTTTCAGCTGGAGGCCACCAGGTGTCAGGTGGCCTCGGGGCGTGTCACTTCTGCTGTCATGCATTCTGCAGAGACTGCGGCCCTCTTAACCGTCCACACAACCTCACACGGCATTATTGTACCCGATGAGAAGGAAGTAACAAGCGCTCTCACTGCCTTCATTACACAATTTACAAACCAGAAGGTCGGAGATACAGCCCAGAACATATTCGGGGCACCAGCTCTTCAGTGAAGTTTCCGGGGACTCAGGGATGGGGCGTGTATATAAAGATGCCTCTTCCAAGATGAAAGACACGTTGTACCTCATACAATTTCCTCCCAACAGACGGGCAATGCTTGGAAGGCCCGTGTGGGGCAGTGTGTCTCACAGGTAGCGGCCCCGTGAAGCCACTCTGGGGTCGGGCCCAGAGCGCGAGGAGGCTCTGCAGCAAACGCAGGCTGACATCCTTCCATTCGGTACTTAGGACCCAGCCGAGCAGTGACACGCAAAGTGCCCAACAGGGATGCCATACGGAACCACTAGCTGGCACAGCAGTGGAATCAAGGCACAGACTCACTGAGTTTTCAGACGTAGGCCCTTCTACAGATGGCCATTGGACTTTTGAGAAACAGCTCTGCTTCCTATTGGGACTTGAAAGGGACTGGACACCTGACCGGGGACATCAGGTGACCGTGCCACCCGAGCTTCTCATCACGAATGGGGTGTTGTCTGACCCCCCAACCATGAGGCTGGGTGTGCACAGCAGCTGTCTGTCAGCACCTGTAGGAGACCAGGCTCGGAAAGGTCCAGAGGTGCGCTCCACTGACGAGCACTGTCTTCTGTCCCTCAGTCAATGCCTGTGACCTCCGGGGGTGTCCTGGGGTGTGACATCCTGGGCTGACGAAGGAAGAGAAAACTCCAGCCTGTTCACAGATGAGTGTCTGATGTAGTTGTGGGCTGACAACCCACTCGGGTGAACCTGTGGGTGGAAAATAGCGTCACAGAGGACAGAACTGGGAGCCGTGCACCTGGCCATCCTCTGTCCGCCATGAGAAGTGGACAGAAGAATAGGCCTGTGAGGTTGGACAGTTAAGGTTGCGAACTCATCCTAGAAAAAATGCTCCATCCCTCATGGCTGAATATCACTACGGTCACCCTCGAAGGACTCCCCTTGGGAAGCTATGCACCGACGCCAGCGCCTAGTCCACCTTTTAGAGCAATTTTGGAACTTTTTCTGGAATGGCCATCAGAGCTGTCGTTATATTACCCTTGATGTCCTGAATGTCATCAAAATGTCTTCCTTTCAATATTTCCTTTATCTTCAGGTAAAGAAAGAAGTCATTGGGGGCCAGATCAGGTGAGTAGGGAGGGTGTTCTAATACAGTTATTTGTTTCCTGGCTAAAAACTCCCTCACAGACAGTGCCGTGTGAGCTGGTGCATTGTTGTGATTCAAGAGCCATGGCGAAAAGTTGGCGAAAAGTTCAGGTCGTCTAACTTTTTCACGCAGCCTTTTCAGCACTTCCAAGTAGTAAACTTGGTTAACTGTTTGCCCAGTTGGTACAAATTCATCATGAATAATCCCTCTGATATCAAAAAAGGTGAGCAACGCTGTTGCAACAAGTGCGTGAACTTAATTGTCCGACCTCCTACGGTTAAGATGTGGTAAGGGGCTTCAGCACTAGATCTTCCTGGACAGCGGACCCTTTGCTTGTCCTGGGTTCAAGTTCCGGTCACGTCCTGATCCTTTTATGGGGAGTTGAGCCGAGACTTTGGTTCGGGGTGCAGTTTTCTGTGCAGCTTCAGCTGCAGGGCATGCGGTTTGGGTCTGTTGTCTCTGAAAAGCAACCCAGTGTCCTGTCAGGAACAGGGTAGGACCAGTTTGAGCTGGTTCTGCGCTTCCGCCTCAGTTAACTGTCAGAAACTAAGCTTGGCCAGGGCCAGCCCCAGCCGCTGCCTGCGTCAGAAACACAGAGCTTTGTCGTTTCCCAAGGCTCTCCTCCACGTCGCCCCGAGGAGGACTCCCAAGGTGGGTCTTCCTCGTCCTGGGGGTGATGAGAATGAACACTGCCCAGGTTCTTCTTTTGTCCCCGCAGGATTCCGCAGTCAGAGTGACACGGAGGACATTCCACGAGAAAGGCCTGAAGGCCGAACCCCTCAGGAGGCTCCTTCCCAGGCGGGGTCTCCGCACGAACGCCCGGCCCAGGCCCAGCACCACGCTGCCGCTGGACACCAGAGCTCCTGGGGGAGGAAGCAAAGCCCCCAGGGCACTCAGGACGACGCCCCAGGGCAAGGGGAGGTGAGCCGGCTCCCCAGGCAAGGCCAGGCCCTTGGCCACCCCAGGATCCAGCCACCCACCTGTTCCCGAGGTTGGAAGGAGCTTCCTCACTAGACAGCCATGGTGGGAACGCATGGAGGGAGCGGCCCCCCCTGCCTCCAACCGAAGGTCACAGCACCCGTCTTGCTCGCACCACCTTTCACAGTGAGCGACCACCAGCACCCCACTTGTGCGGGAACGGCTTCAGACACAACGCGGACCACACCCAGCGCCTGAGGCTGCATCGCTGAAGTGCAGGGAGGGCTCCGGCCACAGGGCCCACCTCCGGGCCCCTGGGCTCCAGCCCGGTCCTCGGCCCAGGTGTGCGTGCAGGGAGGGCGGCTCCAGCACTGAGGCTTCCGCTAGCCTCCCGCACCGTGGGGCCTCGCCTGGCTGGTGGGTCACCCAGAGGGCCCTGCCCATTCCGCACCCCACCCCGACCCCTCCTAACACCTTCCCCGAAGGGGAAGGCCCACAGATGCCAGTCCTGCGGGCAAGGATACCTTGATCGCCAGGGGAGGAGCAGCAAGAGCTTCCACCAGTACCAACTGCGCCAGCTCCCTGGAGATCCAAGTGGGCAAGAGGCTTTTCGTCCGAGGCACCTGCCTGGCCATCTTGCGCTGCTGGACCCAGGTAGGGGCAGGGCAGGCGGCCTGGGCCAGGCCGGAGGCCGGGAGGCTTCAGGCCCAGGAAGGTCCCCACCTGGAGAAGGTGCAGGGCAAACGAGCCCTCCCAATACCTCCCAGGGCTTTCCCCAAGTTCACGGCTGACCCCACTGCTGGGCCTGTCGTAACAGGAAATGACAGCACCTCCCGTGTACTGAGGGCTCACTCTGTGCCGGGCTCTGTGGTTTATGGAAATTCTCTCATTTAAGTCTCACAACATCCCTGTGAAATTGGTGTTAGTATCAGCATTTTACAGACGCCAAAATGAAGTCTCAGAGAGGTTCAGGGACCTGCCTAAAGTCACACAGCCTAACGGAGACCCAGGTCTCCTTGCCTGACTTCACAGCTGTCCTACTGCGCAGCTTTCTCCTGCTGTGCACGAGTTAAGTACAGGCTTGACAGGGTATCTGTTTATCGAGCACCCATTTTCCTCGTGGCATTTCTACAAAACATGGTTTATACTAAAGTGAGCAGGTCCTCCTTTGCACCAGTGGTTGAGATGCCACCTGAGAATGTCAGAGACATTTCGTGTGGAGGCCAGTGCTTTTCAGGCTCAGCCCCTGGAACCCGAAAGTGACCTCTTCACAGACCTTTGCCTTAGAGGGATGTTGGCCAAGGAAGTGGTGCTCTGGGACCAGCTCCTGGGGGGGGGCCTTCCTGGGGGCCCCATTCTACCGGGTGGCTTGGGAAGGCCGGCCAGGACCCCCGGGCTCAGGTTTCCAGATTCCCAACAAGAGATTGATCTTCAGGATTTGAGCTTTTGGGAATTCCTGAAATTCACTTCTGTATTTTTCATAACTTTAGATGTTTTTTTTATAAATAAGAAATACACATTTGGTAGTAGTCCCACAGACCTGTAGGCTATAGCAAGTATTCTACAACCAGACAATACCAGAGAACACGAGTGGGTAGTATTCAAATAACAAAATGTTTAAATCCTCAACAAGACGACCTGCACTCCTCATGTGCTGAAATTGCCAATTTAAGGACTTAATTGTTTCCCAAACTTGTTATTTCTTGGAACATCATAGGATTTGCATAAGATATACGATGCGTGTAAACTGATTAATATTTATTTGTGCGAATGACTGACTGTGAACAGCAGAACCAGGCCACAGACACATTGAATATGGCAATAGCTACAAGAAAGACTGACTAGTCTGTGACTTCTCTTCTCTGTGCTCCTGTCCCAAGTTCCAGAAGTGTCTCCCTTACCCTTGGACTCGGGTTGTCAGTGTTTCCTGCTCTTGTTTTCTACTCAATGTCAGCAGATTCCTTCAACCCAGAAAGGCCTCTAGGTTCATCGTTAAGCGTTAATTCTCACAGGAGAATTACAATACTTTTTTCTAGTTTCCCAATTTTTTGACTGATTGTTCTTGGGATTCAGGAAAACATCAAATTTCCAGAAACTGTCAGGAAGGACTTGCCTATAAATACTCATGTGGGCTGAGCAGGATCAGCATGGCAAGTCTGCTGCAGAAATAGTCACCGAGCTAGCTTCAAGCCCCGTCGCGGCAGCTCCACGGTTTCAGGTGCTCCGTGCCAGGAGACCCAGGTATGGATCCCAGCCCTGCCCACTCCTGCCTGTGAGACCTGGGGCAAGCCTCCTTACCTGTCTGAGCTTCAGTGGGATGGGTAGAATGATGCCTGGGAAATAATATACTTGCTTTGTGAGGCAACAGTCTAGAAGGTTAAAAGTGTGGCTGTGGAGTCCCAACCTGAGGTTCGCATCGATTGAGGGCAAGTGCTAACCAGTCAGAGCCCCATTTCTGTCTTCCGTAAAATGGAACAACGGAGCCCACTTCAGAGGATTTGAGTTTACATGAGATCACATGTGAAAATGCGTCACACAGACCGTGGTGCCTTGTAAATGCTCGACAGACGTGGGCCGGTTGTAGTGAGCTGTTGTGTCTACCTGACAAGGCAGGTGTGAGGCTGAGGGAGGTTCCGCCGTGAGGTGCTTTCCGAGCTGTGAGGTGGTACCCATACCCTTCTCTTTCCTTCAGAGATGAGACTGGCAGAAGCTCCTGGCAGACAGTAATATTCCCTGGGAACGCGTCCTCACCTCCACAGAAGGTGGCTGTGCTGAGGAGGACGTGTCACCACAGTTACCTGGAAAACAGGGTCTGGTTGCACTCAAGCAAGCCAATTCCAGCGTCATCTGCTTGGGGCACACTTGGGGTGTGGGGGGAGGCGTGTGGGGAGCCCATTTTTCAGGAGGCGGCTTTGGAGAAAGGCGCCTGCCCACTGTAGGCTTGTTTAACAGGGACTGAACCAGGGAGGGACGTGTGACAGAAGGAGGGAGGGGCCTGGCCTTCTGAAGCCCTGTGGTGGGCTGAGCTCAGGAAGCCGCCACCGAGTAGCCGAGTAGCCGAGTAGCCGGAACCGGTGCAGCCTGCGCGAGCACTTCCCAGGCTCATTCATTCCTGGAGTGCAGACTCAGCGTGGGTCACAGGCTTTCCCAGACGGTCTTGTGGAGTCCTGACGGCAGCGCCACAAAGCCAACAGGAGCATCACTCCGTTTTGCAGATGACGGCTTGGCGTCAGGGAAAGTTAAAGGCACTGCCCAGGGTCATGCAGCCTGTATGAAGTGGAGTCAGGTTCAGAGGGGGTCCAACCCATTAGCCACCCTCCCCACCCCCCAAGGCTGCCTCAGCTCACAGGAGCCAGGTGTGAGCTGGAACAGCAAGAAGGAAACGCACACGTAGGGGATTTAGCGCCTCCACGGCCTCCCCTCTCACGTTTTCTAATTTTTTTTTTTTTCAGTTGACATTCAATATATTTTCAGTGTCGATGTGGCTTCTTTATAGCCTTAGTTATAGAACTTCTGTTCCGCTGGACTTCAGATGGCTCTCCGGGTTGCTTGCTCGGTAATGTAGGTGTCATTTGCGTGTGGTCCCGGGAGGAGGCAGGTGTCGACTCTGCCATCTTGGATCTCCAGCCTCCAGGGCAGCAGCGGTCTCCTGTCTTGCTTTCTGTGACAACTCTGCCGATGTCTCCTGCTGTTCTGGACACGATTTCTTTGCTTCCAGGGATGTTTCTCTCTGCCTCACCTGGAAGTCCAGATCCTTGTCCTGGGACTCTTTCTTTTGCAGGAATCTGTGTGTGGGGGGGGGGAGTGGGGAGGTCTGCTTCCTTGCACAGCTGTAGCCCCTGGTCATCTCTTGCTCTGACACCGACTGGCCCTCTGGCACCAGCCTCGTCCAGCCAGCTGCCTCCCGACTGCCACCATCACCTGTCCTTTACCATCCCTCTCCTCCCAGCTCCCCTTCCTCCACCCATGGCCTCCTCATGTCTAATGCGGGCACAGTGGTGGGAAGTCCGAGCGGCCTTTGCAGGTGAAGCCCCTGCGATCAGTCCTTGGGGCTAGAGCTGGACTCTCGGGTGTGTTTCCTTATAGCTGCCGGCAGTTTGGGGGTGAAGGTGGAGGGTGGAATTCACCTTCTCGTCAGCTGCCCACTAAGTGCCAGCGGTGTGCCAGGCCCAGGAGCAGGGGTGGGGGGGAGAGAGGATCCCTGGCTCTGGGGAGATTTCAGGCCACGAGAGCAAGTGGACATTAAGCACAGCCTCTTACACATGGTGACAAGTGCTGTGAAGGAAACGTCCAGGGTGCTGTGAAAGAACAGACCAGATGTATACTAGGTTGGGGTCAAAAGCCATCTGAGAAAATGACAATTGCCATGGCCCTGAGAACTGAGCAGAGGGAAGAGAATTCCATTCAGAGGCAACAGAAGGTGCAGGCCCAGGGGTCAGGGGGGAACTGGTGTTGGGAAAACTGAAAGCCGACCAGTGTCAACGGAACCCTGTGTGCCAGGGCACGCGGTCCAGATAAGAGGGCAGGCTGGCCAGGGTGGTGGCCGGTGCCCTGGGGGCCAGGTAAGCAGCCTGGAGTGTTTGGTTTAACTTTTAATTTGGAAATAATTCCAAAGTTACAGACAGAAAAGTGACTAGTACAAAGGATATCTGGATGTCCTTTACCCCAAATTCACCCATTCAATTACTTGCTCTTTCTCTATGGAGTGTATACATGGGACTTTTACTTGAGAACAAGTCGCATACATCTTGCTTTTACCCCTAAATACTTACAGGGTATATTTCCTACCACAGTACAGCACAATAGTTACCACTTCACCAAACTTAACATCCGTGCACTACGGTACCCAGGCTCCCCACCATTTGGTCAGCTGTCTCCCCACTATCCTTCATAGAGCATTTTCCCTCCTGTCTCGCGTCCAGTCTGTACACGATGTCTTGTGTTATTTGTCCTTCCTCTGCGGTCTCTTACTCTGGAATAGTCAGCCTTTCTCTGTCCTTCCTGACACTGATGTGATGGAAGAACGCCGTCTTCTCATTTGGAGCGTGTCTGCCATTTCTTCATTGTTGGGCAGGCTTCTGCTTTCCTGGCTGGAGGACTGCGTCCTTCTCCGTGAGACACGAGGGGCATACAACGTGCTCCTTCGTGGTGATTTCGCCTGGTTTCTCCAGTCTGCAGTTGCTATTTTCCCTTGTAACTCACACGCCATCGGGGAGATGGGTGATGGCCGTGCAGATGCCCTCTTCCTCAGATTAGGAAATAGACGAGGTGTAGCCTCCAGGTTGGTTCTTGCCTGAGTCCAATCAGTCTTTGTCGTGATGGTTACACAACAGTGACTTCGGTGCCAGCATTCCCTCCACTAACTGTTTTCTGCCCATTTATTTATATACTTATTCATAAGGACTTTGGGGGTTCCACTATTTCTAATGATTTTATAGCTATTAACCTTAATTATTTTGGTGCTCAAATTGTCTCTGATCTGGCCAGTGGGAACCCCCTCAAACTAGAAGCCTGGATTTTACCCCAAATACGGTGGAGTGGCATGATTCCATTTGCATATAAGACCAGCCTGGCTGTGGCAAGACAATGCATTGTGGGGACCCAGACAGGGAAGCAGGGAGACCCCGAAGGGGGGCTGTGCAGTCCAGATGAGAGTGTGGCTTAGACTAGGGCAGTGTCACAGGACAGAAGGGAGGGATGGAGGGGTAGGAGACGGGCAGCAGAGGCAGCTGGACTTAAGGGCAGAGTGAATGTGCAAGCAGCAAGAGAGGGAGGGCTCGGGCATGAAGGGAGGACGGTGGGGAAGGGTCTGTGCAATGGGTTTTACAGCTGAGTCTGAGCTCTCCGACATTCACGTGGAGATGTCATGTGGACAACTGGATATGCTGCTCTGGAGCTGGAGAGAGAAACCCAGACCGAAACCAAACTCAGGTGCCGCAGCGGACTTTTCACTCCACAGTCCTGGGAGAAGTGCTGTCAGGGGAGAATGTATAGTGTGTGTGGGGGGCAGATTGGGAGTGCCGAGGGAGCTCAGTTTGGGGGCGTGGGAGTCTGGGGGGCCAGACCCCATGGAGCCAGTCGTAAGGCCACACCCTGACGACTGTGGGAACCCACGGGGGGCTGTGCGCAGGGCAGCGCGTGACAGGCTATGACTTGAGTTTTAGAAAGGTTGTCCTGACAGAGGCTAATGCTGTGGTTCTTTCTCAAGTAAATGTGTGTATGACGTTGCCCAGAGGGACCCCTGTGCCTGGAGAGCCCTTTCGCTGTTCTTCTGGGCACAGAACAGATGACCTAAACATCTGCCTTAACTGCACTTAGCGGCCCCAGGTCCTGCAGCCGCAAACCCCATCCCCTGCTTCATTTTGGCTGAAGTCACACGACTGGCATGGGGACCGCTCCCCAGCCAGGCACAATTCAGGTGTCAGTGTGCCGGCTCCTGAGGTTTGTGGGAGTCCGTTTGGGGACCGTGATCTGCCCGTGTGCTTTGAGTTCCCTATAATGTTTGTCACCTAGGCAACTGCCCATTCAAACCAGTGTGTTGTCCCCTGGCCACCACTGCACATGCTGGGGAAGGTGTGTGGAGCCTGGGTGAATGTCCTAGTGTGTCTGCATACCAGGTGGTGTGTGCAGGAGACCTGCAGTCTGCTGAGAGGGTGGCGACAGCTCGAACCCAAGGCAGACATTTATGAGACCACAGGGAGAGGCAGATGCCCAGCAAGCCCAGGAAAGGGACGAGTGTTTCTAGTTGGAGAAATTAGGGAAGTTGCCCAGAGAAGGTGGCCTTTGAACCTGCCTTGGGGGTAGGACTAGTTTCTTTTTCACAGGAAAGTACTTGATTAGTCAGTGGGAGAGGAGATAAGACAACAGTCAAAGCTCCACTTCCTCATGTTTGGCCACCATGGTCCACACCATCATTCCTGGCTGCGTAAACACCCCTCGCAGACCCGTCACGGTTAGTCCTCCTGCTGCTGGAACAATTCAGTCCAGGCCTCTGACATTGCTTGACGGCCGTGGGGGGCGGTGGGCAGAGAGGCAGCCAGGGACCAAACGCAACTCAGGAGATAGTGCGCCAGCCCATCCCACTCATCTTCCATCTTCTGTTCAGCAAACGTCTACTAAGGACCTTGCTCTGGGGGTCCAGGGAGGATGAGAACATGCTTCCTGTCACGGAGACCTCGGGTCTCATAGGAAGGGGAAAAGCATGACGAGGGCCCTGTGGATGCCACCACGAAGACAGGGTGTGAGGTGCAGGCGGCAGAAAGCTGAGCAATGAGCAGAGCAGGCGGAGCGTGAGCAGGGAGGTGGGACAGGGACATGTGCAGCCTGGCTGCCTACTTCCCTGTCCACAGGCTGGAAGGTACATCTTTCCTACTCAGGCCTCTGGGTATTTGGTCAGTTTTTTAAATTTCAAATATTTCCTTTCTTTTTTTGGGGGGTGAGGGCTGTTTTTATACTCTTTTCTAAAATCTCAACTTGCTTAATTCATTTTCTCTTGTTGACACTAAAAGCATTTAATGCTGTTAATTTTACCTCTGCAGACACCTTTGACTGTGTCCTGTTTTTTATTATTTTCTAAATAGTTTTTTTAGTCTTGATTTGTCCTAAGGGTAATTTGAGACACTATTTATGTGTTTACATTTCTAAATGGTATGTTTTATATTATTGTTAGTTGAAATGCATTTTGATTAGAGACTGACTTCTAGAATTTCCCCCTTTTCAAAATTTACTGAAATACTCTCTGTAGCTTAGTATTTGTTGAATTTTTTTATTGTCCGTGAAACTTGAAGAGAAGGTTTATTTGTTTTCAGGGTAAAAAAAAAAAAGGATATGTTCCTATCTTCTGTGTCCCTATTTATTTTTTATTATTTGTTCAGAAAATGTATTAGAATATTTCCAATAAAACTGTTTCTCATGTTTCTCCTCGTATCACTAAATATTTCATTTCATGGGTCTTGGATGTTATTTAACACATAAGAAATTAAATTCCTTCACTGTCAATTACCCCTTTTAGAAAGTGAGGTTAAGAGCTCAAGTTCTCGGGGGCCGGCCCGGTGGCTCAGGAGGTTGGAGCTCCGTGCTCCTAACTCCGAAGGCTGCCGGTTCCATTCCCACATGGGCCAGTGGGCTCTCAACCACAAGGTTGCTGGTTCGACTCCTGCAAGGGATGGTGGGCTGCGCCCCCTGCAACTAACAACTGGCAGCTGGACCTGGAGCTGAGCTGCACTCTCCACAACTAAGACTGAAAGACCAACAACTTGACTTGGGAAAAGTCCTGGAAGTACACACTGTTCTCCAATAAAGTCCTGTTCCCCTTCCCCAGTAAAATCTTAAAAAAAAAAAAAAAAAAGAGCTCACATTCTGTAGTCAGAACAGCCTGGGTTCAAACCCCAACCCCACCATTTATTAGCTTCAATTCCTTATCCATAAAACGGAGACGATAATGGAATCTCCCAGGTACAATTGTTGGACTAAATGAGACGTTGAACGTGAAGCATTTAGAATGCTGATTGGAGCACGGTAAGTGTTGATAAAGCTGGAATGTGCTATGACAACATTGTCATCTGACCACTGCTGGCACGTGAGGCTGTGCTACGGAAGGAGAAAGGACCTTTGGGAAGCGCTTTCTTGTTCTCTGTCCAGTACACATTTGGTAAACAGAATGCTTCACAGAGAACATGAGAAGTCATTGTGACAAACAGGAAGAAAAGGAAGCCGACAGCTTCCCGGCACGGCACACAGGGTAACACATTTTAGTTTTGATGCTGGGGTCGCTGAGGCAGCCCACGTGTTGGCATGTGGGTATTAGTGGCATGGGGAGAGGGCAGGCAGGATGGGAGCAAGAGAGAAAGGCCCAAGTTTCCCCAGATACAGGATCAAACTGGCCACCACCACCGTCCCCAGCCCCTAATCCTCGGATCCCTTTTATCAGTGCTACGAGCCTGGATTCTGTATGTTTTCCTGCAAATACTTTACACCCACCACCTTCAGAGACTGGAGCCAGTGTCCACATGGGAACTTTGATGTCCCCATGCCCTTCCCCCGGAGGGACTGACAGCCATAAAGGTGTGTAAGCACAAGGGCCCAGCTCCTTCTCCTGACGTACAATGATCTCCAGAGCTATTCACACACACTCGCTAACCTGCCTGCTTCATTCCCTGACCGGTTTTTTCTGGGAACCCTTCTTTAATCAATAGCTTGCACTTTCATCTTTGGCCCAGGTTAAATTTCTGGGAGAAGCTGACTTTAAGACAGGCAGCTTCATTCTTTCCTGACGGGAGGGATTCTGACATGGAGAGAGCATCGTGGTCAGTTTACGTCTCTGTAGCTGTGAAGATTTAGACCCAAAAGGTACTAGCTTAGACGAGAAGGGGGGTTAGAAGGATGCTGGGGTATCCCGAGTAGTCACAAGAGGAAAAGAGTCCCCGTAGCCACAGAGGCGTCTGGGATGGGCATTCTCCCCCTGCCTTTCTTCACGCTTCACTCATGTCTGCATCATTCCCTGAGACTGGTCTTTCCAAACAGCTGGAAACAAGGCTGCAAACAGTGTCTCTGTTTCACTTTTCCTCAGCTCTGCCCCTGGTTGGTTCAGTTTGGGACCAAATCACCCCCACTGGGGCAAAGGAGATATTGAGCACAATTGGGGCAATTCCTAACTAGTGCTCATGAATCTTTTCTATTCCTAGTGACAGAGGGGCTGTGGCCAGAAGGAGGAAGGGGTGTGGATAGAGAAAACCTAGATGCCCATCTCATAGTTCTTGTGATGAAAAGAGCGATGAACTCAAAAGGTGTCGCTTACTTGTGCACCCATGTTCACAGCAGCCGAAACGTGGAAACAACCCAGACGTCCATCAACAGATGAATGAATACCCAAAATGGGGATCTACACAGACAGTGGAATATGACTCAGCCTTTACAAAAAATTCTGATACCTTCTACAACATGGATGAACCTCGAAAACATTATGCTAAGTGAAAGAAGCCAGTCACAAAAGGACAAACATTGTATGATTCCATTTACCTAGAATAGGCAAATTCATAGATACAGAAAGTAGAATAGAGGTTACTAAGGGATGGTAGAAACAGGGATAGCAAGCTATTGCTTAATTGGGCTCAGAATTTCTGTTTGGGATGATGGAAAAAAAATTCTCAAAATGGATGGTGGTAAAGGTTGCACAACATTGTGGATATATTTAATGCCACTGAATTGTGCAATTGAGAAAAGGTTAAGGCCGGCCCAGTGGCTCAGGCGGTTGGAGCTCCGTGCTCCTAACGCCGAAGGCTGACGGTTCGATTCCCACATGGGCCAGTGGGCTCTCAACCACAAGGTTGCCGGTTCGACTCCTCGACTCCCGCAAGGGATGGTGGGCTCGCCCTCTGCAACTAAGATTGAACACGGCACCTTGGGCTGAGCTGCTGCTGAGCTCCCAGATGGCTCGGTTGGAATGCGTCCTCTCAACCACAAAGTTGCCGTTTTGACTCCCGTAAGGGAAGGTGGGCTGCGCCCCCAGCAACTAACAACGGCAACTGGACCTGGAACTGAGCTGCACCCTTCACAACCACGATTGAAAGGACAACAACTTGACTTGGTAAAGTCCCAGAAGTACGCACTGTTCCCCAATAAAGTCCTGTTCCCCTTCCCCAATAAAAAAATTTCTAAAAAAAAGAAATAAGTCAGATAGAAAAAGCAGAGAACCATATGATTTCACTGATATGTGGTATATAAACCAAAAATAACAAAAGAACAAGATAAACAAAAACTCATAGACACAGACAATAGTTTAGTGGTTACCAGAGGGGAAGGGGGGGGGTGGGAGATGAGGGTAAAGGGGATCAAATATATGGTGATGGAAAGAGAACTGACTCTGGGTGGTGAACCATAATGTGATATATAGATGATGTATTACAGAATTGTACACCTGAAACCTATGTAACTTTGCTAACAATTGTCACCCCAATAAACTTGAATTAAAAAAAGAAAAAGATTTCCCTTGGGTATTGAGTGCATGAGTAAGGAAAGTACCTGACACCCGGGAAAGAGCCACGTGAAAGGATGATGGAGTCGTGCCTGGCATTCGTGCAGAGCAGTGACAGGCCCTGCCTCCCCCATCCAGACTTAAAACACTCATCCTTCATGAGGGAGTTGGCAGAGGACTCAGGGAGGTCTTCCCTCAGACACAGGAAATAATTAGCCCTAGACGGAGCACTGCTCAGGACCTAACAAATCATCTAGATGTGTTAGAAGTCACATCTAAAGGAGTCAGACTATCTTCAAGCATTCTAACTACACCCTAGCTCAAAGAGCAGCATTTATATGAATAAAAAGCTATCCGACAACCAATCAGGCAACATTCACAATGTCTGACATCCAATAAGAAACTACAGTCATGCAAAGCAGGAACATATGATCCATAGTGAGAATAATCAATGAAAGGTGACCCAGATTGGAGATTTTAGAATTAGCAGAGAATGGCATTAAAAACAGTAATTATGACTGAATTACATATGTTCAAAAAGTTAAATAGAGACATGGAAAATATCAAAAATGTCAAACTACGAGAGGGAAAACGACACAATCTGAGATGAAAAATATACTGCATGGCATTAACACCAGAAGAAATGATTAGTGAACCCCAAGGCATGGCAATAGAAACTATTCAAAATAAAACACGGAGAGAGAGAAAAAAACAAAACAAAAGCATCAGTGAGCTAGGGGACAACTTCAGGTGGCTTCATATATGGGTAATTAAAGTCCCAGAAGGAGGGTTGGGAACAGAAACAAATATATGAAAATATAGTGGCTGAAAATGTTCCAACTTAAAGAAAACTACAAACCCTTAAATTCAAGAAACTCAATAGAGGGCTGGCCCGGTGGCTCAAGCGGTTAGAGCTCCATGCTCCTAACTCCGAAGGCTGCTGGTTTGATTCCCACATGGGCCAGTGGGCTCTCAACCACAAAGTTGCCAGTTCGATCCCTCGAATCCCACAAGGGATGGTGGGCAGCGCCCCCTGCAACTAAGATTGAACACGGCACCTTGAGCTGGGCTGCCGCTCAGCTCCCGGATGGCTCAGTTGGTTGGAGTGCGTCCTCTCAACCACAAGGTTGCCGGTTCAACTCCCACAAGGGATGGTGGGCTGTGCCCCCTGCAACTAACAACGGCAACTGGACCTGGAGCTGAGCTGTGCCCGACACAACTAAGACTGAAAGGACAACAACTTGAAGCTGAATGGCACCCTCCACAACTAAGATTGAAAGGACAACAACTTGACTTGGAAAACAGGCCTGGAAGTACACACTGTTCCCCAATAAAAGTACTGTTCCCCTTCCCCAATAAAAATCTTAAAAAAAAAAAAAAAGAAGCTCAATAGAGAAGAAGCTATGTGGAGACGGGTAGGAGGGGTGGAGACGTGAAACAGGCTAGTTCCAAACCTCCGTATGGCGGGAGAAACTTGGGTGGGATATCTCGACCACAGAGGTCCTCCTGGAGGAGCGATGGACCCCAGTCCCTCAAACCACCCTCCTCAGCCCAGAATACTGCGAATGGGAATACGAGCCCCCACAACATCCGGCTGTGAAAAACAGTGGGGATGGCGACCAACCGAGTGGGGCGGCGGCGGGAAACGCGGGCGTGCTCTTAAATGGCCCGCGCGCGCACTCGCCCACCTGCAGGCACTCACCTTGGGCTCCAGCGGTGGGGCGGTGCCTCTGGGGTGTCGGAGACACACGGGGGGCACACTGAGGTGGGTGGCTTCAGGCGAGGGCTGGAGGAAAGGCACCATTTTCCCTGTGTGGGCTCCTCACACAGCCAAACAGCCGGCAGCCAAGCGCCATCTTTCCTGTGTTGAGCCCGCCCCCTACACTTCCGGTCAAATTGGAAGCTGATTGGCCTGATGAGCTCCACTTGCTCCCCCATGCTGACTCACTGAGACCCTGGCACAGCCAGCTCTATACCGCTGAGGCTTTATCAGCAGCAGAACCTTCCGTGAGCCAGTAACCGGCACCAGGCCAGAGTGTCCCGGCATTTCGCGGAGCTGCACCAGACCTGGTACTGGTGGCAGACATCCTCAGTTCACAGTGTGACCTCTCCCACAGGCCTCCAGGTCCAGTACAGGCAGCGACTAACGGTGGATTGCGTTATAGTTTTTATCGGGTAGCCCCTGACTGGTCACAGGCAGTGGAGGACCTGGGCCTGCACCAGAGCCCCTCCCAAGAGGTCCCAGAACCGACATTCTTGGAGGTTGCTTCAGACCACAGTGGAGCACTGTTCAATTAGCCCCACAAGCGGCACACACAAAGGGCGGTCTCAACAGGCACCAGAGCCCACTGGGGCAAATCCCACTCAGTAGGATAAACCCCCTACACAGCAGCCCGAAAGCTGTGGGCGTGGCCAAACCCCACAACCTGTCAGCCTGAGGGTCAATCCCACCCACTGATGTTCCAATAGCAATCAAGGCTCAACTATAACAGAAGGGCACACACAACCCCACAATGGATGCTTCTGGAGCATGCAGAACAAGTGACCAAGGACACTGTGCCACTGGACCCCACAGGGCACCTCTTACATATGGCCACCTGGTCAACACTGGGACAGTAGCATATCTACCTAATAGATAGAAATAAAGAGAAAGGCAGGCAAAATGAGGAAACAAAGAAATACATCCCAAATGAAAGAACAGGAAAAATCTCCAGAAACAGAACTAAACAAAATGGAGGCCAGCAACCTACCAGAGACAGAGTTCAAAACAATGGTTATAAGGATGCTGAAGGAACTTAGTGAGACTTCAACAAAGACATAGCAAGCATAAAAAACGACATAGAAACCATAAAAAGAACCAGTCAGAAGTGAAGAATACAATAAGTGAAATGAAGAATGCACTAGAAGGAATAACCAGCAGACTAGATGAAACAGAGGATGGAATCAGCAATTTGGAAGACAAGGTAGCAGAAAACATTCAATCAGAACAGTAAAAAGAAAAAAGAATCCCCCCAAAATGAGGATAGTTTAAGAGACCTCTGGGACAACATCGAGCATAACAACATTCGCATCATAGGGATACCAAAGAAGAGAGAAAGCAAGGGATTGAGAACCTATTTAAAGAAATAATGACTGAAAACTTTTCTAACCTAGCGAAGGAAGTAGACATACAAGTCCAGGAAGTGAAGAGAGTCCCAAACAAGATGAACCCAAACAGGCCCACATCAAGACCCATTATAATTAGAATGGCAAAGGTTAAAGACAAAGAGAGAATCCCAAAAGCAGCAAGAGAAAGGCAACTAGTAACTTATAAGGGAGCTCCCATAAGATTGCCAGCTGATTTCTCAAGAGAAACTCTGCAGGTCAGAAGCGATTGGCATGAAATATTAAAAGTGATAAAAAGCAAAGATCTATAACCACGATTACTCTACCGAGCAAAGCTGTCATTTAGAATTGGAGGACAGATAAAGAAGTTTCCAGAGAAGAAAAAGCTAAAGGAGTTCATCATCACAAAACCAGTATTACAAAGAATGTTAGAGGGACTTCTTTAAGATGAAAAAAAGGTAAAAAATATGAATAATAAAATGGCAATAGCTATTATCTATCAATAGTTACTTCAAATGTAAATGGATTAAATGCTCCACTCAGAAGACATAGGAAGGCTGAATGGATAAAAATACAAAACCCTTACGTACGAGGTCTGACAATTAAGTTCATGAATTTGTTGCAACAGCGTTGCTCACCTTTTTTGATATCAGATGGATTATTCATTATGAATTTGTGCCACCTGGACAAACAGGTAACCACGTTTACTATTTGGAAGTGCTGAACAGGCTGCATGAAAAAGTTAGACGACCTGAACTTTTCACCAACAATTCACGGCTCTTGCATCACGACAATGCACCAGCTCACACAGGACTGTCTGTGAGGGAGTTTTTAGCCAGGAAACAAATAACTGTATTAGAACACCCTCCCTACTCACCTGATCTGGCCCCCAATGACTTCTTTCTTTACCCAATGATAAAGGAAATATGAAAGGAAGACATTTTGATGACATTCAGGACATCAAGGATAATACGAGGACAGCTCTGATGGCCATTCCAGAAAAAGAGTTCCAACATTGCTTTGAAGGGTGGACTAGGTGCTGGCGTTGGTGCATAGCTTCCCAAGGGGAGTCCTTCGAAGGTGACCGTAGTGATATTCAGCCATGAGGTGTGTAGTACTTTTTCTAGGATGAGTTCGTGAACTTAATTGTCTGACTTAATATGCTGCCTATAAGAGACTCATTTCATATTGAAAGATACAGAAAGAGTGTAAAGGGATGGAAAAGATATTTCACTAAAATGGAAATGGAAAAAAAATCAGGTGTAGCGATACTTCTACCAGACAAAATAGATTTTAAAACAAAGGCTATAACAAGAGACAAAAAAGGACCCAGTAATCCCACTTCTGCGTATTTATCTGAAGAAACCCAAAATGCTACTTCGAGGGGATGTTTGCATCCACATGTTCATTGCAGCATTGTTTACAATGGCCAAGATGTGGAGGCAGCCTGGGTGTCCACTGGTGGGTAAATCGATAAAGAGGAGGTGGTACAATGCACAATGGAATATTGCCCGGCCGTGGAAGTGAATGGGTTCCTGCCATCTGTGGTGACATGGATGAACCTGGAGGGTACTGTGCTGAGTGGAGTGTGTCAGACAGAGAAAGACAGATGCAATGTGATTTCACTTATATGTGGAATCTAAGCACAAAATAAACAAATAAAACAGGAATAGACTCATAGATACAGAGAACATTTTGATGGTTGCCAGATGGGAGCGGAGTTAAGAGGGTGGGTGAAAAATGGGAAGGGATTAAGAAGTGCAAATTGGTTGTCACCCAGTATTTATGGGGATCTTGGGTACGGCATAAGGAACATAGTCAATAATACTGTGATTATTAATACTATGTATGGTGTCAGATGGGTACATGATTTATCGGGGTCATACATGGAATGGGGTTTGGGGGACAGGGTGAAAAAGGTGAAGGCATTAAAAAGTACAAATAGGTAGTTACAAAGTAGTCATGGAAATATAAAGTAAAGCATAGGGAATACAGTCAATAATATGGTAATAACCATGTATAGTGCCAGGTGGGTACTAGACTAGTCAGGGGATCACTTCTTAAATTATATAAATGTCTGACCACGATGCTGTGCACCTGAAATTAATACAAAATAATATTGAATGTTGACTGTAATTGAAAAATTAAAAAAGGGGGAAAGGTTGTGTCGGTGGTTGAGACTGAAAAGATTTCCCAAGTGATTCTGATGTGACCCCACATCTCTCATTAGAGCATCACTGGGGTAGCTTGTCACCCTCACAGAGATGAGAGGCCTTCCTGACTCTTGGCTAAGTTACCAAACCCTGTTTTGTGTCCTGGTCACATTGGTGCTTCACTAATTGCAACATTCCACTTATATCAGTAAATATTGATTTCCCCACGACCCCACGGGGGCTCCACCCCCAGCCTTTTCTACCTCATTCGATGGCAACTCCTCTTTCAGTTGCTCAGTTCAAAAAAAGTAGAGTGATTCTTAACTCCTGTCTTTAAATCATACCCAATTTCCAATCTCTTGAGAAATCCTGTAAGCTCTTCCTTCGGAATATATCCAGAATCGGACCACGTTTCACCACTTCAGGACAAACTACCACCATCTCCTACCCACGATGGCATGCATTATTGCAATAACCAGCAGGCCTCCCAACATCTCGACCCCCCTTCCACTGGTTCTCAACACAGCAGCCAGCACGGTTATTTTAAAACGTAAGTCAGGTAAAAATAAATAAATCAACAATATAAAATAACATGTAAGTCAGATACTGGGGCTCTTCTTCGCAAACCCTGCAGTCGCTCTCTATTTCAGAGTAATAGCCAACATACAAGACCATGTAAGACCTGCACTCCCTTTCCCGGGGCTCCTTTCCTACCATTCTCCCCGCGCTCACGAAGCCCTGGCCACCGCCACACTCTTCTCCCTCCGTCCTTCAGTGACACCGGTCAGCTGTGCCTCTGCCTGGAACGCTCTGCTCCCAGATAGCTCACTGGTGACCATCTCGCCTCCTCCAGTGTTTTGTTCAGATCTCACTGGTTTCTCGCCTGGCCATCTATTTAATGATGCAACCTGCTCCCGTTCACCTCGCTCTTTCCCCCCACCCCGCCCCCTCGCCTTGTCCCATCTTCTAACATATGACTGTATTGTCTCTTCTTGTGAAAACACAAGCTTCCAAGGAGGCAGGACTATTGTTCACGGAGCCCAAACATTTACAACCCTGTCTGACACACAGCAGGCGCTCAATAAACGTTAAACGTAAACATGAAATGCCTGTATTCTCGCAATACGACTGTCAAAAAAGTGTAACTAACGACATCCGGTGGTGGGACCCAGGAGTTCCTGCTCTCACTACCTCCACCCACACCTAAGACGGTCGTTAGTTTGAACTGGAAACACCCAATTTCCAGTCCACCAAAGTCCTGTCTCTGCTCCGCTTCTCAAAAACATGCTACCCCGCCTCCCGGTGGCCAACGTGGGCGAGGTTGTCAGCGCCAGGGTCACGCCAGTGAGTGTATTGACTCATCCAACCAACCAATCAAAATCTCCGTCCTTTTTACCCTTTAAAGGACTTGGCTTCTCGGCTGCTGTGCCAAGAGGGGCGGGACGCAGCAAATTTAGCACGTGGAGGGAACGCTAAGGCCGGTTGCCTAGGTCACAGCGCAGCGTTGTCTCAGCCCCGAGGAAAGTGGGCGGGGCCGGGTCGCGGACACCCCGCCCCCGTCAAAGGCGTGGCCTGGGATTGGCTCGCTGCGGCCGGGGGCACCTCAAAGGCCCGGACGCCTGAGCCCTGGCCGGGGTAATCGCACTGGCTCGGCGTAGGGAGAGATGCCTCTGATCCCGGGGTCCCCTGCGACCACACATTCCCCGATTATTCGTACAGGCTGCGGTGCGAGCCTGGAGGTCTGGACCCAGGTCGAGTAAATTCGAGAAACTTCAGCCCTGGGCCCGCACTGGTCTAAGCCCCTGATAGAAGAGACTGGACTCAACAGGTGATCTCCCTCTGACTGGCCCCATTCTTCATGGAAGTCCCCGGGCTTCTCTGGGCTTCGGCTTCCTCGAGTGTAAACGGTTAGGAATGGAGCAGCAGGGAACTGGCCCTGGCGATGGCACTTGCTGTGGGGTGTTGGGCAAGTCACGTCCTATTTTTAGGCTTCGTTCCTCATCTCAGTGTGAAGGGATTGGACTAGATGGCCTCTCCGTTCCCTTCTAGTTCTTCCTAACTGTGAAACAGCCTTGATAATACGTGTGAAGCTTCCTTGTAAATGTACACTTTAAGTAAGTTGTATGTATAGTACGTGAATTTTATCTCAACAAAACTGTTACCACAAAGGGAACATACAAAAACCAAACCAAAAGTGTATGTGTTTACATCCTCTCACTTGCAGGCGATCTGGGCGGCAGTTCCGGGCCACCTGCCCCTGCAGATGCTTAGCGTGTGACCCCTGGGGTAGCCCACCTCCTTCTCTGACCACTACCTTACACTCTGCCTGGATCCATGTAATTGAAGGAAGCACACTAGTTCCCTTGCTCACCTGCTCACTTGCTCCAGCTGCCACTTCATTTCTTGGATACTATGCATGGAATTGGGATAAAGAATGGAAGGACAGACAGGGAAGAACAGAGGTGAGTGTTGCGTGAGATTAGAGAAATGAGAAACCTTCTAGGGCAAAGTCAGAAAGAACAGGGGCAGCCGGATGTCTCCGTTGGTTGGATAAGCGCGAGCTCTGAACAACAGGGTTGCCGGTTCGATTGCCACATGGGCCAGAGAGTTGCGCCCTCCACAACTAGATTGAAGGACAACGACATGGAGCTGATGGGCCCTGGAGAAACACACTGTTCCCCAATATTCCCCAATAAAATTTATTAAAAAAAATCAGAAAGAACAAAAGGGACTGTTGAGAAAGAAAAGAATCAACTTCAACCTTTTGTGATTTGTTTCCCTCCTTCAGGGTGGCAGGAGGTGCCAAGCAGTAAACAATGCAAAACAATAATCCAGAACCCAAACTAGCAGACAGCTGAGTCTCTGGGTCCCACCTGGCATCCCTCCCTCTTCAGGCTCAGGTGTTGGAAGCAGCACAATTCTAAGCACAGGGGCCCTGGAATGAGGGGCCCTGTATGGACGAACTCTGGTTCAACCTGTTACTATATGGCGTTAGGCAAGTTACTCAGGCACCTGGAGCCTCAGCTTTCTCCTCTAAAAGAGGAGGTGCAGTGTTGACTCCCAGGCAGGTGTGACGCTGGAAGGAGGCCACTGATTCGAAGCATTTGGCTCAGAGGGTGCCCCCGTACCTGTCAACTATTGTTATTATAGAGCTTCGAATTCAGAAACAGAATCAGACTGGGGTTTTCTCACGAAGCTACATGGATACAGCTGGGTCCTAGACGTAGCTGCAGCTGAATCCTGCACAGAGCCTCCAGGTCATGGGGTTTGTAAAGTGCGCCCCACTTTTAGGACTAAGTAAGGCCTCTGCTCTGTTCTCTGGGACTGCCTCTCCCTTCCGCTGCACCTAAGTCTTGGGGGGTGGGGAGCTGGGTGATGCTTCCAGCCATGGGACGGACTGAAACTCAGTATCTGCTGCTTGTCTGAGGCACCTCCTTATGGCACATATTTCCTCAGACGTCACCACATGTCAGCTATGTGCCAGGCATGGCGCTAGTTGCTAGGGCAGTGCAAAGATAGATACAATATGGACCCAGCCCCTCAAAGATCTTTAAATCCAAGTAGAGCAATGAGGTGTATGGGACTGGGCCACGGACCCAGTTGATAATTATTTATTGATCACCTACCAGGTGTACGACATTGATTCAGGCACAGCCATAGACATCCAGAGGAGGGAGAAATGGTGGTGGCTTGGGCATACCCATCTAATGCACGGCCTGACCTCCAGAAATGCTGATGAGATGGACAGATGGAGTTGGTTGGATGGCTGGTCGTCAGGGAAGGTGTCACCGAGTAGAAGTAGCCAAGAACCCTGTTGAATAGAATTTTGTCAGTGGAGAAGATGGTGCAAAGCAAGGTATGGTCCTCAGGTTCTTTGAGAGGCTGTGATGCAATTAGCCAAGCTGTATGTGAGGGTCTCTGTAGAGCCTGAGGGGAAATTTCAGGTGGCTATGTGCTCCAGAAAGACAAGCAGGTAAGCCAAGGATGCTAGGAGCCTAGGTCTGTTGTCTACACATGCATTCCTTGTGGCATCCTTTCCCTTTCTGCTCTTTTGATAGAGATACAGCAACCAAAACCTACTTCTCTATTTTAGGAAACATCAGTGCAAGCACAGTTGATTGTTGCGCTGAGATCGGAGCTATTGGGAGGGGGTGGAACTAAGTTGATCTGGGGGACACAGCCCTCCTTAGGGGGGCAGCCACTTCTCAGTTCACACCAGCAGCTGAATGTAAGAACATGGGACACTGGTTCCAGCTCTACTGATGTTTCAAAAGAAGCTGGAAATCTGGGCTTTTAAATGAAATCTCCCAATTTTAAAATCAGTAGCAACTTGAATTTTCAGAAGACACTCTGTGAACCATTTTTCAGTTGTAGCTGTGAGTCTGTAACCTCTACTTAGGGAACCAGAGAAACCAGGTTAGAAAGACGGGCTGAAGCCAACTTTCAAATGGCCTTAAATGCCACGCGAAAGCGTTTTGACTTGAGCTTATAGACAGCTTTAGTTTTAAAGAATAAAGGGTTTTTTGAACAGGGAAGTAGCTTGATGCAAGGGGAGTGAATTGGCAATGAAATACAGGCGGAGGCGTCAGGAGTGCAGGTTACTACAATAGCAGGTGTGTGACAATGAGGCTGAAAGATGGTGGCAGTGGCACTGCAAAGATGGGTTGGACCAAAAAAGATGAAGACTAAAAAGACGGTAAGGAAAGGAGGAGGGAGGCAAGGGGAGGGCAGGAGAAAAAGTAACGGAGGCCCCAACTTGACTGACAATGAACCATCTCTGTTACCAAAGAGAAAGACCAGCCAGGTAGGTGTCAGACCGGCTGAGTTGAGAGAGGTCACCCCGATGTCATCACCCCCACACGGCAGAGCTCAGGAGCCCGAGGGTCTACCCAGCGCCCGCAGTCCGGGCTCCTCTCCTGGCCGGCGGGAGGCTCGGACAATCCCGTTTGTGAAACAGACTTTAGAAGCAAGGAGACTACACAATGGGGACGGTGCCACCAACTCTGGGTAGATGTGGGGAATAAGGAGGCGGCGGAAGGGCCGCACTGGGGAGGCGGAGCGCCGGTCTTTCTTATCCAGCGCTCTGGGAGGCTCTCGGTCTCCGGGAGGGGCCGGCAGGGGGCCTCGCTCGTCGGGGACCAGGCTGCCGGCCCTCCCCGGAGAGCCGCCCGCCTCCTCGTGCCTCCCCCGACCAGCCTGGTGGCGAGAGGCCCAGAAGGCACCGCGGCGGCCAAGTTCAAAGACGCCTTGTCCCGCACCCCCCACCCCCCACCCCCGCGCACCACCGCCCCTCCCCTCCCCAGCTGAGAGCCCTCCCTCCCTGGAACTCAGGGGGTCCGGGGTCCCTCCATGGGACCCCTGTCCCTTCCCCCGCCCTCCGCACGGGACGGGGACCCTCCGCCGGGAGGCCCACGACAGGCTGGACGCCTCGAGCCGGGAGCCGCTCGTGGAATTCCCGGAGTCCCTACACTGGCCGGAAGCGCACTCGCCTCCCGCCCCAGCAGCGCCTCTCTAGGAGACCTGGGTGCCGGCGTCTCAGTGGGAATAACCCCTTCGGCCCCAGCTGCTCAAGCTAGAGCTGGAGGACTTGGTTTATTTTTTTCCCTGAGCCGGGCTGAGTGTCTTGGGGTCACTTCGACGAATTGTTTTGATAAGTGGGGTGCCAGTATCTAATGGGCAGAGTCCCACCGCCTGGGTTTCCGACCCAGCTGGGCCGAGATGCTGAGCCACCTGGGACCGGTGACAACCTCTCTCAGCTTTGGCTTTCATGTCTGTAAATCTCATCTATCTCAAGGGCTTGCTGTCAGGATCCGATGAATTAATCCATGTAAAGCAATTAGAAGAGCGCCTGCTGTATCATAAGTACTCAATACATGCTAGTTATTATTTTTATTGCTACCTTTTTAAAAAAGGACTGTTGGTAGAGGGTCAGTTCTGCGATAAGAAAACAAGGAACACGATAGAAATGATAGTGAGAGCTTCTCTCTGTTGAAGGCCTTCTCTGTGCTAATTTCCTTACCTTATCTCTTTGGCAGTGGGGCAATTCTGTGAAGGGAATAGTGTGAGAAAACTGACATTAATAACCGAGCACCTGCCAGAGTCTGATTTGAACACAAGGCGCTGTGATTCCAGGGCTCCGATCTTTTCCTCTCCACACTGCACCTCTGCTTTTGGAAACTTTTTCTGGGAATTCCAAACCAAAAGTTTCAAAAACCCATGATGTCCCACGTGGCTGGCTCGTTAGTTCCCAGTTGAAGAGGCTGTGCAAAATCACCTAATTCCTGCAGCAGGATAAAAATCAATAATGAATGGTGCTGTCCCAGAATGAACACCAGCCTTGCTTAAAGAAAGGGATCGCGTGACCTTAAAAAGAAGCGAGTTTGCAGACATCCAAAGAAAGTCACTGGATATATGTTTTAGGGATAAAAATAAAACCATGTTTTTATGTGCAAAAACCATTACCATCCAAGTCGATCTTTCACACAACCTGCGGAAACCTTGGAGGCCAGTTGGACCGGCCATTTCTTCCTGCTCCCATCCTCAGGGTCCCTCTGGGCAGTTTCCACATTCAGTTTCAACATTCAGTACGAAAGATATTTGATCAGAGCTGTGGAGAACAGAGCCAGGCTGTCCTTTCTTCCTTTCATTTCGTTCCCTAGACAGTTGTGCAAGAAGGCAGCCCAGGAGAATGTGGGCGTGGGAGGGTGAGTGAAAAGGGCGGGGAAGGGAGATGAGGAATTGGAGTTGGTGGGCACGGATTCCCCATCTCTGTGCCCTTGGCCATGCTCCTCCCTCTGCCTAGCTGAAGCTACGAGAGGGTGAGAAGGTTGTCCATCTTGTTGTTTCTGCGCCCTAAATGCCGGGAAAGGTGGGCCTTCCCAGGATCAGTCCACAGGTTACTGGTGTGGTCAGAAAGCGACGTTGAGTGTCTCCCATAATGTACCCAAGGTCAGGAGGAGTGTGGCACCCTTTCGAAGACCACACACACTTGCTCCCTCAAGGAACTCACGCCCATACCACACAGGGTAGTTATGTTCTGATAAGATTTGGTTTACATGTTTCTTTTTCACCTCTTTTTGTATTTTGGAAAAAAAAAATTCAAACTGTATGAATAGATAAAAGTGAAAAGCAAGCCATGCCCTGCCTCTGCCGGCAGGTGCCCATCCCATCGTCATCTTCCGTGTCTTGTGTATCTTTCTAGACAGAGTCTTGGCAGGTGCCAGCGTCACCTTGTAGAAAAGCACAGGATGCGAGTGCATTGTGGTTCCTTGCTTCCCCCTTGCCTTTCCCACATGACATCATATTTCAGGTCAGTTTGCACATGTCTGCGTCATTTATTTTCAAAGCTGCTGAGTATGCCATGATGTGGATATGCCAGAATTTATTTAATAATTTATTTAAACTGATTGATGGACATTTTGGTTAATTTCAGTCTTTTGCTACAGAAAGGACATTTCAATGGATGTCTTTGTGTGCCTGTGCCGCCTGGGCCTGCAGGATCTGGCGGTGGACTTGTTGGGTCCAAGTGTGTGAGTATTCTGAATTTGATCAGTGTAGCCAAATTGTCCTCCCTCTAAAGAGGTGCTCGCGAATAGTGTTGGAGAGTGTCTCTTTCTCCACGGAGTCTATGACCAACTTTTAATGTTTGATAACCCCTTAGGTTAAAAATTATATTTCATGGTTGTTTTCATGTGCGTCACGAGGTTTCTTTTATAACAAACACTGCTAAGAGGAAATGGACACCTCACATTGAGGGGGTGAAATTTTAAGAACGCATTGTGCTGCTTTGAATGAGTCCCCGTCTCCTGATCTGACATGGACAAATAAAACGAGAACATTTGAGTAGAATCAACAATAAAGTGATAACTATGTCCAGTGCCAGGTGGGTACTAATCAGGGGATCACTTTCTAAAGTATATAAATGTCTAACCACTATGCTGTGCACCTGAAATTAATATAAAATAATATTGAATGTCAAACAAAACAAAACAAAAGCTGGATGGCTCAGTTGGTTAGAGCGCGAGCTCTCAACAAGGTTGCCGGTTCAATTCCCACATGGGATGGTGGCTGCGCCCCCTGCAACTAAGATTGAAAACGGCGAATGGACTTGGAGCTGAGCTGCGTCCTCTACAACTAGATTGAAGGACAACGACTTGGAGCTGATGGGCCCTAGAGAAACACACTGTTCCCCGATATTCCCCCCGCCCCCAAAAAAAGAATGGTAATGCCAAAAAAAAAAAAAAACCTGGAAAAAAATAAAATAAAATGAGAAAATTAGCCAGTGAGCGTTCCAAGCCACAGGACTCTGATGAACAAATGACACACCAATATTTTTAAAAAAGGAGAAAGATATTAATAATATAGGAAACTTGATGTTTAACTCAATTGGAGTTCTAAAGCAGATCATCAAACGGATAATTTGTGAGGCGGATGGCATGGTGTAGGGAAGACTAAGGTCCTCACGCCCTACAGGGCTGTATGAAATTGCAGCTTTTATAGCAGGATGACATTGGACAAGACACTTTCTATGTCTCTGAACTTCTATTTCTTCAACATAAAATAGAGGCAGTGATAGCCACCTGCCGAAGTTACGGCAAAAACTAACTAATGTCAAATGCTTGGCACAAAAGATGTTAGTTAAAATGGAGGGAAGAAGGTCAAATCCAAGCCCTCTGGGGTTATAAGCCCTAGACCTTCTGGGTAAAGAGGAAGGAGGCTGGACAGATGACCTGGAGAGAGAACAGCTGGAACGAACACAGCTTGATTGCCCCTGTAGATGGCAGGCTCACTCCTGATCGTGGTCAGATCTCAAGGGTGAAAAACCAGGCAAACAACCAAACCTCCAAATACTATTCCCCTTTATGTGTAAAACACAACCATCTTCTTTCTAATTGGGTATTTCTAAGGCCACCAAGTTACAGTCTTTGTGAGTGGTCCCTGGAGCTGGCAAGGAAGAAATACTGTGTATCTGTCTACCAACACCACAGAGCCGGAAGCTGTACGTTGGAGCAAAGCCCCTTACTGGTTGTTTATGGCCGGGATCTGTGACTTGTAACAGTGGCTTTAAAAGCATGACTGGCGGAATGTATTCAGCCATGCTCCATAGGGTGCCCCATGGGGCGGGGGGCGGGGGGGCTCTGTCAGCCCCTCTGTCTCTGTGTTGGACTGGATCCAGAATTAGAGGATGGGGTTGAAGACACGATCCTCTGTGTCACCACATTTCACCTTGACGAGGACTCCCAGGAGAACTTTCTCCTAAGTCTCACGCGAATTATGTAACAAATATTTGCTTGGGCCTCTGGAAAGCTCAGCAAATCTCTACCCCACTCCTAGCAATTGTATAAGCAGAGCTTTGCACTGTGTTATGGGTACAAACCTTGGGTTCAGGTTATCTTTTTCCCTCTTATTTTTTCCCTTTACCGTTTTCTCTTTTATCTTGTTAATGATACTCTCCTACGCCAGCTACTAACAGTAAGAATGGCGAGCATTTAGCGGCTGTCTTTCTAGATGCCAGGCACCTGTTGTATAATATGTGGCTCCACAAATGCCTCAAGTCCCTTTTGAAACCAAGCAAGGTATAAACAAACAAACACACACAACTGCCCAATCCCCTCATCTCCTTTCTGTTACCCACCTACAGGTGTCCTCTGAAAATCGGAGACCCTGTATGTTAGAGAAAGGCTCCACCTCTCTGACTTCATAGCTCTCCTTCTGAACCTGTGTTTGAAAACAAACAACCCTACAAAACAAAACAAGAACCACTCAGATACCATCAGTCAAACACCAATAACCTTACAAAGCTCTAAAACCCCAATAAGGAAAGTGGTGATTACTAAGAACCTCAGGACCAGACGGCTCTGTGGCATTTATACAGTGAAAACAAGAGCAGGGATTGGCAGTGATCGACATCACGCATGCCAGACCCCCGTCTAAGCTGTTACATCAACACGTTTAAGTGTCACATCCACCCTATGAAGTGGGAAATATATTCTATGGTGATAAATCACTAGGTTCATAGACCCAGGAACCCAGATCTAGTTTATATGGATTTTAGCAAGGCATGTAATGAAATCTTTTCTCACATGCTTTAGACAAAAATGGACAATCGTAGACAGTATGTTGCATTTAGAGTCACAAGTAATTATGAGATTACGTACCGCCAAAGCTAGAGAAATGCTCATAAAGCTGCCCCCATATTTTTATTTCTGGGACTGTCTTTTAAGAAAACAGTCAAAATTTGGGAGACATATTCTCAGAAATGTTCATCAAAGTTTTATGTAGAGGAGCAAAAATGGGGGCGGTATAAATATTCAACAGCAGGGAAACGATTCAGCAAAATGTGGTGTATTTTTGAAATGGTATACACAGCCATTAAAATTATGGCCATGAAGACAATGAGGCAGCACAAACTTACAACTCTGTTTAAAGAAAAACTTAGAAAAAAAATACAGGGAGGAAATAAAACAAAATGCAAACGTAGTTTAACTACAGGCAGGTGAAAAATGAGTGATTTGATTTTTTTATATTAATATTTTCTTTAGTAGGGTTATATTACTTTTCTAGTGCAAAAAAAAAAATGTGTTTAAGCCGAAATGAAAGTTGATGCTAATTAATGGGAAAAATAGGGGCTGAAGGGGACAAAACTAATGGTCAGTGTGTGTGCCCACAGCTCGTTTAATCTTCACACTCTTCTGAGCAAATATTTTCCCCATTTTATAGTGGAGGAAATGGAGCATTAGGGACGGCCCAGTACTTAGAACAAGTTCTCACAGCTGGAATGTGATGGAAACGAGAATAGTGACAGAATCTGACTGGCTTTCTAGTTCACACCCTTTTCACAACCAGGTTTCCCAAAATACAGAGGAGGGCTCAGAAAGACGTCCCTGAGGGCAGACGCAGAGAGACCCCTCCTCGGGGCAGAAGCAGCCCCTGTTCCATAGCCTCTGGATTGTGGGTTAAGCCTGGGTTGAAATGAAACCCTATCTGTCCCCGTGGCAGGACACCAACAGTACCAGCGCCCACATAATAGGCCCTGGGGTGGCTAGTGCCCCAGGTCGTAGGTGGTCTCTGTCAAGTACACCGAGAAAGGTGGTCCTTCTACTTCTCCTCGGGCTATCTGACACCTCCCCCCCACCTGCCCCCGGAGAAAGCCTCAGATCTGTGTGTGTCACTCCTCGCCTCTCTCACATAGACACAGAAACAAGCCCCTTGGACCCAGAGCCTCTACCTTAATGAGGCGACACTATATAGGTGGCATTCATTTCCCTAATTTAATAGCAACATTCGAACTTCAACAATTTTAAAGTATACAATTCAGCGACACCGAGGACCTTTGCAGTGATGTCAAACCATTGCCACGATCTAGTTCCCAAACATTTCCATCACACCAAAGGAAATCTTGCACCTGCTGAGCAGTCACGCCCCCTTTCTCCCATCCCCCAGCCTCCGGTAACCATTTGATCTGCCCAGTTTCTCTATGGATTCGCCTATTCTGAATACTTCGTGTAAACAGAAGCATCCAATATGCGGCCTTTTGTATCTAGTTTCTTTCACGCAACATAATGTTTTCAAGATTCATCCATGTGTCGGCGTTTCATTCCTTTTTATGGCCGAATAATATTCCAGGGTATAGACACAGACCACATTTTGTTTATCGTTCATTAATTGATGGACATTTGGGTTGTTTCTACTTTTTGGCTATTATGAATAATGCTGCTATGAGCATTTGTGTACAAGTTTTTGTGTGGACACGTTTTCATTTCTCTTGGGTACATATACCTGGAACTGCTGGGTTTATGGTCATTCTATGTTTAACTTTTTAAGGAATTGCTAAACTGTCTTCCACAGTGGCTGGTCTATTCTACAGACCCACCAGCAGTGTACAAAATTTCCAATTGCTTCACGTCCTCAGCTACACTTGTCATTTTCAAGTTTTTAAAAATTACTATTATTATTGGCAACCTTGCAGGTGAGAAGTAGTATCTCATTGTGGTTGTCATTTGCGTTTCCCTAATGGCTCATGATGTTGAACATCTTTTCACGTGCTTGTTGGTCGGTTGTATGTCTTCTTTAGAGAAATGTGCTTTCAAGTTCTTTGCCCATTTTTAATTGGGTGATTTGTCTTTATTGTTGAATTGTAACAGTTTTCTATATACCCTGAGTTCTTCCCACCATTCCGTAGGTTTCCTTTACTGTCTTGATAGTTTCCTTTGATGTATAAATATTTTTTAATTTTGAGGAAGTCCGATTTACCTATTTTTTCCTTTTGTTGCTTTTACTTTTTGTATCCTTTCTAAGAAACCACTGCAAAATCCAAGGTCATGAAGATTTACCCCTATGCTTTCTTCTAAACATTTTATAGTTTTAGGTCCTAAATTTAGGTCTTTGAACAATTTTGAGGTAATTTTGCATTGTCTTTATTTTTATAATTTATAACTAGCAATTTTCTATTTACTGATACTGAGATTCCTTCTCAGCTATGTTCCTTTCAATTAGGAAAAATGAGTCAAACTGAAGAAAAATGTCAAATAAATAACAGTATGGGGGGGTATGTGGCTAACACGGTGAGTAAAACTTAGGAATCGCTATAGTACGCCCATGACCACGTGAGGCAGTAATTGAGGATGCTGTAGTCTAAGAAGGAAGAGGCAGGATTTAGCTGGATTTTGAAGGAGGGAAGTCCCAGACCTGGAGTCAGAAATCCCAACATACCCCCATCCCAAGACCTGATAGTTGTCCTGTGACCTGGGACATGCCATCTGACCTGAAGCCTGTTTCCTTGTGAGTAAAAGGAGAACGATACTACCTGCCTCTTGGAAGTGTCAAGAGAAACAAATGCATTCATGTGCATAAAAGCATGTATTTTTTTTTTTTTAGTATATTTTCCCAGGACCCCTCAGCTCCAAGTCGAGTAGTTGTTTCAATCTAGTTGTGGAGGGCACAGTTCACAGTGGCCCATGAGGGGATCAAACCGGCAACCTTGTTAAGAGTACTGCGCTCTAACCAACTGAGCTAACCGGCTGCCCCGAAAGCATAAATTCTTACCCAACGTGGATTGATATCAGGACCTGGACTTACCTTGGTTGGCATTTAAAAGGACCCCTGTCATGCGGGGTCTCTGGTCCTGCTCCCGGCACAAGAACGTAGGATATGGTGAGGCCAAAAAGGAACACCCACGGAGCCACAGATAGGGGAGTGATACCACTATAGTCTCACTGGCGGCTGGGCTGGAGATACAGGAAGCAGAAGCCACACGATCCGCAGCCTGCCGTTCGCTTCTCGGCCAACCAACCAACCCCTTGCTAACTGCAATCCGCGCTTGCTAGCTCAGCCACGGTAGTTATAGTTATATCATTGGCCAATGGCTAACTGGTTACAGCTGATGGCCATCTACTACCCGAGCCCGCACCTTTCCACGTGAGGCCGAGAGCCTACAAACTGCTCTCTGGGACTCTGTGCCCACAATGCCAGTAGTGGAATCAGGCTTCAAGTGTGGACACAGGAGAGCATTCGTTCCAGGGGTGATCCCAACTCTCCAGGTTAGTCCATGAGTCACATATGGGCAGGAAAACAGCTGAATTTGACTTACGGTGACTTGGGTCAGTATGAACCTGAAAAGGAAATCAACATGTTGTAATCCCTTAATCTCCAGTCCCAACTTCGTACTCTAAATATTTACCACCTTAAAAGTGTTTCCTTTTTTCATTGGAAATCATCAAGCAGAACAAAAGGTTACAAAGTTAAATCTCCCTCCTACCCCAGATCATCAGTCCTCCCCAGGAGTAACTGTTGTTTCGGGACATTTGTGTATCGTCCCCCCAAATAGTCAAGACATACATAAGCTACCCACAGATTCAGAGGTTCCGGGTGAACATCTCATCGGACCCCGTCATTTTGCAGGTGAGGAAACTAAAGCCCAGAAGAATCAGGGACTAGAGGTATTTTGGCTCACAACTTAATGCTAGTATTCGGTTACAAAGTAGTATACAGTGGTACCTCGGTTTTGGACCGTGTCCCGTTCCGGAAGACCATTCGATTTCTGAAACGTTGGAAAATAGCCCCCAGCTAGGCCTCGGGATCTTGCACGCAGTGGAAGCCACGTGACATGTTGGACTTCCGAGGCGCGTTCGAAAACCAAAGCATTTACTTCCGGGTTTGTGGCGTTCGTCCGCGGCGACGTTTGAAAACCGAGGTACTACTGCACATAAATTTTATTTATATTTAATATATACTTAATGTATACATTTATTTTATCTACCCCATTACAGATGGTTTTCTATAGCTTAATTAGTTATTTTGACTTTTTAAAAATAGAAAAATTCTGTAATTTCCGAAACAAAGAAAAACCCTCTCTGTTGATACTGAGGCCCCCGGAGGTATTCTGTGCACACAGTGGTGTTTTCAGGAACGGGGCGCCAGATGGGTGGGGAGAAGCGATGGGGGGTGGACCCAGGAAAGTCACTGCAGTAATTCAGGCATAAGAACGAGGGGGCCACAGTGGCCTGGGGCAGAGCGGAAGAGAGGTGGCAGATTGGGCGGGGTGCCCGTAGGCCGGAGGACTTACTGGCTAAGGGAATGCAGAAGGGGGCACCCCTCGCCCAGACCGTGGGGAGCAGGATGATGAGGTCACGCAAGGAAATGGAACCAGTGAATCTGGGATGAGTGCAAAGCAGACAGGTCTGCAGGGCCTCAAGGACGCGGGCAGGGCAGGCAGCTAACAACTCAGGATTTTGGAACTGACCACCTGGGGCGGTAGATGTTTGAGGAAGAGAGTGGGAAGGGAGGACCTGGTTCTGAGCCTTTGAGAACGTGCTAGTTAGGAGGAACCAGGTGGGTAAGGCTTGATCCGAAAGCGTTGGGAGCCACGGTAGGTTCTGGAGCAGAGGAGTGACTGACCCTGGAATTCCAGACTCTCAGAGGCAGAAGGGACCCAACTCTGGTCCCATACTTGAGGCCCAGGTTCCCGAAGAGGAGCCACACCTGTGGACACGGACCTCTCCAGGAAGGAATGCCCCATCTTTCCTGTGGCGGCATCTGACAGCCGCCTCTGCCTGTGGTGAGACGGCTGATCTGAGAAGACTCCTCGGCTGTGAGGTGAGTGGACTCCTGCAGCCTCACCGGCTTGGCTCGGTTTTGGCACCCCGCCGGAGAGCATCCCCACCTGTGGGGCAGAGGCTCAGAGCATCTGGCCATGGCCCCGAGTCGCCCCAGGTTAGTCAGAATATTGGTTTCTGGGCTCCTGGCCCTTCCACCCACAGAGGAGCAGGGAGGCAGCAGTTGGTCAGCTCTGAATTCTTGCGTCATCTCATTGAAGCCTCCCGTCCCTTGGAAACCAAGGCTTATTCCCTTTCCAAAGGAGAGGTAACTGAATCTCCAAGAGGCAAAGTCACACTGAGCTGCCCAAGGTCACACGGGCAGTGAGGGTGGAGCAGGATCTGGACCAGGGTCCTCTCCAGGACCTCACTCACTGCTGTCACAGCAGCCTGGGGCTCGCCACACAAGGGCCTGTGTGAAGGGGCGATGAGGGAGCTGGAAGCTGTCACCAAGAGGTGCTTAGTGGTGGGTTTTGCATGAAACACATGATGGGGTGGGGGCCGTCCTCATCCTTCCAGGAGTCCCCTGCCGGGAGAGTCTCCTTCATGCCACTGTGCCAGCTTCTGTAGGCACAGGACAGCATGGCCACCTACAATCAGAGCAGCCTCTGCCCCCCTAGGAACAGGACACACAAACCGTCCCTGGAGAATGGCATGGCCCAAATGGGAGTGCGCTGCCCTTCCGGACTCCTCCTCCAGCTCCCGGAGCAATGAGGGCAAGCACCTCGGAGCCGAGGGCCTTCCTGTGGACTCCCAGGCACACACGGCAAGCTGAGCCTGGTGGTTCAGTGCCCTGGGAGCATGCCAGGGTTTGAATCCGGCTCTGTCACTAGTGAACTGTATACAAGTGACTTACTCTAGCAGGATAATGGTAATATTGGTGTGAGCGGTGACGATTCAAGGAATTACTACAGCCATTTGCCACTTGATGACGGGGGTACATCCTGAGAATCGGTCGTTAGGCTGTTGTGGGAACCTCCCAGGGTGCACATACACACACCTAGCTGGTACAGCCCGCTGCACACCTAGGCTCTGTGGTATAGCCTGTTGCTCTGAGGTTATAAGCCTGCAGAGCCGGTTACTGTACAAAACAACACGAGATTAAATCAGGCACAAGAGACGATACAATCGAGATGCAATCGTAAACAGGAGCTGTATGAGGCTGGTGCCGGTGCCACGACTTTTTTCCCGCCAACTTTTTTTTTACTAAGTAGGAAGAACACGCTAACATAATGATGAAAAGTACAGTATAGTAAATACGAAGTGTGATTGAAAAATAGTGACTGTGTAAATTTTAAAAGTTTACAGCAAAAGACACATTGTCATTCATCCCCCTCAAAATACTACCCCTCGCTTCAAACATGCTTATTCCATCGTCCTTGCCACTTTCTGCAGCACTTCTGGAAGTCCGCTTTTGTGAGTGTCTTTACTTCATCCTCCATCATGACAACCTTCTGTGTTATTCATCATTTCTGGTACACAGAAATTTCTGTCAAATAAAAACATTAGAGTGTGTCCTCTTCTACCTTATTCACTGGATCTGGCACCGTGCAACTTCTGGCTCTTCCCCAAAGTCAAAACAATTCAGGACATCGAGGCAGCCACAACGGTGCAACTAAAGACATCCCCGAAAGAGGACTTCCAGAACTGCTTCCAAAAGTGGCAAGAATGATGGATGGGACAAGTGTGAGGGGGAGTATTTTGAGGGGTATTAATGGCAATGTGTCTTTTATAAATGATTTTTATTTACACATTCACCATATTTTTTGATCGCACCTCGACATAAACCAGTGACATAGTCGTTTATTGTCATCATTATATATTCACTGTACGTGCTACCCTTTCCCTCGAATGGCAGCGCAGGTCTGTTCACACCTGCATCCCCACAGACATGTGAGGAAGGCGTTGCACTGCCACGTGGGGCCGGCCACGCTGTCACTGGGCGATGGCAGTTGTTCGACTCCACGAGAGTCTCTGGGACCTGCCAGACGTGCGGTCCGTCATTGACTGAAACATTATGGCTCATATGAATACATGTGAATCCTAGGAACCATGCCTGGCACATGGTAAAGACTCCAAACCATGGAACAACATATGTGAGAAGACACGATCCCCACTTCTTACTCTGAACCTGGGGACACAGGTCAAGGGGTGCAAAATAACACCAACAGTGCAAGACTGAGACTCCCCACCTCTCATCTTCACGGCGGGGGCCACGATAAGCGTGACAGAGACGATGGCAAACTGGAAAGCCAGCGCCCCTCTAAAGAAGGCAGCTAATGCCCCACCTGTTGTTGCCATGTGAAAATTGGGGTCATGTTGCCACATCTTTGGATTTGTCCAAAGAAGCAGGAAATCTGGATGTTTCTATGAAATGTACCAATTCATCCTGTTGAAAAAAAAATTGTGTAGGCCAAATGAAACTCTTCGGCGAGCCTCCAGGGTGCCGCTTTCCTGTAGACTCACCGTCCCAGGGCCAGGTCAGGCTTTTACAGCCCTTGAAGGGCCGGAGAGACCAGTGAAGGCGGGGTCTGCCCCCAAGTCTCTCTGATTCCAAGTCGCCCTGGTTGGCCCCTGACTCTCAGAGTGAGGAGTGGGGAGTGGGGGTGTCTGTGAGCAAATGGGATTGAGCAGGGGAGCCCCACAGTGGAGGCTCTGCTAAAGTTTGCCCCATCTGTACTGCCTGGGGATTCATCCAGAGACAGATGGAACAATGCATGAAGACAATGCATGACTTCATTCTATGCATTGGGCAAATTTAGCTCCTGCTACATGCCACTCACTGTTCTAGGTGCTGGGGAGACAGCAGTGAATACAAGAGGCCCAGCCCCGCCCTGGTGGAGCCGAGGTAAACCGTGAGTGCACAGGACCCGGGGCGGGGGGGTGCAGACACAAGTGGTAAACACAGACATTCTGTCAAGGGTGATACCTGCTGTGAGAAACAGAGCGGGGTGAGAGGTACCAGGAGGGCAAAGAGCCGCAGGTGAGAGGGAGGTGTCACGGTGATGGGAGCCAGGGATGAGACAGATGTGCCCAGAAGGGTAGGAGGGTGAGGGACGCAGGCTGAGGTGACCAGGGGCTGGGCCAGCAGGGTCCTCTCCTGGTGGCCACACCCTCTGAGTCCCAGAGATAGGCCCAGAGCTGCATCCTCTTGAGCAGTTTCTGACATGTGGTTTCTTCTTCCCCTTACACCCTCACATCTCTGGACAGAAAGCCCTTTTAACATTCTCCTCTAATTCCTCTGTGTCTATAACACACATGCAGTCAAACTTCTTGAGGAGAGAAAGCCCGATTCTTGTTCCACTCTCAGGTCTCCCCACTTCTACGAGGTCGGACAGACAATTAAGTAAGTTCGCGAACTCCTTGCACAGATGTTGCTAAACTTTTTTGATATCAGAGGGATTATTCATTATGAATTTGTGCCAACTGGACAAACAGTGAACCAAGTTTACTATTTGGAAGTGCTGAAAAGGCTGCATGAAAAAGTTAGATGACCTGAACTTTTTGCCACCAATTCACGGCTCTTGCATCACGACAATGTACCACCTCACACGATACTGTCTGTGAGGGAGTTTTTAGCCAGGAAACAAATAACTGTATTGAACACCCTCCCTACTCACCTGATCTGGCTCCCATGACTTCTTTCTTTACCCGAAGAGAAAGGAAATATTGAAAGGAAGACATTTTGATGACATTCAGGACATCAAGGGTAATACGACGACAGCTCTGATGGCCATTCTAGAAAAAAAGAGTTCCAACATTGCTTTGAAGGGTGGACTAGGCTCTGGCGTTGGTTCATAGCTTTCCAAGGGGAGTCTTTCAAAGGTGACAGTAGTGATATTCAGCAGTGAGGTGTGTAGCCCTTTTTCCAGCATGAGTTCGCAAACTTAATTGTCCGCCCTCTATGTTGTCCACAGTCCCCAGGAATAATAAGACTCGATATACAGATGTGCTAAATTGAAATAAAGACACAAGCACCTTACCTCACTTCTAACACCTTGGTTTTCTCTCCTGTAAAATGGGGATAATATACTGTCCTATCTCAGCAGATTGTGGAGAGGAGGAAACGAGACGAAGGCTACACAAATTGGGAGTCCAGATAACCTGGGCCCTTGGCAGGCCACCAGCATTTCCAGGTTTTTCAAGGTTGTAAGCTGGGTGCCCCCTGAGCTGCTGGGAAAGGTTCTTGCCCTTCTTGGTCAGGGACTCCCCACTCCTGCCTCCATGGGGCCTCAGTGTCCTCCTCTGAGGGGAGCAAATGGAGGAAGAAGGGCCAGCACACACTTCCCAGTGAGGCTGGGGCCAGGAGCACAGGCTGCCACCCATTCGTGCTGGCTGCACGTGTCCCCTCAGCCCAAACCCTTGCTGCCGTGACTAATATTTCATTTTAGTCATTTTCAGCCTGTAGGACGTTCCCTCTTGGATCAGCCCTGCCAGCCCCTGCTTCCCAGGGGTCCCCACAACCCCGGCGTCGGGGCCCTCTCTCTGTGGGTCTGAGTCCCAACAAAGGCAGCCCCAGGGGACCAGCAGCCACCAATCCGAGACAGGACCTTCCTGCAGCTGCTGATCGAGCCCCTGGGAGACGGAGAGTGGCCAGTAAACCGGAGACCCTCACTGGTACCTGGGTTCCCCCGGAGGATCCGCTCCCACTGGGCACAGAGGTGGGCATCATCCGGGCCACCTCCCTGTTCCCCGTCCTCTTTTTTTCCCAGGCTGCGGGAGGCAAAGAGTTAAATCCCATAGAGCTGATGCTCTGACTCCAGGCTAGAGGGGCCCGGGAAGCTGGGGTCACTTCCTGCTCCGTCCCAGTCACCCTGAACTGGTCCCCGGGTCCTCAGCCTGGGATCACCCCTTGAGAAGGACCCCCGAGCCCTCGGCATCTAGCCCGCCCCCCACCCCAGGCAGGGCATTCAAGGGGTTAAGTCCCTGGGGCTGGATTCCGCCTTCCGCCTTTCCCAGACCCCAGAGCCGTGAGTTGGGGACGCCTGGGTTCCTAAGGGGTGGCCCGCAGGGCCCGGGAACAATGGGGCGCGCGGAGGCGGCACCCCCGGCCGGAGCCCCCTCCCCCGCCCCTGGTCGCAGGGGTATCGCTGGGGGCTGGGCAGGGACGCCGAGGGCCGGGGATTCTGGGAAGAGCGTGAGGGTCTGGCTGTGGGGGAGGGGAGGCGTGAGCATTCTGGGAAGAGGGAATTCGACCACGGCCGGGGCTGGGGGCTGCGGGGCAGCGGGGGAGCCTGGGGCTCGGGTGGGGGGGCGGAGGATGCCCTGCTCCGCGCGCTGGGAGCCGAGAGGTGGTGGCAGGGTCCAGCTGGAGCAGAAGTTCAGGGTCTGGGCTGGTGCGGCCAGGGGGGGTCCGGGGGCCAGGATGGCTGCCCGCCTGCTGCCGCCTGCACGTCAGGGTCACCCTGGGCCGCTCTGCACACCTCTCAGCGAGGCAGCCTGCTTCCCTCCCTCCCCCCGCGGTGGGGCTGGCCAGAGGTGCCAGGTCTCGGGCCTGGGCCTGGGTCTGCTCCAGGCACTTCCTGCCCCCCGGGGTCTCCCCACTTCTCGTCCCCTCTCGGCGGCCTGGTCCTCAACCCCTTGCCTCTCCTCTCGACCCCTGAGTTTCCATTTCTCAGAATAAGCAAGGTGCATGAGGTCTCACCTGTCCTCAGCAAGCAGCAGGCCACCCTCCAGGCCTTCTGAGAACAGTCAGGCAGTCCCAGCTTGGCAGAGGTCTCTGCTTCCACCGCCCCAAAGACACTTTCCGATGGGGGAGGGGAGGTGCTCATAGCCTAAAGAGCTGCAGAGATGAAGAAATTAATTGACTTCCTAAACTCCAACTGCTATCTCCCCTGCTGCTATTCAGCAGGGTTCAGCCAGCTCCTGCTTCACTCAGGTTTCCTCCCAGCTGCCTCTCCTCTGAGTTCTGGCCACCTCTCCTTGCACCACTGCCCCCATACCCACAGTACCCATTCCACACGGCCACCCAGAGCCCAGGCTTTCCCCAGAGGCTCTCTTAAGGGTCTAGACATTGTGGGAAGTTCACTTAGCTCCCGTAGCCATCTTCCCTCAGCCTGGAATCATATCACCTGCCGTGGAGTGAGAGCTGGCTCTGTTTTACCAGGAGGCCACTCTGACCTGTCCCTTTGCTGCCATCCCCTTGCAAACTGACCTTTCAAGGCATTAGACAAACAGGTTTTCCAGGAGCAAGGGGAATCTCATTTATTTTTCGTTGATTCAACAAAATGTATTCGAATACCTTTTATGGGTTAGGCCTTGTCTTAGGCATGGCATGGGGCAGGAACCGATCAGAAAAAAGGGACCAGAAGGAGGGGACCAGAATGGGACAGACGTGGAAGCCTTCCATAGGGAGAATGTGAACTCTGCAGGGAGTTCACAGGCGCAGAGTGTCAGGCCAGTGACCAGATCCAAGCCCTCTTTCTATAGCCAAGGACTTCTTGATCCCAGCAGTTTCTCCATCCCATTCTCGTGGCCAGCAGGCTCCCTCGGAGCTTTCCTCATCACCCGTCCCTGCCAACAGCCCACGTTTATGAGTTTCACATGACTCCCAAGGTCATGTCCCTCTCGGAGGCTGGGGCAAGCCAGACACAGAACCTTGCATTTCTGGTCTGGGCCACTTCCTGGCCGGTGACCTTGGAGAAATCTCCCTGAGGGTTGGTTTCCTAATCTGTGAAATGGACAACCTGATTTCTGGGTCTCCTCGTGGGACTGTGGGGAAGGTTGGGTGAGATAACGAGGGCAGCACAGCAGCACTTACTGTGTCAGCGGCCAGGTAGTCTCCCCACACTTCTCCTTTCTCCTCCTTTCATTGCCCTCTCCAGGTGGTTCCTGCAGAAGCCCCTCCCCCCACCTCTGGCCTAACCTTTCTGTTCTGGGATAACGGTGGTGGTGGTGGCGGGAAGGGGCCCCAGTCCTTCTGGAGGGCCTCGGTCCCCTCAGGGAAATCAGGGTGGTTTCTTTTTCTTTTTAACTCTTTAAGAGTTCCAGGCAGTCTCAGTTCTCTGTGAGGCTCTTCAGGAAAGTTTATGGGTCCCAATTAGCAGCCCCATTAAGGAGGAAAATTAGAGTCTTAATGAGCTTCCTCTGATTAGCACAATAACAGGTTTCCCAGCCTCTGGGCATCAGAGGGGTGGGGTGAGAGCCTCCTTCCCCTGTGGGTGTCAGATATTTCTCCAGCCCCCAGTCTGGGTTCAAAGGGTTATGACTGATGAGCTTTTAATTACACTCTGAAATTCACCTACTTGCTCCGCTGTGATCTTAAGGTCTGGAGCAGGAATCTGGCCGGCCAGTGTGGGCTGGGGGGGGTGGTACGGTAAGATCCATGCTCAGCAAAATGGCTTGGTAGACAAGTGAAGTTCAGAAAAGGAGGAATGAGAGCTGGGGGGGCGGCAGGTGGGGGGTAACGTGTGGGAGGTGCGCTCCCATCGTATGTTCCTGTCTTTCCTCCTCCAGGGCCCTTGGAACACTGGGTAGTGCTGAGCTCTGGGATGGAGCCTGAGGCGGTGCTGTGGGGCCCAGACCTGCGGGGTCCAGAACAGAGCCCCGGCGATGCTCACAGAGGTGAGGGGCGCCCGAAGGGACTGCAGCTCTGACAAGACAGTGGCCCCGGTTCAGGGAGGGGCCCAGACTTTGGGGGAAACTCAGGGGAGGGAGGAGAGACCGAGCCCGTGTTCTGAAAGGAGATGGGGGCTGGAGACTCCCTTTCTTTCTGTAGGTGCCGAGAGCGGGAACGAAGAGGATAGCCCTCGGCAGGAAAGTTCTGGGGAGGAGGTCATCTTGGGAGATCCAGCTCAGAGTCCAGAATTCAAGGACCCACCAGAGATGCCCCTGGAGAGAGCCTCCCAGGATCCCTCCGTGCCCCAGGACTCCCCAACCGCACTGGATCACCCCAACCCCTTGGACCACCAGACCTCTCTGGACCACCCCACCGCCGAGGTAGTCCCTACCCCGTCGGACTGGACCAAGGCCTGTGAAGCCAGTTGGCAGTGGGGAACTCTGACCACATGGAACAGCCCCGCGGTGGTCCCGGCCAGTGAGCCCAGCCTGCGCGAGCTGGTGCAGGGCCGTCCCTCCGGGGCCGAGAAGCCCTACATCTGCAACGAGTGCGGCAAGAGCTTCAGCCAGTGGTCCAAGCTGCTGCGGCACCAGCGCATCCACACAGGCGAGCGGCCCAACACCTGCTCCGAGTGCGGCAAGAGCTTCACGCAGAGCTCGCATCTGGTGCAGCACCAGCGCACCCACACGGGCGAGAAGCCCTACAAGTGCCCGGACTGCGGCAAGTGCTTCAGCTGGAGTTCCAACCTGGTGCAGCACCAGCGCACGCACACCGGCGAGAAGCCCTACAAGTGCACCGAGTGTGAGAAGGCCTTCACCCAGAGCACCAACCTCATCAAGCACCAGCGCTCGCACACGGGCGAGAAGCCGTACAAGTGCGGCGAGTGCCGGCGCGCCTTCTACCGTAGCTCCGACCTCATCCAGCACCAGGCCACGCACACCGGCGAGAAGCCCTACAAGTGCCCCGAGTGCGGCAAGCGCTTCGGCCAGAACCACAACCTCCTCAAGCACCAGAAGATCCACGCCGGGGAGAAGCCCTACCGCTGCACCGAGTGCGGTAAGAGTTTCATCCAGAGCTCGGAGCTGACCCAGCACCAGCGCACGCACACGGGCGAGAAGCCCTACGAGTGCCTGGAGTGCGGCAAGAGCTTCGGCCACAGCTCCACGCTCATCAAGCACCAGCGGACGCACCTGCGCGAGGACCCCTTCAAGTGCCCGGTGTGCGGCAAGACCTTCACCCTGAGCGCCACGCTGCTGCGCCACCAGCGCACGCACACGGGCGAGCGGCCCTACAAGTGCCCCGAGTGCGGCAAGAGCTTCAGCGTGAGCTCCAACCTCATCAACCACCAGCGCATCCACCGCGGCGAGAGGCCCTATATCTGCGCCGACTGCGGCAAGAGCTTCATCATGAGCTCCACACTCATCCGCCACCAGCGCATCCACACGGGCGAGAAGCCCTACAAGTGCTCCGACTGTGGCAAGAGCTTCATCCGCAGCTCCCACCTCATCCAGCATCGTCGCACCCACACGGGCGAGAAGCCCTACAAGTGCCCCGAGTGCGGCAAGAGCTTCAGCCAGAGCTCGAACCTCATCACCCACGTGCGCACCCACATGGATGAGAACCTCTTCGTGTGCTCCGACTGCGGAAAGGCTTTCCTGGAGGCGCATGAGCTCGAGCAGCACCGGGTGATCCACGAGAGAGGAAAGACCCCAGCCCGGAGAGCTCAGGGCGAGGCTCTCCTGGGCCTTGGGGACCCCGCCCTGCTGACCCCGCCCCCTGGAGCCAAACCACACAAGTGTCTCGTCTGCGGAAAGGGGTTCAACGACGAGGGCATTTTCATGCAGCATCAGAGAATCCACATTGGAGAAAACCCCTACAAAAATTCAGATGGCCTCCCCGCACACCCGGCCCCCAAGCCTCCCCAGTTCCGGCCCCCCAGGCTCCCTTTTGGAGGCAATTCCTACACAGGTGCTGCGGAGGGCAGAGCCGACTCCCCGGGACAGCCTTTTAAAATGCCTGACGGCCAGGAGGGCTTCGGCCCAAGGCTGGGCCTGCTCTCTTCCAAGTCCTACATTTGTTCCCACTGTGGAGAAAGCTTTCTGGATCGCGCAGTGCTCCTCCAACACCAGCTCACCCACGGCAACGAGAAGCCCTTTCTCTTTCCCGATTACAGGATTGGCTTAGCGGAAGGGGCAGGGCCCAGCCCCTTCCTGAGTGGGAAGCCCTTTAAATGCCCTGAATGCAAAAAAAGCTTCGGCCTCAGTTCCGAGCTGCTGCTACACCAGAAAGTCCATGCAGGTGGGAAACCCCAGAAGAATCCCGAGCTGGGGAAGAGTTCCTCTGTCCTTCTGGAGCACCTCAGGAGCCCCCTGGGGGCCAGACCCTATAGCTGCTCAGATTGTGGGGCCTCCTTCCTCGATCGCCTGGCCCTCATCCGGCACCAGGAGACCCACACCCAAGAAAAGTCCCCCAGACCCGAGGACCCCCTTCCAGAGCCAGCCACCCTGCCCACAAGCCAGGAAGGTGAGGGAGAGGCCTCCAACCCCACAGGAAGCAGCCGCCACGGGGAAGGGGAAACTCCCAAAACCCTCTTGGAAGAAAAGCCCTATTTGTGCCCCGAGTGTGGAGATGGCTTCACAGAAGTCGCAGCTCTCCTCCTCCATAGGAGCTGCCACCCAGGGGTCAACCTGTGAAATGGGTCTGGAGACCAGGGGCCTCTCTCCTGAGAGGAGCACTGGATCTCCCAAAAACATTATATGGGGGAAAGGAAGAAACCCCTATCAGAGTGTAGACATGGGGAGGATCGAGGACCCTGGGTAAAAATAGTGCTTTTACATCAGTGACAAGAAACCCTACGAAATTGTTGGTGGGAACCACTTATAATACAGTAGAGAAAAACTGTTGGGTTAGAAACCCTATAAATATGTAGGAAAAAAAGCCCTTTAAGTCTGTAGCAGAAAAACCCTATAAACCATAGTGGATAAAAGCCCTATTAATTGTAGGAAGAGGTCCCCCTATAAAATTGTATCAGAATCCTTGTAAAACTGTAGGGTCGGGGAGGTGCGTGCAGGGAGGACAGCAATGGCAGGGCCCTGGGGGGGGGCGACCCGCAGAGGGGCAGAAGGACCTCCCGGGGACTTGTTCCACAGTGTTCTCTCCCACTGGAGTAGGGCGGCAGGCTCATTCCCACGAGCCTTGGACAGTTAACACTGAGGAAAATGCTCAGCGGCTAGTGTGGGAATTGGGTGGGCCTGGAAAGGGAAGAAAACAAAGACAGGAGCAAAATAAGTGACGAGAATCCACAGAAGAGCAAAGGCCCAGGCACTGAGGGTTCCTCGGGGGACGAGGCGACTCTTAGAGGAATTGTGGGTGAGAGAGAAAGAGGCCCACGGAATTCCTTATGAGAAAGAAGCCAAAAATGGGGAAGGGGAAAAAAAAGGATGTCCTGGTTTTTGAAAGGCTGAAGTGTGGGGTACATACCACAAACATTAGGGGGGATTCTGTTGGAGGGCTCTGAGGGAAGGAACCAAGTGGAGAAACGGATCGGATGGAACCCAGGGACGTCCAGGCTGCCCAGTGCTCCCCCGCCAGGCAGGACAACCTGTCCCCCACCCAGCTGGGGGCTTCTGCTCTGAGAGGCCTCCAGGCACGGAGGGTCCCTCCTACATTCTCAGGGCTCACTGTCAGGAGGTGTCTCCTGAGATTGAACTGCCACAGTCTTGCTGCCGTGGCAGCGCATTTCCTCGAATTCTGTCCTCCGTGCAGAGGGAGAGCCGCAGCCAATCGACCCCCAAAGAATAGGCCCTTCAGCGACGTGCGGCCTGAGTGCTCTTCCCCAGGTCAGCGAGAGTCCACAGGCAGGTTCTGTGTGGCAACGAGGGACAGCAAGTGGCCAGAATAGAGAGCGTGGATTAGCCAGCGACCTGCCTTTCCACTTCTTTCCTCTGAGCTGACAGCATGGCTGCTAGTGGGACAAGCCAGCATAGAGTAGTGGGTGTCCGAACGGGACCCCGGGTCCTTGAAGAATATATGGAGGCCTGACCACCTTCCTCACCCATGGCTGGAGCCCTCTGAGCTTGTGACAAGCCAGCTCGATCATGGTCTTGATAAGGGACGGATTCCACCCCCTCGGTTCCTCTCCTCCTGCGCCGGAAATCCTCAGAGGGAAATGAAAAGATGAGAAGCACACTTCTCGGCCAGATCCATCTCCTGTCTGCACACACCACACAGTTACACACTTCCATGAACCCAGCCAAACCCGATAATGTGACCGGGTGTGTGTGGCCGGGGAAAGAGACTGTTGCCCGCTCATGTGGCTGGAGAAAACTCTTGAAACATCTGTAACAAGAATCCCATCCCCTAACCCTGGAGACTCCGTCCAGCACTGGGTCCGAAGGAAGTGCCCACTGAGCCCATGCTGGCCGCAGTAACGCGCTGTGATCCTGGAGTAAGAGAGCTGAGAGGCCAGGTGAGGTGGCCCTTCGGGAGTCATCCCTGGAGCGGGTGACCCGGATTCCTCCCAAGCTGTGGAAAAGACCTCTGATCTCATTGTCTAACGTTCAAAGGGGAAAACTCCTTCGCCCTCCATCGACCCTGCTACCAAAAGGAGGACCCTCATATGGAAAGGATCACAATCTAGAACATTGTCGGAGGAAACACTCAGGCCTGCCGGGGAGAAGGAAAAGGCAGGCCTCGTACGATTGTGGGGAGACCCTTGTTAACATCTGCATGACAGCCCCACGCGACCCACGTGCCAGGTGGGAAAGCACTACTGAGGTAGGAGCCTGCCTGCCACACCCCTACTGACAGAAGCGTCCATGGAGAGGGTGTCCCTGAGACTGAGGAAGAGGAGACCAGCCTCCACGTCAAAGCAGATGTTTTTCCTTCTAAGATGGTAGCAGAAAGAAACTCTAGTTGTAGACAAACCCCTTGTAAAGCCAGCAGCAGATCCCCTCAGAACAGGTGTGAGGAATCTGGCTACAGAAGAGGCAGCCTTGGGGCTCTGGGGCCAGCCCGGGGGCCAAGGGCCAGCTGCGGGCCTATTGAGTGTAGCGCACATAGTAGGATGCTCGCATGTTGTAGGAATGGGTGATGTGAACATGATGAGTTGGGGGTCTGGGCTTTGGGAGCAGAAAAGGGTCCGAGTTGGAGACCTTTTGGGGGGGACCTCTGTGGCCCACCTCCCCAGACTACTTTCGCCAGGGGCTTCCCTCCCGGAAGGAGGTACATCTTGGGAGGAAGGAAGCAGGGAGCTGGTTGGGGGCAGTGGGAGTGTTGAGACCCTCTGGCCAGCTCAGGCCACAGCCAAGCTCGGAGTGGACAGCCTCGTGTCCAGCTCCATGCTGGCCTGACTCTTTGGAAGCCCAGCAGACGGTCACAGAGTCACTGGTGAAAGCAGAGGGAAGAGTAGAATCTGATCTGAGCTTAGGGTGAAACCGGAAACTGCTATGGGTATGGAGGTCAGATGGGAACGGGGCATGAATCCTGAATGATGGGGAAACGTGAAACCATCGCCACCAAGGGGTGGGGCTCCATGACACCTGCCCCGGACGTGCGCAGCCCCCAGACTCCTCTGCCCCCATTCGGGAAGCCCCACTCGTCTGACTTGTCCCCCTGGAATGAAGAGAGGCCCCACTTTTGAGTGTTGTGTGTTGATAACAGTGTTGTGTCAGCGGTGGTCATGTTGATTAGAATAAAGGGAACGAGACTTCCCAGGTGCTTTCTGTCCTCTTTCAAGCCTAGAGCAAGCCGACAGGGCTTGGCCGCTCCCCAACCCAGGGTCCATTCGGGACCTCCAAAGCTCAGTCTGGCCCGTGCACCCTCATCCAGGCGGCCCTAAAATTCCCACCCCGTGTGCTGGTGGGAGCCCAAGGGTCCACGGAAACTTAAAATCCGTACCCTTGGGAGAAGCATTGTCAGGTGGCGGCAGAGCCAGGCAGCGCCAGTTGATGTCTGGCTTTGGCGGCAGCACCATGTGCTCACTGCTGGCTGGCTCAGGGCCAACTGTGCAGCCCGGGGAGACCTTTCTGGCCACAACACCCACACCCTGTGCCCCGCCCTGCCTCCCCCCCGCCAGACTGCCACATGGGAAGGCTCCTAAGATCCCCTTCCAGAAACTGGAAGCCACCTCTCCTGGTTCACCTGGGTCTTCAACCTGGCCCAGTCCTTTCTCTGAACCAGATGGACCTGAGGAGAGGTGGGTGGAGGAGAGCTGGCTTGTCATCTCTCAGGATGGAGCCTAGAAAAGGGCAGCCACTTGCCCAAGGGCCACAACAGGGCAGGGAGAGAAAGCAGAATGGCCGCAGCAGGCTGTGCACCCACCACGCCACCCCCGCTGCTGGGCCTGCCCTGGCCTGGCCCGGGCTCCTCACTGTCAGGCCAGGCAGAGCTGCTCTGGTAAATCCGCAGGGCCATCTCCTGGGTCGAGGGCTGGCAATGGCCCCTGAGCCTGAGGCCAACACCTGCTCTCACCCATCCCCTGCCTCTGCCCCCGCCCCCGTTGGGCTGATTCTCCCACCCAGACTCCTAGGGTGGGCTCTCTCTCTCTCTCCTTCTCCTTAACTAACTTGGAAGCAGGGCTGGGGTGGGGGAAGGGCAGAGGACGTGCCTTTTATGGAGAGGAGAGGAATGAAGGCTAGCCCCCATTCCCTGCATTCTCTGCCCTGGGGGCATTAAGGTACAGCAAACCGGTTCCAGCTCAGGAGGAGTCTTCAGTCAAGTAAGGGGACTACAGCTGGAGCCAGGGATGTGTTCAGACTTAGTAGAAGGGGCTGAGGACCCAGCCATGGAGCCTGCCACAGCAGAGGGTCAGGAAACTGGCTGGAGGAAGTGACCTAAGGAATGAAGGTGGAGAAACAGGAAATAGTATGTGTGTGGGTGGGGGTGCCGATAGAGGGTGCCTAGCAGTGGGTGGGGGTGTAAAGCATAGAGGGTTGGGGATTGAAGGAAGGTAGAGAGCAGAGGCCAGAATGGAGCCCCTTATTTGAGGAACTTACGGAGAGGGCCCCACTGGGGGTTTTAAGGGCAGTGGCATGATTTTACCCCCCATGCCCCAATGGTGTGTGGTTTGTCCAGGTCTGGACCTCAGGAAAGAGCTGGGGGAGGAGTTGGGCCTTAGCAGCTTGGCTGCAGCAATGGCCGTGGATAAACAAATCCAGGAATAGTGGCAGAATAGAAAGGAGAGAGTCTAGCTTATGGGTGGAGGGAGAGGACCAGCAGAAGATAGTGAGGAAAACCAGGGGAGTGCAGCACCACAGGGCCCAAGGCAAGTTCTGGGAGTGGTCAGTTACACGTCCACGAGAACCTGCGGGGCATCAGAGTACTCCTAGGTCTGGCTGAACCAGTCATGTTCACCCTGAGGCCAACATCTGCTCACCCCCGAGAGGTCAGCCAAGGTCAGCGTTGGTCTAGTTCTGGCCTGCCCATCCCTGGGAACCAGGGTTTTACAGCCACTGAGGACCCTGGGCTGTAAGAGGTCAAACCTCTGGCTGGAGGGGCCTGCGGGTCCCTAAGGGAGAGCCTCCTGGCAGCAGGCGGGCTCCTTGCACACGTTTATGGAGTGCGCTCTGTCTTTCCGGAGGCATCGCTGCTTGCTCCTACCAGTGAAATCCTGACGTCTTTACCCCCCTTTCTCGGCCTACTTTATTTAAAGTAGGAGGACCCACAGGAGTTCTGAGCTGCTGTGGACATGGAGACTGGCCTAGGGGAAGATGCTTGGGGAGGTAACGTGTAGTAACTTGCATTTACTTAAGGAGCCCACGTGGAGGTGACGCACAGGAACGAGGGTGGCGCTCACAGAGGATTGGCTGACCACTCGCCGCTCGGGGTCCGGGCTCCTTTTAGAGCCCGGCCGCCTCTCTATGATGCAATATGCTGCGCTCTCCCACCAGCCCTGCCACCGTTGCCCCGGGCCACACACACTGCCTTGGAGGCTATGCCATCGCCCGCCGCAGCCCGTGCCTCGCTGAGCGTGCCCACCACTGCCAGCCCGGCACAGGATGTCACTGGAGCCCGTGTGTCCGTCTCCAGTCCGACCTGGTCCAGCCGATGCGGCGCCCCCGAAATCCTGAGCGCCAGGTGGGGGCCGAAGACGGACAAGGTCGCGAGCCCCTGCGAGGGCGCCACCACCAAGTCTGCGGGGCCGCGCGAAAACGCGGCTGCAGCCAAGCCCGCGGGCCTAATGCCAGCTCCGCCACCAACTCGGGTCAGCACCGGCCCCAGTGTGAGCCCTAGTACAGCCTCGGTAACGGCCCTCTCTGGGGACCCGACGGCGCGCTGAACCCAGAAACGCCCCTCGACACTCGGTTGCCCAAGGGGAATAGTCAGCGGCCCACGCAAATTGCAATGAAGGAAGTCACCCGCTGAGGCGTCCCTATCTGTCCGTCCGCGCGGGCGGGGCGGGTGAAGCCGTGGGGTAGGGACGGCCCGCAGACTGGGTCCAGGCCCACCCGTGGCCAGCACAGCGGGGAACCGGCTCTCCTCTCTGAGGACCTTGTGCCCAGTTACCAATAAGGGACTACATGTCCCAGGGTGCAGCTCGCGGCCTCTCAACAGCCAATGACTGGGGGCGTGGCGTGCCTGCGCGCAGGGGACTGGCGGGTCTGTTGGGACGCAGTGGGAGGGGGGTCAGGCTGGCTCCAGTGCCGGCGTCACGTTCTCCCGGCAGACCGCTCCGCCCACCGGCCCAAGCCAGAATCCGACAGTCGTTAGGACCGAGTCATTAGGAGCTGGACTGGCAGGAGCGGTGTCTCTCACCTGCGCAGGCGGTCCAGGTTCCACGCCAGCCAGCAGGGGTCGGCTCGGGCCAGGTGCAGTAGCTAAATCAGGCCCACGTTTAGGGCAGGACACCAGCTGAGGGTTGGACGTTTATTCATAGCGTACAGCCTACACATCCGGGGCAGGGACCGAACGGGCCCTGCACCTGTCAGCAGCTCCACCTTCCCGGACCGCGCGGCGCGGCCGCCTTCGCAGCCCGTGGTGTTGGGTTGCCAGGGAACCCAGAAGCGTCGTATAGACAGGCTCAGTCACAGGCTTGGGTGAAGCTCTTCTACTGGAATGATCCGAAGTTGGCCCAGCGGCCCGGCGGTCCCTTCCCCTCCCGGGAAGTCCTGCCTCCACTGCAGCTAAGGCCACCAGAACGCAAGCAGGGTCAGGGCGGGGACCCACTGCAACCTTGGGAAGCAGGAGGTGGGGAGTGGGCTCGGGAGAGGAGAGATTAGGAAGGGCCTGATTCGAATAGAAACGGTTGATTCACATTCCTAAAAAGCGGGCAAGGTGACCAGCGATCATAGCCTCCCAGAGGAAGAGGATGCTGCCCCTGCCCCCCCAGGGGGTATCCCTTTCAGCCCTTCACACGAGAGCCAGACCGAGGAGCCCACAGAACTCCACGGGAGAGAAGCCCTGCCCAGGCCTGGGGGGCCGGGGGTGAAGGTCTCCCTGGGTTCAGAGCACAGGTCTGGGGGCCTGGCCCACCCCTGGTCCTCAGTGGGTGTGTAAGCAGGTGGCGAGCCTCCTCTTTCACGAGGTCACAGCCCAGGGAACTTCCCCATGGGCTGGGACAGGCCTGTAGAGACAGCTGGAGAAGGGATGGAGCGGCTTCCAGGAAGCTCCGTGGGAGGTTCTGGGCCCCTCCCATGTCGCACAGCAGACCTTTGCTGCAGGGCAGGTGCCCCCGGGCTGCAGCTCTGACTGAGGGGAAAGGTGGGACTGAGCTGGGCTGATCTCACTCCCACTAGTGTGCTCTGGGGCTCCCCAAAAACTAGGTGGGGAGTGGCCGGGCCCACAGAGCGCAGGGTGGGGGCCACTGGATGCGGGGTGGGGCGGGGCTGGGGGCACAGCCCCCAGGGTCCACAGGTGCCAGAGTCCCCGAGTTACAGATTCAGCTGATGTAGACGCGGTGGAAGTCGTGGGCGCCAAAGGCCGAGTTGCACTTGGGGCACTTCCTCTGGCGGGCCTCGTAGCGGCCTCGCACACACTCGAAGCAGAACACGTGGAAGCACTTGGTAAGGACAGCATCCTTCTTGCGGGTGTTACAGCAGGGGCAGGTCAGCCGCGCCTGGGCCAGGCAAAGGCGTCAGCTCGGGCACAACCATGCCCGTGCCCAGACCCCAAGCTGACGGCAGGTGGCCGGGCGAAGCCACCGCAGGGCGCAAAGCACCTGACTCTGGCCATAACCCTAGGAGAGGACGAGCCCCCGCCATGAGGAAGCCGAGACTCAGAGGCCGCACGCGAAGCTCCACAGCACACGTGGATCCTAACCGGACCGCACTGGGCCGTGGGCACGTGTCCCTCTCAAGGCCAAGGACCCACAGGCTCAGCTTAGGCTGCTCTGCACTAGGGCTTCACCACTTCCCACTCTGACCTCCTCTGGAAGAACCCCAATCCTGTTTTCAATCAACTGTCTACTCAGCTGGGCATGGCAGTGCCATGAGAAATAGACTATGTCCACCCTCAACTGGGCCCATCTCTGGTGCTGCCAGAGATCCTGCTGTGGGTCCCTGGAGGTCTCCCCAATCTCCAGTCCCATCCTGAAACCTGCCACCGGCCCCCAGGTCTCACTGCCAACTCCAACTCCAGACGGGGATGCCCTCAGGTCAGCGTTCGCCAGCATTCCGCCTCTGCTATCTGCCTGGCGTCTCCACCCGCCCGCCGCCCGCCCCTTCCTCCTGAATTCTTGGAACCCCAGCATCCGACAGGCTCCGCCGTCTGGCCCTTCTCGAGAGACCCTTCCCTTCTCCCCAGGGCCGCCTCCTGCGGCCTCTGCTCCCTCAAGGCCAAAGTGCTTCCCAAGGTTTATTATTTACTGACCCACCTCCGCCCTCTCTTCGCTCCAGTTACTGAGTGGGAACAGCCATTCCCCCCAAGACGCCAAACCCAAGGGGCTGGGTAGCGCCGCTCCCTCAGTCCACCTGCCTCTGGGTGCTGACAGCCCCCACCCCCACCCCACCGCAGTCTCCCTGAACTTGTCCCCCATCAACTCCATGTCCCTCTCCTGCTTCTCTTTCTCTGCTCGTTTAAGCTCTGAGGTCCCCAAGGGAGAAGGAGGAGCCCTGTCCCTTCTCCTGCCACAGACTCCCGCCTCCTCCGCTCCCTCTGCTGACAGCCCGTCCCCAAGCCGTTCCGACACCAGACAGCCTGCAGCAAGTCCCAGCGGCCCTCGCTCTGAACGCCGCCCCAGCCCCCAGCCCTCAGCAGGCTTCCTAATCCCACCAGGTGCCGCTTATCACCCACCCACTGTCTCAAAACAGGAGCCAGGCGTCCTCCGCGGCACCCAGCCTGTCCCTGGACACTACCCCCTGAGCCCCTCTACTGGTTTCTAACACCCTGGACTAGCTCCTCTCAGGTTCTGCCCTGACTCCACCAGCGGAACAGGTTCCCTGCCTCTCGCCCAAATCCAATAGCCAATCGGACCACGTCACTCTCGGGTCTAAAACCCTCTCACACGTCCACGCTGCCCACTGGGTAAGCCCAGTACCTCATCCTGCCTTAGCACACCCTTCAGGACCTGACGCTGCCCAGGCCCAGGCTTGCCGCCTGCCACAGAACCCACATTCTGTCCCCCAGCACGGTTCTCAGCTCGGGGCCTCCCCTCTGCAGGAAGCCCCTTGCCCCCATTCCCCATGGCCAGCTCTGACTCCTCCTCCACGATTCCTTCGGAAGCCTGCCAACCGCAGGACTGGGTTAAGGTCCCCCCTGAGTTCCCACAGCCCCTGGCCTGTCCTCATGCTGCTCGTTACTCAGGTGGGAGAACTGGGGGGCTGCGTCCTCTAGCACACTGTCCGTTTCCAGAGCGCTGAGCCCAGGTCTGGTTGTCGCCTGGCCACACCTAGCCAGGCTCTCTGCCTGGCACTCACTGCGTGTATGGTCCTCGATCAGCTGTCTGATTCCCCACAATGGGGACCCCCTATTTCTGGGGTCCCCAGACTACCCACTACGTCCACCAGCCCCCACCTAAGACGCCCCCACTGACGGGGCAGCGCTCGGCCCACAGCCGCACCTTGTACTCCTTGATCTCCTCCTGGAGGATTTCGTCGGCATCTGCGTAAACCTCCACCTTCCTCTGCTTCTCCAGCTTGCGCCGCAGCCGGGAGATGTCCTCCTGAAGTGGGGGAGCGGGGGGGCTAGGCTAAGGCCGAGGGTCCGCAGCCCACAGCCCGCCCAGACCACAGCAGGGGCTGGGCTGCCCTGCCCGCCGCCGGCCCCCCACGCACAAACCTGAGCCCGCTTGAGGTTGAAGCTCTCCTTCTCTCGAGCAGCCCGGCTCTCCGCCAGGCAGGGCTGGATCTCGCGCAGCCGCGTTTGCACGTGCTCCAGCTGGACCTTCAGGTCTTCGGCCAGCTGGGCCGCTTCCACAGCCTGAGGCGGGCGAGAGAGGGACGGGGTGCCACCCCCTGAGCCGGGGGAGCCAGGCACGTGGTGCCACGTCCACAGCTCGTGTGCAGCATCCCAGGGCCTCCTGCTATGGGGACCAGGTCCAGGATGGCTGCTCCCCTCCCCACTATGCGGACATTATCAGTTCCCCACCTGCACATGCTCTCCCATCTCGGGGCGTTCCCTCTGCTCCCAGCCTCCCCCACACACACACATGTTTCCTACAACTCCTCAGGCCTCCGCTCCAAGGTCTCTTCCTATTTTTCTTTCGCAGCACCTTAGTTTCCTTCGTAAGACTGAGCATGATAGGTAATAAAATCATTTTATCTGTCAGATTACTGGCTTGCTATCTGTCCCTCAAGACTGGAAGTCCCCACGCTCACTAGTCCTCTGTTGTTCCCAGTGTCCTTAGCCCTTGGTTCAGGGCCTGGTATACAGAGCAAGAACATCTGTCTGGGAGACTGAATGAAGGATGCATGAAGGAATGAATGAACGAAGCAGGAGAGAAAAGCCCGGCAGGGAAAGACAAAACCAGTGTTCATCTTAAGCCTTTACCAAAAGCTAGACGTTTCTTAAGTTACTACGACGACGGGGCGGGAGTCAGCACCCCTTGTACAGCCAACTGGTTACAGAGGGGTCAGGGTGTGGGTCTGACCTTGCTCTGGAAGGGGGACAGTAACAAAACCCTTGCAGGACAACTGAGAGGCTGCAATCCGACCAGGTAGGAACGTCCTGAGCCAGGTGTGAGCACAGGAAGCGTTGGCGCCCGGCCGCAGCCCGGCCTCACCTTCCTCTTATTGAGCTCCAGCGCCTGGCTGCGCAGGGTCAGCTCCTTCTCCACACCCCCGAGGCTGCCCTGCAAGGCCCGCTCCTTCTCCTCCAGCTTCTGCACGGTCAGCAGCTGGGCATCCACCTGAGGACCGGAGGGAGTCAGCGCCGGGGGCACCGGCCCCTCCGCCCCACCCTGCAGGCCCGGCGACCGCACCTGCGCCTTGAGGCCGAGAACCTGCTCGCCCAGCTCGTCCTTCTCCTCTCGCAGCAGCTTGTGAATCTGGTTGGCCTTGATCCGCTCGGACATCAGCTTGAAATTGGCGTCGTCCTTCTCCCGCAGCTGCTGTAGCAGCCGCCCGTTCTGCTCCTGCATGTCCTCGAAAGCCTGGCCCGTCACGTCCATCTCCGACAGCAGAGCCTCCTCCTCCTGCAGGGGGAGGCACAGAGGGGCAGGTGGCCATGGGGACCCCAGGAAAGACGGCCGAGCAGAGCGCAGTGGGGTGCAGGGCCCAGGGCCACACCTGCTTGGTGGCGCCCAGCTTGCGCTGCAGGTGTTCGATCTGTTCCTCCGCCTGCCGGATGCGTCGCAGGGCGTCCTCGTCAGCTATCTTCTTGCTCTCCCGCCGGTCCCGCTCCTCCAGCTCCCGGATGCGGCTCCGCAGCTCGTCCACCTGCAGCACCACAACGGGGGCTGGCGTGTCACGCTCCTGCCGGCCCCGGCAGCCTGTCCACACACGCCCCCGCCCCCGCCCGGCCCCGGCCAGGCCCTGCTGCCCTCACCTCGGCCTTGGCCTTGCGTTCAGCCGCCATGAGCTGCACCTTGTCCCGCTGCTCCTTGGGCGCTGACTTGTACATGTCCAGCAGCAGCTTCATCTCCTTCTGACTCTCCTGGGCCTTCCTGGGGGGGCACAGGAGGAGGCCCCGTGAGGAGGCTGCAGGCCCCCGCAGGGCCCGGGATGGCCAGGGCGGGGGCCTCACTTGAGCTCCACTCGGAGGCCCTTCAGCAGCTCCGACTCCTTCCTCTTGACCTCCTCGACCTTGACCTTCTCCCGATCAGCTCTCGAGAGCGCTGAGGCTACGGAGGGGGGCCCCAGGCCGGGCCCCTCCCGCTCCCGAAGCTCCCGCTTGGGCCTGGCCTCGGGTTCTCGGCCCCGGGAGGAGGGGCCCTGGGCCCCGGGGGTGAGGGCCTGGGCTTCGTCCTCAGGGGGCACGGGCTCCTCCTTCTTCACGGACGAGGGTGTCACGGCGGCGCCAGGCGTGGACGCCATCTCCTTCCTGCCGTCAGGAACACTGACGGGGCCTGGCCCACCCTCTTCCTTCCCTGGGGCTGGAGCACTGAGGCCGGAGTCCTCTGGGTGGCCCAGGCTGGGGATGGGGTGGGCAGAGCCGCTGGCCTGGGCTCGGAGCTGCAGAGAACAGGAGGTGACGGGGCTGAGGGGGCCGGGCTCCCAGGGGCTCCCGGGGCGCAGCCGTGGCCTTCCGGGCAGCCTCCTCACCTTGCCAATTTCGGCCTGCACTTCCCGCAGCTTCCGCTTGTACCGCTGGGCATCCCCCTTCAGCTGGTGGTTGTGGTTCTGGAGGCTGCTGATGAGATGGCGCATCTCCCGGTTGATGGGCCCTGGGGCGGGTGGGGACGCAGGTCAGACGGCAGGTCAGACGGCCTGTCACGGCCCGAGGCCTCGGGGGGCGGCCGGCGGGGCCAGAGCCGTCGCGCCCATTCTGACGGGAGAGACTGAGACCTTACAGAGACTGAGCTCGTCTAAGTAAATAACACAGACTTGAAAGGAAGTCACCCCAAAGTCACCTGACATAACACTGTCTACGTTATTTCTGCTAATGCAGACTTTAATTCTAACAAATTTCCTTCAAAGAAGCACGTAACTGTAACATTCACAAAATAAGTCATCCACTTTTTGACTTTTACACAAATGTCACCTTCTCGGTCACACACTTCTCTGGCCTCCCCACCCCAAATCGCAACACTTTTTCTCCTGACACTTCCTATCTTCCCTCCCCGCTTTATTTTCCGTGCTGTATTTGTCACTAGCATGCAGGTTATTTTTCCTTTTCTATGGCCTGGCTCCCCACGTAACACTCTCCACGCCAGCGGCATTGCGTGTTTTCCTCACTGGTATATATCCCACTGTCCAGAACACCTGTGGCTCACAGGTGGTGGTCACTGAATCTTTGCAAAGTGAACCAATATCTCCGAGAGACAGCGAAAGGCCCAAGCAGCAGAGCCGGGGCTGGGGGCTGACAGCCCGTGACCTGACCAAGCCAGCTCCGTCATCCGCCTCAGCTGCTGTGACCCTCACCAGGCCTGCCCTGGAGCCGGGCAGCAGGGTGTATTTCCCCAGGGCTCAGCCTCCTGCGTCTGGGTGAGCAGGGCCCACACCAGGCCCGGCAGCCCCAGGCCCCCCGCCACCTGCCGTTGCCACATACCTGCCTGCTCGTTGGCCGCCAGGTTCTGCTCAAACTCGATGCGCAGCATCTCGTACTCCTTGCGTACCTGGGCCAGCGTGTCCTCCAGCTGGATGACCTCCGTGCGCAGCTTCTTCTGCAGCCCCAGCTCATCGCTCTGCGGGTTGAGGCAGGAAGGATCCACGCTAGCCCTCAGCCCTGGGCAGGCCCCCACCTCACGCCTTAGGGCTTCAGCCTTTATTTCCAGGGACCCCTGGCCTTGACCCAAGGGTCTGGCCCTTACCCTGGCATCCTCCCCGCCTCCCGTCCCAGGGCCACACCTCCATGTGCTCGATGTGTCGCAGGTGGGAGTTCTTGGTGGCCAGCAGCAGCCCCCGGGCCTCGTCCAGCTGCGTCTTCACTTGCAGAGACTCGTTGTACAGCAGTGAGAACTGGGCCTGAAGCATGCGGTACTCCCCCGTCTCCCGCACCACCTCCTCTGGCAGGCTCCTCAGGGCCACCTACGGGCAGGGACACCCCGCAGTGAGCAGCAAGGGGGTCAGGCTCAGCCCCTATTACGGGCTCAGGCCCTCCCCGCCCAAGTGCAGCTCACCTTGAGACGTTCATTGGTCCGCACAGCCCCCTGAAGTTCGGCCTGTAGCTTCTCCAGCTCTGCCATGCGGCTGTTGGCCAATTCCTGGTTTTCCTCCAACTCCGCATTCAGCATCTCAAACTGGAAGGCGGGAAGGGCTGTGGGGGCCAGGCCAGGAGGCATGCTTCCCCTACATCGCCACCATGAGTCCACCCAGGCTCCCCTACATGTAGCAATGACACATTCTGAAGCCCCAGGGACAAGCCCGACCCAGGCACGCTCCTAAGAGTTCCCAGGCAAATGGGAGAAAATTCGAAACTGCATGGTCAGTGCTGGGAACTAGGCTTGTAACTGACAAGAGTCAGGGAGCCCTTCCTGGAAGCTGAAGCACAAAGGAAACAGGGCACGGTGACCCCCACGGCACCAAGAAAATATGGAACAGCCCAGAGGTGAGAGAGCAAAGGCAGGATGAGGAATGAGACAGTGGTTAAATGCACCTTCAGCAAGCCTCTGCTTCAGCCCCCAGCTAAGAAGTCCAGTTGCCTCTAACCTATTTCCACTTACCTCTTTCCTATGCTTTTCCTTTGTGCTACTTGTAACCAATAGACGTCTCACTTGCCTCTTGCCAGATCCGCTAACTAGAAACTAAGCTCCACGACGGCTTTGATTTCTGTCTATTTTGTTCTCCACTACGCTTGCTTCCTAGCAGAGTGCCTGACCCTGAACGTCCAGCAATTACTTACTAAACACATTTGTGTGTGAATGAAACAAAGCAGCTCAAGTGGCAGGGAAGGGCCTCCAAGACCACAGCTGGAGGTCTGTCCTTCATTCTACGGGGAATACCAAGGGCAGAGGAAGGGGATGGGAGGCAGTGCTGACCTTCTGCATGCTGAGTGTGATCTGGCCCCCCTGGAAGCCCGATGAGCTCCCAGACACGTAGTAGCCAGAGTTGAGCTGTGGGGAGGAGAGACGGGTGAGCGTGGAGGGGAGGCGCCAGCCCGGTGCCCAGCCCTGGCCCTGCCCTGGACGGCAGCCGAGCCCACCTGCTCCAAGGCCTCCGCCACGTGCTTATTGAGCTTCTGCTCACGTTTGCGCAGCTTCTCAATGTCCCACTGCAGGTCCTCGACAGTCGTCTCCATCTCCAGCACTTTGGTCTCTGCTGATGTCACTTTATCCTGGAGCTCAGAATACTGGGGACCAAACAGAGGGCAGGTGCTTAGATGAAGGCAATTGGCTCCCTGAGATCCTTGGGTGCCCAGCTGGTCCAAACCCTGCCCTGGTTCTAATCCCATCGCCTAAACCCAAGTCCCACCTCCAGTGAGATTCGGTGGTGCTTCTCCTGTAGCTGGGTGGCCAAGTCCTGTAGTCGCCGGTTCTCACGGCCCAGCTCTCGGGTATGTGCCCGAGCCGCCTCACCGGGGGGCTCACTGTCCCCTGGGAAGGCAGGGCTCGGGTAAGAGTCAAGTCCAGGGCAGTGGGGAAAAGTACTAACTCATTCCGGAGTCAGCTATGTGCCCGGTGTGATCCACCAGCTGTCTTGCCAATGTCTCATGACAAAGCCAGGAGTCTTTATCCCCACTGTACAAAGGAGGAAACCAGCTCAGAGAGGAGAGCCAATTGCTCAGAATGCCCAGGGTAGAATGACAGAGCTAAGGCTGGGAGAAGCCTGTCTGTCTGCACAGCCTGGGCACTGGCTACGAGGCCCGTGGACCAGCCACGGCCACCCAGGTCTGTGCAGAACGCTCTCAAGAGATATCCAGCCAGAAGGGGGGGGCCCCACTGGAATCCACAACTCCTCGCCCCATCTCTTTAAGAATCCAACTTTAGGAATCAAGGCCAGAGTCTCCATCTACAACCTAACCCCTCCCCAGAACAGGGCTGACTTATTGCTTGGGGAATTCTGGCTGCTGCTGGACTAGGGACACTGAGGGACATCACGGAGACGCAAAGGGTGATGGACAGCTCTGGGTGGGGCACAGAGAACCCACCTCGGCTGTACACTCGCTGGCAGAGCTCCTCCACCCGGCGCTGCAGGCAGTCTGAGGCCTCCACCACACGGGACACCGCCGCCTTGGAGAACTCCATCCGGTCCTGCAGCTGCAGCTCCACCTCCTCACTGCTGCTGGCGCCCAAGGCCACCACAAAAGCCAAGGCAGGCTCGCTGAGCGGGGGCCGCAGCGGCACTGGCAGGGTCTCTGGGAGGGACAGACAGACCTTCGTGAGGGTAACAGCAGCAGTTACCACTGCTCTGCACCAGTTTCCAGACTGCGCTTCTCAACACTCCATGGCTCACTAAACCAACATGACCAATTTCTGTAAAACAGTCACCCCCAGCTTGAAAATGAAACAAGCGAGATCAAGGAGGTCATTTCCCCAAGGCCATAGAGCTCTCAATCTCTGCCTCAGGGAAGCCCTCTCGGCTTTCCCAATCTCAATTAGAACCACACACTCCAATTCCCGTGCAGGGGCCCCTCTCCTTCTTATTTGTGGTTTACAATGACTTCCTCCCTGAAGGCAGGAATCGTGTTTCTTTTTGCGGACCTCTGTCTCTTCTGAGTCTAGACCAGCGCCAGGCACGTACTCAACACTCAACATTAATACTTTTTTGAACTGAGAGTCAAAACACGATCTGCACTATGAACCATGTCACTCAGGCGCCAAAGCTTGTGTTCTTACCACTGCACTCTGCTGCCCAAACACGAAATCAATTTTGTGTGCCCGTGTGGGAGGGGACGCACGGATTTCGGAGCCTAATATTCAAGTCCCTCCTCTCAGGACCTCCCCCGGAACTTCATTAAGCTCCCGAGAGCCTAGGGCTCTGGCCCTACCCCTCAGTTCCGATGTCCCTGGCTCGGTGAGAGGGGTCTCATCACGTGTCGGCCCCTCCTGGGTCCCAGCCACCTCTGTCCCTGAAGACAGCTCCCCCTGGTTCTCGTGGTGTCGGAGAAGGGCTTCCACAGTTTCATCCAGCTGAAGAGGAAAAAGCACCAGAAGTGTTATGAATCTCTCAGGTGCTTCCCTGCACAGCACTCTGTTCCCAGCAGAGGAGTCTGAGGATAGACAGCTGATCAGGGCCAGGTCTTGGAAAGCAGAGGGGACTCCACCTGGGCCCAGTAGCGATTGACAATGAGAAGTGTGGCGTCATCCGTGGCCTGCCGCTTTTCCAGCTTCTCAATTCGTTCTCGGAGTTCATCCTCACACGCCTGCCGTTGCTCCAACCGCTCTGCTAGCTTCTTGTTCTTGAACTGCAGAACCTTGAGGTCCATTTCTTCCTGCCAAGGAAACAAAGGAGCTAAGGCGCGTCAACAGGGCCCAAGAAACCAAGCTCAGAGAGACAAAGGGACGCGAATGGCATGGGTGGGAGAGGGGATTATCCCCAGACTGACTGCCAAACAGGAGTTAAAAAGGCTCAGACGCCCAGAGATCCTGTCCTGGCGGGGAGCAGGGCTGCCACCCGCTTCTGCCTCTTCCTAAGTCTCTGGCAAAACACACGTCCTAGGGGCCTGTTTTCCTATCTGTAAACGGAAAGCAGGCGTCGTGTCCTTGGTTTCTTTCGACAGAGTGTTTTGGACAGTTGATCCTGCTCAACTCGGGGAAAGGATTTGGACGGAGCACGGTGATGGGACCCCGGCAGGTCGTGCCGGCTGGGGCAGGAGCCCACGCACCGTGGAAGAGATGCCCCCAAGACGAATGGGCTCTATGAGAGTGGTTGTGGTCTTCTCCTCGCGGCTCAACTTCTTCTCCGGGGGCCCCGAGCCCCCGTCGCCGGCGGCGCGTTTGTTGCCGGGCCCAGACATGGCCGCGGCGGCAAGGAGAGGCGCAGGGGCTCCCGAGGGACGTCAGGCAGGCGGAGGTGGCCCTTCCGTCACCTGCGGAGGACAGAAAGCAGAGATGGGGACGCGGCCCGTGCTCCGCGGCCCCAGCCCTCCCCCGCACACACCTGCTGAATCCCGCCCCCGCCAGCCCCAGGCCCCTCACCGGCGGCAGGATCAACCCAGCGCCGCCATCTTGGACTTCACCGGACATCACCGAGCTCCCCAGCACAGCGCGCAGGCGCCAGAGGCAGCGCCGGATGTCACGGAACTTCATTTCCTGTTTCTATTGGTCGCTCTTTGTCCCGCCTTTCGGGTCCGGTTGGGTTTCTTCCAGAACACCTCCTCTTGCTCTCGGTGATTGGCCAGTAGACAGTTCCCATGGTAACTGACACCACACTCCCACCGCCCACCCCGAATGACAGCGCCTGCCTCTCCAATTGGCAACTTTGAAGAGAGGCACAAGGGCGCAGTTAGCCACTTACTACGCACGCGCGTTCTCTTCTCACCGATTGGCGAGAGCATCGCACTTGCTCTCCTTCCCCGAGCCCCTTAGCAACGGTCACGGTTGAGCCCGAAGGAGACGCCCCCCCACGCGGATTGGCTGCTCCCGACCTCTCCGCAGCGTCGATTGGCTGAAGCGCGGAAGGCGGGTCAGGCCTTGGAAGTTCTGCGGGAGAACCGGTGGACCCCGAAGAGGCAGGGCCGAGCCTGCGGCACGGAGCAGTGGCCAAATGATCCGCCGGAAGTCCAGCCTATTCCAGGGGCTGAGAATGCAGTCGGAGCTGCTACAGCCCTCCGAACCACGGCGGGATCCCGAGAATGATCTCAGCTCAGTGGGGGAATCGGCCACGCGTGTGGGAACAGGTGTGCGGACCGAGTCGGGGACCGCGGCCTCAGTGAGAGCGGATGACGATCCTGCAGCCAACTTGTTCCCGGTGAGGGCGGGACTGAGTGGTGGCTCATGAATGTTTATGAAAAGGGCTCCCCGGCGGGCCGCCACCCGTCGTCCTGTTTACTAACGTTCCAGAAGTTTCCTGGGCTGCCTCGGTTAAAAGGCGAGTGTGTGACCGGATTGTTAAAATGCTCATTAACAGTAGGACCTAGGGCCCGCCGGCGTTGCTCGTTCATAGCCCTTAAGATGAGAAGGCGAGGTGGCGCGTTCTCACGCCCGCTGGAGATTCACGACTGGCCAGAGATCAGGGTCCTGGGTCCAATCCGCTCTCTCTCCGCAGCCTCCGCTGCCCCGACCCCGGGTCTGCATGTGGTGAGTGTGAAGAGCCTTGGGCGAAAGGTCCACTTCACTCTTGCATTATTCCTTGAGTGGCCCCCGCCCACAACAATCCTGTCAAACAGCTAGGGCATCCCCACTTTACAGATGAGACCGAGGCCCCGTGATGCCATTACCCAAGGTGACCAGAAGCCGGCCATCCTGCCTCCCCAGGCCCAAGAGCGAGTGGGAAGAAGGGAGCCTAAGGATGTGGCTGGAGTAGCACAGCCACTCTGGGGTCCTGTCCAGTGGGGACACTAAGGCGCACGGTGGTTGGTGGGGGGGACTTGCCCAAGGTCACAACAAGGCAGTGACAGCACAGACAAGAACTCAAGCTTCCTAACCTAGGCTTTATATCGCAGAAGATCGTAAGAGTTCATTTAGGCCACACCTGGTATTTATAGATGATAAAGTGAGGCCCAGAGAAGGAAGTGGCTCGTCTACCCAGCAAGTCCTGCCATGCGTCTAGTGCATAAAGGACACCAACACCTTCTGTCCTCTTCCCTGTGACAGGAAGTACCTGGACATCCATTCCATGCACAGGCTGGAGAAGACGGACAACACCGAGGCTATGAGAGAGTACGAGGGCGGGGAGGGGGGCGGGGCCTGCTCGTGGGAAAGGCCGGTGCATTGGGAGGGCGTGAGCAACGCCTGGAAGGGGGCTCCTCTTACCACTCGCTCCTTCCTCCCTCCCTCCTGAGGGTGCTGGCCGAGCTGTTGGGGTTAGGCTGCCACGAGCGGGGCCTGCGGGACGCCATCACCCTGGACCTCTTCTCCTACGCTCTCATCTTCTGCCGCCAGCAAAGCTTCTCCCTGGAGCAGACGTCAGCGGCTTGTGCCCTGCTCCAGGATCTCCACAAGGCCTGTGCTGGTGAGAGGAGGCAGCTACCAGAGGTTTGAGCCCAGGGAAGAGGAGGCTGCACAGCACAGCGACCGTGGGAAGCAGAAGTAGGGGGGTTACCACCTGGGTCTCTTCTGCCGTTACTAGCAGCTACCACAGTTATTCCATCTTTAAAATACGGATACAACACTAACTTTGTGAGACGGTTCTGAGAAATGTATGTAAATGCACAACAGTTCTCGGTAAAACAGCTCTTCTTTTCCCCCTTTGTCCCCAGCACTGATTTTCTTCAGGATACTTTCCAAGAGCTGGAATTACGTATTTCTTGGTTCACTGTGTCACTCCCCTCGGATATGAGCCTCTTACGGGCAGGACCCGACTGTCTTGTTCAGTACCCAGAACAGTGCTAGTGGGTACTCAGTATGTGCAGAGCGCACTGAAACATGCCAGCTCTTAAACCTCCCTTTGTCCCCTTCTGAAGCTCCTGCTCAGTCAGCAGCTGTTGTGTGAAATGAATGAATGCTCATCCGAGGGACTGACCGTCACATGTCGCTTTTCCTCCCAGCAACCCCCTTGGGCAACGTGGAGGAATGCTACCGCTCTTTCACCAGTGTGCTTTTCTGCCACGGAGTCAGGGTCAGTTCCCCTGACGTGAACCCTGCCTCTGCCCCACTAGCTCAGCCCAGTCTCACGCTTGTCACCCTCCCCGTCCTCTGAGGGCCACCTGGGCTCCCATGCTCCTGGGCTGCCGGGGATTTGGAGCAAAGTCCTCTAACTCCCCGTTCCTCCCCTAGCGCCCCCCTTTCAGTATCGACCTCTTTAAGGAGGAGCAGCTGCTGGCCCTAGCTGACTATGTGGTTAACACTTACTTCCGTCACTTCAAGCTCTATAAATACGTCTTCACACCCCAGGTACTGGGCCGTGGGCCCCGGAGACCGCCCTCATTCCCCCTTCCCTCTGTACAGATGCCCTCCGCAGCTGCCCTCTTCCTCTTCCCAGGTGCGGCTGGATCTGTCTTTGACGTACCTGGGGCTGCAGGCACCCCAGCTCTTGCCAGAGGAGACAGGTAGGGGAGAAGGCTGGGTCCGGGGCTGGGCCTGGGTGAAGCCTCACCTCTCTTCCTGCTTCTGGCTTACAGAGAAAGAAGGAGCCGAGGAGGCGGAGAAGCAGGCAGTCACCCAACAGGAGGAGGGACCAGAAACAGCTGTCACGCCAGAGCCAGAGCCAGAGCCAAGTGAGCACCGGGGGGGCTAGGGTCCCCTCTGACCTCGGGCAGGTGGAACACGAAGGGTTTCGACCACACCGGGACTTCAGACTTTCTGTTTTTGTCATGGTGTCCTTTCTGCAAATGATTCCTCATGCAGAAGTCCAGGATGACAAACAGATAAAAGCACAGCTGCTCGGGGTGAGGCAGGAGCCCCGGAACTGACAACAGTAACAGCCAGCACGTTAGCTGGCAACACTACGTCCCAGGGAAGCCGTCTTATTAACCATTTTACACATATTAACCATTTCATCCTCCCTCAATCCTAGATGCCAGGTGCTGTCACCATCCACATCTTACACGGGAGGAAAGTAAGGCATGGAAAGGTTAAATCACCTGCCTAAGGTCACACAGCTGCTAAGCAGCAATGCCAACATAGGTGGGCACAGCCGTTCTGCCCACCTCTCTCAGAAGGGCTGGCTGACATTTCCTGAACTGAGCCAACACTTCCACTGGGGTAGCCCCCAGGGGTGCCTTGGAAGTTGTGTTTGCCCAGCTCAGGGTGTCCTTCAGCCCCAGGCAGCACCTCCCCTGACCTGCTCCTCCTTCCCTGCCCTGCAGGCCAGGTCTCCATCCTCGGTGCCTACATCAAACGCCAGCTGAACAAGGAGCTGGGGCAGCTCCAGCAGCTGGTAGAGGAGCGGCTCAAGGCCAGTGAGCAGAGGCTCAACAGCAAGCTGACCGCACTGGAGCAGCCCTTCCGGCCACCTCCAGGCAAAGGCAGGGGCAAGGCCAAGTGACTCCCAGTGCTTCCCCAATAAAGGCTTGGCCACAGCGGCCTCGTCCCCGTCCTCCCTTCTGAGCACCACTGGGCTTCCCTGGCCAGGCCGGACACCAGACGCAGGGCACCGGCTCTCCCGGGCGTGTAACAGCTTTTATTGCATACGCAGCACTAAGACGACCAGGCGTGGCGTGCTGAGTGGCTCCCTTCCACCCCAGCTCTGATCGCGAAGCCCTGGCGAGCGGGGGTGGGGTACCGGGTTGGTCATTATGACAATATGGTCGGTGGCGGGCATGGCCAGAGCCCACAGTGGGCGGAATGATACAAATCCTGCTCCTGGCGAGTCCTGCTTCCGGGATCCCCCAGGCCTGAGGCGCTAGCCCAGCACCAGCAGGGCCTCCTCCTCGGGGATGGCGGCTGAGTCCCCCTCCTCTTCAGGGCCCATGCTGGGGAACGGCCCAGGGGGCCGGTGCTGGAAGAGGGCTGCCCGGTTCTGCTGCTCGCCCTTCTTCACCCAGTGCCCGTAGAGCCGGAAGGCACAGCTGTCGATCAGGCGCCGCACTGGCCGCAGCGCGTAGGGATCCCTCACCAGCGCGCTCCTGGTCAGCGGCCGAGCCCGGTGGGAGCTTACGGCCACGCGCCCGGCCGCCAGCACTGTCCACACGGCCACCTGGGAGGGGACAGCGCGCTGTAGGGCAGCACCCGCCACGGGACACAGGTGACGGGGCAGCAGCGCGGCCCCGGGCTCTCGGACCTACCCGGAAGCGCTGCCGGGGGCTGAGGCTCCAGGGCTGGCTGCCTTCGCAGCGCTCGAAGAAGGGGTGCCGCAGGGCTTGCTCGGCCGTCAGGCGCCCCGCGGGATCCACGTGCAGCAGCCTCGAGATCTGGGGGGATGCCAGGGCGTGAGCGGCAGCCCGCGGGCCTCCGCCCCCACCCCGAGGCGCCAGCTCACCAGGTCCTTGACGGTGTCGGAACGGTCGTCCCACTCGGGGGAGCCGAACTGGTAGCGGCCCTCCATGACCATGCGTAACATCAGAATCTGACGCCGGTGCCAGAAGGGCGGCGAGCCGGCCAGGAGCGTGAACAGGATCACCCCGCAGGCCCAGCTGGGAAAGACACACGGTCAGGCAGGACGCGGGGCTGAAGCACGCACAGGAGGGCGGGGGCACCACAACTCACAGGTCGACCTCCTTGCCGTAGCCCGGGTGCGTTTCATCCATGGAGCATTTAAGGATCTCTGGCGCTAGGTACCCTGGGGTCCCACACAGCTCTGGGGAGAGAGGGCTGGGGTGGGTGGCATGTCACCAGCCCCCGCCGAGTCCCAGGACTAGACCCTGACCCTGCTGAACGCCTGCTTGGGAACAGCTGACTTTCCGCTGTGTTCCTCGCCTCCTCCAACCCTCTGGGCCAAGCCGACACCCCCGTCCTCACACAACACGCCACCACGTTTTCACATACATCACACACATGTATCTTCCCTGCATTCCTTCCTGCCCACGCCTACTCCTCCCAGAATTCACTCTGGTTAGCAGAGTAAGGGGAAGCCAGTGGGGGATGAGTGGGCATGTGGGATCCCCCTGAGCACACATGGGTGAGTCCCCATTCAGAGCCCTTCCCTGGCTCCCACTGCAGCCTCAGGATGAAAGCATCTCCTACAGCGGAGCCCCCACAACTCAATCCAAACCTGTACTGTCAGTTCCTTCTGCCACTTCAGGCACACTTCTCCCACCCCAGCGATTTCCAACAGCCCTGCGTGGCACACTGCCAGGAGATCTAACAGCCGAGACTGAAAATGACTATCCTAGGAATTCATTCTACACGAAGGATTTACCGCGTACCACATACCAAGGAGCACACTGGCCCTGGGGGAGTTAGGTGTGCCCTCACCAAACTCACGTCTACCAGGAAGCAAATAAGAAACAACAGCGGAAGACGTGTGCCAGGAACCGGGCAAAGAACAGAACTCAGGGGATCTGAGCTGACCTAGAGCTTTTAAGGGAAACCTGAATTTCCCAAGCCCAGGGAGAGGACAGAGGAGGGAGGCAATGTGATTCCAGAACGGGGACGCTAGTCTGTGGGAGCCTAGAGGGAAACATCACAGCTGAAAAGCATGAGCTCTGGAGTCAGACTGCCCGAGTTCAAGTCCCAGCCCCGTGACCTTGGCCAGTCACCATACACCTATGAAATGGGGACACCAATACCATCGATTTCAAAGAGCTGCTGAGAGGATCTAGAAAACTAAGCCATATAGACAAGATGCAGTGTGGGGCCTCGCTCACACTAAGTGGCCAGTAAATGTCGGCGAGGGGAAGTCCAGTGCCAAGCCGGTGAGCGAGAGAAGGCAGCACAGTTAACACTTGGAGGGCTCCTGCAGTTGAACTTTCCTTCCCCATTTGCACCAGAAATATTTCCCTCACGAAAAAATACTAACATGGGTTGAGCCTACATCCCAGCTTCCCAGGTGAGCAGTGCCCTCTGTCTCCGCCAGACCCCGAAACTGCAGCTCACCCCCCGAAACCCTGCTATATGCCTCTCCCTTTCTTCCCTCCTGGGACAGACCCAGCCTCCCAAGAACCAGCTCCGGAGCCTCTGCTCGGTGGGTCCCTCCAGCTAAATCAGGAGCTCGTTCCTCCTGGCGTCCTCCTGCGTGGCCTCTAGCCCCTTTGTGTGCCTCTTACCTGTTTACCCATCTGTCTCCATCGTCCCTGGGGAAAGACACCCACTCTGCGCTGCACATCAGGCTTTGTCCCCAGAGGACACGAGCCCCGTGCTCAGCGACTCCCCTCCTCAGTACACAGGACTCAGGGCTCAGACGCAGCCACCAGCCTCAGGCCCAGGTCCCCTCACCTCGGAGCTTCTCGCCAGGTTCCAAGTGGCAGGAGAACCCAAAGTCTGAAAGTCGGATCTGCATATTGTCATCTAGGAGAATATTCTCGGGCTTCAGGTCTCGGTGCACAATGTTGTTGGCGTGAAGAAAGCTCACTGCTTCCAGCAGAGACCTCATGATGGACCTGGGGTAGGGGCAGGTGGGGGGCGCAGTCTCCTCTGCTTGTCCCCGCCCCGCCCCCCACTCCTGCTCACCCCAGGGGCTGCAGGCTCAGTCATTACCTGGTTTCCTTTTCGGAGAGGGCCACCTTCTCTGTGAGGTAGTCAAACAGCTCTCCCTTCCGCATCCTGAGGGATGGAATGGTTGGTTGGCAGGTGGGGGCCCCTCACAGTGGGGGCTGAGAAATAAGCTGGTGCCCACAGAAAACACTGTAGAGGACAAACTAGAGGGTCTGAGACAGCACCCCAAAATGAGCTGTGTGCTGGGCAGCGTGGCCTGGTGGGCTGGCAGCGGAACCAGGCGCTGTGCCATTAGGGGGGCTATTTGGGTAAGAATAAGTGCCTTCCTGTGCCAATAACTTACAAGAGATCCTTGTTTTCTGACGTTCAAGAAGGGCCTTTTAAAGTGGATCTATTTATACCACTGACCAAAATTTCAGTTAATGGTGGCAAAAACGTTGAATAGGACTTTATTTTGAGTTTTACTTATTTTGTCTTCTCTTTAAAAATGGAGGTTATAATTGCAACTCTGCGTCAAACCTTGAAATATGACAAACACATCAAGTATTGTTTTGGACAGTTACCACTGATCTGCAAAGTTGCATGACGGTAAAACAGACGCTTCCTACCTGCCCTTGGATTTCTGCGGAGGGCCATTTCTGTATGAAGACCTTGTGAATTTTTTCCAAGGGCCTCTCTTTAATATTTGGTATTCAAACCATTCCCCTTTGAAGTGCCTTTGCAACTGGTTTGCATTCTATTGTGTGACATCTGACAGTCAGATTCAGACTGACCAGAAAAAGCACTGACAGGCAGAGACAGACACCAGTAGAAGGTGTTAAACAATGAGGTTGGTGAGTGAGAGTCTGGTTCACACGTGGTCAGCTCCCGGGCAGACACCCCTCTTACACCCGCGCACCTTTAACCATGGAGGGCTGGGACAGTGGCCCTTGGGTCCTGAGGACTCTTTGTACTTCACTGATTGGACCTGAACTTGCCTCAATCCGGGCACCGAGGCCAGGGGGTGGCGGGCAGGCCCTGGCTGGAGCAGAGGAGGGTTGGCAGGTGGGTCTCGGCCCGCCCACTGCACTGTAAGGCTGGGCCATGCATGGAGGTGAGGACGAGGCTTCTGAGACGGGGCCGGGAATACTCACAGGTCAAACACGAGGAACATGAAACTAGAAGACTCGTAGGAATCGATGAGCGTGACTGCGGAAAGAGGCAGAAGGGCAGAGACAAGAGATGGAAAGTGACCGTGTGCTTCAAGGGGCTTCCACCCTCAGGGAGCAGCGGCTGTTACTGGGGAGGAAGGAGAACCACAGGAGGCAGCGGGGACCCAAAGGCTGGCCACGCCGAGGGGGGGTGCGGGGGGCGGCGGGGAAGGTGGCCTCACTGATGTGGGGGTGGCCAGCGACCTGGCGAAGGATGTGCGTCTCCCGCCGCGTGGCTTCCCGCACCTCCTCCAGCTGCTCAGGACTCAGCCGCTCGGTTGTCACCTCCATGATCTTCACGGCAAACTCATGGCCAGTGGCTCGGTGAACGCATCGCCGGACCACAGAGCTCACTCCTCTGCCAGAGCCAGAGAGCGCGGTCAGGGCTCCTGCTCTCCTTGCCCCATGAGAGTGCAGAGTCCACCCACGCAGCACCGGACGAATGACCCCTCTGGTCATGGCGGCCTCCCGAGCAGCTCCTCCTGGCCTACGCAGCTTCACAGTAGCCTGAGCAAGCCACCTGGGCACCAGCACGGGGTGACACAGAGCCCCCGAGAAGGCAGGCAGGGTCCTAGACTCAATCTGCCCAGGGCTGATCCTAGGCAAGGCTGTTCCACACTGAGTCCCAGAAGCTGCTCCCTGCTCTGAAACCCACAAGGAGAAAGTGGCAGGAAACGATCTAAGGCTCCCTCCCAATTTGACCCCCACTTCCCTGATTAACCCAAAGTCCCAAACCCCAAACCTCCCCTACATGAATGACCTCAAGTGTAGGAGGCTCCAAATAAATACGGAGCCACTGACTAGAAGACCAAAGCTGAGACTTAGGAGACCTGGGTTTAGGCCCCAACTTGCCATTAATTAACCGCTTGGTGACCCACTGACATAATAAGCCTCTGGGGTTCCACTTCGCCAGCTCTGAAATGCAACCAACAGCATCTTGGAGGGATGCCGAGAAGGCATTCGTGAGGCAGAGCCAGGAAAGCCCACCTGGCTTGTAAAGACGAAGTCCCAGATAGGCGTTTCCTTGCTTGGGCCGTGTCACCAACGCCCTACGAGCCTACACACTCCTCAGGCGAAGGCGCAGATCTCTGCACCATCTGGGCTCACACCCCATTTCCTCCCGGGTCTCTGGCTGCCATTCACGGCCCTGCTGCTGTGCGCTGTGGCCTCCTGCTCTTACATAACCCTGCTTGCAATGCCTGTCACCACATCCGGTTCACTCAAGGGATGCAACTTATTGACCCTCTGGCCAAATGCAGACCACAGATCTGTTATATTTCGGTCAGTGCGATGTTCTGCACAAATCTGCATCCATAGCTCTCAGGCGGGACAAGACCCCTCCAGCTGCCACATGCTCACCACTTCCTACTGTCTTACAGCTACTTCAGTTTAATTGACTCCCCAACCACCGAGAGCATCTGAGTCGGAGGCCCTCGTTGAATTATTGCTTATCTTTTAATGAACCTGAGAAACTGCTGAAAGCTGGAGACCTCGGCCACATACACACAACATCTGTTACCATTCCAGGGGATTCAAAGACCACGGGAAGCCATCCAGCTACGAATCCCTGCTACCTCACCAATTCTTTGGGAATTCTCCAGCAGGAAGGGCCCCAACGGTGTTTCATCCGTAAGAGCACTCACTCTCACTCACTCTTTCTGCTATGGAGCATGGCCACCTGGGTGGGCAAGCCAGGTCTTCAGACTCAGAGTCCAAACTCTTTTTACTGATAACACACCAGTGCCTTGTGCTCTGCCACCCTCCGTCCCCTTAATGTGAAGACTCCCCCAGGACCCCGTCCTTGGGCCTGTTCTCAGGCCATACACACCCTCCCTCAGTAATCTTATCCACTTCCATGACCTCAGCCTTCATGCCCAGATGTCTCCCTGGAGGGTCAGGCCAACACATCTTAACTGAAGATGGCTTCCCCAGGGTCCTAGAGACATCTCACATCCACTGTGACCCCTGAACACCTCATCTTCCCCCGAAACTAGAATAGCTCCTTCATCCACATTCCTGGGCTCAATCACTGACAATGCTATTCAGTCAGACTCCCAAACTAGAAACCCTGCAGCCATCGCTGGCTTCTCCCTCTGCTTCACAAGCTACCACACCCGACCAGGCCTGTCCATTCTGTGGCTCTCTCAAATCCGTTCCCCATCCCACAACCACAACAGCTTCCCTACTGCTCTTCCTGCGGCCAGACTCAGCCCGTGCTCCCCATCTGCCACACTCCTTCTAGAATTAGCTGCTTAAAACAGTGCCAATCATGTCATTCACTGCGTAAGAACTTTCCAGCTTAAATTCTGCGAGGTTCTAAGTGTTCCCTCATCCCTCTGCAGGACACCGAGAGCCCTCTTTTTAAATGATACCTAATACTTTCAACCGTGTAGTTGTGGAATGCACTCAAAAGTCTTGTCCTTTCTCTGCACTGCCTCCCTACTACCTACAAGATAAAAATCAAATCCAGCTCCTTCACCTGTCATTCAAGGTCTTCACCAAATGGTCTCAGTGTCTTTTCAGCCTCGTCTCTGGCTATCACCCTGCTATTCCACCTTTGTTTCAGTGACTTAGAACTTATCACCAATTTCTAGAATGTGCCAAGCTCTTTTAAAGCTCCCGGCCTTTATACATGAAGAAACTGGTACTCTGGGAAAAGTAATTTAGGGAGAGTGTGCAGGTAGTTTACTGTGCAGAAAACAAAAAAACAGAAAAGGTAGAGGAGACAAAGGACGATGCTAATCTTTGAACGAGATGACAAGGCTCCTATCCTCTGTTCTGCCTTTTCCCAAACTGGGCTTTCTGTGCCCGTTGGCAGGGGAACCACTGTACTTCCCTACGGGTTTTTCCTCGCCTCCAGGAACCCTCCCTTCCCTGGTACAGAAACCCGGGCGACCTCCATCCAGTCCCAGGGGCTTCAAATATCAACGATGCATAAAAGACTCCGGCTACACCGTCCTGAGCCTTCACTTCTCTCCAGAATTCCTCGTTCCATTGGCCTTTTGACGTCTCCATGTGGTGTCTAAAACAAATCTAATGGACACACTCCACTCCGCTTTCCTGGGCCCAGTAGCATATGTTGTAGCAGACCATGCCAACCTTCCAGAAGCCCATTCTTCCTGTGGTCCTTTCTGACTCACAGACAGCATCGCCTTAGCCTCCCTTGCTGTTTCCTCCTCCTCCATCCCCCTCAGGATGATTCTGTCTACGTTCTGTTGCCAACTGCAGCCTATGCGGAGGCCTCCCAAATTGATAGCTCTAGCCAAACTCTCTCCTTGAGTTCCAGACTCACAGGCCCACAGTGCATCTCAAACTTGACATTTCCAAACTGAACTCTGGGCTCGCTTGCTCGCCCCTCCCTACAGTACGATCCCCCATTGGCAGGGGAACCACTGTTCTTCCCTACGGGTTTTTCCTCGCCTCCAGGAACCCTCCCTTCCCTGGTAGAGGGTTCTCAGTCTTCTCCATTTCAGTCAACGGTACACCAAGTGCTCGACTCCAAACCTTAGAACTTATTCTTGTTTTCTTCCCCTTCCCTCATGGTTCATATCCAATCCTTCGGGAAACTGTATCAAGTCTTCTTCAAACCACCACCTAAATCTATCCACTTTTCTCTATCTCTGCCACCACCACTCCAGTCTTCAACCATCACTGTCACTTGTCTCGATGAATCAGTAGCTTCCGAACTGGTCTCTGTGCTTCCATGCTTGCCCGCTCCTACCCATTCTCTACATAAGAGCCAGAAGGTTCTCTTTTAACTGTAATAACACATCTATATTGAGCACTTTACCATGTGCCAGGAAGTGTGCTAAGAGTATCATGTTAACTCTTTCCATCCTGACCACAACCTCCCAAAGTAGGATCTATTTTTATTCCCAATGACAATGGAGAAACCGGGGCATGGAAAGGTTAAGTTCCTAGCCTACAAATCACAGAAACAGATCATGTCACTACTTTGCTTGAAATGACCACTTTCACTTAAATGAAATTTAAATTCCTATCGTGGCCTAAGGCCTTATATAACCTAACCTCTACTTACCTCTCCAATTTAATTTCCTCCTTCTTTTCCCACTTCTAGCCACTGTGCTCTTTCAATCCTGAATAGGCCTTTCCTACCTGAGCCTTATACATTTGCTGTCCCCACTGCCCGGAACATACAGGGTCTGACAATTAAGTTCGTGAACTTGTGGCAACGATGCTAACTTTTTTTGATATCAGAGGGATTATTCATTATGAATTTGTGCCAATTGGGCAAACAGTTAACCAAGTTTACTATTTGGAAGTGCTGAAAAGGTTGCGTGAAGAAGTTAGATGACCTGAACTTTTCGCCAACAATTCATGGCTCTTGCATCACAACCATGCACCAGCTCACACAGCACTGTTCGTGAGGGAGTTTTTAGCCAGTAAACAAATAACTGTATCAGAACACCCTCCCTACTCACCTGATCTGGCCCCCAATGACTTCTTTCTTTACCTGAAGGTAAAGGAAATATTGAAAGGAAGATTTTTTGATGACACTCAGGACATCAAGGGTAATACGACGACAGCTCTGATGGCCATTCCAGAAAAAGAGTTCCAAAATGGCTTTGAAGGGTGGACTAGGCTCAGGCATCTGTGTATAGCTTCCCAAGGGGAGCACTTTGGGGGTGACCCTAGTGATATTCAGCCATGAGGTGTGTAGCACTGTTTCTAGGATGAGTTCACGAACTTAACTGTCCCACCTCGTATCCTGCCTCAGTTCATGCTCTGTTCATTCACATCCTTCAGGTCTCAGCTGCATTAGTTACTCATTCTGTCCCTGTTCATTTTCTCCATAGCGCTTACGTTGACCTTTATCTTGTTTTCGTGTTTAGCGCCTCTCTATCACTAGAACATAATTTCCAGGAGAACAGAAACCTTGGGGGTCTTGTATCCCCCAGTGTCTAGCACCGTTCACCCAGCGTACTGCATGTGCTCAGGAAACCTTTGATGAATAAACGTACCTGCCACTACAGGCCTTCCTTTTTCTCTGCAGGCTGAATTCCTCCTCTGGGTCTCACCTCTTCTGGGAAGCTGTGGTTTTCTGAGACCCGCCCCTCCCATAAGCACTTTCTACACAGCCTGGTACTTTTTGATATTCGTGGGTCTCTTTCAGTCACCTCACTTGGAGTACTTCCAGGGCATAAGCATCTCTTCTACCCAACTCCTGTTTAGCTTTGTCTGGCACAGGGCAGGTACTTAACTACGTTTGTAGAGCACGTCAATGAACGAACTTGTGAAAAAACGGGGGTTGACCCAGAATAAGAATCTATGGTCCAAATGTTCCCCCACTAACCGCTGACCTTTACCACTTAGCACTATCCTGTCTGGGACCCAACGTCTCCGGACCTCCGTTTCCCTGGTCGTGGCCTCACCTGCCAATGACGTCCTTAGGATCGTACTTCTGGTAAAACTCCTTGGCCGCGGCCCAGTCGGGCAGCTCATCCTCCGGTCCCACGTCCAGCGTCATTCTGCAGGAGGTGGGGGCCTGTGTGGAGGAAACGGAGGACACTGAGGGCAGGGAGGCCCACAGGCTCTGAAAGGACGCACATCGCGACTCGCGGAGACACAGGCCTTGGCCTTGCGGCTGAGGCGCCAGTGTCCTGGGGGGTGGGGACGGGGTGGGGGAAGGATCGGGACTGGGGAGACCCCGCGAAAGGGCCTAGGGAGTCGGAGGGGAAGCAGGGCAGGGCGGGGGAGGGAAAGGGAAAAGGCGTGGAGAACGGGGAAGGGGGACACCGGCAGGTGGCTGTTGCTGCGCAAGCGCACTTGGGCGAGTGCTGGGAGACGGCGCGGGGTCTCGCGCAGACTCACCCGCGGAGACGGGGAGAGAAGCCAGGGTCCACGCAAAACCGCTCGGTCTCGGGGTTCTCCTGCAGGTCCTCACCTTACCCCGAGGCGGGGCCGGCAGCGACCTCAGGGCCCGCCCCCATCCTGTCCGCCAATAGCCTGCGCCGCCGGAAGACTGAGGTTGAGAAACCCTTCCGATTGGAAACTGGTGGCCCAATAGGAAGCCGAGAGTCCCTAGGCTGGCGCGGGCGTCGGAACTCCGAGTTACCGCAGGCTTCGACGCTGGGGCGTGGCTTCAAATGTGGCCAATCAGCACACGGCATCTGTTGGGGACAGCAGAGGGCGGAACTTGTTGACCAGTGTGGTTGGACGCCTGGAACGGGATCCGGAAGTTGTTTACTGGGAAGCGTGACCTCTGTGCTGCCGGCTTGGGGGACTCGCTGCGCCTCTGATTCCCCGGCGTGGGCACGACCCGCTGTCTCCTCCTAGTATCCCTATCTGAATTCCGCTCTGTATTAGCCGCCAGGTCCAAAGCGCCTGCCTTGAGGGGCCGACTCCAGCCGTTCAAAGGCTCGGAGCGCACAGCTTGGACCCCAACTTAGCCTCTTGGTGCGGACTTGGACTTGCCACGGTCCATCAGCCAGAAGACGAAGCCTCGTCCTGTGGCTGCTCCAACTCCTTGAATACCTCCAGAGCCCCAGTGCTCACCATCGGGAGTCATACCTTTTCCCAAACTTCCACCCCCCACCCCAAAAGGCTTGGGCTTATTACACACTGTTCTAAGTCCACCAGGTTGGGAGATTCTGCCAGGACAGACTTGCTTCATAAGCTTCTCAGTGCCGAGCTCAACCCTGGCATCCACTTACTCACTCAACAAATATTTGTTGAGCGTCTAAGCGCTAGACTAACAGCAATGAGAAAAAAAAAGTCCCTACCCTTGTGGAAGTTATGTTCCAGCGAAAGAGGCACAGAATGAATTCACTTCATCTTCTAACAACTATCTTAGAACTGTTACTTTGGGAATCGCAACCATGTAAGAAGTGAAAAATCCCAAGTTAATTTTTAATGGATTACTTTGACTTTATACCACCAATCTAAAGACAAAATAATTGCCAAGAAAATCTTGAACTTTACTTAGTAGGCTTGTTATTTGGTAGTATAATGGGATAATAATTTTGAAATTGATGAAGTGAATAAACATACTGATGTAGTTGGCAGCCAAGATTCTTACTGTGGGAATATGGTATTTGGAATGGGGAAAGGAAAATCTCACGAATGATTTAAATTGGAGGTGTGAGTTTTAAAAGATTTAAAACATAAAATTATAGTCTACCGTGTTTTCCCAAAAATAAGACCTAGCCGGACCATCAGCTCTAATGTGTCTTTTGGAACAAAAATTAATATAAGACCTGGTCTTATATAAGACCCGGTCTTAGTAAAATAAGACCGGGTCTCATATTAATTTTTGCTCCAAAAGACACATTAAAGCTGATGGTCCGGCTAGGTCTTATTTTCAGGGAAACAGGGTGGCTCTAACCTCTGAAAGGGCCTACCTAGAAGCAATAACATCTCAGTAGAATGAGCACAGCCAGTGTCTAGATACTGATTTCAAGGTAACAGTCCCCATAAAAGGAACCAGGGCCTATTGGGAGAAATGGCCCATTCCCAGGCCGGAGCAGAGAAAGCACAAGATGAGCCTGGAATAATTTGTGCCAGAAAGTAAGTGAAGAAAGGTGGGGACTTATCAGAAGGACACAAGAAGGGGTTTCCACTGGCCAAAATCAGGGAAAAAATAATGAGACTGAGAGGGCCATGAGGGAACCTTCTGATCTGCCAGAAATGTTCTGTTTACCCAGGTGGTGTTCACATACAAACATTCAGCACGATGCACACTTAAGATCTGTGCACTCTATGTAAATTACGCCTCAAGAAAACATTTTAAGGAGGATAATCACAGTAAGGCATGGAACAAATTGAACTAAAGAACAAAATGAGACCAGACGGACACGAAAAATTGTAAATAAGTAATGGAGAAAACACGTTATTTGTAAAATGCCAACTAATAAATGTAGAAAGAATGAAACTTAAAACATCAACATTTTTGTAAGCCTTATAATTGACTTGGGCAAACCGGGCATTAAAATTGTTGGTGAAAATTTGCTGGGGAACAGGATATTTATACAGATGACTTTTTAATTACAAAAGGAAAAAAAGTATCTTAACCTTGCAGAAATCTGACAGACATTACATTCACCAAGTTGTCAGTGTTATGTCACTACCATTGGGGGCAAATTGACACCATATGCCTCTTGATGTGATGTACTGAGGACACACCTTACGTAGCATTTCTAACCTGAATCCAGTCATAGGAGCCCAAATTCTACAAAGCAGCCTGCTCTCAAACATGTCATGAAAGACAAAAAAAGAAAAGATGAGGACCTACTAAAAACTGAAGGAGACCAAAGAGAAATGACAACTAAATGCAATGAGTATTCCCACACATATCTTAAAGCAGAGAAGAAAATGCTATAAAGGACGTTATTGGGACAACTGGCAAATTTGAATATGGACTCTGTATTAGAAGACATACATTGTATTGATGTTAACATCTCTGAATTAAATCAGTTTGGGGGAATGGGATATTTTTTTGTAGTAAACTGAAGTTACTAATTCATCAAATATTACCTTTAAAAAAGTTTCTGTAAAAAACCTCTCTAGACTGTTATGCTGATGACCGTGCAGCACCTCACACCACCTGGATGAGAATCTCTAGAGGTAAAGCCCAGTACGTTCTAAGACTCCCCTGGCAGTTCCACTATTGAAGCCATGGCTGAGAACCACTGCCCTATGTATGGCTTCTACCCATTGTTGTAATTCTAAACTCCAGGACCAACAATGGATTCTCTCCACTTTTCCTTCCTGGAACACTTTGAAATACTGAAGACACCCTCATGGGCCTTTCCTTCCCCTTTCATCTTGTCTCTTCAGGGTGCAATCTCTCTCATTCCTCTAGACACTGTGCTGGCCTCTGAATTATGGTGAAATAAGCTCAAAATTCCATTCCCAGGGCACACGTACTCCAAGAGACATATACAAGAAGGTCAGCATGACTCATAACATCCCCAAACTGGAAACATCCCCCAAATCCACCCACATAAAATGGATAAATGGCAATATATTCATAGAATGGAATGCAACACAGTAATGAAAACTAGAGCTATACAAAAATTGATTCATCTCAGTGTTAAGTTAAAGAAGCCAGACATAAAAAAAATACCTATGAATCAATTTATATAATGTGCAAACGCAGGCAAAACACAGTCAGAATGGTAGGTACCTGTGGGGAGAAAGGAAGGAGCAGTGATTAGGAGGCGGCTTTAGAGCGCCTGCCATGCTCAATGTTTTGACTAACTGCTTTTTCAGACGTTTGCTTTGTGTTAACTTACTGAGCTATGGATTTGCCTTGGATGTTTTCCTGTATGTGGGACATACCTCACTTTAAAAATGTTTACAATATGATCCCGAGATCCAGGATAAAGGCCATGAAAATTCTTTATAATCATAGAAGTCTCCCTATCCAGGGAGATGGGTGCTGTATCCAACCCTTTCACTCCTCTCTCAACTCTGGAACCAAACAGCCTGGATTCAGTCCCAGGGCTGCCTGCCCCTTACTAGCTGTGTGACCTCAGGGAATCGTGCTTGTTTCCTCAACCACAAAATGAGTGTGAGGGCTGAAGGGGTTAAGAAACATGAATAGTTAGAACACGGCCTGGAAGGCAGCAAGCACTCGATCAAGTAGCTGCAGCTGCTCCTCTTACTCTCTGGCCTGAGGGTCTCTGTTCATGTTAAGGGAGAAACTGGGGTCTTTTCAAGAAGAGAAGCTTCTAGAAGGTTTCCTTCTCATGGAGCAGCCAGGTAAGGGGAGACGCAGACTTCGGTCCCCAGTCAGATGTCCAGGCTGTCTCTCACCAAGGTCTCAGGGGAAGCTGGGGAAGAACAATTAGACGGAACGGTGTTTCACCACTAAAAAAGGATTTTATTACAAAACAAATTCTAATAAAATCAGGCCTGGTCTTACACCCCACCTCTGGGTAGAGGCCCCTAGGAGGGGGTGAGTTGGGGGAACAGGGAACGGTGGGCACTGAAAGAACAGAGCAGGCTGACGTCGTCAGTCTCGGCTGCTGCCTCCTCTCATAAAGGGCCAGAAAGAAGAGCTCATCAATGCCCTTTGAGGAGACACCGTCTTTCCAGCCAGGAAGGACCACTGTGGCACCGGACCCTAGCCATGCTGCACTGCGGGATTCAGGTCTCAGCAGAGGCCACCCAGGGTCACTCAGCCTGCGCGATGGCGTAAGAGAGCAGCCACAGAAGCAGGGGACCCAGGAAGAGGACAGCGAACCAGACGGCAAAGCTGGCCAGGATGAACCTCTGGGCCCGGGCCGCCCAGTGCACGGCCTCCTCCAACCGGCCTGCCTTGCGCCGCTCTTCCGCCTGTGGGGGCAGGGGTCCTGTTAGCTTCTTCCCCGTTCTGTCCCCAAGTGCCTGATGCCCCACTCTAACCCTCCACCTCGTCCTGGCTTAAAACCACACACCCCCCAAATCCTCCACCTCCAGCTCCACATGCTATTCATCAAGCCTCATCTGCCAGGTGAGTTGTCCTCCCTGCTCTGCCTACTTTTCAGCATGGCCACTGTTAGCTCCTAAGATGACACATGGAAAAGAACTCTTCAATCCTGTTATTCCCTGGCCTCTGCTACTCATCCCAGATTCACCCCAAACTTGGAATTCTTGGCAAGAAACAGCGAGCTATCTTGGAGTATTTTACTCAGGTCCAAACAACAGCTCAATCTGCGCAGGGGCTTCATCTTCATTACTGAGGATTTTTTTTGTGATTTTGTCCGAAGGAAACCCAGAAATTCGTACGATGCTAGGAATAGCTCAATCGGTCAACTACAACTAGTGTTGAGAAAACTATTTGTTAGCCTGTAGTCTTTCAAAAGGTACATGGTGGGTTTGGAAGTAATGGAGCCTCTGTCCGTCTTCTGGACTCCCACAGCCTGCTCTCTTCACGGGCAGATACCTCCAGTCTTGCCCCTTCCCGCTCCTGCACCACGTCGGCCGTGAGAGGGGACCTTACTGAAATACACGTCTGACCGTGTCATTCTCCTCTGCAAAAACCCTTGAGTGGCTGGCTCCCCAGTCCTTTCCGGATGAAGCTGAACTCCGAAGCACAGCACGGGGGGGCCCTCGGGAATCTGGGTCCCCTGACTTCCTCTCTATTCCTCACTGGTCCAGTCATGCCGGATTCACCGTCCAGGCTTTTGTACACACGCTCACTTCCCCTGGAATGCCCTGTAGCCCTAACCCATTCATCCTTTAAGGGTCTTTTCCTGTGGCCTCCCAGGATGCCTTCGCTGTCACCTCCTCTACTGTCGCACAGATGGAATCACACACACAGACCCTCTCTGGCTCCCAGGATGCCCTGAGCTTCCTCTCTCTCAGTTCTGATGAGCTGCATTCCATTAGTGAGTATCCTTTTGCACAGCAATCTTCCATCAGACTGCAGGCCACAGGATGGCAGGACCGTGTCATGCTCTTACTCCTGGCACCAGGCCCAGTGCCAGGCCTGACAGATGCCAGGTAACTGCCTGCCTTCCCACCCCACCCCACCCCACCCCGGCTACCACAGGAACTGCATTCCTCACCTTGATGGCAAACACGAGGGCCACGACTCCCAGACAGGAGCAGCCACAGATAACGCTGGTGGCCGCCAAGCAGCGGAGGTGGCGCCAGCAGCAGTGGGTGGGGGCCGCAGGAGCCGCTTCCGTGGTGCTCACCAGGACCTCGCCGGCCTTCTCCTCATCCTCCATCACCTGTGGGCGACAGTCATGGTACTTTTAAGCCCAACAACTGCCCATGGCCTGGCTCGCTCAGACTCCACTCCTCTGATCACGTTCTTGTGGCCAAGCCAAACCCTCAGGAATGCCGCCTTATTGTAAGGGGAATTCCTCAAGTGACTCAGACCAAGAGAGGAAATCTTAGGTCTTCGGCTTAAGGTTCAGGGTCTCCAAAGGCAAGCCAGTATGAGCACGGGGTTACCTGTATCACTCGCTGTTTTGACACATGGGGAGAAGCACAATAACAGGTGTTGAGAAGCAGGAGAAACAGAATCGCAACAGCTGCTGGGCATCTGAGACTGTCCCAGCCTGATTGTAAGCTGCGGGTCACAGGGCCCTAAACTTCCCTGGAATTCCTCCAACTGGCCTTGACACCGAGGGAGCAGAGAATGCACCCTAGGCCCTGTACCCTACTTCAAGCAAAGCAGCCACTTCATGTGCAAAGAAGTCGGAGAATGGGAGAAAGGAGGGAAAAGTACCCACCTATGCTCTCCGTATAGTGAGGAAACTGACCATCAGAGACCTCACCTCCCAAACTGGGGCCTTCTTTGCTAGGCTGATTCCCTGCCAGCTCCTCTTTCCATCTCAACCCACGCCACACGACATAATCAGATGAGTCCCAAGTCCGAATGACCTCATCACCCGCACAGAAACCCGCATAATGACCCTTTCCTTCATCATTTCTCAGCTCCCGTTTCAGGTTCTCTGAGCTCTGGCACCAAACTACCTCTCCACTGTGTCTCCAACGATTCCTATATCCTAGACAAAATGAAACCATGTGCAGTTCTCTGAACACAAGTATAGAAAGGGTGAAAAAGCAGCAGCAAGATAAGCCAAGAATGACATGTGCCACAGAGCTGCAGAAGCATGTAGAAGGGAAGAACCCAGAGGAGGTCAACACAGACAGGCATTGGGGGAGAGGGTCCAGGGAGCTGAGGTTGAGACAATGGACAAACGAACGGGGGCGCTTACCTGGCTCTACGCCTTGAGGGACTGGGAGTTTCGGCTTCTGCTCAGGTGTGACTTGGCGTGGGTAGAGATGGAGCTGACTCAGGGCTCCAAGCCCAGCCCAGGGGTGGGGCTGGGGGGCCAGCACCACCTGAAGAGCCCCAGCTCAGATGCAGGCGTGGCTGCCTCAAACCAGTTTGGCTAGATGGAGGAAAGCAAGGAGGGGAAGAGGATGGGAGCAACTGAAGGTGGCAAGGCCGGCCTTCTGTAAAAGGAGTGAACACACCTGAGCAAGAGATAAAGCAGGGAAAGTCTAAGGCATTGGAGAGCTGAGGGCGTGTTGGGAACAGATTAGTCTGTCAGAGGGACTGAAACTAAACCTTCAGCGAAAGACACCCTACCAGGTCAGATTCACCAAATCTCTTTTCCTAGGTGGAGATTTCTACCTCAAAGGTATATAATACAAGGTTAGAGATGAGGTACGAGGGTCTTGGCAAGAGCAAGAGAGAGAAGAAAAAGGATGCCCAGGTTCCCACCCAACCCTCCACCAGACCAGAAAATCAGAAGCCTCCTTACACGGATGCTCATACAGAAACTAAGTTTATTATTTTTTCTTCTTTAAAAAAAAAAAAAAAGAAAAAAAAGAAAAAAAAGAAACTCATTGTAGAGAAGCCCCTCTCCCTTCCCCTAAGGGTGCGGGGCTGTAAAAGACAGCTGGGGAATCAAGTACAAGGGGGTGGGGACAGAGACATCTTGCCACCCTTAACACTGCCCAGCCATGTGGGGTGGAAGGGAAGGGGGATGTGAAGTGCCCCGTTTCCATGACAACCAGTTGCCTACTCCCTACTTTGGTGGAAAGAAGGGAGAAGCCCCGTCTCCCCGGAGGCTTTCCCCCTCCAAAGACTTCAAGTAGTAGTTAGCAGAGTCGGCCGGGTCACGCACGGAAGGAGGGGCCATGGCGGAAAGCCCGGGCGAGGGGCAGCCCACTCACGTCTTGGCCTTGCGGCCTCTGTGACTACCAGTGGGGCCGGCCAGGGGGGGCGGGGCACTGCTGCGGAGGATGCGCTGGTCCCCTTGGGTGGTGGTCGCCCCAGGACGGTGGGGGCCAGGCCGGCGGCGTGGGGTTCCGTCCCCTTCCTCCTCACCCGAGGCGTCAGCCTCGGACTCCTCTACTGACCCCTCAGGCCCCGAGGGGCTGGGGGGCTGCAGGCGGCCCCGCTTTGCTGGCCCAGGACCCCTGCCAACTGGGACCCCCGCCCGCTTGCGAGGCACCTTTTCAGTCTCTAGCGGGGGGACTAGAGACCCTGGACGCAGCCGGGTCGAGCGCAGTTTGGGAGCCAATGAGACCAGGGGAGGTGTCAATTCTAGGCTACCTGGCCCGCCATCTGCTAAGTCCAGGTCATCCTGGAGGACGGCCACCACCATAGGCCCTTCGCCCTTCTGGCCCCGCAGCCCCTCCGCTTCCAGGCGCAGGCGTGCCAGGCGGGTGAAGGGGCGGCTCCCATCCTCATCAGAGGAGCTGCCCTCACTCTCCCCTTGGCCCTGGGGCTGCCGCCGCCTCCCCAGGCCGCAGCTCTCGAGGACAGAGGAGATGTCACGGTCCGCGGCAGGCAGCGGGCTGGGCCGAGGCGACGGGGGGTTCTTGGGAGGTCGGCCCCGCTTCCGCTTGGGTGGGGATGTTGAAATGGTGAGAGTGGTGACAGTGTTGGCGACAGGAGCAGTGGGACAGGCGAGGAGTGGTAGGGGCGATGGCAGCAGGAGTGGCTGTGTCCGGCTCTCTAAGTTGCCGTCCCCTGGAGAGGAGGAAATGGTCCCAGGAATGGGCAGATCTCGGGCCTTGGGGGGCCGCCCACGCCTCCGCTTCTCCACAGGTGAGAGGATGATGGACTCGGGTCTATGAACTGGCTGGGGTCCGACAGGCGGGGGCCCAGGACTAAGCGGGGCTCCCAGAACAGGCTCGGCAACAAGAAGGGTCTCCACCTCGGGGGCTGGGTCGGCCCCGTTGTTGTGTCCCTTGGAGGATGACGAAGGTGCCTCGTCCACCCCTTGCCCAGCCTCTGCGGGAGACCTGTTCTTCTTGGGGGGCCTCCCCCTCCGACGTTTCACAGCAGGAGGGGTGAAGGCAGGCAGCGCCCCTTCTCCATTCTCCGGGCTGCCCTCTCCAGGCACCGCCAGCTCAATGTGACGGCGAGCGATGAAGGGGTGCTGGGTGGGCGAGGGCAAAGTGGAGGGAGGAGCAGCTTCACAGAGCCCAGCGCAGGGAGGTGAGGAATCCGGCCCCGATGCGCTGTGGGCAGCCGGGCTTCCTGGGCAGGCCCCAGGCTCGGCGCCCCCGGGCCCCAGGGTGCTGGCAGGCCCCCGCTGCTGGCGCCGCCGCCGCACCAGCTCCTTTTCCTCCACCACAGTCACGAGCCGTCCTGGCAGCTTGCGAAGCACTTTGGGGCCTGGAGGCTGCCCCGGCCGCCCAGCCCCCTGACCCCGAATCTCTACGTCGGCACTGGTTCGCCGCCGAGGGGGCCGGGCCAGCAAAGGACCCTCAGGTGAGGAGCTGGCTGAGGACGAGGTTGATGGAGCTGTGGCCTCAGCGGGAACGAGATCCTGCGGCTTCTCTGGGCTGGAGGTGGGGGTCTGAGCTCCGAGCTCTTCTGCGTCCCTGTCGGCCTCGGACGGCTCGTCAGGGGCGGCTGAGGGTGGGAGCTCCAGGCCACTGTTCTCCCTCAGCTGTGCGGGCAACTCCTCCCCAGCGGGCAGCACTGTGAGAATGGTGCCCTCGGCAGGCTCTGGAAGCTCCTGCTCGGGACCACTGGGGAAGCTGCCCGCCTCCAGGATCGGGCTGGGGGCCGACGACGCCAGAGAAAGGCTCTTCTCTGACGCAGGCAGGATCTCGACAGCCACTGGCAACAGATCCTTAGGGGGCACGAGGGTAAGCGAGGAAGCCTCAGCGCTGGGCTCAGCCAGCTCCAGGGACTCGGCAGATGCCAACGCTTGGGCACACAGCTGCGCCTCAGGCCCCAAGGCCAAGGGCAGGTTGGTGACTCCAGGGGAGATGGGCAGGGAAGGGAGACCAAGCAGGAGAGGGGAGGTAGGAGTTAGGAGAGAAGTCTGGGCTGGAGGTGGGGTGTGAGCTGGTGGGGGTGTGCAGGCAGGAGGGGGTGTGCAGGCAGAGGAACACGAGGGGGGCATCTGTGGAGGAAGGGGGGGAGCAGGCAAGATATGGACAGGAAGCATGGAGACTGGGTTTGGGGCTGAAATGGGGGTGGGGGCAGGGATCGGGACAGGTGTCACAGCAGGAGCGGAGACCGGGGTGGGTCGCGGCCTCCCTGCCAGCCTGGGAACGCGCTCCCTGGCAGGACTGCAGCGGGGGGGCGTGGAGGTGCTGCGGGCAGGATGGGTGGACGCCACAGGAGTGTGGTTTGCCCCTTGAGTCTCAGCCCGGGCTCCCCGGAGACGCTCACTGACGCGCGTCCCTGGCCTTTCAGGGGCCTTGGCCTTCTTACTGCGCCGGTGGCTGCCGCCCCCAGGCCCACAGGAAACTTCATCTCCAGCCCCCGGCCCCTCTTCCTCCTCTTGGGGCAGGCGGAACACCTCTTCCTTGGCTTGGTCCAGGTCCTTGCGGGCAGCCTCCACCTGCTCCTGGCGACAAGAGCCCCCGGGCGGTCAGACAGGCAAGCGGGGCACTGAGCGGCAGAGCGCAGCAGCTTCCCACCTCCGTCCCCACCCCCACAACCACTCACCTCCGCCTGCTTGAGCTCCTCTCGGCTCACCTCCTCCAGTGAGGCTTCCAGGAATTTCATGGCATAGCGCTCAATGGGGGTCAACTGTGGGAGGAGCAGTGATGAACCCAGTGCCCAGGGCCCGTCCCCCACGCCTTTCTGCCCCCGGGTCCAGACACAGGCGGTACAGAGGGTGAGGCTGAGAGCTGCTGGGTCCAACACTGACCTGTTCCACAAGGGCGGCGATTTCCTGCTCGGCCCGGGACATCTCCTCATCTTCGGCCACAGGCCGACATGCCTCCTCGCCCTCACCAGCAGGAAACCCTTCGTTCTCGTTGAATTCCGCAAGCTCAGCTACCTGTTCGGCCTTGGCCTGGGTGGCTGCACGGATGTCCTCTTCATCCTCCGCCCGACACAGAGCCTGCGACGGTGGAAGGAGAAAACCCAGGACAATTCACCTTTACATCCTGTGATTTGATACCAGCAAAAGCTTGAGGCCAAGTTTATACCAAACCCAAAAAACAAAAACAAAAAAACAGCATCAGGCTGGGAGTCCTAAACCCTGGGTCCCAGGCCTGGATCTGTCCTTGTCTTTATTCATGGACAGGTCAATTTTTCTTTTTAGCTAGACAAATTCTCACCCTTCAGCTCTTTTCCTTTCTGTAAATGAACCAAATGCTTGGTGGGGAAGACAAATCAGCTAACTTTTTTTTTTTTTTTTTTTAATTGGGGAAGGGGAACAGCACTTTATTGGGGAACAGTGTGTACTTCCAGGACTTTTTTCCAAGTCAAGTTATTGTCCTTTCAATCTTAGTTGTGGAGGGTGCCATTCAGCTTCAAGTTGTTGTCCTTTCAGTCTTAGTTGTGGAGGGCGCAGCTCGGCTCCAGGTCCAGTTGCCTCCAGGTCCAGTTGCCGTTACTAGTTGCAGGGGGCACAGCCCACCATCCCTTGCGGGAGTCGAACCGGCAACCTTGTGGTTGAGAGGATGCACTCCAACCAACTGAGCCCTTTGGGAGCTCAGCGGCAGCTCAGCTCAAGGTGCCGTGTTCAATCTTAGTTGCAGAGGGCGCTGCCCACCATCCCTTGCGGGACTTGAGAAATTGAACTGGCCACCTTGTGGTTGAGAGCCCACTGGCCCATGTGGGAATCAAACCGGCAGCCTTCGGAGTTAGGAGCATGGAGCTCTAACCGCCTGAGCCACCGGGCTGGCCCCAAATCAGCAAATTTTTATGCAGCACTTTCCTCATCTATTAAATGAGGTCACGGAGCCTTTCCTGCCGACAGACATGTTTTCTGTCTTTAAACATACTGTATGTTTATAATTTATGAAGTGTTACAAGGGTGATATAAGGACTGGACTAAACTGGTTCTTCCCTCTACACAGATGATTCTTGAATAAATCAAGTATTGTCTTGGTCATATCCCAGGTTAAAAAAAAAAAATGGTTTATGACAGAACTCAACTCTCTACTGAGCCCCCAAAGTTACCAAAGCCAACGCAGTGGTCCCCAGGGGATGGAATGGACTTGCCCAGGGCCCCACCAGGGACAAAATAGCTAACTGCTGTAGAGACCTCTCACTCCTCTGTTCGAGTCAATCTTAGATCTTCTTAAAAAGCAGGAAGTTTTAAATACAACAAATCCCTAAGTCTTTTTGGCACTGAGATGCCTCATGACAACAGACTGGCCCCAGTTACTCTTCCCTTTGATGTGTGGGGAGATGACACCTGAGTCAGGGAGGTGCCTGCAGGGTCAGCGGTGGGGGAACGGGACCTGGTGGGAAAAGCGTCTCCACGACACTCGACACCTGGGCTTCCTAAACATCTGTCTATTTCTGAAAAGCTTTGAAAAAACACAAAAATACAAATGCCCAGACCTCACCTCCAAAAATGATCTAGTAGATTTTGAGATGGGGCCCAGGAATCAAATTTTTTTTTTTTTTTTTTAAGGAAGGCACAGCTCACAGTGGCCCATGCGGGGATCGAACCAGCAACCCTGGTGTTACCACCACTATGCTCTAACTAACTAAGCTAATCGGCCACCCCTCAAATCTTTCTAGAAGCCTTCCAGGTGATTCTATTATGCATCAATGTTTGGAAAACAGGTTCTATACCATGTCCAAAGCACTTAACCCACTATGCCATTTAATCCTCAGTCAACTTCCTTCTCATTAGCATTCACTACAGTGGAAAGTAAGGCTCAGCAGACCAAACAGACTGGCTTAACAAACACAACTATTAAAAAGCACTGTTGGGGCCGGCCCGGTGGCTCAGGCAGTTAAAGCTCCATGCTCCTAACTCCAAAGGCTGCCGGTTCGATTCCCACATGGGCCAGTGGGCTCTCAACCACAAGGTTGCCAGTTCAACTAGAGTCCCGCAAGGGATGGTGAGCTCTGCCCTCTGCAACTAAGACTGAACACGGCACCTTGAGCTGAGCTGCCGCTGAGCTCTCGGATGGCTCAGGTGGTTGGAGTGCATCCTCTCAACCACAAGGTTGCTGGTTCGACTCCCGCAAGGGATGGAGGGCGGCTCCCCCTGTAACTAGCAATGGCAACTGGACCTGGAGCTGAGCTGCGCCCTCCACAGCTAAGACTGAAAGGACAACAACTTGACTTGGAAAAAAAAAGTTCTGGAAGTACACACTGTTCCCAATAAAGTCCTGTGCCCCTTCCCCAACAAAATTTTTTTTTTTTTTTTTAAAAAGCACTGTTGGAACTCAAGTCTAGAACTAAAGACTTCAAATCCTGTCTTTTTCCTATGAAACCACGTGAACCAAGAAGCAATCCACCCGTAACTACCTAAGGCCAACTGTACCCTGGGAAGCAGCAAAAACAGTTCTTTCCTCCTGGACAAGCTCAGTGGACTGAGCAACAGAACACTGTACCCGTTGACCCCACTCTTTGGTCACCTGCTCCAGGATGTGGGTCTGCTTGCTGGCCACAGTCTCTTCGTCCTCTTCAGGGGCCGAGGACACAGACGAGCCAGACGGCTCTTCCAGGGGCATATCAAACAGCTCTCGGATGGTCTGCTTTGGAGAGAACAGAGGGAGAAGTGTTGGAGTCCATGGAACGCTGGCCCTGTGTCTCCAACTAGGAGGCACCACAGGTCTGCAGAGCCCAAGCACCCCTTTAAGCAGAGGAACGCCCGCCTACAGGCAGAGCAGACGTCCCGCCCGGCTGGAGGGTCAGTACCTGTTTAAAATAGGCCGTGGTAAAGTTGCCCCCCTCGATGGCCATGTCCCCCAGCATCCTCTTCTGATTGGCCTTTTTCAGAATGTTCTCCTCCACTGTCCGTTCACTGATGAGCCTACAGGGCGACGCAAGCCATGTGTGAACAGCCAGATGCATCCAGAAAACCCTACGGGCAAAGAGGAAGCTGGGGAAGGGAGGGGAGGCGACACCTGTAGATGTGAACGTCTCGGGTCTGGCCAATCCGGTGACAGCGGTCCTGGGCCTGAGCATCCATGGTGGGGTTCCAGTCGCTGTCATAGAAAACAACTGTGTCCGCCCCCGTCAGGTTCACGCCCACACCCCCACTACGAGTTGAAAGGATGAAGCAGAATATGCGTTTGTCTGCATTGAATCGTTCCATCAAGGCCTAGAGGGAAAGGGGAAAAAAAAGCATTAGGAGACATTCCCAGACATAGACCCAAAACAGACCCAAGGTTTACTGGGGCCCCTCCTTGGACCCCAAGGTCTGGAAAAAGGAGACAGGAGAGGTGAGCCCCTAAGGGCTACAGATGCCAGGATTACCTGTCTCTGTTCAACTCTCGTGGACCCATCCAGACGCAGGTAGAGGTGGCCGTGGTAGGTGAGAAACTGCTCCAGCACATCCAGCATCCGGGTCATCTGGGTGAATATGAGCACCCGGTGGCCCTCCGCCTTGAGCTGGCGCAACAGCACAGCCAACGTCTGCAACTTTCCTGAAGAGACAACGAAGGGGTACCGGGAGCTAGCTACAGGCTGGGGTGGGGCGGACACTCAGTCCTGGAAAGCTGTCGTTGAAAGACAATCAAAGTTTTAGGCCAGGATCTCAGAGCCTAGGATGTCAAAAATGTTTGGCTTTGTATATTCTCTCCCCTTAAGGGTTCCTTGCCCTCTTCAGTCTGCTCCTGGCTCGGATCTAACTTCTCTGAGTCTAACTAGGGGCGAAGATCTAGACCCTCAGGAGAAAAAGGGGATCCTCAATGGCTGTTAAACACTACACTGAGTTACAGCCACTGAAACACACAACGGATTCACCAGATGGGTATCAACAAATCCACTGACGTCCTGGCTTCCAGACAGGGACTGAAGGTGACTGAGGTCAGAACCAGAGGAGCAAGGAGCTCAGGTTACCTAGCTCGATAGCCCATCAAACACAAAACTAACTCCTATAACATTTTTGGTAAGTCACTCTGAAACACTCTGAACAAATACTTGCAATGCATCAACTCTGATTTCAAATATTGTTTTTTACTAAAATACGTATTGAGCACATATTAATAAAAATTCTGCAGTCTTTCTTGTATTCTAAGACATTTAGGAAATCTCTAAAAACATGTTCCTATAACTACATCAGTGCAGGGCTGCGGCTAAAAGACTGTTGGTTAACAGGACCTGATTATCTTGTGGACACCTGGCAAAGACACCTGGGTCCCAGGAGGTGCGTCATGACTGGTCTGCATAATTAGCCAGAGTTCCTCTTTGCTATTTCCCTGGGTCGGTCACTGCTGTAGGAAGGGGCACATGGCCCAATTTGAGCCAATGAGCTGTGAGGCAAAGTCAGCTGGGGGGGCGGCAGGGGTGGGAGGCTTTCTTTCCCAGGAAAGAAGACCTGCTAAGAGTATTCTGTCAAGCCCTCTCTTCCTGCTTAGAGCAGTTGCTGTGCTCCCCGGAGTGCAGCCATGTTAAGACCACGAAGAACTAAGCATGAGAACACGAAGCCAGAAGCTACGGGTGGTGTAAAGCGAGGCAGAAAGGTGGGAGACCCTGGGCCCTGAAGATGCCACTGCGCCAGATGTGCACCGCTGTTCCCGGACTTTCCCGTTCAGGAAACAGTAAACGCGCTCTCGTGGTTTAAGGCACCGGGGCTGGTTTCTGTTATTTGCAGCCAAATGCGTTCTAACAAGCAGGATTCTAACCAAAAGATCAGGATTCTCATCTTTTCCCAAAACGAAATCAACTATTTACTGTGCAGGCTGACACCACTGCATCTTTACTCACAAATCTGAAAGCTGTGTACTGTGCCATCTCATTTGCTATTGTATCCCCAATGATTAGCAAAATGCCGTTCACAAAATAGTCACTGAATGAATGAATGAGTGAGCACACATTTTCAACTTTCATCAAAGTCAAACACACGAATGCCAAGGATCCGTTGTAAGGCCTACAATTCTCCACCTTGCCCATCAGCACAAGCTAAAAACCGGTCTCAGGTTTAATGAAACCCACACAGGCTGTATGTACAGCGTCCCTGATATAACAATCTGGCTGTTGAGGCAGGAAAGAAGGCCAGGGACCCTTCCTGGCCAATGCACTCACCGCAGTCATACTGGATGAGCCTCAAGTCGGGGAACTGGGTGCGCATGTTGCACACAATACGGTGCAAAGGACGGGCCCGGGGCCAGAGCTCACAGGCCAGCTGCTCCTGGAAGGCCGCCTGGCGCGGGGCCAGCCAAGGAGGCGGGTGGCAGGCATGCAGGGAAGGGGCAGGTGCCTCCACAGGAGGCATGACGAAGATGAACCTGCAAGAGAAAGAAGGCGAGAGTCTGAGAGACTGAACTCCGAAGGGGCCCGGAAGTCAGCACCTTCACCAGCCCTGAGCGCTACATCCGCTCAGAGGCTGCAAGCCCCTCTTCCCATTCACACTCAGCCTGGCCCACCTCTCAATGATTTCCGACAGCTGGTCCAGTCGTTGCTGGGGAAACAGTACAGCCCGGCGGGCAGCCTCAGTATAAGTCCAAAAGGTGGGGTGGCTGGGGCGAGGAGAACAGGGGCCGACGGGGCTGGCAACAGGTTGGGGGAGGGTACAGAAATCCAGGACTTCGGTCCCGTACACGGGGGCCAGGGCTCCATGAGTCTCGCTAAGTTGGAAAATCCGTTCCAGGCGTTCAGACCGCTGTCGCTTCCGCTTTTCCTCTAGAGAGTCCTAGGGATGAGAGAGAAAAAAATAAAAAATAAACAGAAAAGAGTAATCAGTGTCCTCATAGAAAACCTGACAGTGCCTCTCAGAATTACACATCATCTGTTGAAACCGTAGGATTCAAACACACTACGCTTTTAGTACTCTGCCAAGTCACCAATGACGGGCACTACCCTTCACAACGTCAATGAAATAACCTCTCTCCAAGAAAAAAACCATCTTCCCTGTACGCCACCAAAGCAGAATGCCTGAATATTCAAAGTTAAGATCTACATCACCAACAAGCTTACAGAACAGATGGGAACCTCCTATATAACACTTGGATCTTCTTGCAGTAGATCCAAAACAATGATTACAAGCCTTCCTGAAATCACCGACCAGGATAGAGAGGGGTTAACCAAATCCACAGTTTTCTGCCAGGGGCCAGCCTGGGATGAGACGGGACAGTAACCAGACATCTAGGTGGCATCACCGGAGAGAGAAAAGAGGCGTGCCCTGCCAGAGAGGAAAATTCGTCTGACTTTGACTCAATCCTTTCCCATCTCTGTTCCCAGTTTCACAGGCTATAAAACCACCTTTTCTTTCTTTTTTTTTTTTTTTAAGCACTTAACACACTTGTAGCTTTACATCTGTGAATGCTTTGATTCGTGTCTTCTACCCACTAAACTGTAGTCCCATATAACATGAGCTGTGTCTGATCTCGTTCACGATAACCACTCAATGCCATGTTTCCCTGAAAATAAGACCGGGTCTTATAATAATTTTTGCTCCAAAAGACACACTGGGGCGTATTTTCAGGGGATGTCTTATTTTTTCGTGTACGACAATCTACATTTATTCAAATACAGTCATGTCATCTTCTTCTGGAACATCGTCATAACGTACTAACTGCGTCCGTCTGGCTGATGATCTTAACTGGGCCTTATTTTGGGGGTAGGTCTCATTTTCGGGGAAACATGGTATCTAGCTCAGTGTCTGGCACAGAGTAGGCTCTTGATAAACATCTCTTAATAGAATGAACAAATAATAAAGACTGGCTCCCAGAGACGGTGCTGCCAAACAGCAGTGCCCCAAATCTCCCTTCTTGCCTGCTGCCTTGAGCTTAACTCTTGGCTCCTTCTGATCTAAGTGAGAAGGGAAAGCATCTGAGCAGAGGGAAAAATCAATGCAAGTCAGACCTCAAAGAGTAGGAGCAAAGGAGGAAATATTTGATGGAACTGGGGCTGGTACCATGGATCTGAAAAGAGACTTGTATCCAGGATATATGAAGAACTCTTACAACTCGATAATATGTAAAATCATCCAATCAAAAAGGGCAAAGGATCTGAAGAGACATCTCTTCGAAGACACACAAATGGGCAACAACCCCTGAAAAGACACTCAACATCATTGGCCGTCAGGAAAATGCAAATCAAAACAAGATACCACTTCATACCCACTAGAAGGGCTAAAATGAAAAACACGACAAACAAGTGTCAGCAGAGATGGGGAGAACCCAGAACCCCTACCGGCTGCTGGTAGGAATGTAAAATGGTGCAGCCCCTTTGGGAAACTGCCTGGCAGGTCCTCCAACGGTTAAACCCAGTTACCACGAGGCCCTGCAATTCCATTCCTAGGTGTTTATCCAATTATCACTGAAAACATGAAAAGAAACAAAATCTTATGTTCATACCGTATTTCCCCGAAAATAAGCCCTAACATGATTTTTCAGGATGCTCGTAATATAAGCCCTATCCCAAAAATAAGCCCCAGTTAAGATGGTCAGCCAGACAGACGCATTTAGGATGTCCATTGCAACACACAACAGATGCACTGAATTATAAAATAATATTTATAATTAAATATAAATATTATTGACATTAATATTTAAAATAAATGGCAATATAATCATTTGTAAATACCCAAGCGGGAGCCTTTGGATGAGAGCTAAATGCCTACGTAAACAGATGAACTCCAGACTTACTGCCGAATAACCAATCGGAGTACAGATATAACGCATGAATAACATGCGCACTTGATAACGAACGGACGTGGTTGTGGCTAATATCAATCTTCATAATTCAATACGTCATGTGTTGTAACGGACGTACATAATGCACTCGTGTGAAATAAAGAAACGTTTTCTGAATTTTGGTGCCTGCATTTTTCGTCGCTTTTGTGTGGACCATTATTAACTGTCATCATTTTTGTTGCCACTCCTGTCTCGTAAGTCTTCAGTTAAGATTTAATGGTAGATTTAAAAGGAATAATATCTAGACCCCCAAACAAAATGAATGCAAAAAGAAAGAGCTATTCCATCGAGTACAAGAAAGGAATCGTGGGGGACTCCCGGGGCCAGAATCTTATGGCTTTCTGCAAAGAGAAGAAGCTGTATCTCCAAATAGTCCAAAAATGGTGAGCAGAGTGCAATAACCTCAGTCAACAAGTAGACGAGGGAAATGCTAAGAAGTGCAAGTGTGGATCAGGTCGGCAACCATTATTTCCTGAGCTGGAAGACTTCATCTGTGAATGGATTGCTGACAGGAGAGCAAAGGCTTTGGTCGTGCGCAGGGCTGATATTCAAGCATTTGCCCTTGCAATGGCACCACAGTTAGAAATATCCTCAGAAGAATTCAAAGCATCACAATACTGGCTGGATGGCTTCCTTCAGCGATATGAACTGTCTCTAAGATCGGCAACACTGTTTAAGCTGGAAGATACTTAAGTTATTAAACATGCACTTGCATTCAAGTCCTTTGTTAATGACATCGCCTTTTCTAAATACCAAGTCTCCAACATGATTGTGACGGATGAAACTGCAGTGTTTATGGGCCAAGGATCTCAAATGACAATTGGTCAGGGGGTGCCTCGTCAATCTACATTCCCTCCACTGGTTACGAAAGTGCACGTGATACCTGTATTTTGGCAATTCCTCTGGATGGAAAGAAAGCCCCAGCTTTAATCACCACTAAGGGCAAGAAAGATAAGGTTGAACGTGTTTCAGGCATTTATGTTCTTGAAACCACAAGAGCCTGGTGCACACAAGCAGTTATGAGGAAGTGGGTCGATTTAATGCTGCCACTTGTTTGACGAGGTGGCCAAAGAGGTCTGCTAGTCTGGGATTCAGCCAGCACTCAGCACACTAAAGACACGAAGAACTTCCTTGCAGAGAGAAGAATAGATCAAATAATGATTCCCGCAGGAATAACTGCCTATCTCCAGATTCAATATTGCAATAAACAAGCCATTCAAGGACCATTTGCACATGGAAATCAATGACTACATTGAAAATAGAATGGAGAGAAATCACGTGGAAACTTTGTGAAGCCTAGACTGCAAGAGGTCGTGACTTGGGTGAAGAATTCCTGGGATAAAATCACTGACAGCTGTGTTGCCAATGCACTATGAGCAGGCTACACAGACAAGACATGCTCATTTAAGGAGAGCTCTATTGCTGGACATGAGAGATTGGGGCCAATGGTTCTACAAGAAAGAGTCACAAGAAATTCAAGCTGGAATTTGGGGTTTGGAGAGTTATGACGATGTTCCAGAAAAAGATGACATGACTGCATTTGAATAAATGTAGATTTTTGTACATGAATAAATGAATAAATGTAGATTATTGTACATGAAAAAAATAAGACATTCCCTGAAAATAAGCCCTAATGCATCTTTTGAAGCAAAAATTAATATAAGACCCAGTCTTATTTTCAGGGAAATTCGCTAGCTGTATTATTCATAACAGCCAACAAGCAGAAATAATCCAACCGTCCCCATCAACTGATGAATAGATAAATAAAATGTGGTATGTCCATACCATGAATTATTCAACAATTAAAAAGTGAAGTATGAGCTATAATGATAAAATGGTACGTGCTGTAACATGAATGAACCTCAAAAACATTAAGCTAAGTGAAAGAAGTCAATCACAAAAGACCATGTATTACATGGCTCCATAGGTGAATTTACGAGGACAAAAAACAATTAGCAGTTGCCGAGAGCAACGAGGCATGGCGGGGGTTCAAGGAGGACAGCTAAGGGTGTGGGGGGGGGTTTGTCAGGGCCACGAAAATGCTCTAAAGTATGACAACAAACAGTCACACTACTCTGTGAACACATTACACTAAAAGCCACTCAACTATGTACTTTACATGGGTTAACTACATGGTATGTGATTTATATCTCAAACTGTAAAGAAAAGAAGTGTCCAGAAGCTGCTACCTGCTTCAGAGCCACCAGAGTGTAGCAGAGCGCACGCGGGCTGACCCTCGGGCTAGGAGCCAGGCTCTCCTCCACTTCCAACAAGCCAGCCCAACCTGGCAGCGTCAGAAAAGGACAAGATGTGGAGTCAGTGGCCCTGAGGGAGGTGAGGTGCAGAGTCAGAGGCAGCTCGGCAACAGTGAGAAACAGACAGAGGGCTCCAGGGACTCCCCAGATCACTCTTCTAGTTAGCTCCTGGGTTACTGACTTGAATGTGAGTTTTAAGTTTAACGTAACCAAACATATATGGAACCGCATAGGTGTATATGGGGAAAAAAAGGCTAGAGAAAGCTGGCGAAGGAACAGGGAAGAGAGTTCTCTGTACAGCCCACTGAATCACCATGGAGATGAAGAACTACGCGAGATGACCATCAAAGTCACAAAGAACCACATTCCATGGTGTCACCCCTCCCTTAGAAGTTCAAATACTTGAGGATGGTAATAATTGTCGCAACTGAGAAATGTCAAAGTAAGCCCTGCTGCCTCTCGTGGGCGAGAGAAAGCAATGGAGTCAGAACATCTCTGTTCTCACAAGTTGTGTGACTTTCGTATCATTTAATGGGCGAGATTCTTCATCCTGAAAATGAGATGAGATGCCAACACTAACTCAAAAGAGCAAGCAAAATACAGAGACCAATGGGAACAAGAAGGCCCTAAACACAATAGTGATTAATAGTTTTAAAAATACATTAGGTCCCTGGGGCGGCCAATGGCTCAGTTAGAGCGCGAGCTCTCAACAAGGTTGCTGGTTCAATTCCCACGTGGGATGGTGGCTGCGCCCCCTGCAACTAAGATTGAAAACGGCGAATGGACTTGGAGCTGTGCTGCACCCTCCACAACTAGATTGAAGGATAAGACTTGGAGCTGATGGGCCCTGGAGAAACACACTGGTCCCCAATATTCCCCAATAAAAATTAAAACAACAAAAAAAAATCATTAGTTTAAAAACAAAAAACAAAAAAGAAAACCACGTAAGGTCCCCAATCACCCCCCCGAGCAAAGTGGAACATGACTTATTATTCCCACTTTACAAATAAGGACACAGACCCAGAAGACTCGTCCAATGGCACTCAAGTGTCAGGTCCACAAAACTAGGCTCTGTCATTTCCCAAAAGTGACATTATTCTGTGCCATTCACCCTACTGACACTCCAGAGAAACTCAACTCCCCAACCCCTCTCCTTCAAGAAAGTACAACTTACCAGATAGAAAGGGGACCGAGGTGGCGGTGGGGGCTGGCGCCGAGGCCGGGGACCACTGAACGAGGTAGCAGTGGAGGGGGGACTGGGGGGCCCAGAGCGCAACGTCAGTGTCTCAGGCTCCTCCTTGGAAACAGGCAGCCGGGATACCATGGTGACAGGCAAGGGAGCGGCACCAGACGTGGCACCCACCAGGGAGGGTGCCTGAGAAGCTGGGGCCAATGCCAGAGTCTGAGCTGCGGCCGGGCCCAAGGCGGACCCTGCAACTGGGGCAGGGCTCAAGGTCAGCGTTTGCACTGAAGCTGGGGCCAGGAGTGGAGCAGATGACGACACCGGAGCCAAAGTCAGAGTGTGAGCTGGGCTGGGGCCCATCGGAGAAGCAGGAGCCAGAGGGGGTGCTGGAGCCAGAGACAGCGTCTGAGCTGGAGTCGGTACCAGGGGTGATGCTGGAGTCAGTGACAGCGTCTGAGTGGGAAAGGGCCCCTGGGGGTTCCCTGTCGCCAGAGAGAGGTTCTGAGATGGCGACGATCCACCAAGAGTGTGTGCTAAAGCTGGGGTTAAGGCTGGTGCCTGCGCAGAAACCGGGCTTGGCAGAGGCGATGGAACCGGGGCTGGTACCATAGTCTGAGTTGATGATGGAGCCAACACAGGAGTTGGGACTGACACCAGTGAAGACGCTGAGGCTAAAGGAGTTCCTGGAGCAGATGATGAAGCCAGAACTGGAACCGGAGTCTGTGATGGAGCCAGGACTGGAAGAGGAGTCAGAGAAGAAGCTGGAGGAGCCAGGATTGCTGTCTGTGGAGCTGCCATGGGAGCCAGAGAGGTGGCTAGAGCCTGAGGTGCAGAAGGTGCTGGAGCCAGAAGGGAAGCCTGAGCTGGAGCTGGATTTGGTGCTGCCGGAAAAGAATTGGCCAGAGCAGAAGCTGGCACCAGGACAGGTGAACACGCTGGGGCCGTGGCTGAGTTCAACCCTGGAACATGTGGAGAGGCTGGAGCCAACAACAGAGGGTGAGCAGGTGCCTGAGACGGGGACAGGGATGGAGCTGTGGCCAAACCAAGAGTCAAGCCTGCCGCTGACGGGGAAGCCCCAGCTGGTGCCAAAGAGGGAAGTCCAGGCGCCGCAGACACAACAGGTGCCAGTGTCGGAGTCACATTGGTCAACAGAGCTGGGCCTGAAGCCGAAACAGGTAAGGGTGCTGAGATGGGGATGGGTAGCGGAGCGGAGGCTGGGGTAGCAGGTGCGCTGGACACTGAGATGGGGAGTGAGGACGGCGCTGGAGCCGCGACCGTAGAGGTCCCAGGACTGGCAAGGGGAGAGGAGTTGGGAACTGGTGCTGGAGAAGAGGCTGGCCCAGGGAGCGAGGACGACACAGGAAGAGGAGAGGAGATGGTCAAGGGCGCAGCTCCGGGTGCTGATGCTGTGGAGACAGAGGAGGAGTTCGCTCGGAATTCTGTTCTTCCTCCTCCTGTTACCCTGCCCCGACTCTTCCCTTACCCCAAGCTTCACCTAAAACCTTCACTCCCCCACCAGGGCTCAAAGATCCAAGGGACCTGACAACTGAGCATTTCCTTTCCCGCCAAGGTTCCAGCAAACGTATCCTGGAGTTAGGCCAGGGCTCGGCAGCCCAGCTCAGGGGCCCCAGCCCAGCAGGTCAGTCTGCGGGAGGACGACGGGGTCTGTTGTGACTGAGAGACCGCGGGGCCATCCTATCCCCGATCCTGGCAAACATTTCTGGCCTCGGCCACCTGGACTCACCACTGACTTCGGGCGACGGGCTGTGGAGCAGCTTGAGAAGGGGCCTCACCAGGGTGGACGTGGGGATGGGGGCCCGGGCGGTACCCAGAGCAGGTGTGGGCAGCCGGCCAGGGGTTAATGTGGAGCGTGGAGTCAACACAGTTGGAAGCCCAGAGCTCGGAGGCCGTGGTGCTGGCGCCAATGGAGGCACAGGAGTCAGTCCGTCCCGAGGGGTCTGTCTCACTACAATCTTCACCACGCCCGTGTTGTTCACCATGGTTGGTGGCACTGCAAGAGGAAGCTACATTGAGGGGAAGGCAGAAAAGAAACGAGAGACCCAAAGGATGGAAGAAGGCCGGGGCAGGACAGGGCGGCAGACACACGCTGGAGATACTGACAAGGGAAAAGAGCCCTGGGCAGGCGGGGCGGCGGCAGAAGCCCGGGGCGGGCCTGCGAGTGCCCCGGCCGGCGGGAGCGCAGCGATGGGGAAGCCAGGAGCCTCACCCTGGTTAGCAGCAAGCGGAAGGCTGAGGCCAGTGGGGGCAGGGGTGGTGCTGGGGGTCGAAGAAGGCAGCACAGAGACAGGGGTGGGGCCAGGGGGCGGGGCCACGGCCTGGATGAGGGCCACGTGGGCAGGCTGGCTGATGAGGTGGTGCTGCCCCCCTGCTGACACCAAGTGCACCACATTCCCTGGGTGGAGGGGAGAGAGAGAGAGAGAGAAAGAGAGAGAGAGAAGCAGCTATCAGCAGGAGGAAGGCAGAGGCTAGGGTCTAAGAGGAACGGGAAAGAACATGGAGAACTGCTCTGGGATGACCTCAGCCTGATCTGTCAGTACCTCCCTCCAAACCTTCCCCCGCCCCGCCCCCCCCCGCCCCCACTGAAAGCTAGGCAAAGAAACAGAAAGGTTGACGTCTGAAAAGAGCCACAAATACAAGACGACAAGGAGGAAGAGGAAAAAGGCAGGACAGGGGGTGGGTTTTACCTACTTTGCAGCGGGCGGGGCTGCCCCACAGCCAGCTGGCGCACCTGGGCACCAGTCAAGGTCAGCTTGTTGCCCTGGATTTGGAAGGTCAGAGGCTTGCTGCCCCCTGCACTAGCCACTGGACGTTGTGCCAGGGAGGCCAGCTGCCCGATGCTGACCACTTCGCCTGCTACGAACAAAGAAGGGGCTCATGCGCACGGGGCTCTCCGCAGGCCCTCGCGAGGGGCCCGGGGCCCCCACCCCACCCCTCACTTCAGCACCTTCCAGCCAGCGCAACCTTGGCCTAAGGGCTTCTCCTCACACCCCCCGCCCCTTGCTCAGCAACCCCCTTCCATCCTCTCACGGCCTGCATCTTCCTGAGCCAATCAGCACCCCGCCCCCTCACTGCCCTTCCACGCCAGCCCTGCCGCTGTTTACTCCTCTGGGTGTCGTCCCCCCACGAGACTGAACCAACTCCCTGAAGCTCTGACGCCGCTATGCATCACCCGTGTCTGGCAGAGCACCTAACGTGTGTGAGCGACCCAGACTGATGCTCTCATGTTCCCGAGCTTTTCTCCCCCAGCTCCCGGGACAGAAGCCTTGCTCCCCCCTCAGGGGACCCCCCTCACAGAGCCCTGGCCACTTACAGGGCAGGCGAGCTTGCATATCAGGAGACAGGATGAGGCGCTGCGGGGCGGGAGCAGGAGCTGTGACTGCCGTGGACGGAGCGGTGGCTGTGGTGGCAGAAGCAGTGGTGGCAGCTGCCGAAGGGAAGGTGTAGCCTGGTGGCACCGTCAGGGGCTTCAGTAAGCTGGAGGAGCCTGGGGGTGGGGCAGGGCTCAGGCGAACAGGGGCAGGTGGGGCTGGCTTCAGGGACAGAGTTGGTGTGGGAGGCCGGGAGGTCCCACTCAGGACCCCCAGAGGGGAAGGCAACACTGTAGACACAAAGCAGGCATCGTCAGGTGGACCCTGAATAGAGCCCCGGCGGCTCACAGAAGCCCTCATACATACTCCCTTTCAGCCCCATACGCACCACTCCCGCCTGCAACCCAGCTCCGCAAATGCTCTCATGTCGTTGCTTCTTCCCCAATCTGACTAATCTACCAGAAGAACCCCCAGCACCCTGGCTCCCTTGCAACTCACCCTGGGGGAGAGGCCCACTGTTTGGCTGCAGTGGTGGCAACAGAACAGGGCCAGGAGGCCGGGATGCTGGAATCAGTGGGGGTCCAGCCGGGGAGGCTGACACCATCAGTGGTGCTGGCAGCACTGGAGGGGTTGGGCCAGGGCTGGGCTGGGCTGAGAGCTCAGGGCCTGGAGGGGGTCGGACAGGGACAGGACCCAGGAGAGTCCGTGGGTTGTTCACGACCACCACTGTCCGGCCTTCTTGCTTGGGTACTGGCTGCAGCATCCTGCGAGAAAAATAACACAGGGGTAAATAGGAAGAAGAAAGAATCAAGAAAAGAAAGCAGACATTATGTTAAGTGAAATAAGTCAGAGAAAGACATTATGATCTCACATGTGGAAGCTAAAGAACTGAATAAATACGCAAAGTAAACAGAAATCGTCTCAGAGATATAGAGGAAAAACTGATGGTTGCTAGATGGGAAGGGGATGGGAATAAGGGAGAAGGGGAGGGGATTAGAAAGCATAAATTGGTAACCACAATATTTCCACAGGGATATGAAAGTTTGGGGAATATAACGAATAATGCTGTTAAGATTTTGTAGGGTGTCAGATGAGTACATGTCTTATTAGGGAGACCACTTCATGGACGGTGTAGATGCCTGACCACTGCAGTGTATACCTGGAGCTGAATAATATTGCACGTCAACTATAATTCAACATATATATATATAGTCAAGGGATATGGAGTACAGCATAAGAAATAGACAAAGGAATTGTAATAAATATATATACGATGTCAGAGGGGCAATAGATTGGGGGAGGGGGGTTATCACTTTGTGAGGGATGAAATGTCTAACTATTACACTGTTTTGTATACATGAAACTAAGAAAAAAAAAGAAAAAAGGAGAGTAAGGAAGATGAGGCAGAAAGAGATCATAAAAACAAAGGGGGAAAAAGGAAAAGACCCAGAGGTGAAAGGGAAAGAAATCCAAGATAAACAAAAAGCGACTGGGGCAGGGGGAGGGGAATAAATGACAAACACCAGGACCCCTCCCCTCTTTGAGTTATCTCCCCCGCAATCCCTCCACAGTATTTTGCATCCACCCATATAAACATTCTAGCCTAGCCTCCAACTCTTTCTTCTCCATCTTAAATCACCAGCCCCCCCGCCAGCTGTCGCCACTTTTTCTAGGAATCCATCTTGTTATTCCCATATTCCCCAGCCCTGGTACCTGTTGACCTTCATCTTGACTGATTTGGGTCGGGGTGGGGGATCAGGAGCAGTAGCCACCTCTAGCAGTACCCGGCGGGACAGGCGGTGCCGGGGTAGAAACGTGTCAGCCTCATATCTGGAGACTCGACCCTCCAGGCCAATAAGATCGAAACGGCCCATGTCTATCCGCTGGCACAAGAAGGAACACAAAGCATGGTGTCAAAGGGGCCAATGTGACAATAGTTTCTTGGACTTCAAAAGCACAGGCAACAAAATAAAATTTGATAAATTGGATTGCAGCAAACCAAACTATCAACAGCATGAAAAGGGAACCCACAGAATGGCACAAAATATTTGTAAATCATGTATCTGGTAAGGGGTTCCAGTCAAAACGTATAAATAACTCCTACAACTCAACAACAAAAACACCAACAACCCCATTAAAAAATTGGCAAAGGTCTTTAACAGACATTTCTCCAAAGGAAATATACAAGCAGCACATGAAAAGATGCTCAACATCACTAATCATCAGGGAAAACACAAATCAAAACCACAAGATCCCCTCACACCCATTAGGACAAAGAGAATCAGGAACAGGAAAAAGACAGGGCTTGACAATGATGTGGAGAAGGCAGAACCTTTGTGAACTGCTGGTGGGAACATAAAATAGAGCAGTCGCTATGGAAAACAGTACGGCAGGTCCTCAAAAACTTAAAGTAGAACGACCATGTGATCCGGCAATTCCACTTCTGGGTATAGAGTCATGCGCCGCGTAACGACATTTTGGTCAACGACGGACCGCACGTCCGGCAGGTCCCAGAGACTATCGTGGAGCCGAACAACTGCCATCGCCCAGTGACAGCGTGGCCGGCCCCACGTCGCAGTGCAACGCCTTCCTCACGTGTCTGTGGGGATGCAGGTGTGAACAGACCTGCGCTGCCATTCGTGGGAAAGGGTAGCACATACAGTGCGTATTTAATGACAAAAAACGACTACGTTATCGGTTTATGTGTTTACTGTACTTTTCATCATTAGAGTGTTCCTTCTACTTTCTAAAAAAACAGTTGGGTGTAAAACAGTATGCCACACGTAATGTGAGCTATAGATGATGGACTGCAGAACTGTACACCTGAAATCTATGTACCTTAACTAACACTGTCACCCCAATAAACTTTAAAAAAACAAAACAGCAGCCATGTTACACCGGCAGCCACCCCATACATCTCGTTTATTGCGTCCCTTGATTGTATCAGTGTCTCTTGTGCTTCATTTAATCTTGTTGTTTTATACACATAGGGTAGCCTAAGTGCCCAGCGTTTATAGAGTGCACAGCTGTGTATAGCCACGTAGGCTTTCACAATCACTCATTCACTGACTCGCCCAGAACTTCTGGTCCGGAGAATTCCTTTTATAGCAAGTGCCCTATGCAGGTGGACCATGTTTATTTTCTACACGATATTTTCACTGTCTATGTTTAGGTGTGTTTAGATACACACTTGTCATCGTGTTACACTTGCCTACAGTATTTACTCCATTACGCTGAGCAGGCTTAGAACCACACAGCCTAGGTGTGTGTAGGCTGGACCTTTTAGGTATGTGTACGTGCACTCTATGACGAAATCACCTAAGGACACACCTGTCAAAACTTATCCGCATGGGTAGGCAGAGCATGACTGGACACCCAAAAGAAGATTGAAAGCAGGCACTTGAACAGTTATTTGTACACCCGTGTTCAGAGCAGTATTATTCACAATTGCCAAGTGTCCACTGGCGGGTGAACGGATAAACGAACTGTGGTATGTGGGTGTGTGTGTGTGCGCGCGTGTGTGCACATGTATGTATGAACATCACTCAACCTCACAAATGGAAATTCTGACGCATGCTACAACGCGATGAACCTTGACGACCCTATGCTAAACGAAAAAAGCCACTCACAAAAGGACAAATACTATGTGATCCCACTTATGTGAAGCACGTAAAGTACTCAAAGGTACAGAGACAGAAAGTAGAATGGTGGCTGCCAAGGGCTGGGGGAAGAGGAAGACTGGGGAGTGATTATTTAATAGGTGGTTTCCGTTTGGAAAGATGAGAAAAGTTCTGAAGCTCGATGGAGGCTAATAATGCAAATGTCCTTCATGCCCCTAAACCATACACTTAAAATGGTCAGAGCAGTAACATTTGTTATGTGCTCTTCACCATGATACAGACAGACATTTGGGGGGAAGTGGCCAAAAGAGGGAAGGGGCAGGAAAACAAAGTAACAGTATTACTAACGTGCCAAAAGTATTAGCCCGACTCTCACAAACCACGTCACATGGCTCGAAAACAATGGAACTAGGGGACCAGTGCCGAGATGCTGGAGAAGTTAGGATGTAAAAGGCCGGCCTCCAGCTTCGAGAGGTGCCGGGGGGGGGGGAGGGGGGGCCGTGGCCTGGAGGGCAGCCACTCACCTGGAGGGGATGGACGTCAGTGGCCCCGAGCACCAGGGAAGCGGTGCTGAGGCAGATGCCGGGGGTGATAAACGGGGAGGTGACAGGTCGAGGGTCAAACAGGTTGGGATGGTTGCACACCTTGCGCAGCTGCATCAGAATGTTGATGACACTCATGAAGTGGCCGGTGGCCAGTGTCTCCTTGGTTCTGGGAGAGAACACAGGTAAGTGGGGCATCCCAACCCCAACCTCTGCTCTGCCCTGGGGCCAGGCCCCTGTCCGCCCTCCCTTACGTGGTCTGTGCCATGAAGTCATCATAGAGACAGCGCTGGCGCTTGGACAGCCGGCAGCGGATGACATGCTCATACTTCTTAGGCATCTGCTTCTCAACGTCCACCTTCACTCGGCGGAGCAGAAAAGGCCGCAAAACCTAAATGCAAGGAAGCAGGAGGCTGATGGGGACGGCAGGCACTGAGCCCCTGCCGAGCCTCTCTAGCCAGGTCTTGGCTTGATGACCAGATGGGTGCTGGCCTGGCCCATCAGTACTCATGGAGCAACCAGCATGCCAGGAACCAAGCACATAGAGGAGTCAGGCGCAAGCCCTCCTCTCAAGGAATCTGTCTGCTGAAGGAGACGCAATCAAGATGACAACGTAAGAAGTGATAAAGAAAGCACTGAGGGCAGCGCGACTAATTATACAGGAGGGATGACTCCAATTACATTTCAAGGAGTAAACACGTAAACTGACAAGATTATGAATGTAAATCCAGGGGAAAGGCTGAGAACGAAAGCTCTGGCAGTGACAGCCGCATAGAAAACAAGGCAAATCTGTGATCTCAGGAGGTAAAATGTGACAGGACAGAGTCATCAGGTAACACGGACGACGGAAAGGAAGGGAGACGAAGGACGATGTCCAGCTAGGAAGACTTCTTGGTTTCTAGTTTGATTTACCAAAACTACGGTATCATTGACCAAAGCAGAATAGAAATAATAGGCTATACGTCCTGAAATGTTTGGGTTATAACAGACTGAGTTCAAGAGGTACTTTGGATTAAAGACATCGAGTCAAACTTAAATACAGGTGGAGTGATCTAGAGTTAAAGAATTAAAAACACAAACCGGGGTCTTTAAAGCCTAATGAATGAGTATATCTGTAAGATAAACTGCGAGACAAAAAAGTAAAAATCAGAATGCTGAGAGATGTTATTTAAAAGCTAGACAAAGAAGGAGGAACCAGAAAAGACACGGAAGGGCAGGTAGGAGAGAGAAAAGAAAGGAAGGGGAGGGAGAAAGAGGAGAAAAAGGGAGGCGGAGGGGGAGATATGGGGGGAGGGAGGAGAGAAGGAGAGATGTGTGAGGGAGGGAGGGAAAACACAACAAAAATACGAAATTGAGGAAAGCCAGGTGACAAGAAATCCAAGCAGCACCAATCAGCAGCATTGTTCCCCTCAGAGCACAGAACAGAAACGTCAGCGTTACAGAGAACGAGCAGGATGACGATGGAGATGAGGTTACTCATCCGCCATGCGTTAGTCGCTCAAGCAGTGTGGTCTGACGGCTGGGTGACCTCTGCCTCGCCCGCTCGCTCTGCCTTCCCTCCCTACGGGTTTTCTGGGGACTGACCTTGGTTCCTCACCGTTCCCAACGCCCCTGACAAACGGCTACAGGCCCTACCTTGTGGAGGCGCTTGACGAGACCTTCATTGTACTCTTGGCTGCCCTCAATCATGCCGGTTAGGGGGTTAGAGAACCATTCTTTGAACTCGCGATGAGACTGGAAGACATGGGGCATCAAAAAGTGCATCAAGGACCACAGCTCCATGAGGCTGTTCTGCAAGGGCGTCCCTGTCAGGAGCAGGCGTCTCTGGCTGCAGAGAGACGGGGGGAAAGGGAGGGTGTCAGCAAGTTCCCAGCCTTGCGAGCACCCCCGCTTGGGCCCAGCAGCCCTCCCACCAGCGCCCGTCCCGCGCCCACCTGTTGAAGTTGAGCAGTGACTGCCAGCGCTGTGACTTGAAGTTCTTGATGTTCTGAGCCTCATCCAGGATGAGGTAGCGCCAGTTCTTGCGACGGAACGCCTGGTGGTCCTGCAGCACCAGCTTGTACGACGTGATGCACACGTGGAAGGCATTGGGCTTGGTCCAGCCCTGCGGAAACGGGAACAGCAGGTCGGGGGCGGGGAAAGGAAGCAAAGGGTCAAGGGAAGACACGCTAAGGGCCTCAAGGGACAGAAAACAGGCTGAGCTGAAAGAAGTCCCAGGAGCAGCAGAACGGGGCGGGGGGGATGACACGCTCATCCGAGAGGAGGGGAGGGAAGGGGGTCACTGACTGGGGTGGAGGGGTGTCCGGATGGAGCCACGAACCTGCCGCTTGAGCTTCCTCTCCTTCTGGGCTCCATAGTAGGTGAGGATTTTAAAGCTGGGGCACCACCGCTTCAGCTCCATCTCCCAGTTCAGCATCACACTGGTGGGGACAATGATCAAATGGGGGCCCCAGTTACCTGTTTAGCAAAAGAATGAGAGACGTGTGGCACGGTAACTATAGTTAACAACACTGTACAGCATAATTGAAAGTTGCTAAGACAGTAGACCTTACAAGTTCTCATCACAAAACAAAATCTTATAACTACATGGCAGACGTTAACTAGGTTTACGTCTCAACATACACAAACATCGAATCATTATGTTGTACACCTGAAACCAGTATATGTCGATTATACCTCAATTTTTAAAAGTAAGATTTTACACAGAGGACTCTAAAGGGAAAAAGAGAGGGTAAGAAAATGGTTAGGAAGCACACTTGGGGGTTCTGGCCCCCCGGGCCCAGCGTTGCCCAGTGTGTCCTGAGAATCGCAGCACTGACACTGGCGTCTCTCTACAGGTCCTGACCAGAGCCCACGAAGCCCCTCCATCCTGCAGCTGGAGCCTCCATTGGACAAGCTGCCCAGGGAGGTGGCCGAGGAGACCCCAGGGGAGGGGCCCTGCCCAGTCACCTTTCTCACAAGCCAAGTGGGCCAGCAGGGAGATGGTCTGGATGGTCTTGCCAAGCCCCATTTCGTCAGCCAGGATGCCGTTGAGCTTCTTCTCGTACATGGTAACCAGCCAGTCCAACCCAATGTGCTGGTACTCCCGCAGCTGGCCCCGCAAAAGCAGGGGGATGGGTGTCTTCACCTGACAGGGAGAACGAGGTGTCACGGTGGCGCTGAGGCACGTGTCCCTGAGGACCAGGGCAGTCAAGGTCTGGGAGAGCAGCCGCGGGGGCTGGGAATACCTGGGTGGTGGCCAACGTGTAACCTTTGGGCTGGAGGCTTTCGGCGGCAGCAGCAATGTCGGTGATTTCTTTCTTCGGGCCCAGCGTGGTGGCGGGCCCTGGGGTGGGAGGCCCGCTGCCCCCATCGGCCTCGCTCTGCTCCTCGTCCCGGGCGAGCAAGTATTCCACTCCGAAGTCATCGTCCTCGTCCTCATCTGCTTGGCTCTGTGGCGGGGCCTCCTCGGACTCGTCAGACTCGGACTCCTCGGATTCTGAACTCCCGCTGGTCTCTTCCTCCTCGGACTGCTCCCCATCCTCGTCCTGGCTCTGCTCGGCGGCAGAGTCTACAACACAAGACGGAGGCCTGGGCTCGGCACGCCACTCCCCTCCCCTCCCTGGAGGCTGCTGCCCGCCCCGCCCAGGACCACACTCACCAGCCTGGCTGCTGCTGTCCTCCTCTGCGGCCCCCTCCGCTTCACTGTCCGAGCTGGTGGCTTCCAGCTCCTCTTCCTCTTCCTCCTCCTCCTCCTCCTCCTCACTGCTGGCAGAGCCCGGGGCAGAGGCATCGGATGCGTAGGCTCCTGCGTACTGCCGCAGCAGCTCCTCCATAGACAGCTCCCCTGGAGGAGAAATGGCAGTGAGCGTGCGGCAGCTGCCGAGAAGGCACAGCGGCCTGAGCGCTGCCAGGCCATCTGACTCGGGTCTCTGCACACAGCTAAGCTCAGGTCCACAGCAGCCAGAAAAGCTCACTTTCAGTACCAAATATCTAGAACCACGGAAGGAGCTGCCTCGGCTGGAAGGACAACCTCCACCTGATAAACCTCATTTAAGGTTCAGGTCAGACACAACCAACATCCTCCTCTGCTTCCTCCCGCGAGCTCGCACATCCCTTTGATCGGAATTCCACCATCACCACTCAGCCCATGCTAGTTACACCTATTCATCAATAAACGTGTGTCATGAGACCCGGAGTTCCTCCAGAGGGCACAAGGGTCTCATGCATCGCTCTGGCCCTGGCACTCTGCAGGAGACGCGACGTAGACGCTCAGTAAACTGTCTAGAGAATGTCACCTTCTCGAGCCAGCTCGCTCAGCTCTGTGGCATGATCCACGTCCCCTTCCAGCTGCTCCTCCGCTGCTATGGTGTCCTCTTCATCCTCGGCTGAGAAAGAGAAGGGAGCACAATCAGCGGGGACGGGGGCACAGGCACAGCCCACGTGGACGAGGTGAGAAAGCTGGAAGCGTTCTGTCCGAACTACTCAAGGACCAAGAGAACAGGCCTGACCTTCGTCCTCGTTGGCAGTGAACTCGTCGTCGTCCTCATCGGGGTGCCAAGGCTGCTTGTTTCGCTGTGTGACGGAGGAGGACGGAGGCTTTACCTGGCGGCAAAGGACGAGAAGGGAGAAGACAGAAGGTGAGAGCCCCAGGACAGAGGCCCAATACTAAGACTCCACAGAAGAGTTTCTGTCCCATTGAGTGAAAGCTGCCACTGGCACAGGCCCAGGGCAAGAATGCAATCAAGGGTTTTCTTTCAGCACCAGCTACCAAATCCTGGCCCCACAGTCTGGGGGAGGACCTGTGAAAGTGCTAGCAAGAGTGTAGGCCCCCACCCCCACCCTGCACTCAGACGCATGGAGAAACAGAGAGCTCAGGTCCAGAAGACACTTCAAGGTTACCTTCTCAGTTCCGCACCTAGAAACCAGTCAGGGCGTGTCAGGGCCCTTTCCTGAGTGTGGCCGGGCCAGGAGAAGCGTTTGTTTCAAGGTCAGCCAGCCGTTTACAGAGTACAGTGCGGTACACTCTTCCACTACAGCATCACAAACTCCCCATCTCAGACTGCAACTTGCCCAAACCCAGATTCTTCCCCATCCATCCCCAAATGCCCTTAACCAGGGACGACTCCGGAAACCACCCCCTCACACCAGAGCTCAGTCTGGACCGCTCTCCCTCTGCCCCCATGTCCTCCTGCCCTTACCTTCAGCACCTGAGACGGCTCCTCCTCACCCCTTGCTTCAGGTCCCTCTCGGGTGTTGCTATCACGAGATGACGGGGCTCTCGAGGGGCTGCAAGACCCTCCAAGCAGCTGAGGGGGAAGGGACCGAAGCAACTCTTCCAGCGGCAGCTCCCCCTCACGTCTAAGCAGCTCGATCTCACGCCTCTGGGTCTCTGCGTCGTTGCCTTCCTGTTGTTCCTCCACCTCAATCGTCTCCTCGTCATCCTCTTCCTCCTCCTCCTGGGGTTGGAAGTCCCCATCTAGAGCAGGAGAACAAGGTCACAAAGTCCACGGGCCCTGCAAGCCACAGGGGGGGTTTTCAGCTCCAGAAACGGGCACATGAGGAAGAGTACCAGAGCCAAAGAGGACACACACCTTCGTCGTCCAACTGGGAAACCGGGGGCGGAGGACTCGAGGCGGCCGAGGAAGAGCCCAGGCAGGGGGAGGAGCCAGCTTTGCTGGAGGCTGGCGGCTGGTTGAGGCTCTGAGACAGAAGGTCCGAGTACTTCTCCGTCTGCCCCACGATGAAGTCCAGGTGAAGGTCCAGAGCCTTCTTGCGCTTTTCCTCCAGGCGTGACTGTTGCTTGAATTGCACCACCTGCCACAAGCACAAAAGGAATAGATCACCCAGATGATCTCTGTTCAGAAGGAAGAGCTAAATGACCTGAATGGAGCTCCTGAGTCGGTGGAGGGAAGAGCCAGCTTAGCTTCAGGCAACAGAAAAAGATTTGCAAATGTACCTGGAGCTGAATCGCAAGGCCCAAGGAGGCGTTCCCTAAGTGGAAATGAGCAGCAGGAGAAGCATTCTCAGAAGCAGAAAGCCACATGTTAATGGAGGGTAGAGTTTTAAGCGGAAAGGGGAGGAAAAGGACCTGGCAGGACACACTGAAGACTAAAAATACATACAGAAGCCAGGTACGGTGTTTCCCCGAAAATAAGACCTAGACGGACAAGCAGCTCTAATGTGTGTTTTGGAGCAAAAATTAATATAAGACCCAGTTTCATGTTATAGTAAAATAGGATTGGGTATTATATTATACCTAACCTTATATTAAAATAAGGCTGGGTCTTATGTTAATTTTTGCTCCAAAAGACACATCAGAGCTGATTGTCCGGCTAGGTCTTAATCTCAGGGAAACACGGTAGTGCTTGAGAAAAACTTACAATGTGATACACGTGAACAATTTAATCAGTAAGAACTTGGATGGTATTTAAGCTGGTAACTGGCACAGAAAGCTTTCAGAAAAAGCATGGTGAATGCCCTGAAAATGACGGACGGCACACAGGAGTCCCGACATCCTATTAACAATCCCCAAAGGCAGGGCCCGTATTTTTTTCTTTTCTATAGCACTTGATGCAAGAAAGGGCCAATGCGTAACAGAAACACCATGAAAGTTGCTTGAAACGACACTATTTGCTCTCTCACAAAGCTTTGATCATTCCGGCTACCACGCTACCCACCAACCAAACCCAAGGCATCCAGCTCCGTCCCAGGCCGTGCAGCCCACCTTCTCCACGTTGCTCCAGAACTGCCGGACGTCCTTGGCCATGGTGGAAGCGATTCGACGCAGCTTGGCCTGCTCCTCCCTCCGGGCCCGTTCTTCTTTCTGCCGCTGCTCCTCGTGGTGCCGGATCACCATGCGAACCACCTGCGGGATGCGAAGCCAGCATGAGGATGCCCGAGGCCAGGCCCTGCCTGCGCCCCAAGTCAAAAGCGTAGAAAACCATCAGGGCCAAGAAACTTGGCAAGTCAGAGATCACCCCTTGAGAACACGGGCATTACTACATATCCTACACTGTCCAGCTTGGCTTCCCTCCAACCAACCCAACCGTCGAGGAAAAGCACACCTGAAAAAGAAAAGCAGGCCCGGTTGAAGACATACCTTCCGGGCCACGCCACGTTTCCAGCGGCGTTCCTGAGCAAAGTCGGCAGAGAGCCACTGCATCTCCTCACACAGATAGTCCCAGTGGCCTTTGGGGCGGGGAGGCTCGGGCACTTTGGGCAGCCTCTTCAGTGACCAGAAGCCCTCCTTTCGCAGCTCAGCAATCCGAGTCTCAATCTCAGCCTCCTATTGAGGGAGAGCTACATCAATCAAGTTACTGAACACAAACTCCACCTCCTGACCATGGCTGAATTCCAGAGCACTGATTCTGTACAGGCACTGGCTGCACTGAGTGTGTTATACGCGTCTCAAGTCCACGTACTAAGTCTACAAGTAGGTATTATACTCTCTTCAGGTGAGTTGAAAAAAAAGATCACAGAGATTACACAGCCAAGAAGTATTAACAGCTGAGAATTAAAAATAGGTCTAATGATTCCAAACACATTTCATGCTCTCTCCATTATTTCACACAATCTCCACTCCCCATGAATAGGCGAGACTTAGGAAAACATCCCAACGGAACCGCCGAGAGAAGCAGGAGCAGGAGCGCATGTTTCTTTACTGACTCTCGAGCCAAGGGTTCTTCAGTGCTGTAGAATTTTACTTATGTACGAGAACGTTCATGCTTAGAAACATGCTATCAAACCCAATTTACACAATCCTGTGTTTAAAATACTGCTTTTATAAAAATGTACTTTTTATGAAAATACTGAAAAATTTTAACAAAAAGGTTAACGTGGTTTCTATACTGATTATATTGCATAAGAGAAAAAAATGAAAACGTTTAACACTTTTTTAAAAGAGGTGACTTAAAAACTTAGGACAATTGCTTTCATTATTCTTGCCCTCTCTCGAAAAAAACTGAATCAGAGGAAGTAAGAGCCAGAGATCAATCAGGCAACTAAACGGCCTGATGGTGAAGAAAACATCAGGAAAGACACGAGCACCAGACGAACAGCTCTCCAATCTGAGCGTGCAGCAGAATCTGAAGCGCTTGTTACGACAGGTGGCTGGGCCCCCGCCACCCTGTACTTTGCAGTGGGTAGACAGAAGAGGGGTACCAAGAATTTGCATTTCTCACAACTTTCCAGGTAATGCTGATGCTGCAGGCCCAGGAGCCACACTTACTAACGGGTATGTGGCTACAGGATAGAAATGAGCAGCAACTTAGTTTCAGGCAATAGTAAATCGTAGGAGCCTCACAGTTGACAAAGCACTTTCATGTCTCCAACTCACACCTCCTACGCCTACAGACTAGTAGTACACCATCCCTATCTTACAGAAAAGATGACTAGGCTCAGGGGTCCGCGACTTGCCCAAGATCGTGGTAGTCAAGGCAGAAACTACACTCTAAATTCACGAGGAAGAAAGAAAGGTGAAATACCCATGGGACGTAGGAGCTCTGGAAGACTCCCAAGACGCCTCACGAGCCTTCCCAATACGTACATGCTTGGCCTGCTCTGCGATCTCAGCATGGCTCTTCTCCCACTTTGGGCCCCTGTTAGCCAGGTCAGCCACCTGGGGTAAGCTGAGCCCCTCCAGGGGCGCTGTGGCACCATCTGGGGGCCCCGGAGGTCCATCCAGAGAGGAATCTTGAGCTATATGCTGGGGAGAGATGCCACCTGCCCCACTAGAGGCTGGGGAACTGGAGGAGGCAGGGGACACAGGATGGCTGCCTGTCATGCCGTCCGACACCATCTAGAAAAAGGGAAAATGAAAGGCAAAATAAATGCACTGTACTAGGAGTTTGAAGTATGTGACTTCATTCTATCTTCACAGGAAAACACTCTGGAGTAAGGTATCAACCTCATTTCTGTAAACACAAACTCTGGGGTAGAGTTTTAATAAGGTGCTCAAGAAGGCAGAACCAAGTTTATAGTAGATGTTTGGCATACAAGAGGAGTTACAGCCTGAGAGCCAAGAATATTACGATATAGCATGTGATTTCAAACATTAATGAAACTTCCAGAACTTCAATGATTTCACTCACAGAAACAAATCCCTATTTTTCCCTCTTTTTCACAGCAAGTATGGAAATTCACCTCTGCAAGTCAATTTGAGCTTGCAAATTCAAAAGGCATCAAAAAACCAAACAATAAAACAGAAAGCAAGACCACCTAAACCTCTCTACAGTCATTACCAGTTTTGGTGGTGCCCTTTACTGGGGAGTTGTGAGGGGAAGGGGAGGGAGGGCTGGCTACTCTTCTCAAAGACCACCTACTACTTTACAAGATCCTGCACAATCAGGAAGAAGTGGAGAACAAAGTCCAAGTTACATGTGGATAGTGAGGAAACTCATGAAATTCACTCCAGCACACAAGCTTCACTGTGTGCCACTCAATATCCTACTTAGTAAGTGACGAATTTCCCAGCTGCTCAGGAAAATTATAAATATCAAACCCATAACCATCAAAAGCCCACTGCAGCTTCCAGTCAAGATGGCAGAGCAGGTAAACGCTGTACTCGCCTCCTCCCAGGACATCAACATTACAACTACAGAACAACCATCATTGAGAAATACCCGAAGTCTCGCGAAACAGAAGTCCTACAACCAGAAGCAATACTGAGACTGGTCAACTGTAAATAAAATATAAAGATTTATTTTACAAAAGCCAGTACTGTACACAAACCTAGCTCTGTCTGGTGTCAAAAGCCATGATTTTTTTCTCCTATCCCCCACACTTCCTTGGGATAAGAAAAGAAGGATTACTACACACCACCCATAACACTTAACTTGTTCCAGTTCCAAAAGAAACTGAGCTATTCTCAAAGCACAATCTCACAAGCATGTTGTCCCAACCTGGCCTAATTCAACCTTTTTCAGGTAACGAGAAGTTTCCACACTCAGAGGTCAACGTTCCACTAATGTCCAATACAGTGAGTATCAAACAGGCTTAACTTAACAGCCCACCTGAACACCAGAGATTCTCCAAACTCAGTTCCCAGGTCCCTAGGATCACGGAAACATGGCTAGGACCTGCCACATTTCTTCTGCCTGAGCCAGCAGCCCAGAAGGCAGTAACAGAGTAGGAATCTTCCCCCTTTCAAACCTGTGTCTGCAGGATTGGGAGCTGAGGGTGAGCAGGGGAGGGGCTGCTCTGCATGGTCCCACTCCCAGGCTCCTCTTTGGGTGCCTTAAGAATGACTCGGTCGTTGTCACCACTGCTGCTGGCCGAGGGGCTGGCGTCCGGCTGCAGGGCATGCTGGGAGCTGGCCTCATTCTGGGCCACCGGCCACCGGGACCCGCCTTCCAGGGCCCGGGGCCCACTAGGGCGTCCCAGCCTCCGCTCAGGTCCACCGGCCTCTGGAGCACCTAAAGCAGGGTAAAAAAAAAAAAAAGTAGAAATGGGGTTTTAAAACTTAAAAGTCTTTTAAATAAGTAGGAATAACATTTAAAAATAAAGATGAATGAACAGACTGATTAGAGCCTACATGTCTTGAGTACCTACTGGGTGTCAGACACTTAGTACCTACTCTATGTGTTCTGTAATCCTCACATCTACCTTACGAGCCAGGTACTTTCCACGCCATGACCTCAGTTCCTTCTATATACAGAGAAGGAGAGCTATGCAGAAAAGATCCCTGACTTAAATGAAGCTTACATCCTTATAGTTTCTCTATCTTACAAGTTAGAAAATCGGGACACAAAGAAAGCAAATGACCAAATGACTCGTCTAAGGTCACACAGGAAGGAAGTGGTAGGAGACAGACATAAACCTGGGTTCTGATGGCAAAGCCACAGAGGCCATGCTGTTCTGCTTGGCACAGCCGGGGTGATCGGCTCCTCCTCTGTCCACAGCCCCCGTCCTTTTACTGCAATGCTATCATCAACCCAGACGTATTAACCTATCATTTCTCTCCTTGTTGGCATCAGTACACAGACCGGCCCCTGACCCCTCACCTGTGTGAGCTGAGACCACACCCCCTGTGAAAGTCTGAACTTCCACGGTGCCGCCGTTCTGAGGGGAATCGCAACTGAAACAAACGGAAGGGGAGAGAAACAGCAGTGAGGGATCGATCCACCTTTACCAGCACCCACCACAGGCTTCTTTTCCCACCTCGTAGGAGGCCTGTAAAGACACCCCAATTAGTTCAAAGGCGGAAAAAAGTTACAGTAGCAGGGAAAGCTTACATTTCAGAAAATTGAAAGTAAATCGTGTTCTGTGAAAGCAGAATTCCCTAGGGACAGAGGATTCTGCCGGGTGGGAAGCGCAGGGAAGTGAAGCAAAAAAAAAAAAAAAAAGTTTTAAAAAGCCTGCGCAAAGTAAAAAGCTCCCAACACCTGCATGGAGGGCAAATAAAGGAAAAACGAAACATGTCACATCCACAAGTTCAGAACGGTGCTGGCTGCCCGGCAGCGGCTCCGCTCGCCAGGGAGGGCAGCACAGTCACGGGAGAAACCACCCTTGCTCCGGGCAGGGCCTTGGGGCTCCCACATCTGCGCCAGGAGACACTTCCCCAAACACAAGAACTACAGCAGGAAACACGGCAGGAGCAGTAAAATGCGAGCCAGGCCGCCCAGCGAAGGACCAGGGCCCGGAAACGGGCAGGGGACCCACACAAGGCCCGGAAGTGTTTCCCCCGTGCTGAAGGAAATTCCCTGACCACGGTGCTGCCTCGGATCCACTCCCTCCTCCACGACGGGACTCACGCGAACTAGCGCCCAAGAAGCCTGAACTCGCAACCCCGAGCGTCCTTGCCCGCTCCCGGCCCCTCCCGACCCACTGACCCAGCGTGACCCCTGACCTCTGCCCCCAGTCGCCACTAGCCCTAACGTGGCCCCGCCCCCTCCGAGGCTCCCACCCTACCCAACGTGCGCGACCGGCTGGGGGAGGGGCCCGCGCGTGCGCGGCTGGAGGCGGAGTAAGCCGGCTGCGCGCATCGCCCGGGGGCTCCCGCCAGAACCCAAACCCACGCACACGAGGGTCGCGGGGCCGGGCTGCCCCTCCGCCCCGCCTGTCAGGGCGCCCCGCCGCCGCCACCGCCGCCGCCACCAGACGGCGAAAGGCTGAGCTACGGGAGGCTTCGAGCCGCCAGGTCCTGGTCCCTGACTGGCTATGGTGGGCGCGCGCCCCGACTCCTCGTCCCACGCCCCCCTTCCCCTTCCCGCGCGCCCCGGAGGGGGGGGGCTGGGGTTGGTGGGCGGGCAGGAGCGCACCTGGGTCCGTCCTCTCAGGGCTGGCTCGCTCGCTCCGGCACGCGTGCGCAGACGTGCGGGAGGGGAGAGGCGACGCGCCCAGGCCCAGCGCCGGCCGGCCTGGCCCCCCTCAGTCTGTGTCTATGAGCGCGCGCCGACAGCCTCGCGCACCGGCCCCGGGGCCCCGGCCGAAGGTGCGCGCGCAGCACCCCGGGAAGGTGGGAGGAGAGGTGGTGGCGGAAAGATGCGCGCGCAATCACCCGTCAGGGGAGGGGGAACTGTGGAGCGTCCGCCATCTTGTCTCCCTCTCCTTACCTGCGTCCTCGGGGGCGTGCGCACCACCCCCCTCCCGCCGAGGAGGGGGAGGGCCCCCTCTTGGCCGCCGCCTTCGCGGCCTTTAAATTCCCCTGGGGCCCGCGGTTATTGCCACCGCCTTGCTTCCACTACCTCTTCTCATGCCACAGAGGTGCGGGCGGTGGGTGGGGAAAAAGAGACGCTAGTACCAGCGAGCCGCCGCCGCCGCTTCCGAGGCCTCACCAAAATGGCCGCCGCCTTCTCGGCCGCCACCACCACCGCCACCACCACCACCACCACCACGGCTTGCTATCGCTACCGCCGGCGCGGCCCGTCCTCTCGCGAGAAACAGTAACTGGAGGTTGGGAGAGCGGAGATTTCGCGTGCTAGCGTAGGGCGCTGTCCGTGCGCAAGGCGGGCTGGGAGTTGTAGTCCTGCCGGAGACCTCGCGCTCGTCCCGCGGCAGACCGTCCGTACCCTCAACCACCGAAGCTGCCACCGGCTGCATTGCGGCTGCCGGCTCGGCCCAGTTCCCCGCTTGTTTTACGGTTTACCCAGACCGCGCAAGCCGTTTGTCGTGTACTTTCAGCAAGTTGGCAGTGCAGCCTGGGCCTCTGGACTCCCATGCAATCCACTTAAAAGAGCTGCTACGTTTTTTCTCGAGGGTGGTGGTTGGTGTTCCCTATACTAGCTCCCAAGTACCTAGCCCATCTGGTCGCCAACTTCGAGGTTGCGAACCCACTTGAGAATCTGATATCCTAATCCCAGAATAGAATAATAATAACGGCTGCTCTATGGAGGCCACGTTGTGCACTGATTACCTTTTAATCTCAACAGTACTTCATTTTACCGATGAATTGAGACTCGTAGCTGAACGGGTGACAGAGCCCAAAGCCAGATTCATAGCCAAGGAGTCTAAGTCAGTAAGACGCTCACTCACCCATCGTACCACCTACAAGTCCTGATAATGCCCTCATTCATCTCTACTTCGTTTAGCTCTTCCCTGTTCTACGCAAAATGAGGGTCATTCTATCTTTGGGTCATTGAGGTGAAGTCCTGTTTTTCTTACAACAAAAACCAGGGGTTGGAAACTCAAAAAGCTGGAAGGGCCAGTGAAGAGGAGCAGGTGAGGAATTGAAGAACAGGAGACCACACGCTCTGTCCCAAAGGAACCACCACTGTTCAAACCTATTTCAATGGTTGCCCTATAGGAATGTGGGCGGAAATACATGTAAGGGTCACACTCAGCCCACAGGCTGCCAGTTTGCTGCCTCTGGCGTCTCCTGGAGCCTCAAGGCACATGGAATACCTAGGAGGGGTTGGCTGAATAAGTGGATGAATGCCCATCCATGCAGACCAAGTTCAAAGTCCTTTCCCAGGCCAAGCTTATATATTTATGAGACCCCATCATAACTGAGCTTCCAAGAGATCTCACATCTCTTGGCCCTCCCGTATACCTTTTCATCCTATTTCAAATATTCCTTAAAATTTACCTCAAGAGGCACAACCTTTAGGTGATCTCTCTTGACCACCCCCAGGCTGGTATAACCCCTTCTGGCTCCATAGCTTCCTGGGCTTCTTTAAGTGCTGGTTGCATTGTATCTGGATTCATGGTCTGCCCACAACACCCCAAAAAGTATTGTTAACCCTTCGCGGGTAGGAACATGGTTTATATATGACAATTCACTGTGCCAGTTTCAGATTATTCAGGAAATTTGTGTGAGCTACTTGCATTATAATACTTTGTTAAAAACAAAAATAACTGGTATTGGATACATGAGCTCAAACTCAAATCTAAAATCTCTTTTCTATTTCCATGACTATTACCCCGGTCCAACCACCCCCACCTCTTGGGTGGGTTACTCCTAACTGGACTTCCCACTTCTGCTCCTTTTTCCCTTTACTCCATTCTTGATACAGCAATCAGAGTGTCCTTTTCATATAAATCAGATCATGTTGCTCTCACACTTAAGACCCCCAAATGGCATTTTAGTCAACTTAAATGAAAACCCAAATTATATGTCATGACTTAAAATCCCCACAGGACAGACATGATGAGTTGACCATTTGTATAAAGTTTAAGAGCAGGCAACATTAATTGATGGTCATAAAAATCAGAGTAAAATCTATTGGGGGAGAGGGATTTTAAGTAGGAAGAGGCACAAGGGGGAATACTAGAAATGTGCTATATCAAAGGTTGGTAAATTTGACCCGAAGGACAAGTCTCACCCTCCACCTATTTTTGTACAGCCCACATACAAGCTAAGAATGGTTTTTACATTTTCAAGTGGTTGAGGAAAAATCAAAATAAGAACAATAGTTTGTGGTACATGGAAATTAAATGTAATTCAAATTTCAATGTCCATAATTAAAGGTTATTGAAACCCAATTGTGTCCATCTGTTCACAGCATCTATAGCTTCTTTCCTGCTACAATAGCAGAACTGAGTAGTTGTAATTGAGACCATAGGCCCACAAAGCCTAAATTATTTCTGTCTGGCACTTTACCAAAAAAGTTTCCTGACCTCTGTTCTATATCTTGATCTGGATGAGGTCACATCTATGGGCGTATGCAGATGTAAACATTCACTGAGCTGTGCACTCAAACTTTATACACTTGACGTACCTCACAGCATGTATTTTATCATTAAATTTGTAAAATAAAATAACTACAGGAAATGACCTCTGTCCACCTTTTTTTTTTTTTTTTAACTTCATTGCTCACAATACTATAGCCACCATGCTCTTCTCCAAACCATCAAGTTCATTTCGGCTGCTTCCAGAGCCTTCGTCTTTGTTGTCTGAATATTTTTTTCTCATGGCTACCTCTGCCTTTTCATCAAGGTCATAGTTCAAACGTGACCTCCTTAGAGAAGTGCCCTGATGTTAAATAGCCCTTTCACTGCCAGTCACTTTATCACATGCTTTCTAAACTTACCTGAAATTATTACATTTATTTGTATGCTTGTTTATTGTCTCCCTCCCTCCCCAATAAAGGATAAACTCTCTGGGAACAGGGACATTGTCACAGAGTTCACAATGCTCTCTAGACAACTACTGAATGAATGAAAAAAATTTCAAACAACTTTGTGAAAAAGAGAACACTGGTTCAATTATACAAATGAAATTTTAGTTGAATGAAAAATAAATGATGAAGACTCAATATTGTCAAGATGTCAGTTCTTTCCAAATTGATCTAGATAGTCAATACAATCCCAATCAAAGTCCCAGCAAGTGGTTTTGTGGTGCGAACAAACTGCTTCTAAAGTTTATATTGGAGGAGAAAAAGATCCAGGATAGCCAACACAATATTGGTTTTTAACAGCACTTTATTGGGGAACAGTGTGTACTTCCAATCAGCTTCAAGTTGTCCTTTCTTCAAGTTGTCCTTTCAGTCTTAGTTGTGGAGGGCGCAGCTCAGCTGCAGGTCCAGTTGCCGTTTTCTAGTTGCAGGGGGTGCAGCCCACCATCCCTTGCAGGAGTCGAACTGGCAACCTTGTGGTTGAGAGGACGCGCTCCAACCAACTGAGCCATCCGGGAGCTCAGTGGCAGCTCAGTTCAAGGTGCCTTGTTCAATTTTAGTTGCAGGGGGCGCTGCCCACCATCCCTTGCGGGAGTCAAGGAATCGAACTGGCAACCTTATGGTTGAGAGGATGCGCTCCAACCAACTGAGCCATCCGGGAGCTCAGCAGCAGCTCAGCTCAAGGTGCCATGTTCAATCTTAGTTGCAGGGGGCGGAGCCCACCATCCCTTCCGGGACTCGAGGAGTTGAACCAGCATCCTTGTGATTGAGAGCCCAGTGGCCCGTGTGGGAATTGAACCGGCAGCCTTTGGAGTTAGGAGCATGGAGCTCTAACCACCTGAGCCACCGGGCCGGCCCACCAACACAATATTAAAGAACAAAGTTGAAAGTGACACAATCTGACAGCAAGACTATTAAGCTGTAGTAATCACGACCGTGATAATTGATGAAAGACAAGTTAAATAGATTAAAGGAACAGAATAGAGAGCCCAAAAGTAGACCTGCATAAATATAGTCAGCTTCTTTGACAAAGGAGCAAAGGCAATACAGTGGAGCAAAGACAGTATAACAAATACGTGCTGGGACAGTTGGACATCCACATGCAAAAAATTTCATGTAGACACAGACCTTACAACTTTCATGAAATTAACTCAAAATGGATCACAAACCTAAATGTGAAGTGCAAAATTAGAACTAGAAGATAACAGAAGAAAAACCTATATGACCTTGGATGTGGAGATGATGACTTTTTAGATACAATGTCAAAGGTATGATCTATGAAAGAAAGAAATTGACAAGCTGGACTTCATTAAAAATGAAAACTTCTGCTCTACGAAAGACAATGTCAAAAGAATGAGAAGATAGACCACAGACTAGGAGAAAATATTTGCAAAAGACACAGCTGATAAAGGACTGTTATACAAAGAACTCTTAAAAACTATAGACCACAGACTAGGAGAAAATATTTGCAAAAGACACAGCTGATAAAGGACTGTTATACAAAGAACTCTTAAAAACTAAACAATAAAAAAATACACAATATGATTTTAAAAAAGGGCCAAAGACCTTAACAGACACCTCACCAAAGAAGGTATATAGATGGCAAATAAGGATATAAAAAGATGCCCATACAAAAACCTGCACACGGATGTTTAATTATAATTGCAAAATTATATAATTGCAGTTTTAATTATAATTGCCAAAACTTGGAAACAACCAAGATGTCCTTCAGTATATTAATGGATATAACCTGGGGTATATATTTGATAAGAGGTTAATATCCAAAATATATGAAGAACTCATACAACTCAATAGCAAAAATAAATAACCCAATTTTTAAAAATGGACAAAGAACCTGAAAAGACATATTTCCAAAGATGTATGAAAGGCTAACAGGTACATGAAAATATGCTCTACATCACTAGTCATTATGGAAATGCAAATTATAACCACAATGAGATATCACCTCACACCAGTTAAAATGGCCTTTATAAAAAAAAAACAAAAACAACAAGACATGGGCGGCTGGATGGCTCAGTTGGTTAAAGTGCGAGCTCTCAACTACAAGGTTGCCGGTTCAATACCCACATGGGATGGTGGGCTATGCCCCCTGCAACTAAAAGATGGAAAACGAGCAAACACTTGGAGTTGAGCTGCGCCCTCCACGGCTAGATTGAGGGACAGCGACTTGGAGCTGATGGGCCCCTGGAGAAACACATTGTTCCCCAAAACTCCCCAATTAAGAAAAAAAAGGCAAGGGATGCAGACGGCATGAAACTATATAGAGAGAACCTAAAGATTCCACCAAAAAAACCTATAGAAGTCAAATTAATTCATTAAAGTAGCAGGATACAAAATTAATATTCAGAAATTGGTTGCATTCTTATACATCAATGAACTATCAGAAAGAAATTAATAAAACAATTTTACTTATAATTGCATCAAAAAGAATAAAATACAGTGGTACCTCGGTTTTCAAATGTAATCCACGAGTTCTGAAACATTCAAAAACAGCTGACAGCTAGACCTCAGGATCTTGCACTCAGCGGAAACCAAGTGACATGTTCGACTTCTGAGTCACGTTCAAAAACTGAAGCATTTACTTCCGGGATTACGGCATTCATAAATCAAAATGTTTGTCAATGGAGACGTGCAAAAATCGAGGTACCACTATACCGAGGAATAAATTTAACCAAGGAGGTAAAAGTCCTGTACTCTGAAAATTATAAGACACTGAAGAAAGAAATTGAAGAAGATACAAACAAGTGGAAAGTTACACCGTGTTCATGGGTAGGAAGACTTAACATCATTAAACTGTCCATACTACCCAAAGCAATCTACAGATTTAATGCAATCCCTATCAAAATACCAATGGCATTTTTTATAGAACTAGAACAAATAATCCTAAAATTTATTTAGGACCACAGAAGACCCTGAATAACCAAAGCAATCTTGAGAAAGAAGAACAAAGTTGGAGGTATCAGGCTACCTGATATCAAACTATGATATAATAATCAAAACGGCATGGTACTGGCGTAAAAATATACACAGATCAATGGAACAGAATAGAGAGCCCAGAAATAAACCAACACCTATATGGTCAATTAATCTATGACAAAGGAGGCAAAAATATACAACGGGGGGATAAGACAGTCTCTTCAATAAATGGTGTTGGGAAAACTGGACAGACTCAAGTAAAAGAATCAAACTGGATCACTGTCTTACACCATATACAAGAATAAACTCAAAATGGAGTAAAGACTTAAATATAAGACCTGAAACCATAAAACTCCACATATATATATATATATATATATATATATATATATATATATATATACATATATTCTCCTTGGATAAGGGAAACAAAAGAAGAAAAACAAACAAATGGGACTACATCAAACTAAAATTTTTTTGCACAGTGAAGGAAACCATCAACAAAATGAAAGACAACATACTGAATGGGAGAAGATATTTGCCAATGATACATCCGATAAGGGGTTAATATCCAAAATATGTAAGGAACTCATACAACTTAACACCAAAAAACCCCCAAACAATCCAATTAAAAATGGGCAGAAAACCTGAACAGATATTTCTCCAAAGAGGACATACATCAATTATATGATAAGATGGTAAACACCACAAATCATCAGGGAAATGCAAATTAAAACCACAATGAGATATCACCTGTCAGAATGGCCATCATGAATAAATCAAACAAGCGTTGATGAGGATGTGGAGAAAAGGGAACTCTCATGCACTGTTGGTGGGACTGTAAATTGGTGCAGCCCCTGTGGAAAAGAGTATCAAGATTCCTCAATAAATTAAAAATAGAACTACCACATGACTCAGCAATTCCACCTCTGGGTATTTGAAGAAATCCAAAACACTAATTCGAAAAGATAGATGCACCCCTATGTTCATTGCAGTATTATTTACAATAGCCAAGATATGGAAGCAACCTGGGCATCTATCGACAGACAGATGGATAAAGAAGTGGTACAGGGGCCGACATGGTGGTTCAGGCAGTTAGAGCTCCATGTTCCTAACTCCGAAGGCTGCCAGTTCGATTCCCACATGGGCCAGTGAGCTCTCAACCACAAGGTTGCCGGTTCGACTCCCGCAAGGGATGGTGGGCTGCACCCCCTGCAACTAGAAAACGGCAACTGGACCTGGAGCTGAGCTGCACCCTCCACAACTAAGACTGAAAGGACAACAACTTGACTTGGAACAAAAAAGCCTGGAAGTACACACTGTTCCCCAATAAAAGTCCTGTTCCCCTTCCCCAATTAAAATCTTTAAAAAAAAACAAAAACGTGGTACATACAAACTTAGCATACAAACTTAGTATGATATATAGGAAAGTTGTTAAGAGAATAAATCCTATGAGTCCTCTTCACAAGGAGAAAATTCTTTTTATTGTTTCTGTATGAAATGATGAACATTAGCTGAACCTATTGTGGTAATCATTTCATACTCTATGTAAATCAAACCACTATGCTGTATGCTTTAAACTTATACAGTGATGTATGGCAATTATTTCTCAGTAAAACTGGGGGGAAAAAATAAATCGTGGTCCATCCAGACAATGGAACATTATTCAACGCTAAAAACAAATGAGCTATAAAGCCATGAAAAAACATGGAGGAAACTTAAATGCGTATTACTAAGTGAAAGGAGCCAACCTAAAAAGGCTACGTAAGTATGATTCCAACGATAAAACATTCTGGAACAGGCAAAACTATGGCGACAATAAAAAGACCAGTGGTTGCCAGGTGGGTGGGTGAGGGATGAATAGGTGAGGCACATGGGATTTTTACAGCAGAAAACACTCTGTATGATGTTATAATGGTGCATCCATGTCATCATACATTTGCTTTTGGTCATTATATATAACCCATAAACTGTACAACACTAAAAGTGAACCATAACTATGGACTTTGGGTGATTATAATCTGTCAGTGTAGGTTCATCAGCTGTAACAAACTTTCCACTCTCACGGGACGTGATGGTAAAGGGGGAGGCTATTGCAAGTGTGGGGAGGGGCTCATAGAGGAAACCTCTGTGCCTTCCCCTCAATGCTGTGAGCCTAAAACTGCTCTAAAAAAAATGAAGTCTTAATTGAAAACCGAAAAGTGAATGATGCCCATCTTTTTAGACCCTCCTCCCATCACCCTCGGAAGACAAGAGGCCAAGCCAGAGTCTGAGTGAGTTGGACCTGACCTTGTGCTACTATTGTCTTTCTATGTGACCTTGACCGATTCACTTCACTTCACTGAGCCTCACTCTTCTCATCTGTAAAATGGGGACAGAGTTGCAGATGTAAAGTTGCTTTGAAAGCTCTAATAAACAACCTAAATGCAGGGGTGTATGCTGGACTATATTTCCATCTCAAACTCATGATTTTCAGGTCAAGTTTAGTCTTCAGATGTGCTTTACAAGTGCTTGAATGTTCTGAGTATTATTAATACTTCAGGCAGGAAAACGAAGCCTCCTGCTTGCCACAGGCCCCACCATTCCTAGTTGTCTTCCGCCTCGTAATTTCACACATTGGCCATATCTGCCTGGCTCCTGAAGGCAGCTGAATTTGCGACCTCTTGTTCCGAAATGAGTGGTAGTGGATGCGCTTTCCTACCAACCCATTGAGTGTCAGGCCATGAGCTGGTCAAGTGGGAGAGACAGAGGGGTAGATGACACTGTCCCTGCTCTCAAGAATTTAGTCTCATTGGGGGAGGATCTGTGAGCTTGGTAAAAATTGGAGCAGTGTTTTGATTCCACTGGAGAAGGTGGTGAAGGGTAAGATCGGATCAGGGAGGGCTTTCTAGAGAAGATGTCATTAGAGCCTGGCCTTGAAAAATGTAGGCATGAAGGTAGGCACTTCAGCAAGATGACACAGCGTCCATAAGGTTAGAGGGTGGGGGGACCCTGAATAGATCAGCTTATCTTTTTTTTTTTTTTTTATGAGGGAGCAATTGAGACAGGTAGATCGGTCCCCTGGAGACAAGGAGCCAAGGCTGGGGTGCAGAGCACTAGTCTGGACATGACAAGGAGCTAATGAAAGTTTTTGAGCAGAATTGTCATGGTCCAGGCTCCATTTTCCAAAGGATGATCTCGTAACAGGATGTATGGGATGGCTGCAAAGAGGCTGGACATCCGCCAGAGCAATTAGCAGTTGTAATGGGGCTATTGGCCAGGAGGTGGCAGTGGGATGGAGGGAGAGACTGCAGAGGAGGAATTAGCAGAACTTGGGGGACAGTCGCTTGCTTGTGATAACAAGCCTCTAAACAGCCTTCATCTTGCCTTCTAGGAAGCAAACCTTTCCCAGTCTCCTACCGCTTGGCCGCCGCTTCTCAGTTGCCCGACAGGCACTTCTCCTGGACCCGGCACCAGTTTTGGGGTTCCCCAGGATACTTCCCCAAATTGCCTTCTCTAATCCTACATGTTCTCAAGGGCAGAGGCAGATACCCTGCTGCTAATGAAGCTCAAGCCAGGACCCTTCTCTTACAGGGACCCTTCATTGCTAGAACTGGGGGTTATAGAACAGTCTAGATGAGGTTGGGAAACCAGGTTGCAACCAGAGAGCATTCACACGTATGAATTGCTGGTAATTTGCCTAAAGAGATCTCGGAAGAAAAAGGCATTAATCACGAGTAATTTGTCATGATTGCATTGTGTGTTCAGTTGACGTAAGAAACGTCCAAACCTTTAGAGAATTTCTAGAAGAGTTTATCTGAGCCAAACCGATGACATTGCTGGGAAACAAGATGTCCAATGCTCTGGAGAATAACAGTTTGGCAGCTTCTTTTACACATTTGGAATTTAGGAGGGAACTTAAGATTACATGAAAGGGGGAGAAAGCAAGGTACAGGATAGTTAATATTATGTGCTCCCTGGAGGGTGGTTATGCCTCTGAGGGGTCTGGAAAAGAGAATTACTTTTGGCATTTCAAAGGTGTGTTAACCTAGTTGTGCAAGAACAATGGACAGGGCTGGCTTAAAAATCTTTTACTAAAGAAGTTATGGACCTGGGGCATGACTGCCGATGTGACCTGCCCAGCTAGGAATTTCTGATCAGATCACCCTGTGTGGTTACTCTCAGCCGCTGGACTTGTACATACTCCCTTTTTTGTCCACAATTCCAATAACTATCACTTACGCCAAGGACTCCCGCAGACTATTCCCAGCTCAGAATTTGGGTTCCTGTCTGTCTAACTCCTGGATTCCTCCTCGGGTACCCCAGGCACCTCGGGCTCACACAGCCCAAACAGAACTCATGATCTGAACCATCAGATCTGTTCTGAGGCAATGGCACCACCATCCACCCAGGTGTTCAAACTAGAAATACGGGCATCACCTTCCCTGTTGCTCACGCCCCACATCCAGCCACCAAGTCTTGTCGATTCCATCTGAACTCTTTCTCCATTTTCCCCATTCCTCTCCAGTCTCAGCCAGTCCTTAGCCGTTGACGATTTACCATCGGTGACAATACCAAGAACTGGCTTGTTGGGACTGCTGGGACTTGAGTCCCTCCCTGCCACCATTATCTCCAATTGCCTCCCCACTCCATTCTTTGATGTGGACAATTGCTGTTTTCTTAGTCTTATGTAAAGTGCTATGCAAATGAAGCTTCCACCTGAGTCAAATCCTGCCGCCTCCTACTCTACTAGCCAGGATCGCTGTTCCTAACCATCCTCGCAAGTAAAAATTCCAGGGTTTGGCCATCTGCACCCACCTCCTAATGGGTATCCCTGGGGCTCATCTCCCTCCCTCCCCCAAAGCCCTAGCGCTGGCAGAGGTTCCATTCCAAGGGGGGTAAACAGAGAACAAGCACAAGAGCGTAATATAATGTCAGGGACCGAGGGGGGTCCAGTCCTCTCATCAGAGGTGGAGAGGGGCAGAGATGAGGGGTAGGGGAGATGCCATTTTAGACAAGGTGGTCTCTGGTGAGGTGGCACTTGAACAGAGACCTAAGAGCGTTTCTCCACACAGCAGCCAGGGGACCCTTTTCCAAGAGCAAAGCTGACGGATGGAGTCACGGCTCCTTGCAGGATGGGGCCCTGCTCCATCATCCTGCAGCCTCCTCTCGCCCGGCACTCTCCACTCCAGCCATGTTGGTCTTACCACCGGTGTCTCTACAGAGGCTTTTTCTCCATTCTGGGCTTTCACACACACGGTTGTCTCTTTCCTTTCCACGTGGTTAAAACTTGCAGGGTAACATTACTCCCCCAGAATCCTTCCCTGCCCCTCAGACTACATTCTGTGTGGGTTGTTTTGATTGTTTGTTTGTTTGTTTTTGCCTCTCAGTACTTTAGCCCTAGGAATAATGACTGGGGTTCCTGAAGGCTCATGGGAAGAGAGGGGTCACATCTGTCTTGTTCACCTCTGTCCTGTGTCTATACCCAGTGTCTATACCCAGTGTCTGGGGAATGCCAGGCTATACTGTATCCTTCGATAGGCTGGTTGATACCTGCATGCACACAGGATAGCAACCACCCATACGTGTTCAGTTCCCTCAGAAATAATACGAGTGTTTTTACATGAATTAACTCACTGAAGTCTCACAGTAGCATTATCGAGTAGACTAGCATCCCCATTTTACAGATGGTAAAAAGAGGGGTAGGTGACGTGAACCCAGAGGCTGACCCACCTGTATGTCCTTACCTGCTGTGCAGGACAGCCTATCGGACCCCGGTCTTCGGGATGCCAGGCACCATTCTTGGCACCAGGGAGATAATATTGGAAAAACGAACCAGTAAAGAACTCACAACGTTCCAGCTTTTGTCAAGCTCGCATTCCTGGTAGGGGAGACAAAGAATCAACATATAAACAAGTGAAAGTATAAAAAAGTTGAGAGATGTTTGTGTGTTCTGAAGAAAATAAAGTGGGGTTGGGAGAGGGCATGAGGGGTGCGGGCAGTGCTGTTTTAGACAAGGGGGTCTGGTAAGGCCTCTCTGGTGTGGTGACATTGGACAGACACACGGATGGTTTGGGGAGGGCATTCGAAAGCAGAAGGATGCAAGTGCAAGGGCCCTGAGCTTGGCCCAGCTAATCCCGTCAGGAAACAGCCAGAAGGTCCAGGAGGCTGTGGGGTCAGGGAACAGTGAGGGATGCGGTGTGAGAAGAGGCCTGCTTCCCGCAGGGCTTTGAAGGCCAAGCTAAGAAGTTTAGGTGGAATTCTAAGTGTAGCAGAAGGACATGAGCAGAGACCAGTGTTCAAAATGGAAGCCAATAGCTGTGATGGAGACTGAAATTTATAATCTTAAGCAGGAACCTGTGGGGAAGGGTGGCCAGATTTAGCAAATAACTCTTCCAGGGAACCTCTGTCAGGAGACCCAGGAAGGCAGTTGTGGGGTCGCTGAGGTACCAGAAGCTAAGAGAAGGTGGAGAGATTCTAGACTTCTCTCTGAAAGGACTGAGAACTTCTGAGAAGATGGCCAAGCACAGCAGAGGCTTTACAGGTTGAATCCAGCACATCTTAAGCAAACACACCAATGCAAAAGATCCCCAACCCTCAAAGAAGGAAATGAAAATCATGACACACAGTTCTAGGAAGGGTGTGGGAAAACAGGTACTCACTTGGGGGGGAGTATAAATGTGCACAACTTTTGTTACTCTGGATTTTTAAAGACTGTTTCTTAAAAATAAAGTTTTACATTTAAGAAATACATATATTTTGCTCCAGAAAATCCACTTTTGGAAACGTATTCCATGAATGAATCAGGAAAACGAGCAAATATTCACATACAAAGATCTTTATCACAGCACCGTTTACAAAAGCAAAAGAAATGGACATACGGTTCAATAAAAGAAAAATGGACGAGGGCATGAAGAGGTCGTGGGGGGGCAAGGAAATTCAAATGGCTAATAAAAAAAAAAAAGAAAAGATGGTCCCCCTGAGGAATAATCAGGGAAATGAAAAAGTGATGGCAGAAGCATCTTGCAGAGGAGAGGACTCCACCATTATCTGTAAAGCTGCATCTTACTGAACAATTCTGCAATCCTATTGTGCACCTTAGGGCCCAGATTATGGCCTCTGAAAACAACTAAGACTGGTTGCAGAAAAGGCTGGGTCTGTGTCTAGGACTGTAAGGTCCAAGGTGAGCCTGGAACATCTTCTTGAACCAGAAAGCAAGGAAGCTTTCAAAGATTAAAAGTCTTTTGCAAAGACACAAGAACCATCCCAAACGGACTCCCCCCTGCTCAATGCTAAGACCAGTGAAACCCGAAAGGGATAGAGAATAGTGGGCTGAAGTCAATACTGGGCTTGATCCATTAAATGATTCACAAAAGAGTAAACGTAAAGTACTGCGTTCTAAAAAAAATGATGACGAGAATAAGATGCATCCTATTTTCTTGTCTTAGTAAGAAAAAAAAGGAAGCAACAAACAAACAAACAAACCAAAATGTTGTTTGTTAATTCTAGGAGAGTGGTACACAGGTATTTGTTATACTTTTCTTATTTTTTAACTTAAAAATAATTTAAAATGTTTCTAGAGTAGAGGTAACACAAATATTTGCTTTATAATTACTCTTTTAAAAGTACACATATTTTATACATTCCGATGTTATATGTCATAATTACAAAGTTGTTTTTAAAACAGCAACAGCAAGGGATTGCTTGATTAGCACAATGGGTAGTTATTAAAATGATGTACTGACATGGGATATATTGAAAACAGCAGGGTACAGCGTAGTACATTTTATGATTCCAATTACAAATTGTATAGGCAAAGAGAGAAATATGAGTGTTCCCTAGTATTAACTGGAGTTACCCCTGGGTAGTACAATTTGGGGATGATTTCAACTTTTTGTATGCTTGTCTGAATTTTAAAATTTTTTTGTCACGTGCATGTATCACTATTATAAAAGCAACATACTATAAAAATCCAGAGCACTCAAATATTTGGTGATGGAAGAACTAACACTGGGGTGGCAAACACACAATGTGATATACAGATGATGTAATACAGAATTGTACACCTGAAGCCTGTGTAACTTTACTAACAATTGTCATCCAATAAACTTTAATTTAAAAAAAGAAAAAAAATCCAAACCATTTCAATTCAATGTCCCCATGGACCTACTGTCAACAGTTTAATGACTATCCTTATAGATGGTTTTTTCAGAAATTTACACACACACATTTTCTATTTTTCTTTTTAACAAAAGTGAGATGATACTGTACATGTTGTTCTACAACTTGCATTTCTTATTCAGCAACAGTTATAGAAATACAGTATTTTCTCTCTGATTCACAATTGTATGATCAGGAAAAAAGTGCAATTATTTCCGATTTTGGAAACAATTGATGCTGTAGATATATTATCACTGATGTGATAAAGTGTGGGGGGGAAAACCTAACAATGTATAACATGATTCCATTTTTAACGATAAATATAGCTAAATAAATAAGCAAGCAAGCAAAAAAGCAGACAAAAAGTATAGAAGAATATTCCTCACCTTGTTAAATGTGATCATCTCGTTGAGGATGAAAGGGCGAAATTGTGATCTTTTCTTCTTTATTTTCTTCCATGTTTTTTTGAAAAACATTTGTTTCACAGAGAGCATACATTGCTTCTTTTTAATTTATGAACATTCCCTCTGCTTTACTGATATATAGACATCTCGCACTGGGTTTTGAACTTCTACAGTGGATTTGTTTTGTTATAGAGATACTGTGTTTGCCCTTTGTAAAAAAATCAAATCCAGAATTACAAAGTATAAACCAGAAAGTATGTCCTCCCCTCTACGTTCTCCATTTCACTCCCCAGAAATAGCCAGTGGTAACAGTTGTGTGCATTTCTTCAAAAATCTTCCATGAGTATGTGTGTCTTTGATGCCTACAAACGATATTACATTCTATATATTGTTCTACAGCTTCCCTTTTTACATTTAATATAAGTGTAACACCTTTCCAGGTCAATACATATAGATGTACCTCTTACTTTTAAATAGCTGCCGAATAGTCAATTGTGTGGTTATGCCATGTGGATAGCTCCCTTTGTACCATGCTGTGATGAAGAACCTTGAACATTTATATCTTGAGTCGTGCAAGGAAAGCTATAAGATCAATTCTGGGAGTGGAAAAGACTTGCTGGGTCAAAGATTTCCATGGACGCGACTAAGTAAGTATTGCCCTCCAAAGGGGACTGCATCAATTTCAAGCACTATCTGCAAGGTACGGGTGCCCGTGGGCCCCTCCCTCATCAGTATCACTAATTCACAAGCTCTTAAAATGCCTACTGTGAAACATCAACTGTCCTGAATCCAAGTTTTGTTTTTATTTTTATTTTTTTATCTTCACACAAACTCTGATTGAAAACACCTTCTGTGCACAAGGTCAAAGGAAACAGAACAAACACTCCAAACAGTGCACAAAGGTGTACATTAAAAAAAAATGTCTACTCGTGACTTCCCACCTCCTCTACCCTCCTGTTACCCTGTGAAAGGCTATTTTATGAATATAGAATTTTATATGTATGGATAAAATCCCTCACTAGTTTTTTGCACAAATAATAGCATATGGCACATGCTTTTTTTTTTAGAAAGGACCTTAGGTACAAAGAACTGGATTAATTAAAATCCTTAATCTGGGGTCGGCTGGATGGCTCAGTTGGTTAGAACATGGGCCCTGAACAACAAGGTTCCCAGTTCAATTCTCACATGGGCTGGTGGGCTACGCCCCCTGCAACTAAAATTGAAAACAGCAACTGGACTTGGAGCTGAGCTGCGCCCTCCACGATTGGATTGAAGGACAACGACTTGGAGCTGATGGGCCCTGGAGAAACACACTGTTCCCCAATATTCCCCAATAACATTTAAAAAAACATCCTTAATTTGTGACATATTGTATTTTCTGTTCATGGCCCTCTTTTATTTACTTACTTGTTGTTTTATGTTTTTATTTGGTTATATATTTAGTTATTACTATTACAATACTATTGACAATAATTCACATTTTCTAATGGGCTCTACCTCTAGCCCATGCTCCAACCGAGCCATCCGGGAGCTCAGCGGCAGCTCAGTTCAAGGTGCCGTGTTCAATCTTAGTTGTGGGGGGCACAGCCCACCATCCCTTGCGGGAGTTGAGGAGTCAAACCAGCAACCTTGTGGTTGAGAGGACGCACACCAACCAACTGAGCCATCTGGCACTGGCCCCATGTGGGAATTGAACCAGCAGCCTTCGGCGTTAGGAGCATGGAGCTCCAACCGCCTGAGCCACTGGGCCAGCCCTCCCTAGTTATTTTTTGTTTGTTTGTTTGTTTTAAGATTTTTTTTTATTGGGGAGGGGAATAGGACTTTATTGGGGAACAGTGTGTACTTCCAGGCCTGTTTTCCAAGTCAAGTTGTTGTCCTTTCAATCTTAGTTGTGTGGGGCGCAGCTCAGCTCCAGGTCCAGTTGCCGTTGCTAGTTGCAGGGGGCGCAGCCCACCATCCCTTGCGGGAGTCGAACTGGCAACCTTGTGGTTGAGAGCCCACTGGCCCATGTGGGAATCGAACCGGCAGCCTTCGGAGTTAGGAGCATGGAGCTCTAACTGCCTGAGCCACCGGGCCGGCCCCCTAGTTATTTTTTAATTGGCTTGTTGAGTTTCATGAAAAACCCTGTTGAAGGGGCCGGCCCGGTGGCTCAGGCGGTTGGAGCTCCATGCTCCTAATTCTGAAGGCTGCCGGTTCGATTCCCACATGGGCCAGTGGGCTCTCAACCACAAGGTTGCCAGTTCGACTCCCGCAAGGGATGGTGGGCTGCGCCCCCTGCAACTGGAAAAAAACGGCAACTGGACCTGAAGCTGAGCTGCGCCCTCCACAACTAAGACCGAAAGGACAACAACTTGACTTGGAAAAAAGGCCTGGAAGTACACACTGTTCCCCAATAAAGTCCTGTTCCCCTTCCCCAAAATAATCTTTAAAAAAAAAAAAGTTTTCTTAGCATTGCATTGACTCTCACAGATCACTTTGGAGAGTATTGTATCTTTACCATATTGAGTCTTCCTATGTTCGTGAACACAAGCTATCACCGTTTACTTACTGATCATAAATCTTGAAGACGATTCCAGATCTGCATGTTGGGATCTAACTCAGAACGTTCAAGGCCATCCTGTTCCATTGTGCGGATGTCAAATGATCGAATCCATTCTCTTTTGGACATTGGGTTGTTTCCATTCTCTAAGTCTAGAAACAATATTGTTTGCAGTGGAGACACAAGCACTGCAGAGGAAGAGCAGTGTTTGTTTGCCTGAGTGTGTGTGTTGCTGACTTAACCAGCCTGTTCTGCATCCAGCCCCGTGGCCCTCGGTGCCCTCGGGCCTCCTTCGTCCCTTGTCTTCCTCAAGAGTTTAGCAGCAGCTCCGTGATCCCAGCGTCAGGGTCAGGCTCCGAGGGAGTCTCCAATCGCTTCTCCTGAAGAAGGGGGGCAGTGAGGTGGGGAGGCGTGGGGTAAAATAAACTGATTTCCTTAGACCAGAAAAATGGCTTTGTGTCTAAGGGGTGCCATGACCTTCATACACAGTTCACCAAAGCTGTGCCGCTCCCCCTCCTCCCCCCCCCCCCGCCCGCGCCCCTGCCCCCCAGCCCTGAGAGGTCAGCCTTTTTACCCCATTGTTATTCCTACCTTAGCCTGAGACACTTTTTCCACACCGCCGTTTAGAGACCTTGACTGAATGCCAGCCTGGGGTTATCCCAGCAGGCCTTAGGAAGTGTTGATTGACAAGGAGAGCAGGGTGTGAGCATCTCAGCTAATACTTGTTAAGGGATCGCTCTCCTTTCAGAGTCCTAAACCAGCCCGTTGTTTTGGTAATGAAAAGTCAACACTCATTTGCATCACTGAGGGCCTCTCCTCCCCCCCTTCACGGTGGGGTTGGGGGCAGCAGGAGCTGGTGTTAGGGAACGAGTGCCGCCGCCAGGAGCCCAGGAGACCTGATCTTTTGTTGTTCTGATCTCGGCACCTAACATAGAGTCTGACACCTAGTTCCATAAACGTTATCTCCAGAACATTTACTACCCTAATAGCTGCTACTTCATGGACATCTACCATGCTCCAAGCTCTGTGGGATGACTTTTTCTTTTGCAGCAGGTTTTTCTTCTTTTTTTAATTTTTATTGGGGAATATTGGGGAATAGTGTGTTTTTCCAGGACCCATCAGCTCCAAGTCAAGCTGTTGTTTCCTATCTAGTTGTGGAGGGCGCAGCTCACTGGCCCGTGTGGGAATCAAACCGGCAACCTGTGTGTTACGAACACCGCGCACCAACCACTGAGCAAAACGGCCACCCCAAGAGGCCCTTTGGATAGGTGTGTTTATTACCTCTCAGCTTGCACAGGGAACTAGCCTAAACTCTCAAAGCAGGTAGCTGGCAAAGCAGGGATTCAAACCCCTATTTGCCTGACCCTCAACTCTGCCCATCTTGAGTTTTCTACTAAGTACGGATAAGCCCTTTTCGTCTTTGTGCCTCAGTGTGCTTGTGTAGAGAATGGGGTGGTCCCTACCAGTCTGGCCTGCCTCACTGAATAACTGTGAGCATTATATTCTCGTTACTAGCGCTGGAGGCAGGCTACTATTAGCAAGAAAACTACCCGTTTTTAGAACACCAATAATTCTCAGCACAACTCCACGGAGACAGGCTTTGTTATTATGCCCATTCTGCAGGTGAAGGATGTAAGGTTCGGAAAAGTGAAGTCATTTGCTCAAGGTTCACTACTCTGGATTTGATAGGTCCTGGAGACACACTGGGAGAGGGTGAAGGAAGGCAAGAGAGGGCTGACTCCCTCTACAACCCAGGTCAGGGCCTCCCCCGACTCGGGGAGCAGCTGGGAGGAACGGGGAGCTTGGTGAAGGCATTTGTCGGTCTCAGCCACCACTGCGCACCAGCCCAGGGCCTAACAACATGTCTGGCATGTAGAAAGGTCTTCACACACTCTCCTCATAGGCTATTCTCCACTCAGTAGCCAGCAAGGGCCACCGTGGCCTCCTGGCTGGTCCTCTAGATGACCCAGCACATTTCCATCATGGGGACCGAGCACTGCTGTTCCTGCCAAAAGCATTCCTTCTGCCAGTTTTTTATTTTGGCATTGTAAATTTCTGTTGTGATTATTTAAAATTAGGTTTTAATAAAATGATACATATACACATTTTTTTAAAGTAGAGAAGGTAAAACATTACCAGTAAAGGTGAAAGAAACCCAATCTCCACTCCCTTGAAGTTCCTGTTAAGAAATTCTCAGGGGTGGCTGGTTGGCTCAGTTGGTTAGAGCGCGGTGCTCATAACACCCAGATCGCCGGTTCGATTCCCACATGGGCCAGTGAGCTGCGCCCTCCACAACTAGATTGAAAACAACGACTTGACTCGGAGCTGATGGGTCCTGGAAAAACACACTGTTCCCCAATAAAATTTAAAAAAAAATTCTCAGCTATCTTTCTAGAAATATTCCATGTGTGTTCACACCCACACGTATATATACTCTTCTAATACAAATGGTAGCACACTACACGCACAGTTCTCCACCTTCATTTTTTCCCCCTTTTTCCACCTCTCTCCCCCTGCCCACCGCTCCGGTTCAAGCCGTTGTTTCGCAGTCTAGTTATGTAGGACGCAGCTCCCTGGTCCATGCTGGTATTATGAGCCTTGCGCTCCCCGGGGCTGGGGCACATTTCTTTTAAACTTTACATCCCTGAGAGCGTTCCCTATCGTCCACGTCTGCTAATGCAGACACGTCTCACTCTCTCTAACTGCTCCATGGTTTATCCACTGACAACTGCACACGTTTATTGAATATATCCCTGTGGATAGACATTCGGAATTTTCTCAGTTTTCGTGCTATGACAAACAGGGTTTCTGGGAACATTCTTTATTATGATTATGATTGACTTACGATGCATATGCTATGAATTCGCCCTTCTGAAGCACACAATTCTGGATTTTTAAAATATATTCACAAAGTCGCACCACTGTGACCACTATGTAATTCTGGGAACATTCCTGAACACACAATCTTAGGTCCTGTATGACTGTGTCAGCAGGAGGCCCGCATAGAGGTGCAGTGGATGAGCTTTGGGCAGGTGATTCCTTCCCAGAGGAAAAGATGGGCTTAGTCGTCACCACAAGCAAAAGCCTTGGGCCTAGAGGCTTGGCATCACCACGTAACACCTGCCACATTGAGCACATGCCACGGCAACCACTGTCCAGCCCCTCGGAGAAAACCAGGTCCATCTGGATGGTCACACATCAGAGAGGCTTAAAGCAGGCCAGGCCCCTAAATAGTCCCGTCAGAACACGCTAACGATGGGAACACGCCCCAGTAACACGTATAGTGTAATGTCTCAGTTCACAGACAGACCGTGCTCTTGTGTGGTCTTTTACAAAACTACATCGGGTAACATTATTCCTCTGCGCCAAAACTTTCACACACACACACACAAAAGGCACAGCCAAAATAAACAACATGAACTTTGCAATGGGCAGTCTCTCGCTCGTAGTAGAAGCCAACGTCCTTACAAAGGCCTGCAGGGCCCTACCTGACCTGGTCCCTGCTCACCCTTGGACTTCACCTCCCAGCCCCCTTCCCTCTCTCTCACCATGTTCCGGATCCTTCAGCTCACCCAACATGGTCTCACCTCAGCGCCTTACCCTGCTGTTCCCTCTGCCTAAAGCATCCCTCTTCCAGATGATGGCATGGTTTCTTTCCTCACTTCATTCCCATCTCTGCTCCCTTGGCATCTCCCAGAGAAACCTTCTTTAAGCCCCCTATATAAAATAACACCCTGTAACTTTCTAGCCCACACCTTGCTTTTTCTCCAATCGGCATATATTTATTTCTTTACTCTCTGTCTGCCCCATCTAGAATTTTTATCTCCTAAAGGTAAATACCTTTGTCTTTTCTGTTCACTCCCGTGTCATTAAAATAGAGACTGACACACTGTAGGTAATAATATTTGTTGATGGAATACATGAATAAATAGCTTTCACTGAGGCACAAAACAAAGGTTATAAAAAATCCAAAGGGTGGGGGGAGGGGGAATGGACAGGGGACCTAAACAGACAATTCACACAAAATGAAAACACAGATGATTTGTAAACGTCAGATAAGATATTCAGCTTCACGCATAATAAAAGAAGTGGAAATTAAAACTTCTATGAGTAACCTTTCACCTATGGGATTGGCAAAGATCAAAAAGCTTGTTCGAGGTCACTGATCGTCAGAGAAATGCAAATTAAAACCACAATGAGATATTACCTCACACCTGTCAGAATGGCCATCTCAATAAACAAACAAGTGTTGGCGAGGCTGTGGAGAAAAGGGAACCCTCGTGCACTGTTGGTGGGATTGTAAATTGGTGCAGCCCCTGTGGAAAACAGTATGGAGATTCCTCAAAAAAATTAAAAATAGAGCTACCTTATGACCCAGCAACCTCACTTCTGGGTATTTATCCAGAGAAATCCAAAACACCAATTTGAAAAGATATATACACCCCTATGTTCACGGCAGCACTATTTACAATAGCCAAGATATGGAAGCAACATAAGTGCCCATGAATAGATACAGGAGATGTGGAACATACAACGGAGTATTACTCGGCCATTAAAAAGAATGAAAGTTTACCATTTGCGACATGAGGATATTATGCTAAGTGACACGAGTCAGACAGAGAAAGACAAATACCGTATGACCTCACTTATATGTGTAATCCAAAAAACAAAATAAATGAACAAAACAGAAATAGAGTCATACGCGGTCGGACAATTAAGTTCGCGAACTCATCCTAGAAAAAGTGCTACTGTCACGCAGGGACTCAGGCGAGGTCTCTGGTCCCGCTCCCGCACTAGAACGCAGGACATGGTGAGGCCAAAAAGGAGCTCCGACGGAGCCATACGTAGGGGAGTCATACCACTATAGTCTCGCTGCCGGCGGGGGGAGACACACGAAGTAGAATCCACATGATCCGCAGTCCGCCATTCACTTCCTCTGCCTGCCGACCAACCAACCAATCAACGCAGTCCCGCAGTTAAATCAGTAGCCAATTGGCTGACCGGTTACAGCTGACGGCCAACCAATCACAATCGATGGTCATTCGCCACCCGAGCCAGTACCTCCCCATGTGAGGCCAGAGAGCCTAGAACCTGCTCTCTGGGACTCTGTCCCCACAGCTACACACTTCATTGCTAGGGTTTCCAGGCAGGAATTCCCGCCCATTCTCAGGAATTTTTTTCGCTTTCCCGTTCCCGAATCCCAAGAAAGGTTGGTTGGGAAATCGGGAAAATCAGCTCCTTGAACCCAGTAATACCCACAATGGGAAATAAACATACTACTCACAATGTATCTCTTAGACATTTTTCCTATTTATCGCTAGGGTTTCCGGGTGGGAATTCCCGCCCATTCTTCGGAATTTTTTTCGCTTTTCCGTTCCCAAATCCTGAGAAAAGTTGGTCAGGAAATCAGAAAAATCGGCCCCTTGAACCTAGGTGGTTGGTAGTATTGGCTGTCACTTTGTGGAAATGATTCATCGTGGAGAACAGAAAAGAGTTTATTGTATCTTGGGATTTGGGAAGGGGAAAGCAAAAAAAATTCCTGAGAATGGGCGGGAATTCCCACCTGGAAACCCTACCTCATTGCTGAATATCACTACAGTCACCTTCGAAGGACTCCCCTTGCGAAGTTATGCACCGACGCCATTGCCTCGTCCACCTTGGAACTCTTTTTCTGGAATGGCCATCAGAGCTGTCCCCATATTACCCTTGATGTCCTGAATGTCATCAAAATGTCTTCCTTTCATATTTCCTTTATCTTCAGGTAAAGAAAGAAGTCATTGGGGGCCAGATCAGGTGAGTAGGGAGGGTGTTCCAATACAGTTATTTGTTTACTGGCTAAAAACGCCCTCACAGACAGTGCCGTGTGAGCTGGTGCATGGTTGTGATGCAAGAGCCATGAATTGTTGGTGAAAAGTTCAGGCCGTCTAACTTTTTCACACAACCTTTTCAGCACTTCCAAATAGAAAACTTGGTTACCTGTTTGTCCAGTTGGTACAAATTCATAATGAATAATCCCTCCGATTTCAAAAAAAGGTTAGCAACGTCGTTGCCACAAGTTCGCGAGCTTAATTGTCAGACCACGTAGGTAAGCTTTCTCCTCAGTAGAGCTGCGAAGATGTGCTTCTTAGAGTTTCTGATCAGGAAGGCAGCATTCCATGAGCACTCACTCTGTGCCAGGCACTGTCCTGAGAGCTTTATGCTTATTCACTTAGTGAATTCGCAGAGTAATGCTAGGAGAACCCATCAAAACACCACCTTCATTGCTGGTGGGAAAGCAGCCCCTTTGGACGCTAGTTTGGCAGTTCCCCCAGATGTTAAACATATGACCCAGCAATTCCACTCAAAAGGTGTACCTAGAGCGAAGAGAACTGAAAACGCCGTTCTCATACACAAACTTGTGCACAGACCTTCACGACAGCATTGCTCACAACAGTCCAAAGAAACAATCGAGGGTCCATCAACTGAAGATGTGGTTTATCCACACCACGGAATATTGTCTGGCAATAAAAAGGGATGAAATACTGACACACATGGATGAAACCGGAAGCCATCGGTTTTCCTGCTAAGTGAGAGAAGCCAGGTATAACAGATGGTGAGTTATACCTCAACAAAAAAAACCCCTTTTACAAATAAAGAAACCACAGCACAGAAATAAGGGCTGTTCAGTGGATCAAGGGAGGGAAGAGGGGTTTTCTGACCTGGATGCGAGTCACTCACAGACATGGAAATGGAAATGGGGTGGGGGGTGCAGCATGAGGTCTAGGTGATCGGGATATGGGGCACGAGGGAGAAACCTGGGAGAGGGTGGACACACATACCTGGGAAATATTTCACTGAGAGTGCTGACAAGGGAAGTACCTTTCATCGTGACAGTGGCCTATTCCTACACAATAGAGTAGGAATAGATCATGTCCCATCTCAAGGGACAGTTATAGGGAAGCAGATACAGTGTCAACAGATGTTTGGATGTTTCAAGAGAAGCTAGAAAGAAGGACTGCCATGGGAAGTCCGGTCTGCAAGGACCGTTTCCCCTGGTCACCCGTTCCCGCCTTCTGTTGAAACGGTCTGTGCGGTGGGAGCAGAGAGCGTCAGACGCGCCTCTCTCCTAAGGCGATGGGTACACGCAGAACACGTCGATGCCAGGTGGCTGAGAGGGAGCCAGCCTGTTTAGGAGTCACTTGTTTTTCAATGATTATATCAAAGAATAACGTCGCGTGCAAAAAGGTAGTTGCAAAATAGTGCATTTCACAGGATCCCATTTTTCCACGCTACTTTAAGCACATAGTCAGAAAAAGAACTGGAGGAATATACCCCTGAGAGCAACAGTGGTTATCTCTGGGGGATGAGGCCCTTTTCCTTTGTTCGGTGTATTTCTGTTTGAATTGTTTCAGAATGATCACGTAGCAGAGAGAAACCAATACAGATGTTAACAATTACAGACCTTTTCTAACGTAACCGTGCGTGTACGTACGAGCCGGTAAAGAGCCGGGGCATGGAGAAGTCCACCGAGTGGTGGACAGTGGTTACCTCTGGGGAAGGGCGTAGGCGGGCGCTGGGTGGCAGGTAAAGGGGAAATTCAGATTTGCTGTTTCTGTCATGTTTGAATCTTGGATATGTCATCCTGGGTTGTAGAAAAATGACAAACTCCAGTGCCCGACACTTGGATCCATCCATCCAGAAGTCGAACAATTCTCCCACGTGGGAGGGAGGGGAACACCTTCGTCAAGACACGGGCAGTATTATCCCCGGCCCTCCCGCACCCCAGGACCCAGCCCCATCCCCCGCCCCCACAGGTCACCCACACACACTGAAAGAGGAGCCAAGGGGCCTCATTGTAACACTCATTTTTATATAAATATCCGGAAGTCATGTTACAGAATAAGCACCCCCTGGGAAAAAAGTCAACATTGTTTTTGTTAACTGGCCCCTGCCTTCTAGGTTGGGCCCCAGCCTGGGGGCGCCTGCTGCTTTGGGAAGGCTGGGGTTACTGCACAGAGGCTGCTGACAGAGCTGCCTGTGTGGCCCCCACCCCGCCGGACCGACCCCCTTCTTTGGTGTGTGGTACCTGGTGACCTCCTCTGGCCCCCCTTAGCCTGGGGCAGGGCTCTGGGAACAGGGTTCTGGAGAGCAGGGCCCAGGAGGCCTGGGGGTACTTGGAAATTGGAGTTGGGGGCACTGAGTCGCTAAGAAGTAGATTCTGAAGCTTAGAGGTTGAGCCACTGGGGATGGGGACACACAAAGGTAACAGGAACATGTCGGGGGAGCTGGGCTGTCAGCCAAGCAGGAAGCCTGTGCCCTTCTTCCCGGCCTGGCACCCAGGTCCCTTCCCGTTGGTCCACCTCCTGCCAGACCCCACATTCCCAGGGAGAAGCCCCGGGCCTGCCTGTCCCCTTCCAGCAACACCCCCTGCGATTTCCCTCCCCCCCCACAGAGAAGCCAGAGGCTAGGAACACAGCACCAGTCTGAGGATTTAATTAACCAGGAAGGGGGGGTATTGGGAGGGGCACCCCTGTAAAAATGTACAAAAGGTCCGCGGGCCACGTGGAAGGGGAGATAAATATGTACATGGAACCCCCCTTCCTTTAGCCCCTCCTCCCCCAGCCCTGAGAGGGCTTGAGGACTTGGGTGGTAGGTGAAGGGGACGCGGGGAGGAGGGGGGCACTTTGGCCTCTGGCTTAGTGAGCCCTTGGGGAGGCAGGCCAAGGGCCTAGGGGCCCTCAAAAGGGGGGATGGCGCACCTCAGGAGGTCACGAGCTATGACCTCTTAAGTGACCCCCACTCTCATGTACGTACGTACACACACACACACACACACACACACACACACACACCCCTCTCTGGAGGCTTGTGACCCCTGCCCTCCCAGTGACCCCGAGGTTCATCTGGTGCTTGATCTCATGGTGGTTGGGGCCCTGCTCTCAGGTCCCATGACCTCAGAGGTGGCTGGTGAGGTCACACCACTTGCCCTCCAGCCCTGGCTTGAAACCTCAGCTATAGGACCTTGTCAAAAGGAAAGGGGGGGATGGAGCTTTGCCCCTGCCCCTCCCCTCCCCTCACCTGTCAGCCCGGGCTGGGCCAGGGGCCCGGGGTGGGGAGCCAGGCCGGGGCGCGGGCACAAGGGGAGGCGGCGCCCCTAAAAGAGCTCCTGGTGGGGTCTTGCTGAGAAGGTGAGGGGTTCCCGGGGCCGCAGCCGGTGGCGGGGGGGCCAGGCGGCTGTACAGCAGGGGATGGGCCGGCTCCAGACCATAGAGGCGGGCAGCGGCCACGGCCCCAGGTCCAGTCAGCTCCTCGCCCGCCTCATAGAAGCGAGGTGGCCTTGCCAGACGGGGGGGCCCCGCCAGCCAGGCTGGCTCCAGGAAGCCCGCGCAACGCTCCGGGGGGCTAGGGCCCAGGAAGGGGGGGGGCCTGGGCCTCTCAAACAGCAGGTGGAGGCCCTGGGGCCCGGCGGCGGCTGCGGCAGCGGCGGCGGCGGCGGCAGCGGCGGCAGCAGCGGCGGCAGCCTCCTCCTTCCGTTCTTCTTTTACCCGCACCGACTCCTTGGCTGGCCGGGCCCCTTCCTCGCCAGCCCGGGCCTTGGGAGTGGCAGGAGATACTCGCAGCTGGGGCCGTGAGAACGGGAGGTCCCTGGGGCGAGGGGAGACAGTGAGGGGACGCCAGAGGTCAGGCAGGCCGAGCGGCGGCGAGCAGGTAAGGGTGCCGGGTGCGGGGCGGCAGGAGGCACACCTGTCTTTATCATCCTTGCTGAGAGACGCCTCCCTTCGCTCCACAGGTCGCTCCTTGTCTGAGCCTGGCGTCCGGGCGGCCTCAGGGGGCCGGACCCAGGCAGGAAAGGCCAGAGGGCTGCGGTGCAGGCGGCCCCACGGGTCTGGCGGGGAGGCGAAGGCTGGTGGGGCCCCTGGGCTTTCTTTCTGGGCAAAGACGGCGCCGGAGTCTAGACAAAGGGCAAAGGAGAGGGTGACAGGAGCCAGGAATGGGGGCCCCTTAGGGGACCCCGCAGGTGTCCCCTCAGCCTCCGGCCTGAGCACGTGAACCCACTGCCACAGAGCCCCCTCCCTGCCACCCCCCGCCTGCCCAGCACTCACTGAGTGTGGGGCTGCCCAGGCCGCCAAAGGCCCCGCTGGAGAGGGCAGCCAAGGAGGCGAAGCTTGTGGGACGCCCGAAGGGATCTGCGGGGAAAAGGGGCGGCTCAGAACGCTGGCCGCCTGCTCCAGGCGCCACCGAGGGCTGGCAGGGAGGAGGCAGAGCCGCGAGCGGGCCCCAAAGCCCTCGGCCACGCAGTCTCCACGGCAGGTGCAGAGCACGTCCTTGGGCAGAAAGGCATGTGTCCTCGCACCTCCCAAGTCCCATCAGGTAACAGGGCCGTCCCCACTTAAAGGGGACGGAACAGGCTCAGAGAGGTGAAGTGACTTGCCAGCAGCATCTACTCAGTGAGTGGTGGCCCAACCCCAGGCCTCTCGGACTCCAGAGGTTGAGCTCTCAGCCCACGCTCCCACACTGGCCGTCCGGGGCAGCTCGACAGCAAGTTGCCCGCCTGAAGAGCTGTGCTGGCTTCTCCCACGGGGCATGCAGGGCCCTTCCCATCTGACCCTAACTTCATGCACGTGTCACAGCCAGTCAGAACGAACCCAGCCCACTACAGGAGCCTCGCAATTTCCTCTTCCAAGAACACCCTCCCTAGAGCACCAGGCTCCAATCCTCATGCACCCGAACCCGGGTTAAACCCCCGGGAAGCCTGCCTGCCATGGCTGGGAGCCATGCCCATGCTCGGCCTGGGTCCAGGCAGCCCTCCTCCACCTTCCTCTCCCAAGCAGCACACTGCCCTCAGCACAGGCTATTTCAGAGATAAGATCTGAGCTGGCAGATGAGCAATCAGTCTTCCCTTCCTTACCCATTTTACAGATGGTGAAATCAAGGCTCAGAGGGGGTAAATAACTTGCCCAAGGTCTCCTCCCATTCCAGCTGCCTCTCCGGTCTAACTTTCATCCCCGGCTTGCAACCCCCTGGAAGCCAGAGACCAGGCTCTTACCAATGTGGGTGCTGGGGCTCAGAAAGGGTCCGTGGGCCCCGGGAGCTGCCGTAAAAGGGTTGGCTGCAGCGTGGACGGCACCTGGGGCAGAGAGGCGGAGACTGATGAGGCTGAGGAGGCAACGTGGGCCTCGAGCTACAGACACTCAGGGACCCTCAGGACCCGACAGGGCTGGCCAGACTCACCAGTCGCAGTGAAGAGGGAGGCGGCCGGGTGGGAGAGCTCCTGGCCAGTGGGCAGGGCCCCGTAGGGCCCCGGAAGGCAGGGCAGGAGATCGTTCCGGAAGTCAAGCTTATGGGAGTCGCCCTGCAGGGAACGGGGCGGCCAGCAGTGAGCTGGGCGGCCCTGCTCCTGCTCCTCCACCCTCGGCCCCTCTGAAGGCGGCCGGCCCCCGATGGGCCTGGGTGCCTCTGCCTCGCTCAGCCTTCTCTGACCAGCCCCCAGGCAGGCCAGAGAACCAACCCAGTGCTAACTGGGCCAGAGCGGCCGTGACCCGGGCAGGGTGGGGTGTTTCTGACCAAGACCGCCTGGCCCAACAGCGTGGAGGCGGCCCGCTCTCCCAGTCCACTGGCCCCAGTACCTTCATCTTTTCCTGGTGTCTCAGGATCATGTAAGCCACATGCACGTGCATGGCACACCACTTCCCTGGTTTCTGCCGCCCCGAAGGAAGGATGACCAAAGGCAAAGGGGAGGAAAGAATGTTCACTCATCACCCGCTCCAGGCCTAGCCCTGCACCCTGTGCCCTGCGCCCCGACTCGCCACACAACCTCTCCTGTTATTCTTACAACTGCGGGAGGATAACTTCCCGGCCTAGGAAACTGAGGCTCAGAGAGAAACTACCTTGCCCAAGGTCCCACAGCCCGCGCTGTCTGAACCCAGGCCTGTGGCTCAGGCCTTTGGCTTTCTGCGGATCCACACCTGGCTGTCTCCAGGTCTTGGGCTTCGTACTCATTCCCAAGCAGGACCCCACCCGAGCCACACACCCTGAGACCAGCTCCCAGCCTCATGCAGCCTGAGGCCCTCACCAACTCACCCTCAAAGGTGGCCGGAAATGGTCGGGGATCTGGGGATGGCAAAGCAGAGGTTGGCAGCGATTCACACCTGTTTCCTGACCCGGGCACCTCATCTCCACAGCCCCCAAGTGCCCCACAAACACCTCCCCGAAACCTGTGTGGCCCCTCGAGCCCTTCCTTTCCCTGCTGCTCCCACTCTGGGTCTCGCCCCTCTAGCACCTCCAGGCCCCAGGGAGATGGTCTACGACAAGGCTGAGGAGAAGCCATCCTGGGAACGACGTGATATAACGAGGGTCTGTTTCAGATCTTTAGGCAAAAGTTTTGACTCTGGCTAACAGGCTGGAAATGTCTGGTCTGGTCTGATCTACCCGCAGGCGAGTTTCCCGGCCTCCAGGTTTGCACGTGCTCAGTGGGACGGCAGGCTTGGCCTCCCTCTGCCACTTCACAAAGGGGCAGCTTATCTTCTCACTGTTTTATGGACACGACTTCCTAGTATGACGTCATTTTTTTTTTTTTTTTAAAAAGGTTCTGCGACTTAAAAAATTTGAACCCCCCCAGAACCACCACTGCCCTAGTAACCTAATTTCTGGGACGACTTCATGAAATTCCTATTCCTCGTGCCTGGGAAACCCGTCATTCCATCACTTCCCTCGTGTCAGATTCTCAGGGGCCCCCAGCACACATCGGAAGGAAAGATCTGTGGTTTGTCCTCAAGTCAGCCAGACCCCCCCCAGCGACCCCAGGACCTGCCGTAGCACCCCCCTCACCTGTGTCCCCTTTGGGGGAAGCCCGCTCGGCACTGGCCCCAGTCGTGGTGGCAGCTCGGGGTTCGTGCTCTGGGAAAGGGAGTGGAGGGGTCAGTCAGGAGCGCTGGCATGAATGGGGTGTCAGACGAAGCTGGGGCTGGGACAGGGAGGGGACACAGCTGTGGGGCAACCTGGGTCCACAAGGGGAGGGCAGGGGGAGGGGCAGGGCTTGGGGAACGGGAAGAAGGTACGTGGATCAGGGTGTCTGGGTTCTCGGGGCTGGGGGCTCACCTTGGGCTGGAAAGCCCCCTGCAGGGAACCAAAGGAGACAGCCGGCGGGAGGCCCGGAGGCAGGCCGGGCACGGTGGGAGGGAAGGCCGCGTACGGCTGTGGAGAGAAGGGACCAGTCCACGCTGGGGCGGGCATGTGGCCCTCTGCTCTGCCCAGCAGGCCTCTGGCCTCCACCCTAAAGCCCCCCAGGGAGCTCTCCCGGCTCAAGGCTCTTGCTTTTGAAGCTGAAGACTGGACCCCACCAGTCAGGGCCACGCGCACTGATACATCTATGCCCAAGCCACACTCACACACTCTCACACTCATACATCCACACTCACACACACACACACACACTTACACACACACACACACACACACACTCACATTATGCCGGAAAAGGCCTTCCATCTTTCCTGGGTATTTCTCAAACTAGGGAAGAGAAGGGAAGAGTAAGCCGCCAAGCCAGGGACCCAGGGCCTCCCCTGCAGGCCAGACCCTCCCCCCATCTGAGCTTCACCACCAGCCCAGTGAGGAGCTCACCATGTGGGGGCCGTGGGGCGGCAGCAGGCCCGGGGGGTAAGGGGTGAAGTGCTGGTGGGTGTGCTGGTGGGTGTGCTGGTGCTGGTGGTTGTGCTGGTGGAACTGGAAGGCCAGGGGCCGGGCCGAGCCCCCTGCCCCCACCACCTCGGGGCCACCCTGGGCATTCAGGTAGCGAGAGTTCAGGTCCTGCCCGATCAGGTCCTGTTCTGTGGGAGGGGAGGGGAGGGAGGGGGGAAGGCTGTAATACCTGTCGCCACCACGTCAGCCTCCTTGGGCCCGGGTGACTGGCCTTCCCTTCAGGCCTGGAGCCACTCCCTCCTCAAGCCCTGCTGTCTGCTAAGGGCCAAATGCCCCAACGCTAGCTGGGCCCAAGCCCAAGGCCATGGCCCCCCACCTCCCGGCCAGGACCCCAAACTCACCAGAAAGGGCGTTAGCAGCTGAGGCCCCAGGGTGCCCTGGCACCTGCAGCAAGGGTGGGGGTGGGGGCAGGGTGGGGCCAGGGGAGAACAAGGAGGGGTGGTGGGGGGGTGGGGGTGGCCGCAGCCCGGGTGGGGGGAAGCTGTGGGTGGACAGCGGCAGGGGCAGTGAGGGCGTCGGGGGCCGGTGGGTGAGCTGCGTGGACGAGGAGGAGGCAGATGAGGAGGAAGAGGACGAAGAGGATGATGAGGGGGGAGGCTGAGCCACGGGAGGGGCCGGGGCCTTGGAGGGCGGCCGTGAAGAGCTGGGGAGAGAAGTGGGGAGATGAGTGAGGGGTCGGGAGGTGCCAGCTCTGACTGGACTGGGTCAGAAGCCTGGGCGAAGCCTTGACCCTGGTTCTCCAACACGGACCGTGGTAGAACCCGGCCCCAGGACCCCACCCCCGCCCAAGGAGCTGGTCCTCAGACTGAGGTACC